>NW_024412396.1:70934976-70948181 GCF_014898765.1 Herpailurus yagouaroundi
TACACACAGTGCTCAGACGGCAGCCCAGACCAGTTACAGGGAGATCCAAACGTCAGATTGTCTTTTTGTTTTTTTTTAAGACTCCTCAGGTGATTCCAGTGGGCAGCCGAGGCTGAGAGCTTCCAGCCGGTTCCCCCTGCCTGGGCTGGCTCGGCCGCCCCTCCCCCCTTCCCTTCCACCGTTCATTCATGTCCTCCCCATTCATGGGAGCCTTGCTTGTATTCCTCTACCTCAGACCTGGCTGCACCCCAGACAAGAAAGCAGAACCCCAGACGGGCGTCAGGCAGCCAGTCCTTAGGAGAGAAAGAAGCCCGCATGCTCAGAAAGCAACAAGTGAGTGTTGGTTCAAAAAGAAATGCTGAAGAAAAACACAATGCCGGGGAAAGGACGCCGAGAGAGTCGGCTGGCTGAAAGGGGGAGCCGGCTTTCCTGCCAAACACCCTGCTCCTGGTCAGCCCTCCACCACTTTGTAGATTTCCCAACACTCATCAACTCCCCCACTGTCCTTTTTGTTGGTTGGTTTTATTTTCACTCCCAGAAAACGAAAAGGAAAAAAAACAAAAAACAAAAAAACTGTTCAGGCTCCAAACGCATTTCTTGGCAGATGACAAGCCACACTTTCAATGGGCTGTACATTTTCACGTTTCTTTAGCAGCAGATAGATTTCCTTTTTTTTTTTTTTTTTTTTTTTTTGGTAGGAGACATAGGACCCAAATATTTTGAAGCCAATAAATGCCTCAAAAAGCAGCAACCCCCAGGGGGGAAACTGGAGGGCTCGGCAGCCGAAAGTGTCATAAAATAAGGGAAGTGGGCAACGAGGTTACACACTCCCTCGGGGTCTGAGCAAACTTGGGTTGTAATTTTTCAGGAGCCAACGACTTGGTCGTAAAGACAGAGCAAGTGCCGGGGTCCTCAGAAAAGCCAAGGGCCAGCCAGAGGTCTGCGACCCGAGGAGGCAGGTAGATTTTCAGTTGTATGGTATTTAGTGAGGGATGATGAAAACCACAGAGGAACAGAGAGAGGGAATGGAAGGGAGGAAAACACATTCCGTGGCAGTGAAGTGACTGACGGGCCAGAGCCAAAGAACAGATAATTTAAGGAAAAAATTCTGTGGCATCTTCTATCCTCCATATAAATCACTGTTCTGTATTTTCTAAACACAGCTTCTTCAGGGCCTGTGAGAGTCCATGGGTGATGCTGAATCTAGAACGGGCTGTGTAATCCACAGAACATGGTCGAACCCGCGTGGACAGGTTGATACGCAGGTGTTGCTGGGAAGGGAAGTTACGATTTGAGATCCTGCCTGTGGTTACAGAAAAACAGACAGATTCCTCCGTGAATTACACGGAGACATGCATGAGACCCATGGCAGCACAAAAATACCACGAAGATGAGGAAATCCTAAATCTGTTGCCGGCATACCTCTAACACAAAGAACCTAAAAGGTAAGAGAAACAGTTTTCACCAAGCCAGCCCTGGGAACCATTCATTACACTCTAAAAAAAAAAAAGAAAAGAAAAGAAAAAAGAAAGAAATCCAGAATTTACTTAAAAAGGAGTTGGATACATAATTAATTTACCAATTTATTTTACGAAAAGATGCTTTGGTATGGCTCAAATGTAATCACAACCCTCACGCCCGAACGGTGGTTGTAGGGGGGACCCAGATTCCTGCGAACGGTTTGTCAGAATGTAAAAAAGGTAATTATTCGGTGCTTCTTTTCCCTTTAATGATCTAACATTGAGCAATACTGTTTATATTGAAAAGCTCGCACCTTTAATTACCAATTACATATACATAATTTCAGAGCCAAAGGAGAGGGCTGTGAAAACAGTTCTTTAGAAATATAAGGATGTATTGTGCGCCATTTCTAGAGAGGGAGCTCTAATAAATGGGAGGAGGATGTCAAAATATTGTTTTGTTAAAAAAAAAAAAAGAGAGAAGCACAAAGGAAATGAGATGAAAAGCAAAAAAAAAAAAAAAAGTACAAAATGAAACAGAGCATTCCGACAGACGGGGCAAGCTCCAAGCTCCGTGGTGGGAAGGGTGGCGGGACCCAGTCCTGTCTGAACTGCCACTCGCAAGGAGGCCTGGCACGTTGCTGCGTCACCGTCACCGAGGCGGCCACCCTTCCAGCGTGACCATCCTCGCTGAGGACCGGGAGGTGTTTCCTGCTGCTCAATAGTTTAATCTTTCTTTTCCTTGTTGTGTTTTGTTTTGCTTTTCATTAACTTTTTCAGCCCTGTCTGTCCGCTCCCCTGGGAGGAGCTCTAGAAAGCTCCAACACCTCCTCTCTGCTCCCAGGGTTTAAGCTACGTAATTTCAATTCGTCCCTTTAATTCAAAAGAAACACAGACTTCTTTCAAAATTAGCAAAGGTCAAGGAAGCCTGCCTGTCCCCAAGCTCTCCTGACTCTGCCTACTATCCTTTGCTAAGGACTGGGTACCAACACTTTTTTCCTTTCTCTCTCTCTCTCAACCTCTCTCTCTCTCTCTCTCTCTCTTTTTTTTTTTTTTTTGGCAACATCTGGTTTTCTTTCCTTTATTTGGCTCTCTCCGCCTTTTCACTTTCCTCATGCAGCAGGCCCTGTGAATACCCTGCACTGAGTTTGAAAGTATCCAAAACCCTTCACTGTGCTGCAGTCCTGACTCTGGGCACCGCCCCTCCCCCCAGCCCCCCTCTGCAGCCAAGCCTCCTGGGCAGCCAGCCCTGCAGGGTGTCCCACAGAACAGCTCTGAACCCGGACTTCCCAGACCCAGGGCCCAGGGCCCAGCTAGCAGCCTCCTAGGGAGGGCCAGGGGCAAAAGAAACAAACAAATCTTGCCTCCCACTGTCAGTGTTGAAAGTCAAACTCAAAGATGACAGTTCCAAGAATGGGGTTTCCTCTCTCCAGCCCTGGGGTGTGGGGCCCTGCCGGGTGAGATACTTCCCAGGAAGGTGGCAACATCACCCCCAAAGTTCAGGGAACAGAGTCAGCATGAACCCCTCAACTGTCAAGTTTTGGGTCGCAGGGGGTGGACTGAGACAGCTGGCTGAGCCTGGAGGCTTGTGCTCACAGCCCTCGGAGACACCCCCAAAGACGGGCTGTGGTTTCATTTCCGCCGACAGGCGGATACCAAGCCGGGTGTGTGGGGTGCGTGTGCACGCGCGCGTGTGCGTCCCTTCTTAGAACCGTATCGACGCTGGAAGAAATAAAAGGAGAAAAAGCCACTTGGCCACGCTCAAGGAAGGGCAAAGGGAGACACGTCTGGCCCTCCGGGAACCCTCCTTTCCCTGTCCTGCGGGCACCTGGGGCCTCAGGGCCCCACACAGCTCATTGACCCCATGCCTCTGCTGGAAGAGCCGGAGTGGCCCAAATGGTCACCCAGAGACAACAAACCACCAGGAAAGAGAAAAGACACACAACAAAAACAGCTTTTCGAATTCCCAGACCCACCCAACAAACCAGCCCCTCAGGCTGCCTTGTCCGGCAAACTCAGGCCTTAAAGAAAGAAGGCAGAGATGAGGTCCTTCCTCTGGGAGGATTTCTGCTTTCGTGAAAAGCTCCCCAACTGTCAGGCGGCTCTGGAAAATACTGCTTGCTGCTCTCACTATTATGAGCCGAATAAAGTACAGGGATTGCTAAAATGTTTGACTTATTAAGAGGAAAAACGAGTGGACGCAGGGTCAGCTGTCACATTGGGGTGAGTTCTGAACTACGAAATCCTAAAGCTCCCAGACAAATACATATCCTGCCTCTCAAACACACACACACACACACACACACACACACACACAGAGTTAATTTTCTTTTACAACAAAACCACATTTTATTTACAAGGGTAGGCCTCCGCCCAGCTGATAAACGCATTTAGAAGCAATGAAATCAGGGTTCGCAAATAATAATGGTTATTTGTTGTCAAGTAGATGGGGAAGCGCTTGAGCCTAAGACAAACTCCCCCATGCCTTAGCTCTGCTGGGAAGGAATTTGGGGCAGAAGACAGAAATGGAAAGACATCGTTAACACCGACCCGGCCAAGCAGCCAACAGGACCCCCCAGCAGCTGCAAAGGCTTAGCAGGGCCTTACCTGGCCAGTGATTTCCCCCACACGCAGGGTTCCAAGGGCCCCACCCGCCCTGGTCCATCTGTAACAACTGCCCATGCACCTGCCCTTTGGGGGATTCCAGCCAAGGGGCCGACCGCCTGCTGTCCCCAGAGTGTGTGTGCATTGCTTCACATACAGCACACAGGCCCATGTCGCCCTTACCCTGCACCGATTCAAATCCAAATCCCTAACCGCTAAGCCCCAGTCCAAGAGAAACCTATGAAGAATTATTGTTTCGGTGATGGGGGAGTGGGTAGGAGAAGGATGTGGGGGGAGGGGTGCCAGGCTCTTAAAATCGTGTGCCACCAATGTCACAGCCGCCATCACGATGTGTACGCATGTTTACGAGAAATGTTCAGCATCTGTCCGCCAGAGCTCTGCGTCCGACTGGAGACTTTACACCTGCTTCCTACGAAGACGGAAGCCATGCTCACCAATAATCTGTGAAGGGATCTTTTCATTCTCCTCCCTGAGAACGTTCCAGGAGGGGCCGAGACTCCAGGCGGCACCGACACCGCCACCAACACGCGCACTCGACGGAGCACAACACTTTCTGAGCTGCCATCAATTTTTAATTTATTGGATCCAAGAGAAAATAACAACCGTGGGGAGGGGAGGAAGGAGACGGGTGGATGGGAGAGAGAAGGAATCAATTCTTGGTGGAGAAAATAATCTATGACTAGATGGCGCTTCAAGGCACGACAAGAGGTTTTATGAAGTTCTCCGAACATTGGGAATAATGAAGTGCCCGGCAGAGGCAGCGGAGATAAGAGCAGAACATCAGCCCAGCCAGGCACGCGTTAGGAGGAATGGCCTCACGGGGCCAGGAGGGGTTAGAACACGTCTGAGGGTGGGAGCCACCGTCCGGGCCCCAGCCCCGTCTGCCCACCGAATTCCTGCAGCCAGCAAGGCCGAGGGTGGCCTCTGGCCCTGGGAGGACACAGCCTGGCAGGTATAAGCAGGCCGCCTGGCACAGGTGAGCTCCTTCACCTGACCCCCTGCCCTCTCGGGAGGACTGAGCAGTGCAGCCGGTCCAGGTCTCGGAGCTGCTGGCCGAGACCCTGTGCCTCTCCCAGATGCTCCAAAGGCCTCCTGTCTACCGCCCTCAAATCCGCTGTCAGGACGGGCACACGTGGGGGCCACCACCCCACCAGGCCCCTTCTGCTCCACACCAACCCCTGCTGGAGCCTCCAGTGAAACTGTCGCGATTTCTGGCAGCCGGGTAGGAAGACAGGGAGAAGACTGAAGACACCTCCTTGTTGGGCAACCCGTGGACATGACCTGGGTCATGTCTGGCTGACGGGGCCTGCAGGGGAAGGCCTGAGTCTGGCCTGCATTCCAGGAAGGCGGGGATTCCTGTTGGGGGTACAGGAAGAATCTCAGTCACCCAGCCCTGTGACAGAGGCTGGATGGGGAGGTCTGAGGGTGGGAAGAGGACCCCCCCACGTGCACACACTGCCCTACACAACCCAGCCTGGTTTCAACAACAGCTCCTTGAAAAACATCCCAACTTGCACTGAAGACCATCACCCGACCTTCCCTTCCCCCCCACCGCATCCACCTCTCCAGAACTCCAAAAACTGAGCTCAGGGGGCCTGGTCTCACACATTCAAAGGCAGCCAAAGAAAAAAAAAGGGCGAAATGAATAAAGAAAACAGCGTTCAGGTGCGCTCACAGATCCTGTCCATGACTAAAAGGTTACTAATAAAAAGCCAACTCCACAAAACCAGAGAATGGAGTGACCTATGTTTTGATAAATAAAATAGTTGCTTTAAAAATAAAAAAAAAAAAAAAAAAAAAGAAAGAAAGAAAAAAGATTTACCACCATAGAAACCCTTCCAAGCACGTTCAGCAGAGTCCACAAAGCTGCAAATGCCTTAAATCTGCAGAGCCACAACAGGGCTCATAATGACAGGATATAAAAGCACGCTTTGAGGCCAAATGAAGAGATTTGTTTTATTTAATGCTATGCTTTTTCAAAGGTGCTAAGCAGAAGAAAAGAAGGACCCTTACAGGACACCAGCCTGTAAGCCTTTAGCCGGAGGACATTCTCTGAGGCTGAGAGCGACAGAGGAAGGACAGAAGCCATTTTCAACATCTCCTTTCCAAGGTAGAAATTTAAACATGACCCCATGAAAAAAAAAATTTTTTTTTTCTTAGCAGCACATCCATTTCTGAAGCACACGCTAATCACAGCAACACTGGCATTCAACTTTCTCGAGTCATTTATGCGCGTTGTTTTAGTAGAGAACTCACCAGCACATTCACAAATGTATTTGTATTTCTGCAGTTCAGTGGAAGGAGGTCATAAAAAAAAGTTGTATACAACAGAGGATTTTTTTTTTTTTTACTTTGAAGTTACTTAATTTTGTGTGGTCTGGGATTTCACTCTAGTAAAATAACTCGGGCTGGCTAATTCAACACCCAAGCAGATTATCAGCTCTCTTGGAGGAAAAAAAAAAGAAAGAAAGAAAGAAAGAAAGAAAGAAAGAAAGAAAGAAAGAAAGAAAGAAAGAAAGAATTTCTTGAATTTCAGCAACTACACAAAAGACTTGCGTGTGTCAAAATGCCGGACGCAAAGTCCCGATGAACGCAGCACCATTAATCAAACCTCGATCTGGTGTCACTTTTGCCAGTAAAACCGATGCTGTTCCCCACCCCCGCCCCCCCCCCCCCCCACTGGCTCGTGCAGTAGACGAAAGAAGTGTGTCCCTGTGCTTTCACGGGTCTCCAAATAGCCTGCTATTGGCACTTTTTATACACGCCTTGGGGAAAGTACTGCTCAAAAGAGGCAATCAACAAACAGCTTTTCTTGGGGAGGGGTAGAGAAATGGGGACCAGAACACGAGCAGATCTCACTGCCTCCCTGGAAAGGAAGAGAGATTTGTGGGAAGAGGGAATGGGGTGGGGGGGCCCACAGGGCACGCAGGACCCCAGACCCCATCGTGTGAGTAAATGGAGAGCACTGCGAAGCGACAAAGCCATACTCAGAGCAGCTGGGTGACATTCATTCATTCCCAGTATCTCTCTGTGCCCTCTCCCCATGAAAAAATACGTCAGTGTGCCTACAGCTACCACCACCTTCAGAGAAGGATGCTCAGCTGGCATCAGCAACTTGACCGTGTGGTGCTGGGTGCAGTCCCCAAGGAGCGTTTATTTTTCCTTGTCCTCCCAGATGTGACCCCAGCATTAAACCTGGAGTCCCAAGTCCTCAGAGAGCTTCCGCTAAAGGTAGGCCCTAACGGGACAGCCAGAGGGGCCTTTCTCTAGCCACACGGGATGCAGGAGGCCGTCCCCAAAGATCAAGAACCCCATCTCTGCCCTCCCCACATACATTGTTTTTGTCAAGCACCGTCATATCTGCAGTCCGTGTTCAGTTACAGCTCGCGAAACTCTCCCAAGTTCCAAGGTGAAGGATTGGCTATTTCTAAACTGAATTTTTTTAACGATATTCTGCAGGCCGAAGGCCACTGCCCAGCCCAAGGCTGTGAGGTGACTGTGCCACTTCATCTTGAGTTGTCAAATGAGCCGCGATATGCTCGCGACTGGCTCAATTCAAACATTGAATGAAGTAGAGAAATCATCAGATAAATTGCTGGCCCTCCGCACTGGAGAGTGAAGCCTCTTTCTCAGCTGATGACAGCACTAGGCTTTTGTCTGACCTAATTTATTTCTCTTTCAGGTTAGAATAAAGCACTCTTTCCAGTCTCAGGGCAACCTCTTCTGCCCATATACTGAACTCAAGCACAAGACTCGGGGTTAACTGTGCTGTCTGCAGATTTCTTGAACTTGGAGAAGACATGATAGATCCAGAAACCCCGTGATCAAAAGCACATATATGCCCCAGCACTAAATTACACATTTAGGAGAGAAAGAGTCTCATTAAGAGCCATCCATTAAGGGCACTGTTGGGGGTGAAAGGTATTAGCAACGCTGGGTCTAGCAAGCCTATACTCCTTCCAAACAAAGTTTTACACATTATTTGAGTTGGCATTTGATATCTTTGGGGAATGGTGCTATTTCCCTTAGTACAGTGGGAACATTACCTAATAAATGGAATTGAGAATCCAAGTGTTATAAAACCTGAGCTAAAAGGATTTCCATTCATCAAGCTGTTTTAGGAGCATGACTCCCAAAAGCAGTGATTCTTGACCGTTCCCCGGGTCTCTGACATACAACACAGAAATGGACAAAATGATGTATACTCTTCCCAGAGTCTCGCCCTCAATCTGATCACGGATGCCTTAAGAACCTAATGGAATTTGCAGAAAGTCAAGACCACAGACTAATAGGGGGAAACACACCCGTTCGAACTAACCATTCTGTTTAAAAAAAAAAAAAAAAAAATCGGGAAAAGAAAAAAGAAAAAGGCCCCCATCTGCCTAGTGAGGGCTTGTAAATCAATGCCAATAGCTTGAAAATGATTTCTCAAACTTATATTCTCATTTTTGTCCCGCTCGAATCTCTGCAGGAAAATCAATATTACAACTTCACACTTAAGACATTTTGCAGCAGCAATGCAAAGTGCTGCGGCAGCGGGTGGAAACCCACGGAAGCTCGCTCCTGGCCCATTGTAGCGAGGCGCCAAGGCATGACACGGGCACCGAGCTCCCCCTAGCTGCCAAGTGGCACCAGGCACGGCGCGGCGTTTCAGGCTTGCCATCAACCAGAAGCCAATTCAACTGAAAGTTTGTTTTGGAAAAGTATTTTATCACAACAAGCAACAGAGAATGCAAAGCAATCAGGAAGGGAGATGAAAAAGGAGAAAAGGAAAGGCTGGTCGAAGACATGCTCTAAGCTCAAAGCGTCGAGAGCTCGCTTGTGGTAAGGTGCTAGAAACTGGTGCGCTCCACAGTCAGCAGCTGGCATCTGTAAACGAACCGCTCTGCGTGTTTCCATCTGACCTGAGACCTAACGCCAATTACCGTCAGATGCACCTAAAGCTGGCCTTCTCTTCGGTCACGAAGCCCCCTTTGGTCCCGCACTGTGGTCAGCAAAGTGTCCCACCCCAGCCGTCTGACCCCAGCCTCCCTCCATGTTCCTAAGGCTTCACCAAAGCCACCGCATTCGCTCCAGTACTTGAGAAATGATTCGTTTTCGGTTACGAAATATTTTGAAGGCCAGACAAAAATCGCCAAGGCCAAAGTCCGGGCAGATAGCAAGCTCCCACCCTTAAAGGAAGAAATATGCATATGTACATAATATTCAGGGAGGGAAAGAATACCCTTTAAAAATATTAAGGGTTGTTAAAATACGCTCACGGCTGTTTTCTCTCAGGTGTGAATTACAAATGAATAAAATCAGCCTGGCATAACACCTCTGATGAACACATTTTTATTCTCCCGTGGAATCAGAGCAGCTGACTTATATCACACTTCTAATGATATGGGGTTCCCTTCTGTGCAGAGTGGGAAACAAACTTCACTCCCCCTACCCACCACCCCCCCCCCAAAAAAAGAGGGGCCCATGGCTTGTGAAATTTATCGGAGGCCCAATCTTGAAAGACTGTGGATAACTGGAGATACACTATACCCCAGAGAGTTAAGGTCATTGTGAAGCCAGCCACCTCCAAAACACACAGCCACAGCAAAACCCAATTTAAAAGGCAACCGTGAAATTAACACAGTTAGCCTAACTTCCCGTGTCAAACCTTGGGTCTCTAGTTGTTTTGCAAAATCGTGAATTCATACAGAAAATCACTGATCTTCCAAGGAAACCTGTTGGTAGGTTGTTGAAAAATCACCTTCGCTAGGGTTGTATAATTTGCCATGGACATCTTATTTTCTCTGAAAAGCCTTGGAGCTCCTTCATGGACTGGACTGCATTTCATTCCCCCTACTCTCCCTGTCTGGCACAGTGGGCTCACAACCCTTCCCTCTGCCTGGTCAGCCACTGCCCCCTTCTTCTTCCCTCCTCACTGTTGTCACTGTGTTGTTTTGTGTTTGTTTTTATTAATAGCTGTGTCTGTCCTCCGGTTCTAAAAGCCATACCCATCTGGGTCAAATATTTTGAAACAAACCAGAAGCCCAGGTTTCCATCCCCAGCTGTCCCCCACACTGGTTTATACTTCTCTCCGTCCCTGACTGTATATCTAACCAGCTCACTACAGAGCTCTTCTGCCCCCCCCCCCCCAAGATTATCTGCTATTTCTGTGCTCTTCCCGTTTCCCAGACCAGCAGTTATGCTAAGTTGCATCGTCTCTAAAGAACCACGGGCTGCCACCCCACTGAAGACACACCACATTTGGGGCAGTCCCTTTCACATTTAAAATCTAAAATGCGAACCCCGGGTCAGGGCCTGTGACAGCACTCATTTTGCTGGCCAGGGCTCTCCAGCACCCTAAACCCACGACTCCTGCATCACTGTGTAGAGACACTTCCACAGGCCACGCAGCCTAAACTGCATCTAATTCTTGCCATTCCCCTTTCTGCCCTCCCACCTCCCGGGGTGACACAGGACAAACAGAAAAGCCAGCTGCTTTTTGATCATAAATAGCCTTGTCTGAAAACTGGTTGGACCACTCTCTCTGCTTGACCCCCTGCACATGCCCTGAGCTCCATGTGCCCCTGAAAGGCAGGCAAGATTTCTTTCTCGCCCCTCTTTTCCTTTGCCTCTCATCTTCTCCCTCCCGCCCTGCTCCAGTGGCAGCCAGCGGCTGTCTGTCCCCAGCACCACTCCGAGCAAGTCTGAGAGACAGAGGGGGAACAAATGAAGGATGGAAGGATGTTGCACCAGGCACGCCTTGTCCCCCATGCCCAGCTGCCACCAGTCTTCCTGACCAGGGCTTTCTCCTGTTGTCCCAGGAATGCCAGAGGAGGAGAGAGCAAAGGCAAAACAAACCTACCTGCTTCTTCCCCCTCTTAAACACAACTGCAAACACTCCCGACTCCTTTCGCTGCTTCCAGCCTGGCGATGCAGCCCTAAGATTGCTCCCCACTGCCCGAACACCCCCCCCCCCAACTTCCCCCTCCTCAAAACCCCTCACAATTACACAGAGGGTATGGAGGGGCAAATTGCCTCCTAGAGAAATTAACCTCTGCCAATATAGACATTGTAACCACCAGTCCACCATCTAAAGGGGGTGGGGGGGCGCAGAGGCATAAGCTGATGGCTACCGGCTTGGTAAAAGGACAGAATGTCAACCGGCCAAAAAGGGACCTTAATCAAACCATGCTCAAGTCTGGTTGTAAAACATTTTGTTTTAAATGCAACCAGTGAGTCTTCAATGGTGCAAAATAAGAGGGAAGTTCTGTTCCCTCCCACCAAAAACGCATCCCTCTCCCAAGGCGAACCCCGCTTTAAAATCTATTCTCCTCCCCGAAAAAACAATAATAAATCCACAAATTCTTACTAATGTATCTGCTGTAACAAAGGAGAGACGGCAGCAGCAAATGCTCCGAGCAGATGGCTCCTATGCTGGGTGTTCAGGGGAGGGGAGAGCCCCTTTATATATTTATTTATTTATTTAAATTTTTTAAAATATAACATAAATATTCGGCTCTCGGCCGCCCCGCAGCCAGTCCTCGGCTGCGGCTGGGCGCGCAGCCCTCTCCACCTCCGCGCGGGCTGCCCGGCCCCAGCCCGACGAGGTGCTCGGACGATTCCGGGAACACAACCTGTCCATGGTCGCGATGGCACCCTGAGGATGTTTTATTTCTATTGCAATTAAAAAAAAAAAGAAAGAAAGAAAGAAAACGCAACGGCGATCTAGGTAGGCACCGCGAGAGAAAGGACCGCGGGGAGATGTTCGCGCGCCGCGGATCAGCGGCCCCGCGGGCTGCGCCGGGCCGGGATCGCTGCGAGCCGTCCTTCCCCCTGCAACTGTGCGGGCACTCGGAGCGAGCTCCCCTGCAAACACCGTACCTGGCCGGCTCGCGCTCGCTTTTTCCCCTTTCTAAATAAACCCAACTGGGGCGCTGGAAACTGCTGCGTCTCTGCCCCGCTGCCTGACTTTGCCTGCCCGGCCCCTTGCTGGAAATCCACACGATTTCAGCCGGCGGATTTCCACGGCGACCTGCCTTGTTTATTTAGAGAAGCGAGATGAAACATACTGAGATAGAAAGATGGGTAAGAGATTGATAGGTCTCTCTCCTTTTCTTTTTTCTTGTTTTTCTTTTTTTTTTTTTTTTTTTTTTTTTTTTTTTTTTTTTTTTTTTTCCTATTTTACAAGCACATCCCTGTCTTACCAATCCTGGCTGGCAATCCTTTTTCCCCGTGGCGGGTTTTTTTTCACCAGCCCCCAATCCCCCCACCTTTTTTTGGAGTGGGGGATAGAAGACAAGATCATCCCAGGAGACAGACGGAGGTGGGGAAATGGGGTGTGGGGGGGGGGAGGCAAGAGCCCAGCAAACAGCCGCGCAGCTGGATTCTTTTGCAAATAGCAAGAGGAGGGGAGAGAAAGGCGGCAGCGGAATGCTAGGACCGGCGTGGCCGGCGCCCTGCCCGGCCGAGTGCAGCGACCGGGGACTCGGAGCCGCCGGCGGCCCGTAGCCCCGCATCTCCCCAAGGCCGGAGCGCACCCCGCTCTCCTCCGCCCGCGCCGTAAGAGCGGACCCACGCGCTCGCCAACTTTTCCCCACTTCCCGGCTCCCCCCTCCCCCTCCGCTCCCCCAGCCCCCTCCCCCTCCTCTCCAAACCCCGCCACCAGCGCCGCCGCCGCCACACACGCCGCTCGGAGGGGCGAGCGTCCAGCCGGGCTCCGCGTGCACACACACCTCCTCCAGCCTGCGCGCCCCCTCCCCGGCCCGGAGCCCACTCCGCAGGCCCTCGAGCCCGAGGCGCGTCTGCCTGCGCAGCGCTCCGACTCTCGGGGCTGCAAAGAAACTTTCCTATGCCCCCCCACGCCCCCCACCATGCTCTGGGCCGACGCAGCTGCCTCTGTGAGCCCGCGGGCGGCCCCGGCGCTCGGCCCGGCAGCGCCCGGCTCGGTGTACCCAGCCCCGGGCACCCGGAGCCCCATCCTCCGGCCCCTGGCGCGCACGCAGCGGACACTTACGGGTGATGAGCTCCCTCTGGGACAAGTGCTGCGGGTTGCCCTGTTTGCGGCGGGACATTGCCCCGGCATCTATTCTGGCATCGCCCGGAGAGCTGCACTGATGGGGGGAGCCGGGGGGGGGGGGG
>NW_024412396.1:70948581-71036242 GCF_014898765.1 Herpailurus yagouaroundi
TTTCCCCCATAAACTCATTGAGCTCAAACACGGGTCCCACTCCCTGAGGCCTGGGTCTGTGGGAAGCGTAGGGGTCAGGGGATAGGGTGCTCCGCGTGGGAGAGGGACATGCACGGGTTGGCCCAGAAGTGGGCGTGGCCGGATCGCTGAAGATACTCGGGTGGGTGACCCCCTCCGGTCCCCCAGTCCCCTCTCACCCCCTGACAACTACTGACACCTGCAAGTAAGCATCCACCCCCATCCCCACCCCCACCCCCAGTGCGCCTCCGCCCAGGGCAGGACTTGAAATCTCCCGTCAGACTGGGAAGGACACAGCTGCCTTGTCAGCCGTTTGATCTCCAGCCGGCGAGGACAAGAGGAGTTGTGGGGGCCTGTCCGTGGCCTGGGGACAAGGCCAGGCCTCGGCCGCGTGGACATCTCCCTCACCCCGCGCCCCATCCCTCCGCAGGCCGCGGCCAACTTCATCTTATGTGATGATCTGCCTCCATGGCTGGGAGCGCCACGCGCTGGACCCCTCTCCCATCTCAGGGTTCCTCTGGTCTGGGCCGGGAGGCGGCCAGGACGGGTCGGGGCCTGGCTCAGGGCTGGGCTTCGCGGGCGAGCCCAGCTGCACCCACCCCACCCCGCCCCCAGGCCGGGCTCCGGCGGCTGCACTCCAGCGACTGGCTGGGCGGTGACGCCTCCCGGCGCGCCGCCTCCCTCGGGGCCTTTTCCTTGGGGGACACATGGAGTTTTAGCTCGCCCCCAAGGTCTTGGGTGGGGCGAAGACACCAACAACTTAGAGCGCAGTGAACTCCCAGTCCAAACCCCCACCCCTAATTTAATAACAATAAAATGTGCCCTAGCATGCAATTTTAAGGACTGGGCTGAAGGGTCTGCGTCCGAGGAGGTGAGCACTGGGCAGGGAGGGGGTGGGTAGGGAGGGAATCGGCATTCCCCCCACACAGCTGCCCTCCACCCCACCTCCACGTGGCCCAAAGTCCAGAAGTACCTACCTCTCCCTCCTCCCATCCAGCCCCAACGTGAAAATCTTTCCAGGAAAGTGGCCTAAATAAAAAATGCTCACACGCACCTTTAATAAACTTAAGAAAAGCATAAACTGTCATCCCAACCGGCCCACACTCCTAAATTTGGGAGTTAGCTCTCAGTCTGAGAACCGGCGCGGTCAAGTCCAGAAAGGGTTAGCGCTTTGTCCAAGGTCACACAGCGCCTGGGACAGATCTGACTCAAATCGCCGAGGCTAGCCTGTTGCTCGGCACCGCCGGTGGCCCGGCGCCCAAAATTCCAACCTGCGACCCTGGCCCTCTTGGGGTTAATTACCAGGACTGGGGACGCGGTCTGTGGCCTGGGGGGGGGGGGGGCTGCGACAGCCCTCTGCAAGAAAGGGGACCCCCTCCGCGTACTGCGCAGGACCCTCAGGAGCTCCGGCAGGAGCTCCGGCGGCGGGGTCTGCGGACCCGGGCACCCCTGCCCCACCCCTGGCAGGAAGTAGCGGGCAGGGGGCGGCGCGGGCCGCGACGGACCCGGAGAGCACTTCCTCATTGGCCCCGCGCTGCCCCGACGGCGGGAAGAGGGACGCGCGGGCGGGCCGGCGCAGGGCCGGACACGCCGCCACCCGCCGGCGCGCTCCACCTCGCGGCGGCCGGGGAGAGGCCGCCCTGCCCCTGCCCAGCCCTGGGCTGGCCCCCTCGCCCTCTCCCCCCCCCCCCCTCCTTCTCGCCCTCCTCCTCCCCTTCCTCGTCGTCCTCCTCCGCCACCTCCCTCCTCCTCGCCCGAGAGGCGGCCGGGTGCAGGCAGAGAGCAATCCCAGCTGCCGCTCCAGTCTCCTTTTTTTCCCTCTGCCCGTCTGGCACGGGCATCATTAGCGCTGAAAGCTGTTAATGTCTGGTCTCACAGCTCCCCCTTTAGTCTTGCTGCGCTCTCTGTCTCTCGTTCCACGCAAGATCAATAGCCGCCTCTCCCCCGACCTTAACCTCTCCCTCGACCCCGCCTGGCTTTGGCAGCTAGCCCCCCACTAATATGTCCCCTCTCTTGATGCCCAGACCACAGACGGTGCCAGAGGGGGTGGCGGAGCTTGGGCCCTACTCCTTACTCAGGACCCTAGACAGGCGGGGTGTCCAGTACCCTTCTGAGAAGGTCACTGCACGCGCGCACGCACACACACCCCACCCCACCCCTTTATCTACCAAACATTTCTATACATAAAAGTCTGTCCTGTCCCCAAAAAGTGTGTGTGTGTGTGCGTGTGTGTGCACTCACTTGTGCGCACAGGTGCTTAACACAGTAACATATAAAAAGAAAAAGTACAGGTACAAATGTAATCCTGAAGTAATATTACCATACCTCAAACTCATTTCTCCAGCACGTGCTGTAGGCCTACTGTGTGCCTGGTCCAGACTGGGGGCTTCGTGCAGACTGGAATTAGATGGAAAGAAATGCCATATTTTCTGCAGGGAAGGAAGGGAAAGGGAAGGAAGGAAGGAAGGAAGGAAGGAAGGAAGGAAGGAAGGAAGGAAGGAAGGAAGGGAGGGAGGGAGGGAGGGAGGGAGGGAAAGGAAGAAGGAAGGAGGGGAAGGGAATGAGAGAGGGAGGGGAGAAAGAGAGAGAAAGAGCAGATGTCAGAAAGCTTCCTGAACTCACAAATATTTCCCTGCTCTTCTTTTTCTAGCTTCACAGTGCATTCCAGCAGATAATCCCCCATATTCTTAGTCACTTTAAATTTCTTTATAGAGGAGTAGTTCAAAAATCATAAATCATTTCATCAAATCAGAGTGCATTTTTATTAACCTTGTGTGGGGTTCGGATTCCCTGTGTGCGCATGCAGCATTCCATGCAGTGGGGGCAGATTAAACACACACGTGACCCCCTAAGCCAAGGCTTCTTGTTTGAAATTCTTTGAATGATTCTCAATATTTAGCTCTTAGCCGAGGTGGGGTTCTATTTGAGATCCTACAATGTTATCTTTGCCTTCTGAGCAGTTATATTTTATATTACGTCTTTACAAAAATCTGGAAAGAACCAAGATAAGTCGTGTCAATAGAAATGGGAACTCCCAATGTTTCTGTAGAAGGAAAATCCACATTTCATTTGTTGTTGTTTTTTTTAAACAGGGATCCACCCTCTAAAATGTAGTCAAATAACTTTGTAGCAATGCGAAAACTGAGCAACACATCTTACCAAATTACTTTGGGCTTCATTTCTGGTGCTTAAAAAGAAAAAAAAAAAAATCTGCAAAGAAAAGGCAGATCTTTCCATATTCACGGGTGTAAAGCAAACTCAGAAGCAAACTGCCTGTTAATTTCTTTACCTCAGGATCTATAAACACTATTGACTAAAGATGAGGACATATAAAACACATCAATCTGATCAGTGGATTGACTGACTTGTTTTAATTTTTGAGGAAACTGTAATCGTGGTACTAAGCAAATCATATTAATATACATATTAAATTTTTGTAATGTTTATTTTTGAGAGAGAGATAGAGCATGAGTGAGGATGGGCAGAGAGAGGGAGACACAGAATCCGAAGCAGGTTCCAGGCTCTGAGCTGTCATCACAGAGCCCCATGCAGGGCTCGAATTCACAGACCTCAAGATCATGCATGACCTGAGCGGAAGCTGGAGGCTTAACCAGCTGTGCCACCCAGGTGCCTCTTAATATACATATTAATAAGGCTCTCAAAATGGCCCTTATCTCCTTCCTTACAGTTCTAGAATCTCTAGGAGCTCTCAAATCCAGAAGCATAAAAAGACGAAAGAGGCCTTTTGTGCTTCCTGGCATATCTTCTAGAATTATTTTAAGACATTTCTGAAAATTACAGCAAACCTCTAAATGCCATAAGGACTCAATTAAGGCTGTGCTGGATTTGGAGGGGTTTTTTGCATTGTCACTTTATTGCAGAGACAGGACCACAACACTTGCCTTCCAGCAATTGTTCGCTTGATTCTTTCCATGTAATGAATTTAGCAACGTTGCTTTTGTTAAAACATGGTTATCATTGCACCTCACTTGTTTCTGCAAGAAACACGGGCTTGATACCTTGGTAAATTTCCAACTATTGCTTTAAGGACATGAAGCATAGGTAAGCTCTAGGAAAACTAAGAAACATCACTGCCTGCTGTCTTTATAGCTGCAGCCTGCAGGGGGTTAAAACAAATTCACTGTTCCTGATTCATGTATTATTTTCCTTAAAAATACTTACCCAACTCTCCGTATATGAAAAAGACTCACACCCACATGGAATGTTCCTAGCTCTGTCCCTGTCATCAGAAATGATATTGAATGGCTCAGTACTAGGGGATCTGGAACTATTTCTACTGCTTTCTCACCTCATTTGGAATTTTCTTGCCTTGCTAATTTTAATTCTGAGTCATCAATTCAAATTTGGTAGGGACTGGCATCACCCAGTTGGTCGACTTGGGAAAAAATATTGTTCACAAAGATGATCAAACTCCACCAAATCCCACCCCCCACCCCTACTTATACAGAGACAGAGTGGCTGAGCAGTGGTGTGTGTGTGTGTGTGTGTGTGTGTGTGTGTGTTGCACAGAAAGGGGCTCTATACTGCTTTCCCTCTAGTCACCGAGCCTACAAATTGTGTAACTGAAAATGCAAAACATACATGCATGCGTGCATACACACATGCACACGCTAGTCTGAATTTAGTGGTCTGGTGACCGTCGATCTACCCTATTTGGAGCACAGACAAGGAAGAGATAGAGAGTTGAAATGGTTCATTTGGAGAAAGAACCGGGATCCAGAAGGGAATTTTCAGTTCTGAGTCTGGCTGTCAACCGCTGTCGTCAGGACTGGCACTACAATGAGGTGTCTGGTGATAGGAGCTGGGGAGGAGCTGGGGTTGGAGACAATAATGATCACCTTCCTAACAAGGGTTTTATGAGGCTGTGAGGATTAATTAGTTTGTATCCTTAAGCAGTTTGAGAAAGAGGAAGTTTCAGGAAATGCTAAACTGGAGTTATAGGTGAGTGTGACTCAGTTGCAAGCTCCACCCGCCACCCCCCCCACCCCCAATCCCAGGCTCTGAAAACTCCTGTCTGCGCCTTGATGCGCTCTACAAAGGAAGTGGGGGAAAGGGAAGTGAGAGGGAAGTACTCGCTTAGGGAAAAACAGAGAAGGAGAGAGAGAGAGAGGCATGAGTCAGGCTAGCATCCCTCAGAAGGCACAGCTAATGAAATGCTGCAAGGGGGCGCTTACCAAAAAAATAAAAATAAGAACCAGCCAACACCTTGTTTCAGATATGCCTTCCAGACCTGGAAAAGAAAAAGGGATCTGGGAGGTCTCGTCTGTTGTTTTGTAGTTTCAGAAACAGTCACAAATGCTTCCCAGTGAATTCAACAAAGGTACTTTGTATGCTAGAAAACACTTAAGTGGATTCCCCTCTGTTCCATAGAGAAGGGGTCAGGGTGCAGGACGACAAGCAAGCCTCTGTGACAAAGTTTGAACTGCAGGCACATAATTGGGGATGGAATAATATATGTAGAGTACATGGAAGTTATAAAAGTTGTTTCATTGTGCGCATATTAAACCATTGCATCTGCTTGAAGACACTCTCTCGGCTCAATTTACAAGGCAGACAATTTGCTACAACAAAAGATAATTAATGCCACCCAGGGAAAACCGAGATGCTGGGTTGCTGTGCATTCTGGCATTAGTTTAATCTGGGTCCTTTAAAAAAGATGATTTCACTGTGACTTTAAGCCTTTGGGAACACTGAAAACAACAATGGCTTCTAAAATATGGCTGTGGCAGTAACATTTCCCATTTGACCTTGTGACAAAGCCCCTCGTCCCCTCCCACACGTGTCCTGGAGTGGAACACGAGACGGGAGCATAGACACCCACCTCTCTCTTACCTGTCTCCAATGGGCTGCAATCTAAACAGGACAGATTTACGGTCATTTATTTTTTTTTTTTTTATCTGAATTTGGACCTCTGTATTCATGCGGGTAGATTCATCAGCTGTTGGGAGTTAGCTCTGGCATCTGCAGTTTCATTATTTGTATCTGCTTAACAGGAACCATTAGAGAACTGAAGAGTGAGGACGCCTGCTTGGGGACCGTTTCGGGATTGTACCCAGACCACACATTCCGGCTGGGAAGGAACACAGTAACGCACAAAGCATTAGTGGATTTAACACCCTGCGTCGCGTTCGGGGAATCGAACTGTCAATGTTTCTGGCAAGAACTCATACTCCAACTGAAATCTATCAAACACCTTAATTAGCTGCGGGTTGGTGGGCACCCAACCCACAGGCAGGTTGGAAAGCATGAGAAGGAAAGGGCTAGAGCCGCAGAGGCAGCACGGGCCCCTCGATCCCCCCCCAGGGCCCCGAGGCCTCCGTTTCCTGACCACGATCTACGGGCCACCGTTCGAAGCCAGGCAAACCCTGGCTCTGACGGTGGCAGCCCCGGGGGACACGGTTGAGGATGTTTGGATGGTGCGACGGGTGTTGGCAAACGGGACGGGAAGAGGCCGCAGTGACACAAAGCTGTTGCCGATGGTAACTGGAGTCTTTTCCTCAGCCAACCGTTCCACCTGGACCTCAGCACAAATTATTGTTTTCAATTACCACCTGTGTATTCCTTCCCATTCAACTTATTGATGTAAAATTACAGCTACACCGGTATAAATAAGTTATGCTGCAGTTGTAAAATGGAAGAAATTTTGTTGTAGCAATTATGTTCAGCAAGATGACAAAATAAATTTCCAGAGCTGTGCCTGCAGTAACCTGGGGAATTTAAACCTCATAATTTCCATTCATTTCAGATAATTTGGAGTAATTTCTATATGTAATAACTTTGTAATGAAAAACACAGCGGTACTGAAGTGATTTCGCTCCATTTTTTTCTCCTATGGTATACATGGCACAAAATAAATGATAAAAATAATATTTCCTTTTTATATGTGTGTGTGTTGAGTAATTCCTTCAGCAAAAAATCATAAACTAATACCCGGACTAAATCTCTGTCCACAAAATGAAAAATAAATTGAGTTAAAGAAAGTGAGAAAGTATGAAAGGCTTTGGATGTTTTATTGTGAGTTTATTGAATCGTCTTACTCCCATGCTCCTTCTGATCTCTCAGGGTTACGGTTCCCGAGTAAGGGGCAAATGCACGTGAGCCCCCAGACTCCTGGGCAGAGGCTGCAGGAGACCCCCGAAGTGGAGATGGCCACGCCAATTGGCACTCTCTCCTCCAGAAGTGTTAGGAAACACCGTCTCCTCCGCGATGTGCTGGGCTGCTCCCCGCTGCCGCTCCCCATCAAAGTCTTTAACTTCAACATTCCCAGTGACTACAAAGGACCTGCCGGGCTGGGCAGTGGTCACACACAGTGGCACAGGTTCCCTAGCTGCACCGGTGCCCTGCCCGGCCTCTGGTGGTGACAGCCGCCACTGACGTACATGGCCCTTGAACATCCCACGTAACCCGGCGGAAGCTCCCCGTGAGTTGTTAGAAGGTGACAAGGACATTGGCTCCCAGCGCCACTCGACTGGCCTCAGCCACCACCACAGCGCCCATCGAGGGTTCCTTCTGATTGAAAAATGGACATTGGGTCTGGATGAGGCATCCACCCCCTGAGCCCTGCCCGCCAGGAGTGACAGCCAGGCCAATTGTCAGCCCCCTCCCCACCAGCCAAGAGGGCCGCCTGCTGCCCCAAGTCCCCCCGCCACAGGCCCCCACCCTGCACCATCCTGCGCTGCATGCAGCCGGGGGCACGCCTGACGTCTCACACCACGTGAAAGGCACCCAGCGGCTGGGTGGTCTGAGGAGAGGGAGTTTATTTCTCTGCCGGGTGACCTCCCTCATCAGACAGGGCTTCAGAACCCGTGGGAGCAGAGGTGAGCGGGCCTGGCCCAGGCTCTGGCACATGGCAGTCACTTCGTAACATTTCAACAACACACACCGATAAGGTGCCAGCTTGCTAGACACAACGTGGAGGGCTGGGGCCCCAGATGGCGGCATCGTGTGACGGTCAGTACCCGGGTTCCTCATTCAGACAAGCCTGAATTTCACATACCGCCCCTGCTCTGAGGAATACACAAGGTAAAGCAGAAGTCAATGACACAGTGACAAGACTATGCCAGATCTAATAGAGCCCCCCAAAAGTACTCCAGCCCATGTGTCCTAAGTGCCATGGGAGCACAGGAATGGGGGGCAGGGGTCTTTGGTCACAGATGACAGAATTCTCCAAGACCTTCAAGGCCTACTAGGTCAAAGAGCGATGGTCTAAAGACATTGTTAGGTCATTTGCCTGATCTAATCCTGGGAAGATAAGGACCTTCATTCCCAGGAAAGCCAAGGCCAGCCACTAAGAGGCAGGGCCACAATGAACCCCAGGCTGTCTCCATGTCCAACCACACCAGTCTCCACCCAGACTCGGTTTCCAGCCCTCCTGCAGGGCCACAGCAGCGAGCAGCTGGGGACACTACTAGATGCGGAACCACAAGAGCAAAGGCCAAGTCAGCACAGGATGAGGATAGAGGAAGAAGGAGAAAATTTTAAAAGAAACCAGGTCTACGATGGGATTAGCAGAAGCTTTTTTTTCCCTTTCATTTGGGATGGCAACATCCAGGGGAAAAACATGACCGATGGCTCTGAAACCAAAATAACAGAGGCAGAGAAAAATGGGATGAAGAAGGAGAGAGAAGTAAGATCTGGAATCCCAAAAAGGACTCACAGAGGCAATGAGCCTCTGCAGGGAGAGGGAGTGGTATAGACAGGGGTTCTGCTGCTGAAGTTCTGGAACAGACAACTCACTCAGAGTAGTACAGAGCGTCACGGGGGACAAAGTCCCTCCACTTCCCTGACTTGAGTCTGTCCTTCCAGCAACCTTGTGAGACATGCAGGGCAGGGCACAAGCAGCTTGGACGTACACCTCCGAGAGGCGCAGGTTCAGGCCTCACTGTGCCCACTGGTGGCTGGTAGACCTCAGGTCAACAGCCTCTTTTCTTGGTCTTGGCGTCCTAGGTCCCCCTGTGTTACATCTGAGACGATCATGAAGATTACCTCAGGTCACCTATCTGAAAGCCCCAGGCACAGGGCCTGGCCCGCGGTAAGCATTTAACAACTTATATACATTATTATTTTGGTGGCCTCGTGCTGGGCTCTGGAGGAGAACCACATCCAACCCAACCTGCGTGCATTTCAGCACTTCATCTCAGGAAGGAAGAGAGGAATCCTCCCCAGGTTTCATTCATGAACATATTCAACTAATCCTGATGAAGCCCCTACTATGTGCCACGGATCCGACTAGCCTCTGGAAACACCCAGAGGAAAACCCCACAGTCTTTATCGGCAAGTGGGTTGCCACACAGAGCCGGGCCTTGATTTCTTCCAAGCAGACAGCCGGGACGTGCCTCTTCTCCCCTGCCCTCGGTGGGCACATAGTAGGTCATCAATGAATGAGCCAGCTAGATCTCAGTACAAGACTCAGACATCCACAACCTGGAACGGCAGCTGGAAGAGCCAAGCCTGCAGAACAAAGGCCGGGAGGAAGCCTCTCAGAATGTGAGTGGGTGTCACTTGAGAGATGGGGACCCGAGTGCCACCAGTCATTCCCTCCTTTTAGTCTCGAAATTCCCCAGGATCGGCACTTCTGCCCCCAGAAGTTAAAAAAGTTGTGGCAGCAGTGCTTGGAGGGTGGGGGTGGGAACATACAAGCCACCTGTGGAAAAAAAAAAAGACTAGACAGAGATACCGGAATGGCGGCCGATACTATGCTAGGGTTATGGCATTAGAAGGGCTTTTAGAAGAACTTGATTTCCCAAACCTCCTAAAACGTCACTGAAGACTCGCCATACATTTTTTATATAGGTTTGTGAAAGAATTAAAAAAGCCAGCACTGGGCTGTGAAGAGCTCCATGGGGGCATCTGGCCTTGAGATGCATGCAGGGTCACAGAAGGGCCCCATCCTGGCATGGGGCCATCCTAGGTGCAGGGGGACTGTCGGACTGGATGAGACCCTTCCCAAGAAGCTGCCTCTTTTTTCCCTCATTCCCTTCCGTTCGGGGGCCTCCAGCATGTGAAACGGCTCTCAGAGGTAAGATTTTCTGAGGTCCGCAGAGGCTGGTTTGAAACGCCACCTCCCCCCACCCACCAGGGATGTGGAGGTCCTGCTCTTGGCCCTGGTGGTGCACAGGAATCCCCCCACCCCCCCCCCCCCCCCAACACACACACACACACAGCTTGGGCCTCGGCCTCGGAAAGCAGCCCGGCTGGGCTCTGTGCTGGGTGCACACTAAGTGTGGGGTACTTTTAGACACTCACAATGAAGAATGTCCTCTTGAAGCTTCCCCCTCCTTCCCACCTTCTGTCATCCGGGGAGATAATTCATTTATGCAGCTTTCACAGAAGACTGACATTTTCGACTTTTTTAGCAGAATAAATTTATAAGGTAAATTAGGGGGTGGGAGCCCTAGTGTCCTAGGCAGATTCAAACTGGTAATTACAGAGGGCCTAATTATGTATTCACCACGGAGCCTTCTGGAACAGGGAAGTCTACAGGATGGCTCTTATTCTTCCTGCAGAGGACATTCGCCCCTGGAACCTTCACAACCTGTGTTCGAGATGTTTTGCTTCCAGCCCTGAGCAGTCGTGGGGAAGTGCCCTTGTCATCAGTGCCACTGCTCTGATATTTGAAGAGAACATCCTCACCCTTGTCAAGGCACCCAGATTTTCCCCAATAATCATGAGGTCAAACAGCTTTCAGGCCAAGGGTCCTGATCTGGATAAAATAAAACTCAAAAAAGGGGCATGTTTAAAAAGAAAAAAAACCTTGCTCTGCCACATTTTTGCTAGATTCCTTATAGAGTTCTGTATCTACATCTACTGGCCCAAGGTATCCAAATTATCCTTGTCACAGCTGCCTCCCCTGCTCGCTTGGGAGCTCCTGGGGCGAGCGAAGTGTATCTTACTTCTCAGCTTGGGGTTTGGCCTCAATAGAGTCACTGAATGAATGATGAATGAATGAATGAATGAATGGCAAAAGTGCACAATGGCCCTTAGAAGAGAAAGACCCTGGGCCTCCACAAAGTGGCGAACTAGGTGAAAAGCATTTCTCTCTCCTGCATCACGGCGTACCACGGTGTGTGGACTGCTACGTAAGCACATTTGCCATGCAAAGCCCATCTCTCTGTGACCCGTTCTGCCTCATTTTCCCATGCCCTCTCTGCTCCCAAACATCCGATCTTTCACTTGGTGGGTACGGATTGCGCTCTGTGGTGGGGTGAATTGTGTCCCCCAAAAATACGCTGAGCCCCAACCCCTGTACTAGTGAATATGACCTTATTTGGAAATAGAGCTTTTGCAGCTGTAATTAGTTAAGGTGATGTTATATTGGATTAGGGTGAACTCTTAATCCAATGACTGCTGTTCTTTTAAGAAAAGGAGTAGACACACAGGGGAAAGGTCATATATCCAATGCCAAGGAAGCCCAGCAGCCACCAGCAGCTGGAAGAGGCAAGGAGACACAGGGTTTCAGAGGGAAGCTAGAGTGTTCAGAGGGAGCACAACACTGTCAATGCCTTGATTTCAGACGTCTGGCCTCCAGAACCGGGATACAGTAAATGTCTGTTGTTTTCAGCCCCCTAGTTTGTGATACTTCGGTCACGGCAGCCACAGGAAAGTAATAATGCTCCTGCATGAACGAGGCACAGGGGAGCAGAGCTGAACAACACAGATGAGGACCCTGCCCTCAGGGGGCTCAGAGGCCACAGGCCCTCCCTACAACTCATGAATGTTGCATTTGCAAAAATGTTAATGAGAACTGTCGGCCTCAAAAAAGGGTAGTAATGACTGGACTATGACTATCTGGAGGCCAAGGTGAAAGCAGACTCATCCTTCCACCCAGAAACCCACTCGTGCCTCCCTCGCCAACCTCTTGTCCTAGCTCGGAGCTTGGTGCATCCTTCAAACTCCGACTGTAGTGGCAGAAGCTGGGGAAAAGCCACATCTTGGTGGAGGAAATATCCGGGAGCTTCCAGCATCCGTCCAGCAGCCTTCGATCACAGCCCCCAAGGAAGCACACTCAAAACAAGCCAGCACCTCTCTGAAACTCTTCCGCCGCTGGAGGTGTTAGCTTGGTGGGTGGTTGGGTTTCATTTTTCACTTTGGGGTTTAACAAGCAAAAAATTAACCCCCCCCCCCCCCCACCACACACACACACAATAGGAACCGACTGCTAAGTGGTAGTGGTAGTAACTGACCATACAGTGCTCAGGAAGATGGAACTGGATAAAAGACAGGTCTCTTGCGTTTTTGCTGAAACCGCTCTGGATGTAATCGAGTGAAGAGGCACTGCTCTCTCCCCCAACACACACCCGTGGTATCATTCAGGCAAAGAGACCCAGCCCTGCTCCTGCACATGTGGAAGACCAGGGAGAGGCCTCTCTACCTTCGTCGTCCACCTACCCTCTTAAGAAAGCTGACGCCAAGGGCAGGGCTGACTCCGGATGGCTCCACCGCCGCCTTCGGTCCTGCGTGCGCAGCCGCGGGGGAGGCGAGCGAAGAGTTCACACTTCTGAGAAGTGCTGGGTTCACGCCCAGGCACAGGCGTCTGCACCTTTGACCAAACGTACGCCCGGATGGCAAGCTGATGTCACTGAGCTCTTGGAGGGGCTGGTCTCCCTGCGAGGCCGCGAAGCTCCGGAGGGAGCGGAGAACTGACACCGGTCCGTGCCCCTCCTGGGGCCCAGGCTCCAGCTGGACGTGCAAATCCTCTCTTCCGGCACGTCCGCCCTGTCAGTGAGACTCCGTATCCCAGTTTGCGGAGTGGACACCCGAGTTTCGGCGCCAGGCCAGTGCCGCCCTGCCCGCGGCAGCAGAGGCGGGGCCCGCAGGCTGCTTTGCCAGGGGCTCGGGAGTCATTCCCTTCCACGTCCTCATGTCCGTCAGGGTGAGCCAGGCTGCGGTACAAACCAACCCCTGGCCGTAAAGCGTCCACACGGGGCTCCGGGGTGGTCCTCCGGCCGCTCCAGCCACACCTCGGGGCCTCCGAGGCCACCGCAGAGGAAGGAGGACGCGGTAGCGTCGCGCCGGCTCTCCGGGGCCTCAGCCCGCTCGCACTCAAGCCCATTGGCCAGAGCTCCTCACGTGACCCCGCCTAACCGCAAGGGAGGCTGGGAGATGTGGGCGCGAACGTGGGTGGGGTCCCGGCGGCCTGTGCCTCTCGGCCACCGTATCCAGGAACCGCGTGAGCGTCCTGACTGAAAGGGCAAAGGGGGATTAAGTGGAAACGTATTCACCAATTTGCGGAGCGGGAGTATGGCTCCGTGACAGTGATAACACGCAGGATTTGTGACATGATTGGACTTAGGCTACTCATGCTGAGCCAATCGGGGTCTCCCACCCCCCAGCTTCCGATCCCCCGGTGTTTACTGATGGCCCTGTGTCTTCATCCGACTCTCCCTGTGCTTGGCCGCGCCACACTGAAGAAATAAGGGCCCTTCCGGGTGGTTCAGAGGCCTAACTTTAGGAGAATTTGCTCCTCGCTGTGCAACCTGCCGCCGGGAGCACACAACCCTGCAGGATTTGGAGGTGACGACCAGTCAGCTCCTGGGCAGAAGAGGCTCGCGGACGGAGCCCCTCTGGTCCGGAAATGTGACCGTTTGCCGCCCGTGCCAATCAAAAGAGACTTTTGAACTCTGGAAGGTGTGAGGTAGGTGTGTGGGATAATGTAAAACACCCAGGCTGCACTTCGAAACCCTCAAAATAGTGTTTGATGGATGGATTTAGAACAGAGAACTTTACAGCTGGGAGGAACCGAGAGATGATGCTGTCCACCTACCTCAGGAGAGAGTCTGAGGCCAGGGGAGGAGGCACATGCCCAGAGCGGGTGCCTGAGGCCTCTAGGTGGGCCTTGATGCCCCTGATCCCGGGGCCTGGGGCTGCGGCCCCAGTCATTCCCCAACTCTCTCTTAAATGTGCCATCAACCAATAAGAAACAAGATGTTGAGAAACCATAGGACTTTGTCTCCATTAGGCCTGACAAAGGCTTGGAACAGGCTCATGAATCCCAGTCACCTAGGACAACACCAGGTGACAGGGAAATGATGGGCGTGGTGGGAATCTTCAAAGATAAAGGAAGGCAAGGGGCAATTCGGTGCTTCTCTGAAGACGCACTGAGATAATGCAGGAGAAAGTACCAAGTTTAGCATCTGGGTATGGAAGGTGTCTGATACCCAGAAATGGAATCCAGATAAATGACCAATAGAAGCAGAATGAAGCAAGTTCTAAGGAGACAAGGATGAGGAATGCCGTGCAAAAACAAAGGCAAGATTACCAACCAGACACATTATGGAAAAGCCTGCCCAGGGTGGAGGCCCCTTCGCCTCCCTTTCAAGTTTCAGCCCAGCACCACTTCCCCCAGGAAGACTTCCTGGATTGCTCAGCTGGTTTCAGGCCCCACGGCGGGGCTCCCACCAGCCCGTGGGCTTCACCCATCGCAGTGCATCACGCATTGGGCTGTCAATCTCTATAGACCCATCTCTGCTGCTGAACTCCACGTGGTCAGAGATGGCATCTTCTATCACCTCTGAGTCCCCAGAGTGCTGCAGCAATGACAAATCCTAGGCATGGAGAACATGGCTCTTGTATTTGTGGCTTTAATTAAAATATACTGTACTTTCTCCACATTTCCCCCAGGTGCCACCCCAATTCTCCAAGAAGAACAGATTCTTGGAAGGAATTGTCTACACATACTCAGATGAATTACTGTCTTCCCATTCCCTCTTGCAACCACTCTGTCAGCTTTGGCTCTCCAGCTGTACCCAGCTGCTCTTGTCAAGGTCACCAGTGACCTCCATTGCTAAATCCAATGGCTAGCATTCAATCCTCACTGTACCAGACCCATTGGCAGCCTATAGCAAGGCTGACCTCCCTCCTCTTCAGTGGGCTTCAAGGAGGCCACATGCCTCTGGTTGTTTCTTCTTGCTCACTGGTCAGCAATCTCTTTCCTGGCCCCTCATCTCTCGACCTGTGGACATAGGACAGCCCCAGAGTCATCCCTCAGACCTCTTCCTAATTCTCACTCACTCCTTTGGTGACATCCACCTGTCAAACGACTTTAAATGCTTCCCACATGCCAATGTCTCCCTAATTTTTATCCCTACCCCGAACTCTGCTTGCACATTCCCAACCACGTGCTCTTAACTCCTCACTGGGTGTCTAATAATAAACTAATAATACCTTTCCAAGACTGCGTTCTGAACTCTCCCCCAAACCTGCCCCTCCCACAATATTCCCTAACCCAGTAAATGGTCATTGCTCAGGCTAAAACCCTCAGAGTCTTCCCTGTCCCTTTTTCTTTGTCCCACACCCAACATCCAAGCCATCAGCGCATCCCACTGGTTCTGCGCTAAAAAACCTTCCAGATGTGCTAATTCTCACAACCTGCACGGCCACCTCCCTGGACCAAAGGCCTCCTGTGTGGTCTTTCTCTCTCCATCCTTGAATCTATGCTCAATAGCCAGTCTCACTTTTGGAACATAAGTCAAATCACAACAGACTTCTGCCTAAAACCCTCAGTTTCTCAGGGCAAAAGCCAAGGACCTGACAATGGCTTAGATGGTCTTAAGTGGTGTGGGCTCCATTACCTTGCTGACCTCATCTCTATCACTCTCTCTCTCTCACTCTCGCTCTTCACTGGCCTGATTATTGTTCTTCAGCACACCAGGCACATGCATGCCTCAAGGCCTTTGCACCTTCTGTTTTCCTTCTCTGGTATACTCTTCCCCAGGTATCTTCATGATGTGCTGCCCCCACCCCCTTTTCAGGTCTCTGCTCATATATTGCTGTCGCAGAGAGGCTCTCTTGAACCAGCCTATTGTACATTAAAACACTGACAACTTAGATGAAATGGACAAATTTCCTTGAAAAACACAACTAATAAAAATTGACATAAGAAGAAACAGAAAGCTGTAGCAGTCATGTCTGCTAAACATTGAATCTGTAATTTAAAACCTTCCTCAGGACACCTGGGTGGCTCAGTTGGTTGACCACCTGGCTCTTGATTTCATCTCAGGTCTTGATGGGATTGAATCCCATGTCAGACTCCACATTGAGTATGGAGCCTGCTTGAGATTGTCTGTCTCTCCCTCTCCACTGCTCACATGCTCTCTCTCTCTCTCTCTCAAATAATAATAATAATGATAATGATAATAGTAAATAAATAAATAAAACCTTTCTCCTTTCCTCTTTCCTCACCTTTCCCCAATAAAACAAACAAGAAAAAAAAAAAAAAAGACCCAAATGACTCTACCGGTGAATTCTACCAAGCATTAAAGGAAGAAATAACACCAATTTTATGCAACTTTTATGCATTTTTTTAGAGAAAGAGGGAACACTTCCCAACTCCCTTGATGAGGACAAATATCACTAATACCAAAACCTGACAAGATTGTTGCAAGAAAAGAAAATTACAGACCTTTATCCCTAATGAACATAGATGTGAAAATCCCAAACAAATTATTAGAAAATTTAATACACGTATTAAAAGAATGATACATCATGAACAAGTGGGATTTACTCTAGGAATGTATGGTTGGCTTATTATTCAGCAGTTGATGTACTGATGTGGAGTGATTTCTAGGACATAACATTACAGGAAAAAATGCAAGCATACTATAGTATATTACATTTGATGTAAGAGAAAAGGAGAAATAAAAAAATATGTACATGCCTGCTCATTTGAACAACAATAACAAAAAAAAAAACAGGAAAGAAATGAAGGACTAGTGAGGTTGGTTACTGTATGTTTGCTGGGGCTGCATTAACAAAGTATCACAGATTGGTTTGAGGTGGGGGGCACTGAAACAGCAGGGATGTATATCCTCACATGTGAAGGTTGAAAGTCCAAGATCAAGGTGTTGGTGGAGTTCATTTCTTCTGAGACCTCTCTTCTTGGTTTATAAATAACCATCTTCCCTCTGTGCTTATCTGTGTCCTAACCTCCTCTTCTAAAAGCAAAGAGTTCTGTTGCATTAGGTCACACCCGTATGACCTCACTTAACCTTGATTACCTCTTTAAAGACCCTAACTCCAAATAACAGTCACATTCTGAGGTACCAGGGGTTAGGGCTTCACCATATGGACTTGTGAGGTACATAATAAGTCCATAACAGCTGCATGCAGAGCTTGAGTGAGAATGCAGTGGGAAGAATAGGGAAGATGGGAGGTGGTGGAATGTACTTTTCTGACTATAATATTTTGTGTAACCCTGACCATGTTAATGTTTCACATACTCAAAAAAAAAAAAGAAAGAAATAGAGAAAAAAAGAAAGAAAGAAAGAAAGAAAGAAAGAAAGAAAGAAAGAAAGAAAAGAAAAGAAAAGAAAAGAAAAGAAAAGAAAAGAAAAGAAAAGAAAAGAAAAGAAAAGAAAAGAAAAGAAAAGAAAAGAAAAAGAAAAAGAAAAATCAACAAGGTTGGGGAAGAGGACCTAAATGAGAATATAAACAACACAGAGCAATGTTTCAGACAACAAAATAAATAATGGCAGCAAGGGATGATAACCTACAGAATAAAGTAAGAATCTACGAGGCCATTCATAAGTAAAAAAAAAAAAAAAAAATGAGACCCAAAACTCTTCCTTACAGTAGAAAGCCAACTAAGAAAAGTAGAAGGAATGACCTATTTAGAAAGTCACCATTTGGTAATAATGATGACAGGAATAAATCAATCAGCCAGGAATGTATCAATGGATACCAAAACTAATGGATAAAAGCGTGAGGAATAACACGATATTTACATCGTCTCGAAGTGTCTCCCCATGTGATACTTCTTAATTACAAAAGGTGAAATCGTAACTACACTGGGGACACCTGGAAGACACCATCTTAACCAAATTATCAAAGATAACATCACCACCACTACCATTAAATGACAGTGTATGCCTCTTGATATGATGCACTGAGGACATGTCCCTTCTGTGATTTTCCCACCAAAAGTGCCCAACCTGAATCTGAATATGAGGAGACGTCAACAAGCCCATTGTACAGAATAACTGGCCTATGCTCTTCAAAATGTCAGCATTGGGGCACCTGGGGGGCTCAGTCAGTTGAGCGTCTGACTTTGGCTCAGGTCATGATCTCACGGTCCATGGGTTCGAGCCCTGCATCGGGCTCTGCGCTGACAGCTCAGAGCCTGGAACCTGCTTTGGATTCTATGTCTCCCTCTCTCTCTGCCCCTCCCCTGCTCATGCTCTGTCTCTGTCTTTCTCAAAAATAAATAAACATTAAAAAAAATGTTTGGGGTGCCTGGGTGGCTCAGTCGGTTGAGCGTCCGACTTCGGCTCAGGTCATGATCTCACAGTCTGTGGGTTCGAGCCCCGCATGGGACTCTGTGCCGACAGCTCAGAGCCTGGAACCTGCTTCGGATTCTGTGTCTTCCTCTCTCTCTGCCCCTCTCCCACTCAGGCTCTGTCTGTCAATAATAAATAAACATAAAAAAAAATTTTTAAGTGTCAGAGTCATGAAATAGGAGACTGAAGAGATGACAATGAGTACAATGGATGACCTTGGGTGTTCTTCTACTGTAAGGGCATTATAAGGACTACAATTTAGATAATACTTTTATAACGATATCGGTTTCCTGTTTTGATGACTGGACTGTAGTCAGGTAAGAGAAATCTTCGTTTTTAGGAAGTAAAGACCCTGAAGTATTTAGAGATAAAGCAGCGTCGTATCATATCTACATTTCATTCTTAAATAGTTCATAAAAGAGAGAGAGAGGAGAGAAAGAAAGAGAGAAGTGGAAAGAGAAGAGACAGAGAGGAAGTAAATGTGGTAGAATATTAGCATTTGGGCAACCTGGATGAAGAGTGTCTAAAAAGTATTTGGTACTATTCTCGCAAATTTTCTGTTAAGCCTAAAATTATGAACTGAGGGCTGATGGGGGGTTGGAGGGAGGGGAGGGTGGGTGATGGGTATTGAAGAGGGCATCTTTTGGGATGAGCACTGGGTGTCATATGGAAACCAATTTGACAATAAATTTCTTATATTAAAAGATAAAATAAAAAATAAAATTATGTCAGATAATTCATTAATCAGTGAGTGCAGTAGATTGTAAAATGTTCCTATCACTTCCCGTCTCCTCCCTGTGCTTTTTTTTTCTGTAGCAGTTCTTAACAAATCAATAGAGCACGTCTCACTTATTTTGTTTATTGTCTGTCTTCACCTACCAGAATATAAGCTCCATGTGGGCAGAGTGTTGGATCTCTTTTGTTTACTACTGTGTGCCCAGCAATTAGAACAGTAATTGCCACTGAATTTTAATGGTAAGTATTTGTTAAATCTATGTGTTGCACAGTTGTGTTTCATATATATTTGTTGAGTGAATGAGTGGGAAAAATGAATGTTAAGCTGAACCTGAGAAATGAGGTCCTCTCTAGCCAGAGATATCTCTCAGGTGAAGGTCTCAAGATTAATACTTAAAAGCAAACAGGGGCGCCTGGGTGGCTCCGTCGGTAAAGCGTCTGACTTGATTTCAGCTCAGGGCATGATCTCACAGTTCCTGAGTTCGAGCCCCCCATTGGGGAGCTGTCAGCATGGAGCTAGCTTGGCATTCTCTCTCTCTCCCTATCTCTCTGTCCCCCCGCCACTTGCTAAATAAATAAATAAATAAACTCTAGAAAAAGAGAGAGCAAATATGAATGGGGAGATCCTGATAGAAAATCCCCACAGGCTGTCACTGGAGCTTGTGCCATGAATTAACCTGGTTTTGATGAGCCTACCCCCACCTCCAACGGGAGTGAGGCAGCTGTTGGTGTGGCCCCAAGAGAAATGCCTGATACATGGCTCTCCTTAGCCCCCAAGGTGAAATGGAAATCAACTCTCCAGCAGCCACCAGAACCCACCAAGAACCCAGGACTATGAGTTAAAACCCCCTAAATATTATCTCTGAGAATACTCTGCTTTTCCTCATCAGCATGGCTGGAGGACAAAGGAAGATCCCAGAATGCCTGATTTATAACACAAGTTCGGGAACAACTTGGGAAGAGGCAAAGGAAACCAAGGCAGTTACATATCTGTATACCTGTTCCCTCGTCTCTCTCATTCTCTCTCTCTTTCTCTTCCTCATTCTTTCTCTCTCCTCCCTTCCAGAACATCTGCGACCTGCTGTTGTGCTTTGGCAATTCTAGTCAATGTGTCTTCATCATCCCAAGCCTTTATTTTAGAGCAATAGTTTCCCGACTTACAGAAGCATGAGAATCTCCTGGGATACTATTGATTCAATAGGTCTGAGGTAGAGCCCAGAAATGCATGTTTTTTTGTTTTGTTTTGTCTTTTTAGAGAGATAAAGAGCATGAGCTGGGGAGGGGCAGAGGGAGAGAGAGAATCTCAAGCAGGATCCACACTCAGTGCAGAGCCTGACACCAGGCTTGATCCCACCACTGTGAGATCATGATCTGAGCCAAAATCAAGAGTCAGATGCTCAAGAGATGAACCACCTAGGCGCCGGAGGAATGTGTTTTTGACAAGATAAGGGGCCAGGATTTGAACCCAGGAATCTGGTTCAGAGCCCATGCCCTCAACCACTGTGCTATGCAATTCTGATTCTCTGATAGAGTCACAGAAGTGCACAAAAAGGGACTACAAAGATGTCCATTGCAGGGTTTTTAATATTACAGGAGACTAGAAGTTAACTAAATGTTTACCAATAGAAGTGTGATTAATTAAATTATGAGGTAATGAAGTTTTGCTTTCAGCTAGGATGAAATTGCTTTCAGGAGACCAATGTGCCTTTGAAGAACAAGTAGAACATCAAGATAAAGTTTAAAAAACATTTTTTAAGACATCAGGACGACGGAGGGCCATAAAGCCGTTCTCAACAAATTTGAAAAGATTGAAATAATTCAGTTGTTCTGGGACCCTGGTGGAATTAAGGCAGAAATCAGAGGGAAAAAACCAGAAAACCAGAAAACCTCCAAATACTTAGAAGTGAAGTAAAAGATTTCTTTTTTTTTAATTTTTTTTAATTTTTTTAAACATTTTTTTTTAATTTTTTTTTCAACGTTTATTTATTTTTGGGACAGAGAGAGACAGAGCATGAACGGGCAAGGGGCAGAGAAAGAGGGAGACACAGAATCGGAAACAGGCTCCAGGCTCTGAGCCATCAGCCCAGAGCCCGACGTGGGGCTCGAACTCACGGACCGCGAGATCGTGACCTGGCTGAAGTCGGACGCTTAACCGACTGCGCCACCCAGGCGCCCCTGAAGTAAAAGATTTCTGATAACCACTTGGTTAACAATAAATCAAAATAGAAATGAGAAAATATTCTGAACGAAATGATACCAAAAATAGAACAAACCAAAACATGACATGGAACTGAAGTCTGAGGGAATATATGGTCTCACAGGCAGATACGACAAAAGAAGAAACACTGAAAGACAGAAATAGGAAATAATGAAGAAGAGAGCAGAAATTAATGAAAGAGGGGAAAACGTAATAGAAAAATCAGCAAAGTAAATAATATTCCTTTGAAAAATATGATTAAAATTGATAAACATTCAGAAAAATCAGGCAAGAAACAATGAATTCCCAACTTAGAAATGAAAAAAATGGGCATCACTACAGATTCCATGGACTCAATATGAACATTGTCCAAAGCATTTGAATATTTAGATAAATTGTCCAAAGTTGTAGAAAAATGAACGTGTTCAAAATTGACATGAGAAGGAATTTTAAATGTGACTACTATATAAATATGTTCAAATTATTTAGTAATTTAGGGGCGCCTGGGTGGCTCAATGGGTTAAATGTCCAACTTTGGCTCAGGTCATGATCTCATGGTTCGTGAGTTCGAGCCCCACGTTGGGGTCTGTGCTGACACCTCGGAGCCTGGAGCCTGCCTCGGATTCCGTGTCTCCCTCTCTCTCTGTCACCTCCCCTACTTGTGCTCTGTCTCTCTCTCTCTCTCTCTCTCTCAAAAATAAATAAACATTTGGGGCACCTGGGTGGCTCAATCAGTTGAGCATCTGACTTCGGCTCAGGTCATGATCTCACAGTGCCTGAGTTCAAGCCCCTCGTCTCGCTCTGGGCTGACAGCTCAGAGCCTGGAACCTGCTTCAGATTCTGTGTCTCCCTCTCTCTCTGCTCCTCCCCTGCTCACACTCTGTCTTTCTCTCTCAAAAGTAAAATAAAAAAATTTTTTTTAAATAAATATACATTTAAATAAATGAGTGAATGAATAAATGAATAAATGAATAAATAATTTAGTAATTTAAAATCTTCCCAAAAAGAAATGTCCTGGCACATACAGTTTCCCGGGTGAATTCTTCCAGGTATTCAAATGAGAAATAGTGTCCATATTACACACATTTTTCCAGAGAATAAAAAAAAAAGAAGAAGAAATACTTTCCAATTAATTTTACAAGACCGACATAATCTTGTTGTCGAAAGATGTGATAAGAATGAGAAATTACAGGTCAGTTCCTCTTTTGAAGATAGATGCCCAAATCCTAAACAAAGTGTAAGCAAATTGATTTTACAAATCAAATGATTTGTAAAAAGAATAACGCATCATGACCTTATATCATTTACTTCAGAGAGGCAAGGATGGTTTAATATTTGAAAATCAACCCATTTGATCCAGTACATTCTCAGAAAATGCAGGAAAAAATATCATTTGATAAAATTCAACATCCTTTCCTAGTTAAAAAAAAGAAAAATCTTACCAAACACAGAATAGAACTAAACCTCCAAACACTGGTGAAGATTATATATTTTAAAATCTGTAATTATCATCATCCTTATCTTTTCCCATTAATATAGAAAAGAAGACAAGGATATCACTGCTACTATTTATATCAGAATGGTTCTGAAGATCCTAGATGGTGTGATAAAGAATGAAAAAGAAATAAAGGATGTAAGAATCAGAAAAGATAAAGCTGTCATTCAGACACAAATATTAAAATTAATAAGGGAAGTTAGCAACATTGCCAACTACTAGCTCAACATAAAGATATCTTATATTCTCTATAACGGCAGCAAACCATAAGATAACATTTTGAGGGGCGCCTGGGTGGTGCAGTCATTAAGTGTCTGACTTCGGCTCAGTTCGTGGTCTCATGGTTCATGAGTTCAAGCCCCACGTTGGGCTCTGTGCTGACAGCTGGGAGCCTGGAGCCTGCTTCAGATTCTGTGTCTCCCACTCTCTCTGCCCCTCCCCTGCCCATAATCTGTCTCTGTCTCTGTCTCTCTCAAAAATAAACATCAGAAAAAAAATTTTTAGGGGCGCCTGGGTGGCTCAATAGGTTAAGCATCTGACTTCGCCTCAGGTCATGATCTCACAGTTCGAGTGTTCCAGCCCCACATCAGACTCTGTGCTGACAGCCTGGAGCCTGCTTCGGATTCTGTGTCTCCCTCTCCCTCGGCCCCTCCCCCACTCACACTCTGGCTCTCTCTGGCTCTCAAAAATAAACAAAAATTCTTAAAGAAAAAAGAAAATAACACTTTGAAAATGCTGGGCTCCATGCTGGGTGTGAAACCTATTTTAAAAACAAACAAACACAAACAAACAAACAAAAAATACCACTCTAGACTCTGCCCAAATCCCTGGCTGATAGCTAATTTTATATGCATGGAGGAGAAACCAAGGAGCCCAGCAAAAAAAGCAGGCAGAAATCAGAGAAGAGTCTGCCTTTAAAAGATAGAACTACACCGGAAAAGATTTGTGAGTTTGCTGCATTTTTTACTAAAGGTATTCCCCCACACGGAGTGCTCAGGCAGCAGAAAGTTGAATCCTTACTGGCTTTAGAGCTCAGAGCTCAGGAATGGCAGACAGCTAAAATTTTAAGAGAAAAACCAAAGGAACAAGGAAGTCAGAGACAGATTGAATGCCAAAATGTGGGCATAAACTCTGTTCAGATCCTTGGCCAACCACCAAACTATGCTGATGCAGCGGTGTGCCCAGGGAACCAAGCTGAAAATACAGCGAGAATTGGAAAAACTGAGGATGGAAGGGATGGTGTTTGAAGATTGAGTACCTGCCAGATCAACTGCCTTCTAGGACAAAAAACCAACAATCCTTAAAAAAACGTAGCAGAGTCCAGAATCACTACAATGTATTGTCTGTAAAGTCTAGTTTTCAACAACAAAAAAAGTACTAGACAGGCAAATAAACAGGACAACGGGACACACATGCAGGAAAAATAATCAATCAATAGAAACTCCAAATGGGTACAGCCATCAGGTTAGCAAGCAAAGACTTAAAAGCAGCTATGATAGTTATTGAACATGTACAAAGGGAAACGTGGTATTTTATTTTATTTTTTTTAATATTTTTTTTTATTTTTTTTCAACGTTTATTTATTTTTGGGACACAGAGAGACAGAGCATGAACAGGGGAGGGGCAGAGAGAGAGGGAGACACAGAATCAGAAACAGGCTCCAGGCTCTGAGCCATCAGCCCAGAGCCCGACGCGGGGCTCGAACTCACGGACCGCGAGATCGTGACCTGGCTGAAGTCGGACGCTTAACCGACTGTGCCACCCAGGCGCCCCTGAAACGTGGTATTTTAAAAGATTAAGCAAAAATGTCAACTTAGTAAGTAACCAAACAGAATACTTGAACAGAGAAGATTTTTTTGACTTTTTGATTTTTTTGATTTATTTGACTTTTTATTAAAAAGTCAAATATTCTATGAAGGAAAAGTGCATAACTTAAAAATAAAAATGTAGTAAGAGGTGCTTAGCAACATATTGGGGATGGCAGAAGGAAACATATCAGTGAACTTGAAAACAAATGAATAGATACTATCCAATCCAAAGCAGAGAGAAAAAAATTGAGGGAAAATGAACATCAGAGAACTATGGAAACAATACCAAGAAATCCAACATATGTATAATTGGAGTTCAAAAAGAGCAATGACAGAGGAGGTCTGAGAAAAATATTTGAAGAAACAATGGTTTAAAAGTTCCCATACTTGGTGAAAAGTGTTAAGTTACAGAGCAAGGAGCCAAACAATCCCTAAACAGGATGAATAGAAAGAAAATGACACCTAAGTATCCCATAATCAAAAGGCTAAAAGCCAAGATACAGAGATTCTTGAAAGCAGTCAAGAAAAATGGCATAATTCATAGAGAGGAAAGAGAATAAAATTAAATGCTGACTTCTCATCAGAAACAGTGTGGACTAGGGGCATCTGGGTGGTTCAGTGAGTTAAGCATCTGACTCTTGATCTCACCTTAGGTTTTGATCTCAGGGTTGTGAGTTCAAGCCCTTTGCTGGGCTCCACACTGGGCATGGAGCCTACTTTAAAAAAAAGAACAGTGAAGACTAAAATTCAAATTTTATTCAAATTTTATTCAAATTACATATTCAAAGTACTCAAAGAAAAATAAAACTCTCAACCAAAAAACTGTCCTTCAAAAATGACTGCAAAATAGCGATAAAAAATTATGTAATTAGTTCCACTTTACAAGAAATGCTAAATGAAACTGAAGGGAAATGACACCAGATGGTAATTTCAATCTATAGGAAAGAATAAAGTGCACCAGAAATGTCAAATATGTGGGTAAATTTTAGGATATATATTTTTTCTTGTCTTAATGTCTTTAAAAGGCATATGATTGTTTAAAGCAAAAGTAACAACACTGCATTGTTGAGTTTATAATCAGTACAGAGGTAATATATATGATTATAACATTAAAACATTGTTTCAAGGGTTCTACATGTATCTGAAATTTTTCAATATAAACTCTAAGTAGATAAATAAAAGATGTCCGTTGTAATCTCTAGGACATTAAAAATTAAAATGGTAATACATAGCCATGAAGCCATCAAATGAATTTAAATAAAACATCAGAAAACTTTATTAACCCATAAGACAGAAAAAGGTAAACAAAAGAACAAAGAGGACACATATAGAAAACAAATATCAAAATGATAGACGTAAACCTTACCAAATTGGTAATTAGGGTAAATAAAAATGGATCACACACTAAAATGAAAAGGCAAAGACTGTCAGACTAGAAAAACAATGCAAAACCCTGCTAACTGCTATCTGCAATAGATATACATTAAATGTAAAGACATAGTTTGAAAATAGATGGTAAAGATTACTTTAAAAATTACAGTGATATAGGCACCTTGGTGGCTCAGATGGTTAAGCATCCAACTTTGGCTCAGGTCATAATCTCACGGTTTGTGGGTTCAAACCCCACATCGGGCCCTCTACTGTCAGGGGGGAGTCCACTTCAGATCCTCCATTCCCCTCCTCTCTCTCTCTGCCCCTCGCCCCACTGTCAAAAATAAGTAAACATTTTTTTAAAATTATGGTGCGTCTACACTATAAAATGTCACATAACCATTTTTTAAGGGTGTAACTTTCCATGTATGTACTAATTTGAAATGTCCTTGGGGCACTTGGGTGTCTCAGTCCATTAAGCCTCCGACTCTGGCTCAGGTCATGATCTTGCGGTTAATGGGTTTGAGCCCTACATTGGGCTCTGTGCTGACAGCTCGGAGCCTGGAGCCTGCTTTGGATTCTGGATTCTGTGTTTCCTTCTCTCTCTGCCCCTCCCCTGCTCATGCCCTGTCTCTCTCTGTCTCTCAAAAATAAATAAAAATTTAAAAATTTAAAATTAAAAAAATTTTAAAAATTAAAAAAAGAAAAAATAGGGGCGCCTGGGTGGCTCAGTTGGTTGAGCATCCGACTTCAGCTCAGGTCATGATCTCACAGTCTGTGAGTTTGAGCCCCGCGTCGGGCTCTGTGCTGACAGCTCAGAGCCTGGAGCCTGTTTCAGATTCTGTGTCTCCCCCTCTCTGCCCCTTCCCCACCATGCTCTGTCTCTCTCTGTCTCTCAAATATGAATAAATGTTAAAAAAAAATTTTTTTTTAAAAAGAAAAAAGAAAAAAGAAAATGTCCTTAACACACCTCAAAGGAAAATAAAAACAACAAAAATCATATAGTATGATATTAAATTTCAGAATGATCTATTTATTATACATTTAAGTGTGTGTATGTATGTACACACACATTCATTTTAGATGGATGGACAGATGAAAAATAGTTTTTTTTGTTTTTTTCCAACGTTTTTTATTTATTTTTGGGACAGAGAGAGACAGAGCATGAACGGGGGAGGGGCAGAGAGAGAGGGAGACACAGAATCGGAAACAGGCTCCAGGCTCCGAGCCATCAGCCCAGAGCCCGACGCGGGGCTCGAACTCCCGGACCGCGAGATCGTGACCTGGCTGAAGTCGGCCGCTTAACCGACTGCGCCACCCAGGCGCCCCGAAAAATAGTTTTGAATGAAGCACAAACATACAATAAATGTGAAATTCAAGAGTCCCAACCAATACGAAAATGTTCCAAGAAAATACCAAAGTCAATGGCATATCATGGCATATCAAGTGTAAGCTTATGAGTATGGTCTGCCCTGTGTGTAGGCAATTATCTACAGATAATTTTAAAACAATAGTAAAACAAGCAAAAAGTTGATCTGCTTGTTATTAACACCATGCATTTGTCATTCTAAATAGTGACAAGAATAAAATACTTCTTCTGGCAAAACCCCCCCCAAATTTTTGTTGGTCTAAACTCTAAATAATTGCTGCTATTACATTTGAGGGTTTTTGTTTGTTTGTTTTTAAATTTTTTTTTCAACGTTTATTTATTTTTGGGACAGAGAGAGACAGAGCATGAACGGGGGAGGGGCAGAGAGAGAGGGAGACACAGAATCGGAAACAGGCTCCAGGCTCCGAGCCATCAGCCCGGAGCCCGACGCGGGGCTCGAACTCACGGACCGCGAGATCGTGACCCGGCTGAAGTCGGACGCTCAACCGACTGCGCCACCCAGGCGCCCCACGTTTGAGTTTTAATGATGTGTAGGCAGGTTTCAAATTAACACCTTTTATTACTTACCCTTTGTTGAATATTGCATCCCACAAGGAAGTTAATTCCAAGAACCTCTAGTTAAAAGACTTGTACGCAATACACATGAACTCAGTTCCATGTGTTCATTTGGAAAGTGGACGCATAATGGTTGGGAACTGTTCAGGCTTGCCAGTTGAGAGGTTTGGCCTTTTCGTTTGATGAATGAAAATTTTAGTTCGCAAATAAAATATTTTACTGGATTCAAAAGGATTTAGTGTTGACATTTCTTTTTTAATTGTTGTAGAATGGGAAAACAATCAAGAAAACAGTAATTATCACTGATTACTGTGCAAGTGTTATTGAAAGTAATTTTATTATATGGAGGATGTAAAGTGTTAAAAAAAAAAAAGCACCTGCTTCAGGAGTGAAACACACTAGGTATGCTGCTGCTGACCACTTCACAAGGGTACTATAAGAGTTCAATAAGAAAACGCATACAGGGGTGCCTGGGTGACTCAGTCGGTTTAGCGTCCGACTTCGGCTCAGGTCATGATCTCACGGTCCGTGAGTTCGAGCCCCGCGTCAGACTCTGTGCTGACAGTTCAGAGCCTGGAGCCTGCTTCGGATTCTGGATTCTGTGTCTCCCTCTCTCTCTCTGCCCCTCCCCTGCTCACGCTCTGTCTCTCTCTCAAAAATAAATAAACATTTTTTAAAAATGTGTACAAAGTTCATGGCACAGTGCCTAGTATATAGCAGATACCCAATACATGGTCACCTTCATTGTTAATATGCACAACTGACTGGTCCCCTGTCCATCTTCCTCAACCTCTTATCCCTCTATTTCCAGACTTTGAGAAGTCGAGATTCAAATTGAGATCAAAGTGCCAACTATGCACCAAGCCTTGTGATTAGGGTTTTAATGATCTGATTGTTTCTCACATTATCTAATTTATTTCTCACAAAAAAACGCTATGAGCACTATTTTTATCCCTATCTAATTTGTGACAAAACTACAGACGGTTCAATTTTTCTCAAACTTATTCAGCTCATTAATGGAAGTTTTATGATCAAGCCTAGTCTCTCTGATATCAATCCTGCACCCATTCTGTGTACCCACCCTGCAAGCTGTATTCTTCATCATCGTCATCGTCATCGTCATTGTCATTGCAACCACTGATGAACACCTATTCTATATGTACATGCTGGTGCTCCTGGACTTTGTTTTCTATACCCCATATAAAGCCATTTCTACCCACATTTTACACTTAGTTCTTCATTCCTTCCCTCACTTCATACCTTTCATCTGAGATCATTTCCTATCTGCTTAAAGTATATTTTTAAGAGTTCCCATAGTGAGGATCTACTGGTGGAAGATTTTCTGGGTTCTATTTCTCTAAAACTAACTGTATTTATTCCCATTGCTAAAAGATATTTCCACTGGGTATGGAATTGGCCGATGTTTTCCAGTACATTTACAAGGTCATTCCACTATGCCCTGACTCCAACTGTTTCTGTTGAGAAGTCACCTGTCAGCCTGTCCCTCTTTTATGTTAAATCTCTCCACTCTCCTGCTTACAAAATCTTTTCTTTGTTTTAGGTGCCCTACAGTTTCATTGCACTATGTTTTTCTTTGCATTATGCAATGATGTTTATGCATCATTGCATTGCATTATGTTTTTCTTTTAATTTAGCCTGCTTAGAATTTCTAGGGCTTCTGAGGATTGTTCTTTCCTCAGTTCTAGAAAGTTCTCAGCCATTATCTCTTCATATTATTGGCTTTGCCCCATTCCCTCCCCTCCCTCACCTCCAGTATTCCTCCTCCTCTCCCTTCTCTCCTCTCCTCTCCTTTGTTTTTGGAGTTGTAATTAGACTACATCTCACTCCTCACTCTATCTTTTAAGTCTCCTAGCCTCATGTTCATATTTTCATCTTTGTCTCCTTATCCGGGTTAATTATCAATAATTTTACTTTTCCATCTTCAAATGCACTACTTCTCTCTTAACCTTTGTCTAAACTCATATTAAATCTGTCCATTGAGTTTGTAACTCCAATGATTATATATATGTTTCATTTTTAGGAGTTCATTTTCTAATCTACTTTTTACTTACTCATTTTAAACCTTCTGCATTTTCCTGGGATGCCTGGGTGGCTCAATCAGTTAAGCACCAACTCTTGTTTTTGGCTCAGGTCATGATCTCATGATTCGTGGGTTTGAGTCCCAAGTCAGGCTCCACACGGTGTGGAGCCTGCTTGGGATTCTCTCTCTTTGGGATTCTCTCTTCCTCTCTCTCTACCTCTCCTCTTCTCTCTCTCTCTCTCTCTCTCTTTCTCTCTTTCTCAAAATAAATAAATAAATAAACTTAAAAAAATTAGCCTCCTCTTATTTCTTAAATATATTAAATGTACTTTTTTCATTCACTGTATAATCCTAATATCTGAAGCTTTTCAGTTTGGTTGTCTGATTCTATGTTCTGTGTGTGTGTGTGTGTGTGTGTGTCCCGTTTCCTTGTATGTGTAGTGATTTTTATTTTTTTATTCTTTTTTATAAATCTTTTTTTAATGTTTATTTATTTTAAGAGAGAAGGAGAGAGCAGGAGAGGGGCACAGAGAGGGAGAGAGAGAATCCCAACCAGGCTCCCCCACTGTCAGCACAGAGCCCAACACAGGGCTCTATCTCACGAACTATGAGATCATGACCTAAGCTGAAATCACAAGTTGGATGCTTAACCGACTGAGCCACCCAGGCGCCACTGTCTAGTGATTTTTAAAATTTTTTTTTCAACGTTTATTTATTTTTGGGATAGAGAGAGACAGAGCATGAACGGGGGAGGGGCAGAGAGAGAGGGAGACACAGAATCGGAAACAGGCTCCAGGCTCTGAGCCATCAGCCCAGAGCCTGACGCGGGGCTCGGACTCACGGACCGCGAGATCGTGACCTGGCTGAAGTCGGACGCTTAACCGACTGCGCCACCCAGGCGCCCCATAGTGATTTTTAAATCAGAGTTGCTCATTTTCATGGAGCTTTATAGAAAGTGCTTAAAGCCTAGGATGGACGTGGTTTCGTTTTGAGAGAATTTGTGTTCTCGCCTCTCAGGTGCCTGGGATCACTACCAGGATGGGGCCACTTTAAGCTAAAGTTTTGGCTTGAAGTTCTTTGGGTTCCCAGGTTGTGTTAATTCAGGCTACAAACTGTCCTTGGTGACAAATTCTCAGAAGAAGCTTCCTTTTCACTTCCACCCGGTCCCGGGTCCAAGACAGGCAGTGCTCTTTGTGGTCTCAGGAGGGGACATTGATTTCCAGTTCACTCTTACTTTTACTTCCTCATCTCAGAATATATGAAATCAATGTGCAATTGTACCTGGTTCAACAAACATCCTCAAGTCCGAGCTGGCTTCACCCTCTGCTCACCTTCCTGAGTCTCTGTCTTCACTTATTTCCTGGCTGAGTATACCTTATTTTCTTGCCAACTCATAAATGCATTTAGGGTTCTCTCAATCCAAGATTTTTAGTTGCTTCCAGTAAGAGAATCGTCCTTTTGGCCCACAGTGTTGCTGGAAATGGAAATTCTGGGGCCTCAGCTTTTCTATCTTCAAAATGGGCCACTATCCCTGCTCTCCAGGTTAGTTGGAGGACCAAATGGGCCAACAGTTTTGTAACTAAGCTGTAAACAAATGTTCCTGCTGTGAGAAAACAGGATGGAACACCTCAAAAAGCAATGGGGATGCACAGGAAGGCCCAGTGTCCAGGGCTTCACGGGAATCCAACCCCAAGAAAAGTCCGTCATTTCACGCCACAAAGACCCTTTGCATTGCTTGGTTGACTTCAGCATCTGAAGCCACAACACTCTGTTCCCTACAAGCAAAGAGATGTGGGAACACAGGCTTCAGAGACAAGGTGGCCTAAGAGACAGGCTTTGAAGGGGCTTCAGAGAGGGTTAGGAAGAGACTCGGAGAGAGCATGTCAAGCAGAAGGAACAGCACAGACCAAAGCACAGAGGCCTGCAAAGGAGGGTGATTGTGGGGAGCCATGGGTCATCCCATGAGGGGAGTGAGGGTGAGGTTAGAAGGGAAGGGGGGCACTGGATAGTTGATGCCTCAAATGCCCGGCTGAGTAATTTCCTCCCCACTCTTAGACACCAGGGAGCCCTGGCAGGTTTGTGAGCAGGAGAGTGTCACCATGAAGCAAACTGAGGCAGCAGCTATGGCTGCTTCATTCATCAATTTGTGTCCAGCACCTAGCACTTTGCAGGTACCCAACAAACATTTGATGAATGGCTGGCAGGCTGGCGGGCTGGATGGGTGAAGTCTTTGGCCTGATCTCTTTAAACTGAGGCCATACAATGCATCTTTGCTAGTTTCGTTTGGCTTTGGATGGGAGTTTAAATAATTTTTTTTAATGTTTATTTATTTTTGAGAGAGAGTGCAAGCAGGGAGGGGTAGAGAGAGAGGGAGATAAAGGGTCTGAAGTGGGCTCTGCACTATCAGCACGGAGCCCAATGCAGGGCTTGAACTCACAAACCAGGAGATCATGACCTGAGCCACCCAGGTGCCCCATGGGACATTAAATAATTTTCAATAATTTAAATTATTATTTTAATAATATATTTAATGATATATTAATTATATATTAATAATATATTTAATAACATAAGAATTTTAATAAACATTTCTAAGCATGAATTCAGGGGCTCCCTGAGGGATCCATCCTGTTATTGGTTACTCGCTGGCAGTTCCAGATTCCTCGTTGTCCTCAAAGAGCTTCTCTAGACATTCGCAGGCAATTCCCTGGACATCCAGACACTTTTCTGACTCCTCCCATTGTTACTGCCTTTTCAGCCTAGCACAGCTCCCCAGTTAGGTGTTTGGGAAACAGGTCTCACCTCCTAGCCACAGGGATGAGCTCACAGTCCAGGCTGAGTCCATTGGCCTCTGTAATTGGTCCAAACATGGCCGTGGGATGAAAGATGGCTAGTTGGGTCCTTCTCCAGTGTGTTTTCTGGATGGAGCTTATGGAGAAAGGTCATCTTTCCTCTAGAGCCACTAAACGGGACGGGTGTGATTCTGGAACTGCCTGGGGTCATAACCTCCTCCCAGGTCTGTTTTGCACACACATGGAGGCAGCATGCAGAGCGGAATTGAGATTATAAAATGGAGAGAGAGAAAAAGATGGGGGGGTGGGTAGGAGGGAGCAGTGTTGTCCAAGCCCCCTACCTCCCATCTCTAAGGATTCTGTACCTGGGCCCTGGAGGACATTTGATCACATTAACTCTTTCCCCCTTAAGAAAATTTGAGTTGGAAGTATGTCATTTACAATCAAAAGGATTTCGAGGAATTCAGAAAACCGAGTGCTATGTTACTTTGACAATATCTGTGGACTTCTTTGTTTATTCAATCAATCGCAGTCGAAATGCACAGTTTTTCATTAATTTCCTCTGGCAACTAGTAGCACAGAATTTTTCCAGATACCACATCTACTTTCTTTCAGCTGCCTGTAACCCAGGACCTCAGGCCAAGTGCTCTGACCACCAAGCATTCTGTGTGTGTGTGTGTGTGTGTGTGTGTGTGTGTGTAGCCACTGAACTTTCCCAAGGCCACTCTGGCTCTGAACACCATACACACATGGACACCAGTCCCATCACCATCACCGCCACCCTCACTATGCACACACACACACACACACACACACACACTCCACCTAGGGGGTGGCAGCTCACCAAGAGGAGTTGCCTGGAGCTCCACCAAAGTGAGAAGCCTGCCCTCTCCAGGTGCATCTAGGATGCTTCCGCATCAAGGTGAACTTATGCCTTCTTCTCTCACTGCCCAGGCACCGAGACCTCCATCTTGCAGCTGAAAACACTGAGGCTCGGAGAGGTTCAGGTGCTCCAAATCCTTCCACCAGCAGGAGGTGGAGCTGGAAACCGAGCGTGGGTTTCCCAGTGTGTGTCCAGGATATTTTTTCTGGAGACTATGAGATTCATAGAAGAGGCTGAGGGCAGAAGGCCTGGATGCAGGGGGCACCCATTCTGCCGAGTTGACCTCAGGCAATTACCCAACCTCTCTGAGGCTCAACTGTGATCTCTTTGGGCCATGAGAAAGTGCTTGGTCAGTGCCTGGCACAGGTTTAGCTATTATTATTTATACACGATGAAGAACAGATTAGTAGGATGGAAGGAGCGGTGACAACAGAGGGGTGTGTGGAACTATGAAGGGTATCACGAGGAGGCTCCTTTGTTCTGAGGGAGAATTCTGTCTCTGATAATGGCGTTACTAATATACCTGTGTGATAAAATGCCATAGGACTATACCAGAAACATGCCCCAAAGACCAGCGCACTCACACGTTGATGAAATCTGAGTTAAATTCTCTAGTCTAGTTCATCGTATTGTGCCCACCAATTTCCTGGTTTTGATAATGCACATAATTATGTCAGATTTCACCATTGGACCAAGCTGGGTGATGGGTCAGTGGGACCCTTCTATGACTTTTGCAATTTCTTGTGAGTCTATACTTATTTCAAAATAAAATTGTTTTTCAAAGAAATCTAGGCAAAAAAAAAAAAAATATGGAAACTGCCTGCAACTTTGCCTTTGTAGATACCATCCAATGTAATTTTCACTCATCCCTACTTTGAAATTACAGTGGTTGATAGATGTAGTGGTTGGTTAGATCTTATTATTTAATGCATTCAGAACAAAGCACGTGCATTTCTATATCTCAAACTTGATTTTAAATATCTCGATAATTGTATTTCAATATAATCCATTTCTTTTCATTTTTTAAAGTTTATTTATTTATTTTGAAAGAGAGAGAGAGAGAGCATGTAAGAGTGGGGGAGGAGAAGACAGAGAGGGAGAGACAGAATCCCAAGCAGTTTCCGCACTGTCAGTGCAGAGACCGATGTGGAGCTTGAACCATGAGATCGTGACCTGAGCCGAAATCAATAGTTGGACAGTTAACCACGTGAGCCACCAGGCACCCCTAATCAATTTCCTTTGTAATCTTCCGGTTTTATTTTATGCATTAAGAAAAAGTGGTTGTAGGAAGGGATCCTTTGGCTTCCACAGCACAGAAAAGCTTAAGAACCTTGCCTGGGGTATGGAGTGTAAGCTGACCACCATGGTCCAGATGAGGAAACTGAGGCCCAGACAGGGGCGTTAACAACACCTCGAGGTCTCTGGTTTTCAGACTCACGTGGAAGGAAATCTCTGTTCCAGGAGAAAAAAAGAAAGCTCCTCTCATTGCCACCGGCCACCTCTAGATGAGTGTTTACTCTGCCAGGTGGAGTCCATCTGGGTCCACTCAGGGGCCGCGCAGTGGCTTTTGAGACAGAGAACAATGCCACATTGTGGCCCTGGCTTCAGATGAAAGAGAAACTTGGCCTGATTGCCCGGGCAGCAGCGACTGTCCTCTTAATATTAATACAAGGAGGGTGTGCCCCTGGCCCACGCCCTTGCCACTTTCACCGTTGTGGCGGTTGTGTAGAATGTGATCCCACTGCCTTCTAATGGATGGTCAAAGGCCAGCATGCCGGGCACTTTTATTGTCAGTTGCCTCAATAATCTTTAACCTCCCACTGGCCAAAGGGCTGAAACCCAGAAAGACAAAACAAACATGGGTTGGGCACCAGAGTAGAATGACTCAAGAGAATCAGAACTGGAGGAAGATGGTGCACCCCCCCCCACCCCCGGCCATGCCCTCCCAACACCCCCATACCACAGAGCTGGTCTGAATACTGGGGAACAAGTACTGAGGCCCACGTCCTGGATGCCATCACCATGTGTCCCTTGCTGGTGGTGGAATGCAGGATCCTGAGTAGTGGCTATTCGCTTGTCACTGCAGGTTCAGGGAAAGAAGGCAGATGCCACCCCAGCCATGCTCACACCCCTAGCCTGTGGCCGAGATGCAAGGCTGGCTGGGCCTGCTCCAGGAGCAACACTTCTGCTGGGGTCAGTCAAGGGGGGGAGAGGGGCTGGGTGAGCAGTGGGAAGGGTGGACATCAGACAGGCCCAGCTGACCCAGGTCCACCATTCATCTGACCATCCTCCTGGAGCCTCAGTTTCCTCCCTGTCAAATGGGAACATTAACATCTCCTCTCAGCCTCGGCACTGGCCGCTGCCATTGCTGAGCAGTTACTATCACCAAGGACACACTGCTTCAATTCTCACAACACCCAAAAAGTAGGCCTCACTATCCCCATTTTGCAAATTGGAAAACATAGTGTAGAGAGCGGACTTGCCCAATGGTGATGCCGAGAGCTGAACCCAAGAGTCCGAGACTCAAAGCTGCCTTCTTTCGACCCCATTGCACATGACGAGCCCCCTCAGTAAACATGCACTGAGCTCTCTCATGGTGGCTGTGAGGTAGGGATCATGGGTCCATTTGGAGGATGAGGACCATGAAGCCCAGTTTCTGTGCAAGTGAACAGGCGTTCCAGTTGAATCCTGGGTCATTTGATTCCATGTCCTCTTACTTCCTATCAAACTGAGGCTGCCTACATCCAAGAGCAACTACTGTCACCATCATTAGAAGGTTTAGACACAGAACTGGGTCTGAATCTTTTTTAAGGTGCAAAGATGGAGACCCAGGACTCCCTGATGGGCCCTGGTAACATGGAGTTCTTATCCCAGGCCGCCACCTCACTCTCTGAACAGAGCCATTGTCACTGTGCAGGAGAAGGACAGACAAGTAGAACTGGGCTGAATCTAACCCCATGTCCCCTCCCCAAGGGGCAGGAGCTGACGACGGAGTGGGGGGCGAATACACTAGAGATAGACAGGACATCATTAGCCTGGACTTGATTCCTTAACCCCTTTATTTCTCAAAGCTGGGCAACTCCAGGTCTCTGCTGTGCCGGCATAACTCCCCCCTGTCACCATCCAGGGCTGGGGCCCCAGCCAAGCCCTCACCAGCCCTGCTAATAAAGTTACCTTCTGTGCCTGGGGCAGAAGGTCAGGAAAAGCCAGCAGCAATTTGAGGAAGGTTATGGTCTTGGGCTCTGCACCAGGGTGGGGCTTGGGGAGGAAGAAAGATAGGAGTGGGCAATAAAAGATAGGCAGAAAAAGACAGTGGGGGGGGGGGGGGGCGCTGGCACAGGAGCATGGCCCCCAGGGGTGCCATCTCTTTATAACCCCAAAGGGCACATAAACAGGCATTGGCAACAGCCGTATCTCCCCCTCTGATCTGTAAATGATCATCCAGAGTCCACCACTGGCCTCAGAAACACAGCGGTGGTGGCCACACGGTGGGTGCCAGGTTCCTGGACACAGGAAAGCCCAGGATGGAAGGGCTCTCCTAGGCTCTGCTGACAGGCTGGGAGGCCCTGGGCCACTCCACTTCCCTCCTGGGGCCTCAGAGCCTGTGGCTGGTCAGCAAGGGGACCTGGATGTTCCCAGTGGAATGTAGTGTCTCATAGGCCAGGGACACCCCTGTGTGCGGGGTGGTCACAGTGGGGTGAATACTGGTTTTTTTTTATGTTGATTTTGTTTTTGAGAGAGAGAGAGAGAGAGAGAGAGAGAGCACAATCAGAGGAGGGCAAAGAGAGAGGGAGATACAGAATCCAAATCAGTCTCCAGGCTCTGAGCTGTCAGCACAGAGCCCGACGTGGGGCTGGAACTCACGAACCGGGAGATCATGACCTGAGCCGAAGTCGGATGCTTAACCCGCTGAGCCATCCAGACTCCCTGAACTCACTCCCTTTGGATGGTGCAGATTGTCAAGGGTCACCCTTTGTAGCATAAAATGGGGCTGGACTGCAAGGGCTGGAAAGGGAAACTGATGCCTGCTATGTGGCCAGCGCTTTGGGCATTTTTGCAAATAACTTAGCAGCATCCCAAACAGCCTGTAGCATACCACAGGCACACGCTAAATGAATACTGTTTTTACTCATTGCAATCCTTGTTCCAGGCCTGTGAGATGTGCCTTACCATCTGGAGCCCATGAAAATGCACTGAGCAGGCCTCCAATCTCAGGGGGCTCCCTTGACCTACTCACCCCACCCCACCCCCGCCCACTGCGGTGCTCTGGAAAGCATCCTCAAGCATTTGCACCAAGGCCAAGGCCTGGCTTCCCACAGACGGCTCCCAGCTGAGGACTGAGCATGCAGGGTCCTCATACCCACCTCAGAGGCTTTCTCTCTCTCTCTGATCTCTCTAAAATATGTGGAAGGTCATGGATGTGGACTGAGCCTTTTCGTGATGCCCTGGCCACCGGAGACCAGGTGACTGACCCTGCTGACCGTTCTCCACGTGCCACCACTTGCCCACCCCACAAGTCAGTCTCCGCCATCCTCTGTCCTGCTCTGAGGCCCGGTGGCCGGCAGCCCGCACTTCCTGGGTGGCTCTGCCCGCCTGACTTCCTGTTGGGTGCAGCTCGTAGGAAGCCCCAGCTGGGGATGAGATGGGTAGTGGTTGAGGCCGGCGTATTCTTGGCTTTCTTAGCTTTGTCTTCGCACGACTGCAGCTTTATCAGGTGACATCCACCCCACCCCCAACCCTGAGCCGGGGCTCCCAGCCTCCCGCTGCTGCTGCTGGCGCCTGGTGCAGTGACGTTCCCGTTGGTTCCTTTAACCTGGCTCACACCTCCGCAGACCCTCTCGGTGCCACTTTCCCTTCCTGAGTGCAATTCTGCTTTACTGCAGGACCTGGGACGCCTGAGGACCAAAGCCCAACCTCAGGAAGGCTGACAGGCTGGTGGCCGCCCAGCTGTCCTTGGCCATCACCCCAGGCAGCAACAGGTGGTGACCTTGTCAGTCGTCTTTTTAGGCTGTGTGTTGGCTGCTGCTTCACCCGAGCCAGCCTGTCTGGGGAGGCAGCCAGTTTCTGGGGCGGGGGAAGCAGAAGGGGTACGGTTTGCTGTGACAAAGCACACACGTGTCTCCCTAAGACCAAGAGGACCCAGAGCAAGGTGATGAGGTCTGAACTCACCCGAGACAGCCACCTTGGAGGAGAGGGGGGGTGCCTGCAGGCAGCCAGAGGCCATAGGAGCCTGGCCGCGGGCTGGACAAGGTTGAATAGAGCCGGCCCTGCCTTGCCAGCCACCCTGCGGTGGGGCAGCGCCTGCACTCACACATGCTCCCCCCCCCCCCATGAGAGCCAGCGTCTGGACAGGGCCGGCCGCTCAGGGGACCAAGGGGTCAGGGGTTAAAAGAGGGCAGGGGAGAGGTGACATGGTCCAGATGGGGCCAGAGAGCGGGGGAAAAGGCAAGCCATGTTGCGTCTGGGCCCCGCCCAGTTGGGACTGGTCGGCAAATCTGGGACATCCACGTAAGGCCCACATCCCTCAGGTTTGAAAACCCGAAGCCAAAATTATCCCGGCCGGCGAAGCGGGAATAGAACAGTGACCGGGGTGCCTCCACCTGCCTCCCCGCGCCTCTTTCCCCTCTGTGTTCTGTCCCCTCCTGTGGACACAGTGTTGCACCACCATCCTGTGCCCAAGCAGCGACATTAGAGCCACATGCTTTCTTATCAGTGCTGCCAGTGCGTGACCACACAGATTCACGCGGTCTCGTTGCTGCGACATAGCCCGTGGTAAGGAGGGCGCCACGCAGGAACGAGAAAGGTTCGAACCTGAATGTCGGAAGACTTGGGGTATGAAGTAGCTGTGTACCTGTCTCCGATTCTTTTTTTTTTTTTAATTTATTTATTTATTTTGAGAGGAAGAGAGAGCGAGAGAGGGAGGGAGAGAGGCAGAGAAAGGAGAGGGAGGATCCCAAGCAAGCACCCCTACGTTGGCACAGAGCTCCATGCGGGGCTCAAATTCATGCACCGTGAGCCAAAATCAAAAGTCAGAGGCTTAACTGACTGAGCCACTGTCTCCAATTCTGACACATCGAATGCACACCCACCGTATGTCGGACACCTCCAAGCCCTTCCACACACGCGACCGCATTCAGCTCTCAAAGTGACCTGGTGCCTCCCCGCACTGAGGTGTCCTCGTCTCAGACGGAGCATTCGGGGGATCCGTGTCCAGAACACTTTGGAAATGGAGCTTCAGTGAATGGCCGTCTCCCTTGATGGGCTGTGCGCAGGCTGTGGCACAGACCTGGCCTCTTTATTCTGGTGCCCCAGCTCCGAGGAGAGAGCCCGACGTGGGGCGGGGGGGAAGGGGGGAGCATGGGAAATATTTGTCGGGATCGTGAACATGCTTCTTTTACTTTTTTGATCAATGATTTGGGGGGCTTGTGCTTTTCAAATAAGAGGCTAACACAGCGTACAGGTGATTTGCATGTTATGGAAACCCAAATACGAGGATCTGCGGCCGCACCCCATGGCAGCGTGAATGAAGTCTGGGCGAAGGAACAAGACTGGAATTGAGGTAGCCTTCCCCTCCCGCCATCACCCATTTGAAAGCTCATCAAGGAATCAGGGAATTTCAGGGCGGAGGCAGCAGAGATCGCGGTAGATGTGTTCCTGCTCTTGCCACAAGGGGGCACCCCTCTAGCTGGCAAACCCTTGTCCCGGCACCAGGTCCCAGCTGCCCTTGCTGGCGGGAGGTCCAAGGACTGGCGACCCGTACAGAGAGCAGGTGGGGGTGCAAGGGGACTGAGGCGGGTGGAAGGCCCTCCTCTCGGAGGACCCCCTCCATGGGCTGGTTTGGACCGAGTGGGGAGGCAGACAAGCAGAAAATGGTCAGGCCCGCTGAGGTCAGGAGGTTTCTCAGGGGCCCTAAGGGAGGCCCAGGGCAGAGGCCCAGGGCAGCTGCAAGGTGTGGTCTGCACAACTGTCACACGAGCCCCAGCAAAGGAGCACCCCCTCCCCCAGTGCTGGGGGATTGTGTGGGGGGCCACAGGAGGGTGACCTTCCGGAGTGAGAGCCTGGGCCGGCTGGCTGACCACACAGATGGGCGGCCAGGCCGGGCCTTTGTGGAGGGGTGAGAAAACACCCCCGAGCTGAGCTGGGTTCTCACCTCCGCCCACCCGTGTGGCCTCTGCTTCTACTTCCTCCCTGGACCGTCCTCAGGCGGCGAGGCCCTGGCAGGTCATTCTGCTGGAGGCCCCGGGAGGACATCCAGGAGGAAGGACATGCTGGCCCTGACCAGGCACACTGTCCCCGTTCCGTCCGTCGGGGCTCACCGTGAGGTCACGTTGCGAGGACAGGACGCGGCCCCCTGCCAGCCCAGAGCGAGGAGGCTTCTCTGCTGCCCCGGGCCCTCTGCCAGGATGATGCTGGGACCCTGGCCACCTCCTCAGGTGGCCGGAGAGTAGAGGCTGCAGGCCTCTCTTCTCGGGAGACGGGCCAGAGTACCTGAGGGTCAGCCGGCTGAGGGCACCTGGCTCTCCTCAGCCCTGGCGGATGCTACAGTCACAGGGCACTGCCACCAAACCCCAGGTGACTGGCTGCCCTCATGGTGTCCTCACCCACTCACGGGCGATCAGCAGATTCCAGGGCGCAAGCCCACCACCAAGACCCGGGCATACGGCCAAGTGCCTGGGGGGCCTCTACGCACTCGGGGTCTGTGCCCAAGACACGCTGAGTGTGCCACTGAGACTGGTCCACCCAAACCCTTCCTTTTGTGCATCGTGCACTGACCGCTGCTTATTGAGGGCACTCCTGTGCACATGCACGCACTCACCTAGTCAGATATGCGTGTGCACGCTCAGACACGCATGCACGCTCACACATGCATGCACACACACACTCAGGCTCACACATGCATGCACACACGCTCAGGCCTGCACACACACACTTACACTCAGGAATGCACACACACACACACACACACACACACACACACACCCCAGAGCACCGACAGCCTCAGGAAGAAACAGGCTGCAGGTTTCCACGTTGTATGACATGTCTGGAACCCCAGCTCTCTCCTCCCACCCCCACCTCCTGCCTCGCTGGTCCAGCCCCCGAGACACAGGACGTCTCTTCTCTGTCCCAAGACCTACCCCTCCGTTCAGGTCCCGGTATGAGCAAGCCCCTCCTCTTCCCCAGCACCTCCCTGGGGCCCTGACCTGGTTCCTGGGAAGTCTCTTCAGGAATCGAAGGGGCTCCATGCACCCAGACACAGACCCTGGCTTCAGGCTGGCACTTGGGTTCAAATCCTGACCTCACCTACCCTTTGCTTCCTGTGTGAACACAACTCACCTCCCACTTCTGAGCCCCCACTTCTTTGCGTTTGTTTTGTATCTCAAGTACCTGCATAGGTGGAAACACACCTGCAGCACCTCTTCTGCTCCAGCCTAATTCCAGCTGACTTCAACTGCTGCTTCCTCAGGGAAGCCCTCCTTGATCTCCGCGGTCAGCCAGTGACTTTGCCTTCCGGCCACATTGCCCCTGTCCCCTCCTGTTCCAATGTCTGTCTCTCCTTAGGCACTGTGACTGCCCGAAGTCAGGGGCTCGCATGACTCTGGCACCCACTGTTAGAAGCCACTCAAAGCCAGGCCCTAGAGACCCTGGTTATTGTCCCTGGAAGGCACTGGAGAGAACAGAAAGGAAACGGGACAGCAGGCTGTGGAGGGGTGCCTGCCTCTCCCGGCAATGTGGAAGACACGGCTTTTTCCATATGTTTCTCTCCCCTCCTCCTTCCTCCCCTCCCCTCGGCCCCCACTCCCCGCAGCATTTGCCTGAGGAGCGAACTTTGGGTTTGGCAGCGACCCCAGGACTCCGTGTTTCTCAGTTCCTTCCAAGGCTCCAGGAAGCATCTTCCTGCCCAACAAAGTTTGGATCGCGGGGACTCTGTGAAGGGGGCTCCCCTTTCCCAAGGTGGTTTTCCCTCCCAGGCACCCCCGTTTCCTGCCTCCTACTCTCCGGGGTATTGGAAACAAGGTCTGGGAAGCAGCCAGCTGGCCTGAGCCAAGAGCCCCCAGCCAGCCTTGCCCTGGGAGGCTGGCCCCACCCGAGGGTGCCTCCTGCCCTGCCTTCGTCCCCTGTGTCCCAGCCCTCCTCCTCCCTGGGACTGGAGCCTGACCCCCGGCCCCTGGCCACTTGAGGCTCATGCTGCCTCTGTACCCCCTCAAAGCTCTCACCTGCTGCAGCTCTGACCCCAGGCCCTGGCCTCAAAAACCACCCCGTTTCAGGGAAGAGAGCAGGCCACAAACTGAGACATTGAGGTTTGAGCTTGGCCTGTTATGTCACCGTGAGACAGGGGCCTCAGCGTTCTCATATGCAGAATGCGGACTGTGGCCCCGAGCCAGAGATTCAGGTGAGCTCGCGTGCCTGTTCCCATCCCTCCCACGCTGCTTCTGTTCCTCCCACAAGCCTCCACCCCGTCCACCCCTGCACCCTGAGGCTGGCCAGGCCCAGCCTGGACCCCCCCTCTCCCCTCCTTCCCCGTTCTGGTGTCTCCTTCTCCAGGAAGCCCTCCTGTTGTCCAGCCTCAGAGATGGTCCTCCCCTTGAGTCCCTCAACTTAGCATCAAGCCCCAAGCTTCCCCAAATTGCCTCCGAGAGGAGTTTCGCTCCACGCCCAGCAATGTGTGCTGCCCACAGGGGTTTGTTCAGGGTGTCTGAGGCCTCAGGGGGTCCAAGGAGCCCTGATTCCACCCCCCTTGGGGCTGCAAATCACTCCACCTCTCAAATCTCAGCTTCGGTTTCCTCCCCTGTACAATGGGTATAGAAAAGGTGCTTCCAGAGTGCAGGGAGGACTCAGGGAGGAAGGCACCAGGGTGCTGAGCCCGGCACCGGGCACCTGGCACTTAGAAAATAAAGCCCGAACCCCCAGGCCTGTCTCACTTCCACCTTAAAGAAAGGTCATCTGGTGGTCACCTCCTTGAATCCCCGTCCCAGGCCAGTCTGTTATGATAGACAACTCCAGCAGCCCACCTGCCTGTCCCCTCTTCTTGTGAACTTGAGCTCCCCCCCCCCCAGGGACCATCAGATACAGCCCCAAGATGGGCTCCTGTGGGTCTAAAGTTTGATCCAGACGCTCAGCGCTCACGAAGGAGCCCAGACGGCCAAGTCCAGGGCAGCAAGATAGCCCCGCTTGCCAGGTTCAGCCCAGCGTCGCGTGCAGAGGAGACCAGAGCATACGCACCGGGTCTGCCTTGGTGTCTGGCTGAAACCAGGGGACTGGCACGTGGGGAGGGAAGCGGGGGACAGGCCTGGCCACTCCTCCTCTGCTGCTCTGGGGCCACAACCGCTGGGGAAGACGCATCGCAAATACACGAAGGCGTGAGAAGATGTACCTATTAGCACAGAGAAGGGGCCGCCCTGGGGTCTCTGCCTGCCTGCTCTGCCACAGCAAAACACCACCGAGTCGGGGGGCTTACCCAGCACACATGCATTTCCCGTGGCCTGGAGGCTGGAGTCCAAGATCAAGGTGGCTACAGAGTTGGTTTCTTCTGAGGCTCTCGTCTCGTCTCATAGGTACCGTCTTGCCACGTGCCCGCGTGGCCTGTCTTCAGTGCGTGTGGCCAGAGGGAGAGCTTTCCAAGGCCTCTCTTTTTGAGGACACTAACCCTATTCAATCAGAGCCCCACCCTCATGACCTCACGTGACCCTAATTACCTCCTCAGAAGCCCCATCTCCAAATATGACCACATGGGGCCGTTAGAGCTTCAACGTAAGAGTTTGGGAAGAACACATGGGGCGCCTGGGTGGCTCAGTCGGTTAAGCATCCGACTTCAGCTCAGGTCATGATCTCGCGGTCCGTGAGTTCGAGCCCCGCGTCGGGCTCTGGGCTGACGGCTCAGAGCCCGGAGCCTGCTTCCGATTCTGTGTCTCCCTCTGTCTCTGCCCCTCCCCCGTTCATGCTCTCTCTCTGTCTCAAAAATAAACGTTAAAAAAAATTGAAAAAAAAATTGAAAACAAGAATTGGGGTGGTACAAACATTCAGGCCATACTGCCTGGTGACAGTGGCAGAGTCACGCTGGCTCTAAACTCTGTGCCCAGCTCAGACACCAGGGTGCCTGCCCCATTGTCAGGAGAGTCAGAAGGTAACACGAGAGAGAACTGTCCCCCAGAGCGTCCTTAGTCAGCACCTCACTTGTCCCCTGGAATTGCAGCCCGGGGAGGACAAGGGCTGACCACTTGGGTGCTCGGGATGTCCCCACAGGCCTCCTCCCAGGTACACACACAGGAATATCCCTGTGCACGCATACCCATGTTTGCACGGGGATATCCAGGCCTGTCCTTGAGGACACACGTGTTGTTTTGCGGTCATGTGGACACCGGAGATCACGTGTGAACACACACACCATCATCCCCTACGCTCTCCCCTACATTTGGCAGTTTTATGACAGCGTTTTCTGCCAACTTTGAAAACCTGTCCTTGTCCTACCGTTTCAAGATTCCTAGCTGGCTTTTAAGAACCCAAACTTGCAGAAGCCAACAGGAGCTTGAAAAGGAGTGTGTGCGGATGGTGTCTGAGTCATCAGGAACTTCGACATCAGTCAGTTTAACTGGCAGGTTCAAGGGCCCAGCGAGCGTCTCATTATCAGAGTTGCCTAGAATGGCTCCCCAGGTGTCAAGACGGAGCCCTGGGGACAGGCAGGTTTTCCAGTGACCCAGAAACCCGGCGGCCCTGCCTGGGGAGGACTGGGAGCCCCATTAGTCCACCCCCTGTGCCCCGTCCCCGCTCCAAGACTAATACAGAACACAGCCGTGGCCCGACTGTCATTTGAGTCCAAGGTCCTCGTGTATTAGTCGTGTGGCCCACAGCGGATTGCCTAACTCCTCTGAGCCTCAGTGTCCTCATCTGTAACGTGGGGATGATCGTGAAAATTACATGAAATGATGTAGCGAGGGTGCCTGGCGTGCAGACTAGATGTCAACGCTCATTATTGCTATTGCTACTGTTGTCATTGCTATCAGCCTGGAGGTTTGGGGGGCTGGGCTCCCCAGACTCCATTTGCCTGAAAGATGAAGAAGACTCACAGGGAGGAACCATCTTGAGGAACAAGTGCAGGAGGCCCAGGGCTCAGCCCTGGAGAGGTGAGCGGAAGCACAGGGCCCGGGTCCCCCCACTGCTCCCACATGGCTGCATCCTGGAGGTCCAGAGCTTTGCCTACACGTCGGGGACATTGGGGCGACCGTCCACGCCCGGGGTCACGTGGTGTAGGTGGCCCGGGCTCCAGCAGCCACAGGAGGCAATGTCTGAGGGTCTCCCGGGGGGACCAGACCCGGAGAGGAGGAGAATGACAGGCACTCAAGGACCCCTGGAATCCTCTAGAAGCCCTCTCAGTTGGGAGGGGGGGTCTTCTTCCGGCTACAGCAGGCGGAGCAGAACCATGGAAATACCGCCCGGCTCCTGGATCCTAACTCTGTGTCCCCTGATTTTGTGGAATGGAAAACATTTTTGTTTTTCCTTACTGGGGGGGGGGGAGTGAGTTGGGAAATTCAGTGTGAGCTCCCATGAGGACGATCCAACCACCTCCCACCCCTCTGTATTCCCGAGGATGGCCGCTACAATGCCCCTTTTCCCATATAGACCTGTAGGGAAGGATGATGTTCACTGGCTCAATAAATGTTTACTGCATACTCTGCACATGCCAGACCCTGGTGATTCTGCGTCGGGCAAGCTAGACCCCGTGGCCCTGCCCCAGGAGCTCACGGGGTACAAGGAAGTTATCGACGATGTTTTGGTTCTCGCGATAGACGGTGGACCCCGGGGTTTGTGACTTACAAGCATAAAAAGTAAACACACTGGGCCAGTCGCGAGTGGGTGGCGTAAACCAAGGACCCTAATTATCTGGTCCTGTGTTCCCCAGGTCCTCACAAGAATTAAAACAGAACAAAATGCCGCCTGTAGGGAGCCTGGCTCCCAGGCAGCACTGGATGAATGCCTCCCCCATCTTCCTTCCTGCAAAATATGACATTTCCCTTGCTTCTACCAAGCAGAGTTGTGCCATCCTGGTGAATTTTAGAAGAGACAAGAAGCACGTCTCCCTGCTGAAGAATCCGCGTTTGCTCCGGAGCCCCTCAGTCCCCACACGGGCCGGAGACAAGAGTCTACTGCAGGAGTCCGTGCCGGGCCCGCCCAGCGCCTCGGTTGTCCCCGGCAAGGCCACTTGTGCCCAGCGAGCCCTCAGCACACCGACACGTGCGACCCCAGCCACAGGAAGCAGCTGCAGCTCCGGGGGGGTGACGAGGACAGGAGCTGGGACTCCCCATCACCGTGGCCACCGCACTAGTCAGGCTTCCCCCGGACACGCAGAGCCAGTATCTGTTGCTGAGGGATTTATTATAAGGAATGATTATTTATTGTATTATTTTATTATAAGAAATGATTACATGGGGCGCCTGGGTGGCTCAGTCGGTTGAGCGGCCGACTTCGGCTCAGGTCACGATCTCGCGGTCCGTGGGTTCGAGCCCCGCGTCGGGCTCTGTGCTGACAGCTCAGAGCCTGGAGCCTGTTTCGGATTCTGTGTCTCCCTCTCTCTGACCCTCCCCCATTCATGCTCTGTTTTTCTCTGTCTCAAAAATAAATAAATGTTAAAAAAAAAAATTAAAAAAAAAAAAAAAAGAAAGAAATGATTGCGGAGGCCGATAAGTCCTAAGCTCTGCAGTCAGCCAGCGGGACCCTCAGGAGAGCTGATATTCTGATACCAGTCCAAACCTGAGGCCTGGGACCCAGGAGAGCCAACTGGGGGGTTCCCATGTGGTCCAGTAGGCTCAAGGCCCAGGGAGAACTTATGTTTCAGTTCGAGTTCAAAGACAGGAAGAAGCCAACGCCCCAGCGTAATGGCAGTCAGGAGGAAGAATTCCCTCTCACTCGGGGAAGGGTCTGCCTGTCTGTTCCAGTTAGGCCTTCAACTGATTGGATCTGGCCCACCCACACTGGGGAGAAAGATCAGCTTTGCTCAGTCTACAGACTTAAATGTTAATCTCATCCAAAAAAACGCCCTCACAGGAATACCCAGAATAACGTTTGACCGAGCATCTGGACATCCCATGACCCTATCGAGTGGACATATCAAATTAACCATCACAGCTGCCAAGAGCCCCTTCGGGAGCTCAGCATCAGAGCCCTGCTTGCCTGGACCCATAGCCTGGGCCTGGCAGGACTGCACTTGGCGTTATGGCCCCGGCCCACACCAAAGACGGTACGGGAAGCCGCCGTGACGGTCCTGGGTGGTGCACTGAGGGTGCCGAAGGCTCCGTCATGCCCTCTCCTCTGGGAGTAGGTCGCCGCATTTGGCAAATAAAAACACCAGTAAAGGTCAATTTCGGTACATTTACTTAAAAATACTTAAAGTTGCTAAAATTAACTAAAATCACTTACAAGCAAATTTACCAGTAAAGGTAAATTTCAGGCAGAGGACGAGCAACTATCTGGGCTCACGCATATACCACTTGCTACACTCCTGACTTTGCTTCTGTTTTTCCTGTGCTCTGATGCCTGTTCTCCTTCAGTCTTCGGGGATGAACAGAGAGACCAGGAATGGGGCCGGGATCCCCACCCTGCCCTACTCTGCACGAATCACCCTTACGGCGGCCCCACAGCGTAGGCAGGGCCCCCGTGCGGCTTCGTTTCCCACGTCAGCCTTCCCCCCGCCCCCCACCTCCCCCGGCAGAACTCTCTCTGTCTCTGTCTCTCCATCGACCTCTCTCGGCCTCGGCCCTAGGTGCTTCGTCCCCTGGCCAGCAGCCTAAACAGCTCCGGTGAGTGCCCCTGGGGTGTCTCCTGCAGGTCAGATGCTCTGAGTGCAGAACAGGAAGAGTCTGTGACAGAAATGTCAGTACCCTGATCACCCGTTAGGGGAGAGGCTTCTGTTTCGGGGACCGACACACCTCAAACTGTCAGGCAGACCAGCCCGGCCAGTGTCTGACCGGCCCTTACAGGTGAGCATCCTGGACCGAGAACTGGCAGAGCCTGCCCCACCCCCACCCCCACCCCCGGCCCAACCTCCTTCCCCAGAAGGTCCTGGCACGACCTTGGGCAATCTACGTCACCCTTAAGCTCCTTTCCTCCTCCTCCTCGGCGATGGCGAGAGTCCCGCCTGTCAATCAATCCAAAGTTTGTTCTTTACTCCCCGATTCTGCGATTCTGTATATGGGGAAGGCAGACAATCTGGCAGGGGTCAAGATTAGCAGGATGGAGAGACTCAACCAATATCCAATCTGCCTCGGAATAAACATGCATCCATTTGTTCAACAAATAGCAAAGGTTTGCTCATTGATGGTGCTTAGAACAAAATCACCCACACACTAGCAATGCTCGCAAATGCTGACTTTCAGGGATGCCAATTTCATGGTGAAAATACTGGAAAGGTGGTTTGGTCTTCTGAGATGAGATATTGATCGGCCGAGCGTCTCTGGCTACTGCCAGAAATGGCCGAAGGATCTTGACAGTGGATGGACCCACGTCTTGCCGTCTTATCTGTGTCGTGGGTAAAGGAACCGATGGCAGAGAGAAAGAGGGTCACAGAGAGAGAGGGGGATGAATAGAAACCACTGACCCTCTGCCTCCTGCCTGGACCCCATAGGACGTGAAGTGAATCCTTGCCGGGCAACAAGTGGGTGGTTGATCAACTCCCCCACCTGCTGTGAAGTCCAGCACCACCTTGGTGCTGCCACGTTTGCCCCCAAATTATCACCAAGCTCCCCGCAAGAATAGCTTCTAAGGTCTTCAGTCCCTCCACCGCGATAATAAAAGCCATTCGAACCCCCAAGAACCACTAACCTTCAAACTGAGAGAATTCTGTTTTTTAAAAAAAAAAATTTAAAGCGTATTTATTTCTTTTGAGACAGAGAGAGAGAGAGAGAGCGTGCATGGGAGGGACAGAGAGAGAGGGAGAGGGAGAGAATCCCAAGCAGGCTCCGCACCGGCAGCACTGAGCCCGGTGCGAGGCTCCGACTCACCAGCTGTGATAACATGCTGGTTATCACGGAGTCCAATGTTCAACTGAATGGGCCACCCAGGTGCCCCCAAACTGACAGAATTCTAACAAATCGCCGACACCCAGTATCTTAGCCCATAGGGTACAGATGGGGAAACTGAGGCTCGGGGAAGGAAAGCGCCCTGCCAGAATTGTGCAGGTGGGCGGTGTGGCTGAGAGAGGACCGCCTGCTACGGTCACTGGATGAAATAAAGAGATCTTTAAAGGACTCTCTGGCCCCATCACGTGACTCCTGCCCCCCAAAGCACCAAGAGCCCAGTTTGGACGGTGCAGAAAGCAATGACTCCATCACCACAGCCGGCAAAGCCATTTTCACCGGCCCTGCTTTGGGCCACTGGGGACTCTTAGGAGTCGCTACACCAGGAATTATTAATAGTATGGCTCCAGGAAACAAGACATCGATTTCAATGGGTCTCTCCCTCCAGTTTTTAGATGGGGAGAGCTGGATGATGGAAAGAGTCTCTGCTGAGACCACACACACATCAAGCTGGCTTTGGCAGTGTCTGGGACCCAGGCTGCAGGTGGAACCCAGCTAGCCCCTCCATCAAGCCCCGGGTCTCTGTGCCTGATAAAAGCACGGCCCAAACGGACAGAGGAGACGAATTCCAGGAATTTGATCTTTCAACACCTAAGGAGCTGGAGCCTGGGGCAAGAAATTCTCTCCTGCCTCTTTAAATGCCTTCGGGGGGCGCCTGGGTGGCGCAGTCGGTTAAGCGTCCGGCTTCACCCAGGTCACCATCTCACGGTCCATGAGTTCGAGCCCCGCGTCGGGCTCTGGGCTGATGGCTCGGAGCCTGGAGCCTGTTTCCGATTCTGTGTCTCCCTCTCTCTCTGCCCCTCCCCCGTTCATGCTCTGTCTCTCTCTGGCCCCAAAATAAATAAATGTTGAAAAAAAATTTTTTTAAATAAAAAATAAAAAATAAAAAATAATAAATGCCTTCGGAGCTTCTAGGACTTGACATCTTTATGCCCCCTTCTGTGGGCCTAGGGATGGATGCGTCCAGAGAGGCGGGAAGCACCTGCTGTGTCTCAGGCTGGCAGCCCCTGGGGCCCCAGAACTCTCCTGGCCTCGGGACACTGTTCCTGCCCTCTCTTTCGGGGCGCACATCACTCCACCTTACACCTGGCCTTTGATGTGTCCGACTGCCCCACCAGACCACGATGTTCACGGGCAGAGACTAACACAGAATAGGGTCAAGTAAAGATGAGGTCATGAGGGTAGACACTAATCTAGCATGACCTTGTCCTTATCGAAGAGGAAAGTTGGACACAGACACCCGCACCGGGGCAAGGCCGAAATTAGCCTGCTGCGGCTGCAATCCAAGAGCACCAAAGACGGCCAGCAAGCAGCCAGAAGTTCGGGGAGAGGCCAGGAACAGAGTCTCCCTCCCCCGCCTCGGAAGGAGCCAGCTCAGCAGACACCTTGATCTTGGACTTCCAGCCCCCAGAGCCATGGGGATATAACTTCCCGTTGTTTGAGCCTCCTCGAGCGTGGTTCTTTGCTACAACAGACCTAGCGGCTGCGTACCGGTTTGGGGGGGAGTTTGGTGGGATTCGGCGCAGAGGGCAGTGAGGTACCTGCCCGCATCCTGCCTCGGAGGAAGGACGGGCTCCGGAGTTGGACGTCGACGCGAACACGGTCACCCGTTGAGCGCTGCCGGGCAGCAGCCACGCTTCAGCCCTTTCCGTGTTTCCTCACCTGCCCCTGCGAGGCAGGCCCTCGACTCGCCCTCCCCGTAGGGGTGAGAAAACGGGTCAGTGGCCGGCCGGGCTGGGGAGGAGGCGGGATTTGAATGCAGGCAGCTCAATCCAGAGGCCACCGTCCGGTGAGGCAGGCGGGCGGGTCCCCGTGCTGCCTCTTAGTGGCTGTGCTATTTGAGCAAGTCACGCACCTCTCTGAGTCTCGGGCTCGCCGTCCGCGAAAGGGGGCCGCCGCGGCCTTCCTCGGGAGGTGGTGAGGGGAGGACCCAGGTGCCCGGGACCCAGCCTGCGCAGGGGCTTCCTTGGGGAGTGAATAGGGCACGGGAGCCGATCGTGATCGTTCCCGGACAAGGCGGGCGCGCTCAGGGCCACCTGAGAGGCGCAGCGGGCGGCAGTGGACAGGGAGTGGCCGGCAGGGAGCAGCGCCTGCAGGGGGAACACCTGGCAGGGGGGCTGCTATTTGCCCAGACCCTGCTGCCCACGCCCTGGCTCTCGATTCCAGGACACCTCTTGGCAAGCTCGTGGGAAAGGGTCTCTTGGTCCTTTGCCACATTCGGGAGAATTCGGTGCTTGGACGTGCGTCTTCTGACCTCAGCATGCCGGGTACCCCCTGTCCCGCCTCGGGGCCCCTGTGGAGGACGAAAGCGCCCATGCCCGCCCTCTCCCATTTCACCCCGGACCCGGCAAGGAGGGGCTGGCCCTCTCCCCGTGGCCATCTCTCTGGCCCCCGGGCATGTCCGAAGACAGCTTGGGAAGGAGAAGAGGGGGGATGTGGAGGGTGGCGGGGGCCTCTGCCTCCCCTCGCACCTGCTGTCCCAGCCTTAAGCTTCTCCCTGCCCTCAGTACTCTCAGTAACCCTCTGCCCCATTGCTAATACGGATCGGGGGGGGGGGGGGGCCCACCAGGGAGGCTTGTGCCCCCACAGCGCGCAAGTCCCCCTGGTGGCTTTGCTGCTGCAGGGACCCTCTGATCCCGGCAGAACGCATGGCTTCCCCCCCCCCACACACACACGGTCCTGCCCCTCACTGCCGTAGAAGCTGCCGTTTCTTCTGCCCAGGACACCCCTCCTGCCCCTCTTTACCTGCTGAAACTCCGCTCTCCCTCCATTCCCCCCCCACCACCACGTGTGGCCTCTGCGAAGCCTCCCCAGAGCGCCAAGGGACGTCCCAGCTTGGGTCCCCCACCCCCAAAACTACTCGGCGCCAAGGAGAGGTCACGCAAAGTTCCCTAAAATGTGCCAAAGGGCGTGTGCCTCTCCTGCTCACAAACCATCTGTGGCTCCCACTGCTCGCAGAAAGGCTCAAGTTCTCGCCTGGCCTGCCACCTTCCCGGGGCTGCCACCAGCCACCCCACCACCCCTGCCCACGGCTTAGGCTTGCTCTACATCCCCTATGGGGCGGGACGCACCTGGGTTCAAATTTCTGCTCTGCATAACCTTGGACATGTCACTGAATGTCTGTCCCCAGCTCCAAGTGGGAAAGATTCAAGGCGTGAGATTCTGAAGTCCCTCACACTTCTATGCCTCCGATGCCGAGGGAGCCACCCGAGTCCCTTCACGGGGCCACCACGCACTCAGGACCAGAGCCTCCCTGGCCACCAGCAGCTACCGGGAACATCTGTGAGGGGCTCGCATGTGTGACCCTGAGGTTTGAGCTGCAGAAACCACTAACCTTTGGAGTCTCAGAGAAGATTAAAATAGGAAGCTGTCTCTGCCTCCCACACGGGGTAGACAATTTTCACAGTTCACACGGCACTTTGGCTCAGAGAACCGCGGCTGCCGCTCCGGCATTTTCAGACGTGACAATCAATCCTCAAAATCGGATGAAAACGGAAAGGTGAGTGGTGGTGCCAGCAGGCTGTCTGCTTCCCAAAGCCTCCACCTGCCTCCCAGAACATCCCCCCGCTTTGCCTCTGAGCAGCTCCGAGGGGCACCTGCACACACACGGGCAGACGCGCGCACCGCGAGCGTGCGTGCAAACGTACTCGCGGAGAAGCACGTGTAAACATGCACAGGCTCTCACGAACATCCCCAGACCCACGCACGCACGCACCCTCAGCCGCCCCCAGGCACGCCCAGTGGCCAGGCACGTGGCAGGGTGCTGTGTGCACGCTCGTGCCCGGGGGCAGGGTGTGTATATGTGTGTGTGTGTGTGTGCGTGCGTGTGCCTGGCCCCCGGGCACGAGCAGGCACACCCCTCTCCCCGGCAGTGCCCAGCCTGACCCTATGTCCATCCCCCAGAGCTCTCTCTCCTGAGTCTCATCTGCCTCTAACCAAATCTAGGGGGACAGCTGTCTACAAAGACACAAAGCAAACACACCCACACACCCTCTCGGTTAGCTAAGATACACACACACACACACACACACACACGTAAGCACACGCCGGCACGCAGATGCACGCTCATAAGCACCCGCTCCGCGGCGTACTTGCTGTGAAGTGTGCAGAGGTCAAGCTTCCGGGACCCCTTTAAGGCCCGGAAGGAGCAGAGGGCAGGTGGGCCCGGGGTGGGGGGCGGGGAGAGAGGGCCGCGGAAGTCACGGCTGGGGAAGCCGGGCCCCGGCGAGGCTAGTTCCTAACCACGCCGAGAGCTCTCTGCCTTTGGGCACCCAGCCGGTGTCCCATCCTCCTGCGTCGGAAGAAACTGAGGCCCGGTGATGGGGTGCCAGCAGGTGGTGGGGAGGGCTCCAGGGCCCGGCCTCCAGTCCGCTCCAAATGCTGGAGCTCCGGGAGGGGTCCTGTGCTCGCTGGACACAGATACTGACTGAACCCCTCCTCCGTGCCGGAGCCCCGGGGTGTGGGAGTCAAAGAGGCGATCCTTGGGGGTCCGGGTGGGGGGACAGGTGTGCGGGGAGGCGGCCGCCCGGCAGAGCAGAGCAGGGAAGAGGCGGGAGGGGCGTTCAGGAAGGGGATGCGGGAGGTGACGGGACGGGGACGGGGCTGGGGAAGCTTTCCGAAGCTACAAGTGGTCTGGCGGGGAGAGCGCGGGGTGGGCGGGGCAGGCTGCTGGCACGGCTTGCCTGAGAGTCAGGGTGGGCTCCTGGCGCCCAAAGCGTGTCTTCTGGGCTGCTGGCTCCGAGCACCCAGAGGAGGAACTTCCCTTGGTTCCTCGCCGACAGTTTGCGTTCTGGGCAACCTTTCCCATCTCTGAGTTACACGCCCGGAGATTTCAGGGTGTCGTGCCGACATTTCAACTCGTCCAAGCTGCTTGTCTCTTCCGCGTTTTCCTTCCACGCGGCGAATCAGAGGGTGGGTGTCTGGCCAGCCCCGGAGCCCGATGAACAGGTCTGGCCTTTTCTCGGGGAACATTTGAAAAGCGCTTTGGCAGGACCCCAAATACACATGGGAGGGGGCTGCCGGGCCCACTGGAAAAACTCCAGCGGGGGAGAGAAGAGAGTTCCAGAAACCAAGGGAACTTTCTGAGCCTGCAGTCTGAGGAAAGCACCTGCTGGCAGGCTCCCCCTGACCGTGGCTCCGTCAACCCGCGAAGCCCGTGAAAGGCGACCCCTGGCAGTCTCAGTGGGACGTAGGGCCGGTCCCCTCTGGAGCTGGGGGGGCGTTTGTCTGCCTGACGACGGCTCAACGCTTCGATCTCGTTCCGTCCAAAACTGGGCTAATGATCAATAGCTCAGGGGGGTCCCGCGCTTTGTGAAACATCCGTGCTTTCGAAGATGGAAAACACCATCTGTACATAAGGGATTATTGTTTTCATCAGTGACAGGACGAAGGAGGAACCTGAATCCCTGAGTCACTACGAGGAGCAGAGCCGTCCAGCAGACGAGACCCCCTGCGGCAAAGCGGAGGGGCCCCCTCCTGTCTTCACGACGTCACCGGATCGGGGGGCACCCCTGTTTGCGCAGATCTCCGCTAGCTCGCGTGTGCGGGGCTGTTAGTCACCCTTGCAGGGCAGCGCCTCGCGGGGGCTGGGCAGCGCAGGGTCATCTGGGAAACCGCTTCAGGGGAGCCCGAAACCAGCCTGGAGAGGGCCCGGGCTTGCAGCGTCAGAAAATAGAGAATGAACATAGACAAAGCTTTCGGGAAGTCTTCGCTGGGGAGAGTCACGCGGGGTCGAGATAAAATTGTGTAAAAGATCTCTGAAACATGGATGGGAAGGAGCCAGATTGGCAGGGGGGTGGGGGGGGTGGGACACAGAACAGGTCAAAGTAGAGGAAAGGGGTAGTTCACGGATTGTATGAGGTCCCTGAGACAAGGAGGCAGGGCCCGATGTGCCCGGTGTGGAACGGACCCATCTCAAGGTCACTGTGGATGTTTAACAACATGAACCCTGTTAGAACTCAGCCGGGGTGGTCAGCACACAGGGAAAACTATTCTTGTGTTAGATGATACTATTTAAGAATGGGAATAAATGTTCATTTTGGCCAAATGCCTTTCAGGCATCAATCGAGATAATCATATATGGCTTCTCTCTCTCTCTCTCTCTCTCTCTCTCTCTCTCTCATAATCTATTGATGTGATTTCTTCTACTAATAGATTTTCCTCAACATTGAGCCATTCTTACGTTCGTGGGACAAAGTCTACTGGACTTTGATGGATAATTAGCATGTCATTGAATTTGACTTAGGAGTGTTTTAAGAATTTTCCTGTGTTCGCAAGTGAGACAGGCCATTGGTTTTGACGTTAGCTTTGATAGATTTGGGTGATGAGATTGTGTTAGGCTTGCGAGATTGTCTGGGGGGCTTTGGGTCTATTCTATGCTTTGGAAGCATTACACATCCGTTCCTTAAAGATCCAAAATAACTTATACATAAAACTACCTGAACTGCACCTTCTTTTGAAAGTATTTTTATTAAAATTTCAATGTGTTCTATAATCATTGAAGTTTTTGATTTTTTCACCAGATTTTTGGTAACTTATGGTGCTCCAGATAATTGTCTATTTTCATTGAGATTTCCCAACCATCAACGTAATTATATATATTCTATATACATTCTATACAAAAAGTACACCACTTCCCTGCAATTATATCTTCCCGGCCATGTTGTATGTATTTTTTGTCTTTTTATTTAATTAGAGTCACCAGATTATTAAAGCTTTTTTTTTTTTTCCAAATCAACTCACATTTCTCTGTCAGCTGTGTTTTTTACTGCATTACGTTTGGCTTTATATTTTTGTATTTTCTTGTGGTTACTTTTCCTCCTTTTCTGGATTATTGAATTGAATGCTTAAATCACACATGTTTTGGCTTCCTTTTTTGATAAATAACACATTTAATACCGTGAATCTGTGAGATTTATGTTTTTTTGGAACACAATAGGATTTTTATGACCTCACATATCCTTGGATCTGGCCATGCTTAAAAATAAGGTGAATTCTTTATTTCTGTGCACAAAAGGAGACATTTTATTGTTATTATTATTATGAGCGTCTGTACCTTTTATTAGATGTTTTGCTCACTTGTGTTTGTTCTGGGGGTGGGGAGGAGAGAGATTACAGAAGGAATGTTTGGGGGTTATGGGTTCATCCACTATAGTGATGATCCCAGGTTATGATCCCAGGGTTGTGGGATCAAGCCCCTTGTCAGTCTCAGTGCTGAGTGTGGAATGTACTTGAGATTCTCTCTCACTCTCGCTCTGTCCTTCTCCCCTCCTTGTGCTCACTCTCTCTCTCTGTCTCAAATAAAAATAAAAATAAAATAAAATAAAATAAAATAAGACAAGCAAATGCACACCCAAGCTTCTGTTTCTATATTTGCCAAAATCAAGAACAACATAACAAACCTGACTGCTTGCTATATACTTTTGGTCATTTGTCACATGCCCCCTTCCCTCTCGGCCCCCAAGCCTTGGCTGTTTCAATTTGGGGTTAACAGATCCAGCCTTTTCTTCAGGTAGTTTTTAATTTTATAAATCTTTTTTTCGGGAAATTGTTGTGGCCTTTTTCATTCCACCGTATTGTTCTATTCAGAGCAGCATTTGTATCTAAACCCATATGTGTAGTTGGCCTCCACGCTTCTGGCCAGCCCGTTTAGACCTCTGATGTCCACCCTCGCGGGCTTTATTTTGATTCCCTCTCCCTTGGCTCTCCATCTTTTTTTTTTTTTTTTTAATTTTTTTTCAACGTTTTTATTTATTTTGGGGATAGAGAGAGACAGAGCATGAACGGGGGAGGGGCAGAGAGAGAGGGAGACACAGAATCGGAAACAGGCTCCAGGCTCCGAGCCATCAGCCCAGAGCCCGACGCGGGGCTCGAACTCACGGACCGCGAGATCGTGACCTGGCCGAAGTCGGACGCTCAACCGACTGCGCCACCCAGGCGCCCCTGTCCATCTTGGGGTAATTGTTTTCCAGGAAGGTAGCAAGAGCCATACTTACCCTGTCTTTGCCTCCCTAAGGATATGCCCCCTGACATTCATTCATGAAAGACGCTTGGCTGGTACATGTCTCCTGGCCCACAGACTTTTCCACTCAAAGCTCTGAAAACAGCCTGTATTTCCTTCTAGCATATATTCAGGCTGGGAGTAGGATTCAGACGTGAAATCCGGAACAAGCCCGTGTTGTCTGCCTTTGTAGGTAACCTGCTTTTAAATACCTCTCCGCTCAGTGAAGGAAACTTGAAAACCACAAAGGAAAATAGCCGATCACCTATAATCATACCAAACGTGGATAATGAGATTGTTAACCCTTTGATATAAGCCTTTTTGATCTTTTTCTCCTGCGGAAGAGACAACCACGTATACAAAGCGAACCGAGAACGAGAACTACAAACAAACAAACAAAGTATAGGCGACGTGTGGTTAAACTTTTTCCAGCTATTTGGAAGAGAATTAGCAAGTGAATCTGTTTCTGAATGCAGTGTTTATTAATAGAAAACGACTTGCCCCTTGAGCTCATAAAATTAATTTTGAACAAATATTTAAGGAATACGCATGGGGGTGGGGAACAACAATAATTACTAATTCGTATGTACTGACCACATGCCTCACTGTTGAGAAAAAAAGGCATCTGCTGTTTTGCGTGGCGATGCCAGCATCTGCCTGTGGCTGGAGTCAGAAACTTGAGAAGTCCGCCCTCTGACGTCCTCCTCCCTCGCGCCCGCCTACACCTGCTCAGTGGTGAAGTCCTGTCCTGTCCTGTCCACCTCCTCGAGGCCTCTTCAGCCAGCCCTCTTTCTGCCTCGTTCTAGCTGGTGCCACCCCGATCTCCCACTGGGACCGCTACCCGGTCTCGTCCGCTCTGCTCTCCTCCTGCTCACTCTCGGTACGTCGCATGCCTCACAGATCTCTGATGCCCCACCAGAGCCCCCGGGCCTTTGCATGTCATGTGCTTTTCCCCCTTCCAGAATGTTCTTGCCTTCCATGACCATCTCCTTGTCATCACCCCCTCTCCGGAGCCCCAGTTACCCCTAGAGAGCATCTCTCCGCCCCACTTCAGCAGGATTTCTATACCTTGCTCGAGGCCCACCTCCTCCAGGAAGTCTTCTTTGACTTCTTCTGGACCCCTCAGCACGTTCTCTTTCTCAGAAATGCATGCTGGTCTCGAGGATGGTTTTAAAAGGTGTTTTCTCAATGACCCGTACATTTGCCAAACCCGAACTCAGCGTGTGTGCTTTTTCCAGGACAAATATGCTTTGGGGAGGGGTGTGCAGAACGCAACCTTTAACGGACTTGAAGCGTTTCTGGAAAGTCTAGGATATGTCGTCTCCAGATTGTTCTTCCTCCACTGAGAGCAAGTATGACAAAATGGAACCAGCCAGACCTGCTTAACCACTTACCACCCAGGCAAGCCACGTCACCCCTACAGCCATAAGTTTATCATTGTAAAATGAGGATAATATTGTCACCGGGAGCACTTGCCTGGAGAAGGAGGGGCAGGAGTGTGTTTATAAAGAATGAAATCGGGCTTTGAAATTACCAACTCCATGCGTACCGATAAAAAGTCCCCTATGATTGGCTCTATGATTGGTGTCCCTCCACCGCCAGTGTCCCTGCTATGGGACACTCAGGGAAAAACCCCTCCAACTCGGCCTGAGAATTTCAGACATTACCATGTAACTGTTTTCCCCTCTTATGGAAAACAGATGGGACTAACAGATTGTAACTATTGTCTCTTGTTCTTAAGCAAGGTACACAAGGATCTGCGTGTCCCCTCAGAGAAGACAGGAGCTGTAGCTGCTACAGGGAAGCAAACATGTGAGGTCTGCAAATACCCTCAGAGTTCCTCTTTGTTTAGAAATCAAGCTCGCTTGGTGTATCAGTTAGGATGCTGTTCAGCCACACGGGACTGAACACCCAAAATCACAGTGACTCAAATGCAAAGAGAAGTTTATTTCTCTTCCACCCGGAAGAGATCCGGAAGTGGAAAGTACAGAACTGCTATGAGGGACACAGGCCATCAAGAACCTGTGTGTTGATGGCACCACCGTCACTAAGGTGTGACCCTTGTGATCTAAAATGGCTGCTAGAGTGCCAACCATCACCTCTGTGTTCCAGACAGCAGGACAGAGAAAGGATCGAACAAGGGCATGCTTCTAACTTATTAAGTTAAATTCCTGGCAGCCCCACAGGACGCTTATGCTTACCCTTCGCTGGCCATCAGTTATTCGCTTCGCTGCAAGGGGAACTGGGAGGCAGTCTTTTGGATAGGTAGCAATATACAGGCTGAAAATCAAGGTGCTGAAATGGCCCTATTTAGGCCAGCTGGCAGAAAATTCCAGGAGGTCCTGAAGAGGAAAGCATGGTGAGGAACGAGAGATCTTGCAAGGCGACCTTTGGTTTCTTGAGAGGGGCAGGGGCTGCGGCCGGCTCGTGGTCTGGTTCGGCCACCCTGGCCCAAAGCGAACAGGTCAAAAGCCCGCGGGGGGGGGGGCGGGCAGCCAACCTACTGGGACCATCCTTCTCCAGTGGCCGTGATGACGACCTCCGGCCTCAAGGGGGAGTGTCTGAGTCAGATTCCAGGGGTGACTCGGGGACCAAAGCCTGTGCTGAATCCGTGCCCGCTGTTCCCGCGACCAGAGGAGGCTTTAGGAAGAGAAGCCGCACGCGTCACTCCTGGAACCACAGGGATGATGGACTCACGTGATTACTGAAACACGACACGGCCGTGTGTTGATCTTCGTGGCCCGGGCTGCTGAAAGACACACGATCGTTTCCGGTTGGAAATGCGGAGCCGGGTCTGAACGTTCCCGGGACCTGAGCTCCTTCGGGTGGGGAGGCCTCGGCTATCAAGGCAGGAGGGTGTGACGGGGCCGCCGGGGACAGGCTGGCACGTGCCATACCATCAGCAGTAACACTTTGTCCCAGACACACCCAGAGCTTGTGCCGGGGAGCCTGGGGCTGAGGAGGGCACTCGCGGGCCACACGCGTGTGCACGCACACGCACGCAACCCGCACGCTCACGGACACACCACCCTCCTCAGACGGGGGAGGACTTGGCCGAGGTGGCACAGGCTGGAATCCGCGCTCAGGGGGAGAGGAGGAGGCAGATAGTGCCTCAGAGTCACAAATGCGGGGGAACGAGCTCCGGCCACCGTTTGTTTGACCGGGAAGAGGGCGACCGGCGAGTCTTCCTGGAGACAGATAAGCCAGTCCCCAGGGAAACGGGGCCCATCAAGGGCCTCCCTGATGACGGTCGCACCGTGGGGCTTGCCCCGACCCCTGGGGCCCAGAGCAGAATTCAGCAGGTGAAATCTGCAGGGAGGCAAACGTGGCCAACCAGCTTCCAAGCTGAGGGAGGATGAAGTGAGACCACGTGTGACCACCGGGCACATTGGCCTGTCCCGAGAACGTGCCAGGTTCCTCCCTGTCTGTCCTGAGGGACCAGGCAAAGAGCAGGACGCGCAGGTCGGTGGAAAGAAGTCTGCGTCAGCACCCAGGGACCTGACCCTGGATGCTCAAGAATCTTGGGCAGGTCACATAATGTCCCCGAGACTCTGTGCCCTCGTCCGCCATGCAAGGCCTCTGGACCGACGGTCCCCAAGTGCAGTCACAGCTGAGAGTCCTGCTCTCTGCACGGAGGTCGGCGGGGATGGCATAAGCCCTAATGGGGGAAGCCAGGAGGGGGCAGGGCGCGAGGAGGAGAGAAAAGGGAGGGAAGGAGGAAGCATCCAGGACATCTGTGCCTTTGACTCTAAATTTCAGTCTCCAAGTAGCCATTCCTCCCCCTCTGTGCCTGTTTCCTCATCAGCAGAATGAAATGAAAGTCCCTCCCTCGCAGGATTTTTGTCAGGATGGAAGCATAATGCTTCGCCACCTGCCAGCCACTAAGCACCAGGCACAGGTGGGCCTTTCTAAAACTTTATTTTTAGTTAATCGGATGGAGAATGGAGAAACGCAGGCTCCGGTCTGGTGAGCTCGGGTGAGCCCTTCTCTCGGGCCTTTGATCCTCACTCCTCTGGCCAGAGGCTGGCCCGCGGGATAGGCCCCAAGCCTCCCGGCATTCATGTCTCCTCTTCTGTGAACCGGGTTCTGCCTTGGAACCGGAGCCTCCAAGTCCTAGGAAGCAGGTGGCAGAGGGTACGCCCGGTGCGGGATCCCAGAGCGTGCACTGAACATGGGCACGTGTGATGTCACCCGCTCTCCCTGTCTGCCCTGCGTGGCGGTCGAGCAGGCAGGCGGGGGTTTGCCGATGTTGCGGTGTTTAGGATTGCCCGCTAGTTATTACATTTGTGTCTTATTTGACCCTAAGTGCCATGTTGATGAGTAAATGTTCCCAGAGGATGCATCTGTCTTGCTCATCCTGGCCTGAGCTCCTTCACGTGTCCATCTTGGCTCGCTCGAGTTGTAATCCACTTTAGGTAGATGGAAAGAAGTGAGTCCTGTGCCATCTGTCCATTCTGACTCCATCAGCCCCATTTTTTAAACCCCTGAGGGCCACCCTCCAGAGGGATAGAGCAAAACATTCTGTGGCATTCTGCAGGGGTTTCACAACGTGTGGTATCGTCGCATGGCATTTGATGGGGCGCTATGCAATGTTCTGGGTCACATTCGTGGGGGTCCCAGCCACCCTGCTGGAGCTCCGGTAAGGCTGGTGGGGGACCTCCCACCTCTTCACAAGATAGGAGAGAGATGCCACTTGGTCTCGGATGGGACCTGGGTAGGAAACCAAGAAGCCTCAATTTCGGGACGTGGTCGATGCAGAGAGCTTGAGATCCTAGGGGCCGGGGTCGGTCAAGCCAAGGCCAGTTACCTGAGGGAAGAGCCTGGGTGCCAAGAGCAGGACTGGGTCTACGAGTAGGATCGGTGAGGAGGGAAGGCCTTTCCAAAGAAGGGGTGCTGCCTTTGAGAGACTCCGACAGGCCAGGCCAGAGGCAGAGCACCAGGCCCCCCACTCTAGGTGGACACAGTTGGACAGAAGTCCCCAGAGGAGATCAGCCACCACGATAGGAAGTGACATTTAGAAAACGCACTTGGAGGGGCTCCCGGGTGGCTCAGTCGGTTAAACATCCAACTCTTGGTCTCGGCTCAGGTTCTGATCTCAGGGTTTGTGAGATCGGGCCCCGAGTTGGGCTCTGTGCTGACAGCCTGCTTGGGATTCTCTCTCTCTCTCTTTCTGTCCTTTCCTCTCTCTCTCTTTCTCTCTCTTTCTCTCTCTCTCTCTCTCTCTCTCTCTCTCAAATAAACCTAAAAAAAAATGTTAAAAAAGAAGAAAACATGCTTGGAGCTGGATAGTTAACTACACAAAAGGAAAAAATGTTTCGGAAACATTAATCTCCTAATACTGTTCTTCATTCTTATTCTTTCATCTGCACCCCCACCCCCATGACTCATGGACCGTCCCTCCCCGCCTCCAACTCCTCCCGCCCCAGGAGCTTGGCTCTGTGCACGGAGGCCTCGAGTGTCGGCCTGGCTGGCACCACCAGGACCAAGGAGCTGAATGGAAATTCAACTTTAACCCAAGTGCCAGCCTCTCGAGCAAACTAAAATAGCACACGGCCTTGCTTTTGGTGGACAGTCATCAATCTGGCCACGTCAGCACCCACTGGAGGTTTTGTATATCTTTGTTTAAAAAAAAAAAAAAACCCGGGCGCCTGGGTGGCTCAGTCGGCTGAGCGTCCGACTTCAGCTCAGGTCATGATCTCACACTCTGTGAGTTCGAGCCCCGCATCGGGCTCTGTGCTGACAGCTCGGAGCCTGGAGCCTGCTTCGGATTCTGTGTCTCCCTCTCTCTCTGTCCCTCCCCTGCTCATGCTCTCTCTCCCTGTCAAAAATAAATAAATGTGAAAAATAATTTTTTTTGAAAACCCAAGAGCAAATCAAATATTAAAGTTGTGTGTGTGCAGTAACCTTTTACTTCCAAAACATGGGACACCGGTGGAGGAACAAGGGGTGAATGAGGCCAAAAGAGAACCACTGGCCTTTGTCCATGGTCCAACCCCTACTGAACCCCGGGGTCAGGCGAACAGGAGCCCCACCCCCACCCTGCCCGGCTCCAGACTGTGCTCGAAGGCTGGTAAGACTTCCACTGATATATTGGTTTAATGAACAAATGTGAGGCCCACATTTCACTGTTTTCTGCTCCTGCCGATTAATGTGGGCCCACGGCCCTGTGCAGCCACCCCACTACACGCACACATGCACACACACACATACATGCACGCACGCACACACACACCTGCTCAAGGATGTGGGGGACTGCCCCTGGAGGGGTCTCACCTAGGCTCGTACACAAGAACAGTAGCTGTGGGACAGGCATGTCGTGTGCCCATCTTTTTCCTCCGGCTCCAGCCCTCCCACCACCTTCGAGCCCACCTGCCTGGCATCAGCACATCCCGAAAGGCATCCGCCGCTTCTTCAGGTCGCCCCCGGGTCCCCTGGGCGCCACTGTCCTCTAAACCCCCATGGCGGCATACCCTACATGCAGGTGTTAGGACTCTGACGGGCCAGGAGCATGAAACATTCTCCAGGCTTCTCAGGGGATTCTGGGAGAAGGTGAGACAAGAGAAAGGTTAGTATTACCTTTTCCCACCTGGAGGGAGGCTTGTGGACCCCAGCCCCATCTGCCCTTTCCGGTATCTGAGTGGTAAAGTCTCAGAATGAAGGAAATGTATACTTTTACTAGGTTACTCATCAGTAGTGTGCCGGCAGGAGGCAATAATGGCCATCCAAGCACTATCCGTCCACTCCCCGAATGGTTATCTATTGACCTACATACATCATGCTAAGTGCTTTCCGGAGATGAATTAGGCACAAGTTTTAGAGCTTAATCAGGTAGAGGAATCAAACAGTGATGTGATTTGGATCAAGCAATGAAATAATACAGGAAAAGAACAAGGTTGGAGACAGGGAAATCACAGAGTTACTCCCCGGTATTTATAAACAGGAGATAAGAGGGAGGAGTCTAGATCATTTAGGATGTAACGCCATAAAATTCGCCAGTGACGTCATAGGCACGCAGGTTTCTCGGCTGGGTGACTGGGGGGGGGGGGGTGGTGGTGGTGGGGACCCACACAGACATCAGAAAGCCAGGAGGAGAAGATCTGGGGAGAGGGGATGAGGTTTGGGGCTTGCTGAATTGTCGGCATCTGGAGACGTCGGGTGACGAGAAAGGCTCCTGGGCCCGGCGGGCTGGCAGCTGAGACCCCAGAAATCGCGTCACCGGCTGAGCCAGCCAGCGAGTGCCTCCCAGCCAACGCTCTAGTGGGGAGCTGTCTGGAGAGAGACCGGACCGTGGTATGGTGAGGAGGATGTCAAAAGCTACACCAGAGAACATGGATTTCGAGCAGGTGGAAGGTACGAGCCAGCAAGGGCAGACACGAAAGAGGTTTTGTCACCCATTCGTCAAGGGCCGCGGGGCAACAAGACCAGATGTGGCTGCACAAAAACGCAAAGAATTTGATAATTCATGCCACAGACAAGAAGAGTCTGTTAAGGCCCGGGGCAGGCAGCCCGGAGTTACAGGTCAGACAGGACTCTCAGGTGGGGTGGAGGGGTGGAGGGGACTGCCCCTCACCAACCGACGGCAGGTGGGGTCAGACACATACCTACAGCGACGCCCTGCATCAGGAGCAAAGACGTCGCCAAGGAAAAGCCGCGGCGTCTGGGTCCAAATGTCCCAAGCTGGGCTCCTGGGGGGATCCCTATGACCCAGACCCATTCTGAGTACCCACCCTGTGGTACACGTGTGACCCAAAACCCAGCGTTGCTATGGCCCTCCTCCTGGGGGCCAGGCCCATCCTATGCTGTGGGGTCCTCCCCCACAACCCAGGCCACCTGGACTGCTCCTTTCATTTGCCTAGTGAGGAATCCAAGGGACAGAGAAGGAAGGGACTTGCTCAGTTCTCACTGCGGGGACCCAGCAGATGCTTTGGAGTTAGAAGTAGGGGGTGAAATGAGTTATTATTTCTTTAAAAAAAAAACTTTTAATGTTTATTTATCTATTTTGAGAGAGAGAGTGCGAGCCGGGAAGGGGCAGAGAGAGAGAATCCCAAGGAGGCTCTGTGCTGCCAGCTCAAAGCCTGATGCAAGGCTCGATCCCATGAACCAGGAGATCATGACTGAGCCGGAAGCAAGAGTCAGATGCTTAGCCGACTGAGCCACCCAGGCGCCCCAATGAGTCATTATTTCTAAAGTGCTCACAGAACAAATATCTGGTCAATGAAAACTCAGTTGGGACTCCCAGACCCGAGTTTGCTCTGTTAAGTACGTGGGCTGGTTCCCACGTACTAGCAATGGTGTGTAAGAGGCATCTGGCTGTTTTCCACACATGGCATGGCCCGTTATTTCCCTGTGAATATGATGGAAACCACAGTCATGACGCCTACCATCCATCAGGGCAAATGTAAAATCAAGACCTCTCTGCTCGCAGGGCCCAGTCTAGTTGTGTCTGTGACCACGTGACGAGACCAAGGAGAGCAGTGGAAATCTCCACTGGCCCAAACTCCCAAAAACACATTAAAAGGATCGTACACCATATGACCAAGTGGGATTTCACCCCAGGGAGAAGGGATGATTCGACATCTATAATCAATCAACGTCACATGAATAGAATGGAGGGTAAAGACCATATGATCCTCTCAATAGACGCAGAAACAGCATTTGACAAAATACAAAATCCTTTCATGATAAAAGCCCTCAACAAACTGGGTATGGAAAGGATGTACCTCGATATAATAAAAGCCATGTATGACAAGCTCACAGCTGACCTCACACCCAGCAGCAAAAGGTCGGAAGCATTTATTCTAAGAGCAGGAAAGTCAGGATGCCCACTCTTGTCACTTCTATTCAACATGGTACTGGGAGTCCTAGACAGAGCAATCGGGCAGGACAAAGAAATAAAAGTCATCTAAATCGGAAAGGAAGAAGTAAAATCGTCTTTATTAGGAGATGATATGCCCTTATATATAGAAAATCCTAAAGTTACCACCACAAAACTGTTGGAACTAGCCAAAGAATTCAGTAAAGTTATAGGATATAAAAATCAATGTACAGAAATTGGTTGATATTCTATACACAAATGACAAAATATCTGAAAAAGAAGCAAAGAAAACTATTCCATTCAACACCAGAACAATAAAATACTTTGGAATAAATGTAACCAAGGAAGTGAAAGATCCTTTCTGTTCCATTGCAATACAATGAAAACTATATGACTGATGAAAGATATTGAGGAAGACGCAAATGGGAAGATAGCCCATGTTCATGGATCAGAAGAATTAATATTGTTAAAGTGTCCATAGCAGGCAAAGGCATCCATAGACTCAATACAATTCCCATAAAAATTCCAGATGCCCCAAATTTCTCCTTGAAAGAGACCTCATGAAAAGTTACTGGCCCATCACAGACACCCTCCAGATGACCCTGAAGCCATGACTACTGCCCTGCTCGGCCCATGGAGAGCACTGTGGGGACAGCATCCAGAATACACTGCCCACATGGGGAGATGCCCACAGCAGTGGAGTCCCCAAGAGCAACAATGATGGGAGCAGGCCAGGGAGAAGGACACGTGAATGACTGTCTTTGGGCTGGAATGTCCCCTGCAGGGAAGGGACTGTGTCCCCTGCAGGCTCCTCTGAGCCTGCTCCTGGGCCTGGCAGGTGGCAGGTGCCCAGCAAGCATATGTGGTGGGGGTTGGAGGAAGGAGTGGGTGGAGGAAGGTTTGCGGGGGGGATTGGCGGGGCGGGGAGGCAAGGAATTTCGTAGAGAAGAGCAGATAGATTCCAGGCAAGAGGACCCAGATCTCTGGCATCGGAGGGTCCGGGGGTGGCTGCTTCTGTGACCCTTAGGGTGGGGAAGCCCCTGCCCAGTTTCGACATGGGGCTTGATCTGACTCCCTCGGGCTGAGCCAGGTGGCTCCCCTGGCTCCCCTGGGCATCCTGTCCCACAACCCCGACCTCAAGGTGCTACTTTCCTGCTGGTTTTCTGCCTCCCCCACCAGGCTGGGGCCGCCATGGGTGCAGGGGCACAGGGGTGGGCCCATGGGGTGGGGGTGGGGGCAGTTCAGTACCATTTGTGAGAGGAATGAATAGGTTTTCCCGGAAGTTAGGGGGATGGGGGCTTGGGGTGCGGCTGGATGAAGAGGGGGAAGGAGTGGGGCTTCCTCCTTCTCTGCCCCCCACAGGCCTCCTGAGTCCCGAGTGTCTGGGTCCCAGCGAGGAAGCCAGCAGACAGCGACGACGTCCTGACTGCCGGGAGCTGTGACTCAGCCGCCATCTGTTATTGAATGGGAAGATGACAAACCGATTGGCGTGCTCCCCCCACCCTTCTCTTTAATATGGCAAATCGAAAAATGTGCCTTTCTTGATCTATATTTTAATGATTCTGACTTGCTCGCTCTTGCTTCTCTTAATTCAGCGGTAAATAAAGCTGTGATTGGCCCAGGACTCCCTACTGGGGCTTCTTTTGATTCTGCTCAGGGGGGTTGGGGCTTTTTTTTAGGGGGTAGGAGGGTTTGGCCAGGTTAGACCCCTCCTGACTGCCGCTGGGAGAGACCAGTTCAATCCCACAGTGGCTCTTTGAATCACCAAGAAACGGGGCCTGGGAAAGCCCTCTCCCACCCCAGCCCACTTCAAAGAGGACAGGCCACGGTGGCCGGTGACAAGCCAGCCCTGCAGCGTGAATGAAGCCGGAGGCTGCACTGTCCCAGGCTGGCTATTCCGCTGACCCTGCACAGCCCCCTCCTTCCCCGGGGCGGATCCCTGAGCTCACCTGCTGCGAGGTCCTGAGACTGGGGGCTGCAGGGGGGGGGGGGTCTCGTGCATAGATTTTCTAGCTGTGGGACACCATGTTCCGATGTTTAAGAGCAAATCCTGCCTCCGCCACTCACTCCTCATGTGACCTGAGCAGTTCCCCATGCGTGGACAGGCCTTCAGCTGGGGTCCTGAACGGGGAAGACAGCGGCCCCCCCCCCACCCCTTCCTCACAAAGCCCTGAGGAGCTCTGCCTGGGCCCCAGGGGAGGGAAGCGCCCAGGAGAGGCCAGCTGTGGCCCGGTATTGTCACACTCTTCCTGTTGTACACTCTTCCACTGGGCTCTGTGACCGGGAGAGCCCCTCCCGCGCTGGGCCCATCTCTGATCCCCGAGCCCCAAGCAAACTGCAGTAGCTTCCGGCTCGGGAGGCTACTGAGAACACGGGTTCAGAGTGTAACAAACCAGGGTGTGGATCCGTTTATCAGCTGCGTGACCTGGGACGAGGCGGCCCTCCGAGACTCAGTTTCCCGATCTGTTCAGCCGGGCCGAACTACCCATTCACCACGGGCAGGAGTCGATGATACAATGCAGGGCTCAGCAAACCAAAAGTCAGTTAAGAGACTGCTGGGTTTTCCTCGTTGGTGACAAGTTTGGCCCAACTGCCCTGGGGCCCCACCCCGCTACACCTGTGGAGCCACCAGACCCCTGCCTGGACAGAGGGCTCATTGGGGCGGGGGGGGGGGGGTGGGGGGGGGGCTGCGATCTGGCCACGTGCTCTGCCTCAGTCCAAAAGCCACGCTCACGTGACCATCGGCAGTGGATTGATGAAATTAAGCACAGATGGCTACTTTGTTGTTGTTCTTTGAACTGACAGCTGCTGGTATAAAAATAAATTAAATTAAATTTCACATAAGTCAGACTTTTTTGTATTTTTTTTTTAAATGATCTAAGTTTTTTTTTTCTGTTGTTGTCGTTAAATTGTTTTCTTTCTTTTTACCATGCAGAGGCAGAGAAAACTCCAGGGCAGCAGAAACAAGAATCACAAGGAGAGCGCTCCAGTGTGACCCCCAGATTTGGAGAAAGGTCTCCTCTATCCTGCCCACAGCCCCACACCCTTCACAGCTTTAAAACCCACTGGAGCTGCAAGGTTAAAAAAAAAAAAAAAAAGTCTTGGCACCTTTGTCTTAAGAGCCACAGGCCAGGGAGTCAAACAGGACTGGGTTTGAATCCAGATTTAGCCACCTGCTATCCATGTGCCCTTGGGCAAGCCATTCAACTTCTCCGCACCAATCCCATCCAGCTGAGGGGTAGTGACAATGCCTCCCAGGAAGGCACCTACGGCCTCAGCAGTTCTTGGCGTGTTATTAGTTGCACACCCTTGAGTAAATAGAAAATCTTTCCTCGTGGAAGGAGTATTGTGAAGAGAAAAGCCACCGTCCGTGGAAAGAAACCCCCCGCCCCACTGGTCTCCAGCTGGCGCTCGAAACCCACCAGCTCAACCCCTCCCTCTCCCTTCCCCACATCACATCCTGTGCTCTGGGTGTGCGGGCACAGCCACGGGCCTGCACAGAAGTAGGGGGGCTTGGCCTGGGTCTGGAGCAGACGGCCCTCCATCCCAGGCTCTGGGGTCTCCCTTCCCTTCCCGTGGCTTCCTTCTTGGACAGCCTGCTCCGGGCCCCCGCTGGCTGGTCCGAGGGTGAGCGTCTGGCCCAGGCAGACCGATCCCTGGGGCAGGCCTTTCCCCGGGGTTTTTCTACAAGAGGGAAGGTGGGGAGAATCGGAGTGTTGGCTGATAAGCCTTGAACCTTCGGCGAAGGTAGTCCGAAGACAGAGAGGATGAGAGATGGGGAGTCAATGCCGGGGGGGCCTTTCAGACCCCGGGCCATTCTTTCCCGCTTCTCTACTGTATCCTGACCCTTCCCACAAGGCAGCTGGTCAACCGGGCTGTGGCCTCTTTCTGCCCGAGCAGCTGGGTGGCTGTCATTGGGACCAAAACGCCCCGTTCATCTTGCCCTGACCGGTGGAGGAGAGGATCTGCGTCGTCGATGAGAAGAGAAGGCAGAGCCCTGAAGGCCAGCGAAGGGCCGAGATGCTCGGAAGAGACCCATTATGACAGGGAGTATGACAGCTTCCTGGCAGAGGCAGTGCTAGAACTGAGGCGGGCAAGCCAGAGTGGCCTTGGACACGCACAGACAGGGAAGGGACTTCCATGCCGAAAGAGCCCGTGAGCAACAGTGGCGGGGGGGGGGGGGGGGGGGGGGTCGAGGGCAAGATAGGCATGGTGTCGTGTGCACGGTAGAGAAGAGGAACAGGGGAAATAGTGCTAGGGAGGTGGGCAGGGTCAGATCATAAAAGGCCTAAGTGCCACACTAAAGGATAAACACTTGTCTATAATCAGGGATGGCAAGAATGTGCGTGCACACACACACACACACACACACACACTGCTCTTCCCTCTCAGCCCCTGGCAGGCACTTCTAACTGACCCCACTTTTCCTCCCCACTGAGGTGGGACATGGTAGCTTCAGAACCCTTCCGAAGGATTAATGCTCCCGGCTGACTAGAAGTACAAATGGGGTAAAAACCCATTTGCCATCCCTGCTGCCCACGACTGGGAAGCTACCGCATGGTGCGCCCCCAGCCCAGGCCCCCCCAGGGCAGCGACGCGGTCCTATCTGGATGTGAGCAGGGCACCCCCGGCTGCTGGGGGGAGGATGGGGGGAAAGCCAGGGAAGAGACTGGAAGACCAGGCTACAGCAATAAACCAACGAACAGCGACCGTGGGTGTAGTGACAGAGACGGAGGAGAAGGCAGGCAGGACAGACGCTCACGGACTAGGCACCACCCGGCCGCAGGTGGACAGGAAGGGAAGAAGTGGTGGGCGCGTCCAAGTTCACGCCTGGGGCCTGGAGGCGGGACTGGGCTTGGGCAGATCACAGCTTTGCAGTGAACCTCTGACCCCTCCTGGGGCTGCCTCCCCACCCCCGCCCCGGAGCTAGGGCTCAAGCTCCGCACTTCCTGGGCAGGCTTCTCAGCTCCCTTCCAGGAGGGCCCCAGGGCTGCCCACAGAGTACACGAAAATGAGCACAGGAGGGCCTGAAGTTGGCAAGGAAGGCGAGGTCACCTGCTCCCAGGAAATACCTTTCTGAGAATCCAAAGGCACGGACAGGGCACACGAACCGACCCTTTCGTTAGTCACTGCAGGCTTTGGACAAGACTCTGCCCTTCCCTGGGCCTCCGACCGCCGTCCAAAAAAACAGAGGAAATGAACAAGACCAGTGACTTCTAAGTTTGTTCTTTTTTAACCAGCCCTTTACTCAAATTCCACACCCCCCCCTTTAGGTATATAGAAAGGGATCCCACTAAATGTTACACTCCATCTCTGTTCTAGTGACAGGTGACAACGAATCACCTTGGTTGTCAGTAGCTCCCTGTCCTGAGGGTAGAGCTGTGTCCCCGACGGTGGACAGAAAGAAATCAGTGAGGACTGCTGAGTCCCAAGGGTAGGAGATGGCCCAGCCCTATTCTGATGGAGCACCAAGGATCACGGGTCCCCTGGACTGTGGCCACCTGTGGGATTAAAGCGCTGAGCCCCCAATCCTGTGGCCCAAGCGTGGCCTGGGGAAGGGGCACAGGCCTCCTCCTCGGGCAGCAACAGACCCCCATCCTCCGGCGGACGGACAGCATGACACAGGCTACCCCAGGAGGGAGCACAGTGCTCAGAGCCACATCCTGTCCAACTGGGTGGGGAGCAACAACGAACCGGCACCCTTTCCGGATGCCTGCGCTCCGGGCTTGATCAGCTCTGCAGGGAGAGGAGCGGAGTCCGGGGGGGGGGGGGGGCCCTGTAGACATCCGGTCGATGGGGCAGCGTATGCCATTTCGTTAGAAAATGACACCGCATGAGAATTTGTGGAGCGCTTCCTACCAGTTTCATGCAGAGCAGGAAACAGAAGTCGCTCTTGCCGGAGAAATGTGAAAGAGTGTTCCTGAATCTCACGCACCCCACCTGAATCTCACTACCCTCCACACCCCAAAGTCCATTCTCAGGGCGCCCTCAAAAGAACCCCGGACTCAAAGCCGGGAAAACCAGGGTTCCTGGGCCCCGCGATGACGCGGAATACGGTAGTTCCAGCAGCCAGGCTGATAGAACTTTCTGCGGTATCGACTTATTCTACACCGTGCTGTCCAGGAGCGTAGTCACTAGCCACAGGTGCCTGTTACACAGTGGCAAGGTGGCTAACACAACTGAGGACCTGAACTTTTTAAATTTTATGGAATTTTAATGGAAATAGATGCTTGGGGCTACCATAGTGGCAGCCAAGCTTCAAATTCTGAGCCTGTTTTCTTTTTTTTTTTTTTAAGTTTATTTATTTTGAGAGGGAGCATGAGTGAGGGACGAAGGGGCAGAGAGAGAGAGAGAGAGAGAGAGAGAGAGAGAGAGAATCCCAAGCAGGCTCCATGCTATCAGCTCAGAGCCCAATGCGGGGGCTTAAACTCACGAACCGTGAGATCATGACCTGAGCTGATGTTGGACACTCAACCGACTGGGCCACCCAGGTGCCCCCTGAGCCTCTGTTTTCTAATCTGTGAAACGGGACTAGGAGTCCCCACCTCCTGGGGGATTTGAGGGTTGAAATGAGATGTGTGGATATAAAGGGACTTCATGAGCTAAGAACCAGTGAAGAAACAAAGGATTCCATTCAGCAACCTTCGGTTCATTGCTTTTATCCTCACGAGTCCCTCTGAAGCCCCAGGCACTGGGCTGGAGCCCTGGAGGGTGCAGGGCATGAACTCGCCACGCAGTGGGAGTCAGGCTCTGAAGGTACAGTCACCCCAGTGCATGCTGTGATGACGCTAAGGACAGTCTGGTCAGCCAGTGGCAAGGATGTGGGTTTGTCTTTCTCGAAGAGCTGCCCAGGTGGCCACAGGTAGACGTCTTGGGTGGCACCTTTGCTCACCCCATGACATTAGCGCTGCCCCCGGGCTCCCAGCTGTGGACCACTGGGACCCAACTCTTGAGGCTTCTGCTGACGGAGCGCAGGGCTCTCCTGATTCTGATGACAGCACATCGTGCGGCAGGAATCGTCCCCAAATGGATCCCTTCCCTCGGGCAACTGACAGGTCAGATCACTTGCTTTCCAATGCAGGCGATTTTATTTTTCCATCGATAAGGAGAGGACAGAAGGGTGGAGCAAAGTTCTGCCGACTCTCTGTGGATCCCGGGTTGAGCACCGGCTTCGCCCCCTCTCGACTTGGTTTCCCAATTTGAAAACGATGGAGGTTGGGCCAGGTGACCTTCGCGGTGTATGACAGCTGTGACTTTCCCCAATTCTGAAAAAAAAAAAAAAGTCCGTATAACGACAACGATGATGGTGGTGACGGTGAAGAGCCGCAGCCGCTACCAATTTAGGGACGTTTCCTTGTCGCGAGACGCTGGGCTAACGTGTCAATCTGTGTTAATCCCTCGTCGTCGGTGAGGTGGGGATTATTACCTTCATTTTTTGCTTTTAACTTTTTTTTTTATTTTTAAGAGAGAGAGAGAGAGCACACAGGAGCAGGGAGGGGCAGAGAGAAAGAGGGAGACGCAGAATCTGAAGCGGGCTCCAGGCTCTGAGCTGCCAGCACAGAGACCAACGCAGGGCTCGAACTCACGAACCGCGAGATCATAACCTGAGCCCAAGTCGGACGCTTAACCGACTGAGCCACCCAGGCGCCCGGGATGATTACCTTCCTTTTGTGGATGATGCAGGCAAGGCTTGGAGAGGGAAGTGGCATGGCCCGAACTCACAGAGCCCACCGATGCCGGAGCTGGTGTGACGACCCCAGACCCCTCTCCTGCATGGCTCACAGTCTGAGTACCTGAAACACCGTGTCCCTCCCTGCCTCACAGGGTTGGGAGACCCGGGAGCATATCACGTCTGGGGTCTCAAACATCAAGCCTACAGGCATCACATGATCCGTCCCCTCACTTAAAAGGTGGGGACCACACCCTCGAGGACGGAAGGAACTGACTTGGGTCCCAGCGTGTGGTGGCACATCTTCCTGAGAGCTAGCTCCGAGAAGATCCGAGAAAGGTCTCTGCCACCTGTGAGGGGCTCCTTGCTGATGTGTGGAAGAAGACCCAGGAATGGACAGATGGACTGACCTAGACGGGCTGCCGCTAGCTAAGCAGACTTAGCCAAGGCTCTTCGGTGTTCTCCGTCTGGCTCCCATCTGAAGACAGGGTGACCACGGCCCCCTCCCGCCACGGGGACGGTGGATGTGCTGTTGGCACAGGAACACGGCTCCAGGCTCTGCTCTGGGTGCACAGTGGGTGCTCCGGGGCGCTGCAGCCCAGGGACTCACAGCCCCGGTGCTCCCCGTGGAGCACAGGTGTTCTGGAAGCCTGCAAGTCCTGGTCAGGTGAGAGGGCCGTCCGGCCGCCAAAAAGCCGGGCCCTCGGGAAGGTCACGGAGCTGGGGACGCAGCCCAGGCCCCTCCGTCCATAGGGTCCGTCCTCAGGGCTGAGTCCCCAGCCGCGTGGCCATCCAGGAGCCTGGCAGCCGCCCATCCCAGTAGCACCAAGAGAAGACGATTTCAAGTAAATTAAAAACAAGCATGTGTGTTTCTCCTTTGCCCATCTGCGGTGGTTTCTCGAAGCACCAGCTCGTGGAGTGGGGGGAAGGAACAAGGCGGAAGTAGAAAGGCTCTTGGAGGAGCTGGAAAAATTAGCAATTAGGAGGGAAAATCGTAATGAGAAAATGAGCCTTAATAAGGCAAACACAATACTGCGGCAGCTTTTCTCTTGCTCCCTCGCCGAAAACAAGCGGTGACTTCATGTCTGGGTTTCTCTGCTTTCCCGCGGCAGAGCCAACTGGGAAAGAGCCGGAGAAAAATGTCTCCATTGTCCCTAGACAGGGTCCCTGGCATCCAGGAGAGAGGAGGCTCGCCTAACTGTGATGATGAACAGGACAGTCCGTGGCGGCCTCTCGTGGGACACCTGCTCTGCTCTCGGCCCCTTGGCAGTGTGCACATGCTCCATTAAGTCAGGGCGGGCCAGGTTATGATGTGGGAACAGCCCAAGCCCTCAGTGGCTTAACTCAGCCAAATGGACTTATTCACTATCTGACACAGGTTGCCAGGGAGCTAGGTGAGCACAGTCCTCAGGGACGGAGACTAGCCAGAGGGTCCACCCGCCTGCGTGCCTCTGTGGTTGTCCTCATTGGGGGTGGGGGGAGAGAGTCCCTCCCTGGCTCTTCTAACAGTTTTCACTGGAAAGGACACTTATCACTTACACTCACATTTTATTAGCCAAGGCAATTCACTTGGCCACACCTGACTTCAAGGGGGCAGGGAACTACATTCCTAATCAACGCAGAGGAGGATCTAGAAAACCCATGACCGGCCCTCATGACTTCCTCACACGTGTTCTCTAACCATGTCCCTGGCAGGGGGACAGTCTATACTAATGCTGGTATCCACACCTCACAGGTAAGGCAGCCCCGGGACAGGGTGTGTGCCCAGCTCACTCACTCACCCGTGTGTTCATCCAGCCTTGATCACTTACACATTCATTCAACAACCAATCAATCTTGGCTTGTTAGTTTCCCGTAGTTCATTCAACATTCAGCCAACATCGCTTGAGGACGAGCACAGCGCTGGGCACTGAATCAACAAAACACACAGACCCTGGGGCCCCCCCCGGCGGCTCAGTCGGCTAAGCGTCTGACTCCTGATCTCGGCTCCAGTCACGTTCTCACGGTTGTGAGATCGAGCCCCTGCGTCGGGCTCTGCGATGACGGTGCGGAGCCTGCTCGGGATTCTCTCTCTCTCTCCCCCTCTCTCTCTGCCCCTCCCCACTGTCTCTCTCTCTCTCCCTCAAAATAAATAAATAAACACGTAAAGAAACACACACGCAGACGCGGGCGTCGTGGACCTCACATTCTCAGGGGAGACAGACAACCAAGAAAGCAGGTATGTAAACAAGAGAAAGATTCCGAAGCCGAAGGACATTATAAGAAGCGTGAGATCAGCCCGACGAATGAATGGGTGCACACGTGAGTGAAGCAATGTTCTCCAGCTGGACCTGTCCAGACCCGGCTTGAGGGCTGAAAGGCAGCGAGAGAAGGACTTCGGAATCAGAAATCAGGTTGTGGGTTCCAGCCCGGTCATTTTCTGGAGGTAAGGTCTCGGGTAAATTACTTGATCTCTGTGGGCCTCGGTTTCCCCATCTTTACAAAGAGGATGAGGAAGCTTGCCATCGAGGGCCTCGCGTGTTTGGAGAGTTGCTATCAAGTGTCACGGGCAGTAAACGTGCCAGTGCACGTTCAGCAGATGGCGGCTGGTGCTAATAACGGCCACCCACAGAACGCAGGTCAGGGGAAAGGAGAGGGGTCGTGGGGTCACCCAGATGCAAAGAAAACCGCGCGCAGAAGCCTGGGGGAGTGGGGGTTGGGCTCGGCGCCTGCCCAGACACCGTTTTCCGGCCTGTGAAGTGGGGAGTTTGGGTGTTCCTGGGTCTCAACTCCGCCATCTCTGGCCCATGAGTTAATACCGTTAAGGGCCAGCAGACAGACACCCTCAAAACGGAAACAGCTGTCTCTTTTATAAATATTGATGTTGATCGCTATCATTGCCCCTTGCAGTGTATAACTTCCCCGGTCTGTCTGCAGATGCTGGAAGCCACTAGCAGTGACATCGTGGGAAGCTGTACATGGCTGGTGGCCCTGCTGTGGGTCTCTGATCACCTCCAGAGGCCTGGTCTAAGGACGCCCGAGTTCTCACCTGGGGGCATCAGCACCATCTGGGAACTCGGTCCCAGGGCACCTGCAGGGTGCCTGAGCGCCTGGGAAGATCGGGAACGGCGCCCACTCGTGGTGGGGATTCCCACCCGGGGGCCGTCCTGGAGGAGGTGTGCTGGCGGCTCGTGAGGGCCTCCCTGAGCTTTTGTAGCGCGTCCAGGACGGGCGTTCCTACGGGACAGAGCCCGTGCCCGCCACCGCCCCCCTGTGGCTGTCTTTGGCTCCGTGTCCTCGGCCCCCACGCCCTGCTCCGTATGCAGGCAGGTGATCGTGGGGCCCTGTCTTCAGGAGGGCAGGAGATGCCCACTCCAAGGCCAAGTGGCCGAGAAGTCACTTCAGGTGCCACCGCCCCTCACCGCCCCCCCCCCCCCGATGATCTTGGGCAAGTCACTTCCTCTCATCAGCAACATGGGGCGAGCGGACGGACAGATCCTACCGGCCCCGCCACCCTGGGGAGAGGTCAGGCTGGCCGTCACACGTGGGGGCTCGAGGACGCGAGTGGAGGAGAGAGAGGCGGGGAAGGCGAGCCCTGGAAGGTGGCCTGAAGCCCCCAGCCCCTCCGTACACCGTGGATGGGCAGCACCTGGGACACGCTGTTTGGCCTCTGCGTGCCCGCTGCCTCTCCCGTCTGGCTTTTCAAGCATCGGACCGGCTCGCAGGGCACCAGCACCAAACACGCTGCGGGTGGAAGGCTCCTCGCTGCCAACGATCACAAGAGGGGCGCATGAAGGCCCGGCGTCGCCGTGCGTTTCCGGCCCTCCCACAGCCAAGCCCGTCCTTCCAGCCCGGAATGGCCAGAGCGAGGGAAACAGCTGGGCTGCCTGTGCGTGTGCCTTAATGGGAGTTATAATTTCTCCGGCTCTCCATCCAGAAACGGGAGCGATGTACATAATTTATGGGGGTCTGGGTCTGCGCAGCCGGGCTGGGCGCCCGCTTGCTCACAGTTGAACGGATGTAGGAGAATTGGAAAAGCACCCCGAGGGGGGCCTGCTGGGAGCTGCTGCCCTCACCTGACTCCTCAGCCCCGAAGCTGAGCATCGGGGGCCGAAGGAGAAACCCGGAGCTGACGCCTCCCTGGGCCCCAGGTTCTGGGCGCAGCAGGGGGAAAAGGGATCCGCGGGTTATATTATTGGGTGGCTTTTATAGCTCTGAGTCACAGCCCAGCTGAAGAGGGGGCCTGTCACGGGGTCCTCTCGTTTGCCCTCAGTCCTGATGCCAACCTGGATGTTTTTAATCCCAGCGGCTCCCACGGGAATAGCAGCAGTATGAGGGCAAGGGTCCCTGTCTGGCTGGTTAGCTGCTGTGGCCTCAGCATCTAGAATGGGGCTTGGCTCACAAGGGGTGCTCAGTACGTGGTTGTTGAATGCCCAAGTGAGCTCAGATCTCAGCAGACATGAGGGGTTGGTGTGGCCGAGTTGGCGAGAGACAGGTCTGAATTTGAATCCAAGTTCTACCACTGACTTGCCGTGGGACCTTGCACAACTTAAATCTCCTCTTAAACCCTCTGTGCTTCCGTTTCCTTCCCTGCAAAATGGGGATGACGGGGTTATTCTCCTGGGACCCTCCTGGGGCATCTCCGAGTTGGGCACAGGGGCCAGGGGAGCAGCAGACGCGGCTGGCATGGCAACCATGAATCAACGCGGAGCTCGGGAACCGATCCCGTAGACCAGTGGTTCCCAACAGGAGGAGAGTTTACCCCGCCCCCCCCCCCCCCCCCCCCCCCGGGGACATTCGGCCACGTCTGGAGACGTTACACGCCGCTGGCATGTAATGGACTGAGGCCAGGGTTGCGGCTGAACCCTCTACAACGCGCAAGGCAGCCCCCCACAAGAAAGGATTACCGGGTCCGAGATGTCCATAGTGCTGAGGTTGAGAGACCCCGGACTAGGCCAAGGCGGTGCTCAGAGCCTCAGATTTTCCACCTGAAGAGAGGGAGGAGGATGAGGGCATCGCAACGTGGGTCGACCCACACCAAGTAGGAGCCTTCCAAGGAGGCCCCCAACCCTGCCACGGCCCAGAGGGCAGGGGGAGGAAGAGGGAGCCAGGAGCAACGGAGGCCTCGCAGGGGAGGTATGCTCCCTTGAGCTGCTGAGTGAGCAGTGGTGCTCCAGGGTGGGGCTCCGCTCACATAAGCCCGCACAGGAAGGCAGGGACTCTGGCAGCCCTGACTGACCGCAAGTAACCGTGTCGCAGTTGAAGAACTTTCCGGCATTTCTTCTTTAGTCGTACCTCTGACGGCCAACCGCGGGCCTTCCCTCCTACCAGGTGCAAAACAAACCAGGTTTCCTTAGACGGACTCTGCCCCCAGAAGGCCCAGGAGGGAGCAGGTGAGCTCTGCACAATGTGACCGAGAGCTCGGATATCGAGACTGAGCGGCACCAGCATCCAAAACCACCCCCCAGGGTTCTAGAGCCACCAACTCTGAGGTTCAGGAAATCGCCCCGAAGGTTCCAGAGCCGTCCACCAGGATTCTAGAGCCAATGGCTCTGGAGTCCCAGAACTGTCTGCCGTGGTATTTTGGTTCTCTAGAGCCATACCCAGGGGTTCAAGAGGGTAAAGACTCAGGAGCAACACATTCTGTGACTCTGGAAGCACGGGCTTTAGTGTTCCACCTCTTGCTCGGGGACCCCGTCCACACTGCGCTGAACCATCACAGAGAACGAGGGTTTTCAAGCTGACGGTTCCGGCTGGCCTGCAGCCGCATGGCTGGCCCGGTGCTAAAAGCAGGGTGTACTGAGTTCCTGGTCTTCTTGCTAGAGGCGACTCCCTGCAGGGACTGAGGGCAGGGGGTCTGCCACCGTGGTCTGCACAGGCCTGGCACAGTGGCCCAGCTCCCCCTGGGAGTGGATTCTTCGAGGCTCCTACCAGGGGAACGCAGCTGAGCTATTTGGTCCAGGAGTCTGGTTGGAAAGAGCCCTTGTGCTCAATAATGCATTCTCCCTAAATGGGGACATCCATCAGGTGGCGGAGGCAGCCTGCACCCCTGCCTGGGTCAGACCCGGATGACAGATCTGTCCCAGAGCCCCGCAGCTTCCCCAGCCCCCGGGGCCTGATAGGCTCAGCTTCTCAACCCAACAGCCAGAATATTCCATGGGCTTGAATAATGCAGGCCTCCCGCATCCCAGCAAACCAACTGGGGCTGGTGGGAAACTGCAGACAGGAAGGCTGGTGGGCTCCCAGTTCGTTTCCCTGACCATTGAGAAGCAGGGGAGGTGCCCGCCAGACTGGGGACCAGGCCCGATACGGGTGGGGCAGGGCGGGGGGCAGCGGGCAGAGGGGTGCCGAGCCACCCCCAGCCTCCGTGGTGTGGGAAGCAGCTGTGAGTGGGAAGGGAAAGGGGATTGGAGGCAGGCCAATTCAGGTTCTGATCCCAGCTCCCCCCGATTTACTGACGGCGGCCCCTACATAAGTCGCCTGAACTTGTGGAGCCTCAGTTTCCAAATCTGTACCCGGAAGCGATCGCCTTGGAACACCGCGTGAGGCTCCGTGGAGAAAGGAGCGTGTCGGCCAGAAATTTCAGCCTGAGTTGATCCCCCCTCCACCATCGCCACCACCGACGTCTTCACCGTCCTCACCGTCACCGGGTCGGTCTTCACTCTTAGGATACAAAACTATCGATTTGAAGGGGTACATGCACCCAGTGTTTATAGCAGCATTGTCAACAATAGCCAAGCTATGGGGAGAGCCCAAATGCCCAAATGACGAATGCATTAAGAAGATGTTGTGTTGGTATTTACAATGGAATGTTACTCAGCCATCCAAAGAACGCACCTCGCCATTTGCAGCAACGTGGATGGAGATAGAGTGTATCGTGCTAAGCGAAATTAGTCGGAAAGACAAATATCATATGATTTCACTCGTATGTGGAATTTCAGAAGCAAAACAAATGAACATATGGGAAAGGGAGAGGGGGACAGAGAGAGGGAAACAAACCGTAAGAGACTCTTTTTTGTGTTAATTTTCTTACATTTATTTATTTTGAGAGAGAGAGAGCACGCGTGGGGGAAGGGGCAGAGAGAGAGAGGGAGACACAGAATCCGAAGCAGGCTCCAGGCTCCGAGCTGTCAGCACAGAGCCCGACGCGGGGCTCGAACTCATGAACCGAGAGATCATGACCTGAGCTGAAGTCGGACGCTTAACCCACTGAGCCGCCCAGGCGCCCCTAAAATTCAAATTGAAAAAAATCCTGTTTTATAAATGCAAAAAAAGGGGAGCATGCTCATTACAACGATCCGAAGAGTAAAAGCATATTTAAAAACCTAACATCCTCTCCCATCCTGTCCAACCCCATAAGATAACCAATGTCAGCAAAGTGAATTAAAATGAGATATAATTTCTATTTCCATGGTTACTCCCCATAGGTCCGCTAGGCCTGATACAAAGTACCACAAACTGAATGGGCTCAACAGAAATGTACTGTCTCGAGATTAACAAGGTGCCTGGGGGGCCATGTTTTCTCTGAGGGGCTGGAGAAGGTCCCTCCCCAATCCCTGGTGACTCCTCGGCTCAGGACAGCCTAACTCTGACCCTTGCCCGGTGGCCCCCGTGTACATGTTTGTGTCCACACTCCCCCTTTTTATAAGGACTCCAGTCATACTGGATTAGGGGCCCACGTTACCCCAGCATGACATCCTGACTAATTGCATGTGCAACAACCTTATTTCAAGTAAAGCTTCATTCTGAGATGCTGGGGGTTAAAACTTACATGTATAAATGCGGGGACAATATAGAATCCAACCCATAACACTTTGCAACTTTCTTTCTTCACTTAAGTATTTATCTTAAAAATCTCTCTAAGCCAGTATAATCGTCCCAACCCATTCTTTAAAAACAAAAACAAAAACAAAATAAAACACACACACACACACAGAGCTTTATTGAGATATAACCGACATACCATACAACTGACCCATTTAAAGCATATAATTCAACGGTTTCGGTGTACTTGCAAATGTGTGCAAGCATCATCACCATCCATTTATTTCATTTTAGTTTTATTTTATTTTTTGGAGAGAGAGTGTGCAACTGGGGAGAGGGGTAGAGGGAGAGGGAGAGAATCTTAAGCAGGCTCTACACTTAGTGCAGAGCCCAATGTGGGGGCTCAATCCCATGACCCTGGGATCACTACCTGAGCTGAAATCAAAGAGTCAGATGCTCAACCCACTAAGCCACCAGGCGCCCCATCACTTACCCTTGCCACTTACCCTTAACCCTGCCATCCTCCCCAGCCCCCGCCAGCCACTACTCTATTGTCTTGTCTCTGTAGATTTTCCCACTCTGGGTATTTCATACAACTGGAATCTTACACCGCGTGGTCTTTTGTGGCTAGCTTCTTTCACTTAGCATCATGTTTTCAAGGTTTATCCATGCGGTAGCCCGTGTCAGGTCTTTATTCCTTTTTCCTGTGGAGTAACATTCCGTTGTATGCATTTACCACATTCGGTTTATCCATTCATCAGTTAGTGGACATTTGAGCTGTTTCCACCTTTTGGCTGTTATAAAAAATGATGCAATAAAAGTCCACGTGAAAAAGCATCTATATAAAGGGTTTTGCGTAGACAAATGTTTTTACTGCTCTTGGCACGTACATAGGAGTGGAATTGCTGGGTCATATGGTAACTTTATCCTTATCATTTGAGGAACTGTCAGACTGTTTTCTTAAGATTTTATTTTTAAGCAATCTCTACGCTCATTGTGGGGCTTGTACTTAAACCCCAAGATCAAGGGTTGCGTGCTCTACTGACTGAGTGAGCCAGGTGCCCAGAATGAAATTTTTAGGGGTGGCTGCACAAATTTTACATTCCCAACAGCTATATACCATGGTCTTGGTTTTTTTGTATCCTCATCATCACTTGTTATTATCTGACTTTTTTAATCTGGCCATTTTAGTGAGGGGAAGTGGTATCTCACCGTGGTTTTGATTTGCATTTCCCTAATAATTAATGATGTTGAGCCTCTTTTCAGCTGCTTATTGGCCATTTGTATATCTTCTTCAGAGAAATGTCTATTCAAGTCCTTTGCCTGTTTTTTTTTTTTTAATGTTTATTTATTTTTGAAAGAGAGAAAAAGAGGGAGACAGAGTGAGAGTGGAGGAGGGGCAGAGAGAGAGGGAGACACATAATCTGAAGCAGGCTCCAGGCTCTGAGATGTCAGCACAGAGCATGACACAGGACTCGAACTCACGAACTACAAGATCATGACCTGAGCCGAAATTGGACGCTTAACCCACTGAGACACCCAGCTGCACCCCCCCACCCCTTTGCCTGCTTTTAAACTGGATTGTCTTTTTATTATTGAGTTTCATGAGTTCTTTGTATATTGTAGCTACTACTCCTTTATCAGATATATAATTTGCAAATATTTTCTCCCATTCTGTAATGGGCTGTCTTTTCACTTGATTGATAATGTTCTTTAAAGCACAACCATTTTTAATTTTGATGAACCAATTGGTTTAGTCTTTCTTTTGTCGCTTATGCTTTTGATGTCATACCTAAGAATCCATTGCCAAAACTGAGGTCATGAAGGTATATCCTTGTGTTTTCGTCTACGAGTTTTACAGCTATGGTTTGCTTTGGATCACTAAGCCATTTTGAATTAATTTTTGTATATGGTGTGAGGTAAGGGTCCAACTTCACTCTTTTGCATGTGACTATTTGGTCGTCCCAGAACCCTTTGTTAAAAAGACTTTTCATCCCCCCCATTAAATGGTCTTGGCTCCTTTGTAAAAAACAAAACAAACACAAAAACAAAAACAAACCAAAAAACCAAGAAGTTCGCCATAGACACATGGGTTTATTTCTACACTCTTAATTCTATTCCACATATCTACATGTCTGTCTTTATGCCCATACCAGTCTTCATTACTGTTGCTTTGTATTAAGTTTAGAAAGCAGCAATATGAGTCCTCCAACTTTGTTTCTCTTTTTCAAGATTGTTGTAGCCATTCTGTGTCCCTTGAAATTCCATGTGCACATTAGAATCATCTTGACAGTTTCTACAGAGAAGTCAGCTGGGATTCTAATAGGGATTGCATTGATTCTATAGGTAATTTGGGGAGTATTGCCATCTTAAACAATACTAAGTCTTACAGTCTACAAGTATGGGATGTTTTTCCATTTATTGAGATCTTTAATGTTTTCAACAACGTTTTGTGGTTTTCAGAGTATAAGCTGTGTGCTTCTTTTTGAAAAGTTTATTCGTAAGCATTTTATTCTTTTTGATGCTATCATACCTGGAAGAGTTCAGATATTTTTTCAAATATTTTGGAAAAATATTTTTGTTCCCATTGTGAATGTGGTTTTTCTGTTCCCATTTCTGTCTTTTGCTAATATAAAGAAAAGTTATTTTTTGTTGTTTATTTATCTAGTAACCAGCCACCTTAGTTTGTTGTTGGTGGTGGTGGTGGTGGTACTGTGGAATTGCTTGAATTTTTAAAGATACATAACTATATAACCTGCAAACAAAGACAATGCTATCACTTCTTTTCTCATATTTACATTGTCTCTGTTCATTCTCCTTTCCCCTTACCTTAGTTAGAACAGAGTCGAATAACAGTGTAATAACAAGCACCTTCTCTTAGTCTTAATTTGAATGGCAGTGGCTTTAGAATTTATGTTTACTATTCAGTTTGGGTTAAAGGACTTTACATGTCTGAGTACTTTTCTTAGAGCCACTTTACTTAGGAGAGTATAGTAGTTAGAAATGCGCATTCTAGAGTCAGACAACGTAAGTCTGAATCATGAGTTGCTAGATTTGTGACCTTATCCAATCTCTCTGTTTCCTTATCTGTAAAGCAGGGCTGATAATAGTACTGATGTGACAAGGTTGTTATGATGAATGCATTATTCTACTCTCTTATGACTTGTGGGGTGTCAAATGAGAAGTCTGATTTCAGTCTATATTCCCAGAGTAAGTTAACTTTTTTCTTTTACCTGGAATTTTGAAGGCTTTAAAAAAGTTTTCCCCGGAGTTTAGAAATTTCACCAGGCTGATCCTACCTTAAATCTGGTGTGCCCTTTTGATCTGAAAAATGGGAACCTCATACTGGCAGGAGTCTAAATTACCAAAGGCGTTTTTTCACATTATGTGATAACGTTGAGGGAATGAATACGCCACAACACAGTAGTTCTACCCGAGGCTGTGTCCCTTAGAGGGCTCTGGCCCATGGTCACCAGAAGACCGGGCTGGTACAAGCAGCCCTGATCGGATAGAAAAAAACTGGAAACTACCAAATTCCGTCGGAAGAAGAATGAATCCATAAACTGTGGTCTATCCAGAATGCTATGCAGTGGTGAAAAAGGACGAACTGCTGTTTGCAGAACATGAATAATCTTGACAGCATCGTGTAGAGCAACAAAAGCAGAGAGCAGAAGTATCCACGCAAAATTACTCCATTACATGAGGATCAAAAAACACACGAAAGTAAACCGTGTCACGCGTAGGGCCACGTGCATGTGGGGAAACAGCAAAGAACGCCGAGAGAACGACACATGAACAAAAAACAAGGAGTCTGCTCGCCGTGAGGGAAGGCGGACAGCGATAGGAAGGGGAGGGTCCACAGAGCGCCTCAAAGCTGATGCATCGTCCGGTTTCTTAAGCCGGGTGGTGGGTAACAAGCATTCCTGTAGTGTTCCTCACTTGACCTGATGTATTTTCACAAATACTCTTTTGTTGGTCTCGCTATTTAGCTCGGCAGACGTTTTATAAAGGATGTGGTTTATGAGGGGAAAGGCGCTTGCCATGAAAGGGAGTAGGAAAGCAGGCAGGTGCTGGGGGGCCACGTGGGACCGAGGGGCCGCGTACCCCGGGCGGGAGCGGTAGGAGGGGCCCACCCAGGTGCATTGGTAGAGAATTCAAAACATAAGAAAACAGACTAAAAGGCAGTCTAATGGTTAGTAGCACCATGTGCCTGCAATTCTGTATAATGTCGGTGATAAAGAACCCTCCCTGGAAAAAATCTTCCATTAGTCTGAGTCCTAAGCAATTGCGGTAGTAACTGGTGGGTTTTAATGGCATACATGCAAGTGTCAGGTCGGCTTACCCTTTCATAAACATTGACGTCTACATGGAAATAAATTCCATTGGCCCTGGAAACACATAGACCCAGCAACCCCCAGCAGACCCGCTGGTCTCCTCTCTGTCCCCAGCCGAAGGGACACACCCCAGGCCTCCCGTATCCAGTCCCTGGCATTCTACCTGGCGTCCCTGGGCACCCCTACATGGCACACATGACACCTGAACGGACCTTGACATGAACCGAAGGGGGTCTCCTCTCCAGCTGCCCTTCCCCTGACGCAGGCCACCCCCCGCTCCTCTCCTTTCCCGTCCACGCAGCTCGGGTGTGCGTGAAGTGTCCTCTCCCTGCATGGCCCCGTTCCCAGTGCTGCTCAGGAAACCTACCCATTCTGCAAAGCCCGCCTTTGGGCTGGCCCCTCCAAGAAGCAGCCACTGGTCCTTTCCTCGGGATCCCACACGCTGCTCCACAGGCAAGAGTGCGTGATCTGCCCCCTGCCTGGGTCACCTCTGCACCTGGACCTCTGGACACCTGCTGGCAGGCCCTCAGCATTGGTTGAGGGTAAGTGGCGTGGGAATCGGCCATTCCGGGGCAGAATTTCATATCCCAAGGAGGCCCCACAGGAGGAAGCCCCAGGGGCTCTGCATGACTCAGACCACACACTAGGCTCGTTCCTGGACCCCAGGACCAGAGCCACACTCAGTGACCCAGCTAGCACAGGCGACCCACCTTCCACGGAAAAGCCCGGTCCTGACTGCACACGTTCTCTGGGCCCTATCATAATACTAAGAATTAATTTTTTTTTCTCCATTTTAATCCCCCCAATAAATCTATAAATCCAACACAATCCTAATCAAAACCCAATCAAGATTTTAATAAGATTTGACAAGCTGATTCTAATATTCAGATAGAAGAGTAGATGTTCAAGCATAGCCAAGACAGCTTGAAAAAAGAAAAAACAAAGAGGGGAATTTTGCCCGACAAGATGTCAAAGCATATTATAAAGTAATTTTAATAAATATAATGTGATATTAGCACATGAATAGATAAATAGATCCTTGGAACAAAAACAGAGGATCAAAAAAATAGACCATGTATACACTGAAATCTAGTATGTGAACAAAGGTGGCATTTCAAATCACTGAGGAAAAGGCAGATTGTTCAATAAATAGGGGAACCTTTTACTACCTGGGAACAATTAAATTAAATTCCCTCGTCATGCCATTAACAAAAATTAATGGAATAAAGACATAAACTTTGTTTAAAAACCACACAGGAGTAATAGAAGAAAGCACTGGGGACTATATTTATGACCTTGAGGAATCTTAAGGAAGATTTAAAGAAAAGAAAAATTTCTAAATTTCACTGCTGATTTTAAACGTTTGTATGAAGAAAGATAATGTACAGTTAAAAGAGAAGTAGCAGTTGGGGTGCCTGGGTGGCGCAGTCGGTTAAGCGTCCGACTTCAGCCAGGTCAC
>NW_024412396.1:71041242-71083928 GCF_014898765.1 Herpailurus yagouaroundi
TCGAAGCAGGCCTGACGACAGGGTTCGAGTCGTGAGGACTCAGGAGCCACATTCCGTCTTCAGCCTCCCGGGTGGGTGGAGAAATGAACATCCTTCAGGGCGGGGCACTGGGTGTGCAGGACTCAGTTTAGAAATGTGGCCGCATCACAGCCGAACGTGAGGTGTCTCTGACTTTGAGGGGTTCACAGCTTGATGGTGGAGACGGACATGAGCACATGTGAAAGGCCCGCTGAGGAGGCCTGGGGGGGGCGGGGGGGGGGAGCCTACTGATTTTGAGGAAGCCCATCTGAGCGACACCCTGCAGGACCCATTGTCACAGCAAGATGCTTCTCTGTCCTTTCAGTGTGGCCGGAAGGGCTGCTCCTGAGCCACCCGAGGCCGCTTGGACCCGGGGCCGGCCACTTAGAGGGAAGCCGGCCTGGCCCTCCCTGACTGTGCCCCTGGGGAGGGGACGCAGGCCTCTCTGGGCCCAGTTCCTCGTCTGGAGAAAGCCGGTGATCACAGTGCGTGCTGCCTCGTCCAGCGAGGACACAGGGGCTGCAGCCAGCCTCCCCAGGCCCCGGTCACACGGCCACACGTGTAACACATTTGCACAAACACATACACACGCTCGTGTACCTGCACACGCACGTGCACTCACGTCACCAGGCCTCAGCTCCCTCGGCTGTCCAGCGAGACACTGGAATGTCCAAGGGGGGCCGGCGACACAAAGGCTGGCACTTGGGAATCGAATTCATTCTTCCTCCTGTCCCTGCAACTCACAGAGGGGACTCAGGGGACTCAGAGGGAGACCAAAACCTAGTTCCCATGAAATGTCCACGTTCTGGTGATCATGGGGGAGCGTGCAGCCTCCCAGGGGGAGGGATTTGGGTCCACCAGGTGGGGGAGGATATGGGGGGGGGGCCCCCAGGGGGTGGCAGGTCTGCAGGGTCAGAAAGGACGGATTTGTTAGGCACATGGTGGCAGGAAGGACATTCCAAGCCAGAGGGGGAGGCAGGGCAAGGCATTGGAGGAAGCCACCTTTGAGGTACTGCGATGACCCATCCTCCTTGGCCCGGTGGGGAGGCAGGGGGGTGGGGGGGAGAGTGGAACCTGTTAGGGCCCCTGAAACCCACCAGACAGGTAAGTGCTCAGTGCCGGTTACTCCCCCTTCCCTGGAGATGAACTGCAGCATTGCTATTGGCTGAGCTTTTTATTTTTATTTTCTTTAATGTTTACCTGTGAGAGAAAGACAGAGCACAAGGGGGGAGGGGCAGAGGGAGAGGGAGACACAGAGTCCGAAGCAGGCTCCAGGCTCCGGGCCATCAGCACAGAGCCCGACGCGGGGCTGGAACCCGCGAACCGTGAGATCATGACCTGAACCGAAGGCGGACACTCAATCGACTGAGCCACCCAGGCGCCCCTTGGCTGAGTTTTTTCAATTGCCTTCACTGTGTGGTCGACCGGCCTCCCAGCATTTCATCTGAAAAACAAAAAAGCACCACTTGGACCCTTCTGTGCTGCTACAGATTTCTCTACTTCTCTCCATACTTGTACAAAGAGAAACGGAAAACTGATTTTGTAGTCTCTCTGTGCAGCCTGGCAGCTGACTTCCCGGCGGCCCCCGGGGCCCGGGCGCCTTCCTGAGAGCTGTGTGCAGGCCCTGTCACCGCGACCCTGTCCACGCGGCCAGGACTGGGACCCTGAGGCGCAGCCAAGTGGCAGGGCAGGTACAAACCAGGCAGTCTTAGCCAGAACACAGGGCCCAGATTTTTGCTTCCTAACTTACAGAAGACTGTACGTTTCTGGTCAGCAAACTCGGGTTTTCCACTTGCGTCCTTTTCCGCCGCAGGACCCCATCGGGACCCCACGCTGCTTTAGCTGGGAGTCCCCGGCCGCTCCAGGCTCGAACACTTCCTGGGGCGTTCTTGTCTTTCACACCCCTGGCGCTGTGGGAGAGGGCTGAGTGGTTGGTCATTTTGTAGGATGTCCCTCAGTTTGGCTTTGTCTGAGGTTTCGTCAGGAGTGGCCCAAAGGTGTGCATTCTGGGCAAGAACCCCACGGAGGTGATGTTGTGTCTTTGCTCAAGCTTCCTGCGGGGGGGGGGGGGGGGGGTTCGTGGTGCCCCTGTCCTGTGATGCGTGAGTTGGGACACTTTTTCTCTGTTTGATGACTTTGTGCGTGTGAATTGGCTTCTCATCTTTTCCCCATTTTTCTTTCAAGCGTTTGGTCCTTTGTATCTCGAGTTTTAGTTCTTTCTGTAATAGAGATACTAGTCCTCTGTCCACAGTAAATGTTGCAAATGCTTTCTCCCAGTTTGTGGGGAGGAAATGTCTTTTGCCTTTGTTTATGGTGGAGTTTTCTTTTTTAAAAGAAATGTTTATTTATTTTGAGAGAGAACACGCACACACACACACACACACACACACATACACACAAGTGGGGGAGGGGCAGAGAGAGAGGGAGAGAGAGAATCTCAAGCAGGCTCCACACTGTCAGTGCAGAGCCCAATGCAGTGTTCAAATTCCCAAACTGTGAGATCAGGATCTGAGCCCAAATCATGAGTCGATGATTTTTTTTTTTTAATTTTTTAACATGTATTCATTTTTGAGAGACAGAGACAGAGTGTGAGCAGGGGAGGAGCAGAGAGGGAGACACAGAATCCGAAGCAGGCTCCAGGCTCCGAGCTGTCAGCACAGAGCCCGACGCGGGGCTCGGACTCACAAACCATGAGATCATGACCTGAGTCGAAGTCGGACACTTAACCGACCCAGTCCCCCAGGCGCCCCGGTGGAATTGTCTTCCAGTCGATTAAAGAGAAATGAATGTAGTCCCATCTATCCATCTTGAATGCCCTGGGCTTTGCAGGATAGTGCCAGCCTCCTCCACGTGCCTGCAGGCCTTCCCCACGGACCTGGGGGGGGGGGGGAGTGTGGGTAGAGCCAACAAAGGGAAGGTGCAGGCTTTCCCAGCAAAGGAAGGCACTTTAGATTTGGGTAGATTTGCCGAAATTGAGCGAAAGGCCCATGCTTCCCAAAGATGTAGCTGTGTTTCCTGCTGAGATAAGACAGCCAAGAGTCCCACGTCCCTCAGGCACATACATCCGGTCGTTCAGGTTGGTGCTCAAGCTTTTCCGCATTCCTGGGCCTCCCGTCCTGCAGGTGGAGAAGCCCAAGTCAGTTAAAGGCCTGCCTCCATCAGAGACAGTGATAGAAGAGGGGGCCTGAGGCAACTCTCTGCCCTAGCCCCTCCCTCCCCCTCCCTCCACTGCTGCAGATACCTGGGCGTCTCCCCACACTAGTCTGGTCCCCCCAGGGCTGGGTGGGGCCCCACAGTAGCCTCATGGAAGTTCAGAGCACCCCTCTCTGGAGAAAAGCCAAGCTTCTTTTGCCTGGTGCGGAAAGCTGTGTGACAGGCCCCTCGGAGGCCCCTCCCTCCACTTGGCCCAGCCCCCGGCTCAGCCCCTGGGGCCCTAGGAGAGCCAGGCAGCACCCATCTCCCTGTCCACTGGGGCCAGGCTGCCCTGCCGTGTCCTCTGCACCACCAGCCCCCCCCCCCCCCCCGCCACATGAGCACTTGTCCCTCTGATGTGCCCAGACCAGCCCTGAGCCCATGGGGGGGGGGGGGCTGGCTCCCTGTAAATCCCTAGCATTGTAAATCCCAATAAAATCTGCGAGGCAATCGACTGTGGAAACAGGAGCAGAGATGGGGTGGCAAAGAGGGAGCCAGGGAGGGTGGCGGGGGGACCGTGTGAGAGGTTGCCAAGGAGGTAGGGAGGCAAGACAGCGAGAGGGCAGGGGGCAGGTCCCCCGTGGGCGGTGGAGGTCGAAAGGAAGGAAAACAGAAGGCCACAGTCGTCTTTCCCGATTTCTTGGCTAGGTCACAACAGCCTCTGTTAGCACCAAGCCCCACAAAGGGCTCAGACATCAGGTGCGCTCAGATTTAACCCAGGTTTGCCGCCTGCGGGGATATTTTGGGAACCGCAGACACAGCTCCTCTCCCCTGCTTTTCCTTCCCATGGCATCCCGGGCAGGTGGCCCTCACGGCATGAAAAACAGTTCCTGAGGCCTTGCAGCCAACCAGAGTTTTGTAAACTGAGTCACCTTCTTGTCTCCCGACGACATCTCTGGGAAAAGTCTACGCATGCACACTGTCTGCTTGGCATAGACCCGTGGAATCGGTGGGAAGAGGGCACGAAGTCAGTCACCCTTCTTTTTATTTATTTTTGAGAGAGGAGGAGAGACAGAGTGCGCGAGGGGCAGAGAGAGAATCCCAAGCAGGCTCCGCACCGACAGTGTGGAACCCAACACGGGGCTTGGACCCACAAACCATGAGATCATGACCTGAGCCAAAACCAAAATCCGGACATTCAACCTGCTGAGCCACCCAGGCACCCCCAAACATACCCCCCCCCTAACAATTTCCCAAATGGTGTATTTTCGGAGAGACTATTTTTGTTGTTATTCAGTTTCAAGCCCCCTTGCTGAGCTAAACGGCTTGGCCTTCCTTTTTCTTTGGCATTTTCTGGGTACCTACTATGTGCGAGGCACAGGAAGCAGACAGAGATGCTAGGAGGACCCCGGATACAGCGGGCAGTTGCACCGTGCGGGGGAAGCCAGGCCTCGGCCCAAGAGTTTAAGCACGGAGAAGCAGGTGGGGGCGACGTCCAGGGCCGGACGGCCTGGGGCGGAAGACGTAGGGTGCCGGCTGCTTGCACATCGTTGTTGGATAAACAGATGTCATGTAAATATGGTTTTGATATATTGGTTCTTCAACGCTGGGCACATCTCGCGAGGGGCCTTTGTTTCTACAACACAACAGCAGCAGCAAACCCCACCCCTTGGAGAATCAGTCTCTTGGCTGGGTCTGGGCAGGGTACCTGCTCCCAAGGGTGTGTGAGTCATTTTTTATCCTGGGCAGCCTCCTGGCGGGCGGTTCGTCCCACGAGGCACTGCCACCAGGGGGCGCTGTCGGAGCAGGACAATGGGGATTGCCCAGGTAGGAGACCCCAAGGAAGCTTGCCCTCCTGGGGAGTTGCCCCAACTGGAGGCTTTGATGAGAGCGGAAAGGGAAGTTTGGTCTGCCTTGTTTGGGTGGTAAAGGAGGGGTCTGTGGACTTTCTCTGCTGTTTGCCGGGCCATGAACCGGTGGTGAATTTCCCCTCCTCCCCCCTCATACACCTGCGCTGCCCGTTCTGGGGGCGCTGTCCGTTCTGGGGGCGCTGTCCGCGGTGGCGGTGTGAAGGAAGGGCGCTGGGGGCTCCGGCCCCGCCCACCCTCTGGGCGCGGTGACGAGGCCGCCTCAGTTGCTGTTGGCCCATCTGCGGGTTCATCTGAGGAATCCAGTCTAGCAGGTGACACTGGTTCTTTACTCACATTGCACTTGGCGCAAGTGTGCCGAAATTACTGCCTTTAAAATGTGCAGATTCAACGGCGGAAGCCTGAAGTCCACGTAACTGAATGACTGGAACCGGGAGATGATTTAACAAGGGCGTGTACTCACAGCACCCTACTAACTGCACACAGCACTGGAGCTTAATTTTTCTACTTCCTGGGCTTGTAGTCTACTTTCCGTCAGATACACAGCAATCCTGTTCTTCCAGTATCGGCTGTTTTATAATCATCACCCTGACAGCGGAACCACATCCTTGTGTTCATTTAATAACTATTTATCATCCCCTATCTTCCCATTTTCAAAAAAGAATAAGTTAAGTGCTCCAGAAATTGGAAAAAAAATTGAAATTTGACCTTTATTAACTGGGTTAATTGTCAAAATCTCTGCTTGTAAAAAAAAAATTAATGACCAAAAAGTGTAAGTTTCGGAGTTTCAAAGATTAGGTTAATGTCCAAGGAAGTATAAACTTTGACCTTTTTGACACATGTCATCAGTAACATCTATCCTAATAAATTGCTACCCGGGAGCAATTATAAAACTTTCCCTGTATCCAATCATGCAATTTAATTGCTGCTGGAAATCCTGACTTCCTTCGAGGTAGCCTGCAGAATGATCTGATGCCTACAGGAGTCGTTTAATATTTGTTTCAGGGAGGTATATTTGGACCGTTCGCTGCACTGCAGCTTCCACGAGCAGAGCACCTGCCCGCTTGGCCCAGAGGCAGCTTGGGCAGGAAACACCAGGAGCCCCAGGAGCAAAGTGGAAACTGAGGACCAGCTTCCGTGCCTGATTCAGTCTATCACTGACCCTGGATCCCCTCCTTTCCTGGCTAGCTGTCCATTTAGGATAGGGTGTTGTACGTGTCTGTGGCCCTGTGACTTTTCCTGTACCGGTAAACAATCAAGTCAACCCCAAACGGGATTAACAGGTGGTTTCTTTTTTTTTTTTTTTTTCTTTAAAAAAAAAAAATCTTTTTTAATGTTTATTTATTTTTGAGACAGAGCATGAATGGGGGAGGGTCAGAGAGAGAGGAAGACACACAATCCGAAGCCGGCTCCAAGCTGTCAGCAAAGAGCCCGACGCGGGGCACGAACTCACGGACCGTGAGATCATGACCTGAGCCGAAGTCGGAAGTTCAACCGACTGAGCCAGCCAGGAGCCCCGACAGGTGGTTTCTTAAATGACCTCATTTGGGGACGGGGCCTCTACCGACCGGTTTGAGCAAATGGGATGAATCCCCACTGCTGAGGCTCTCCCAGGCCAGCCACAAAGGACACAGGGATTTCACGGTCACTTACTGAGTCCCTTGAAAGCTGGGGTCCCCTCTTATAAGCCCACTACCCATTCAGAACATCCCGGAACGTGAGAAGACCTGAAAATTAGTATCTAGGAACATGAAGATGACCCCAGCTCCCGGAGTGGGTTTTCAAAGCACTTAGCAGGAAGGTGTGAAATCAGAATTAAATTCTCTGTTGTTTGACACCAACAATGAACCTGTTGGGGGAGGAAGGGGGTAAAAGGTGGGCAGAGATGAGCGTACGGGTAATCTCTAATCCTCTATACTGTGGAGTGAAAAGCCCTGGCCTCCTTTCTGGTGAGAAAAAGGGAAAGCGGGTGCAGCCGCGGGCTGAGCCGGGGTCGTCCTCGAGCCGTCCAACAGCGGGCCCCAGATCGTGGGCTGTGTGTACCCGGAGCCTGGTGGCAGTGTCCAGCCGGCGCTTAGCGGACATCAAGTGATCCAAATCACAAGGCGGTGAGTCCCTGTCGCCCCAGGACCCTGGGGCGACAGCATCTCACTTTCCCGTCGGCTCAACATGGTAATCGGACTCACACTTTGCCGTCTGTGAAACCGGGCTTTAAGCACCTGCCCCTGCCACGTGGGTCAGCACCGAGAGCAGAACCGGTGGGGGGCGGAATCCCCTTTCCCCCTTTTCTGCTACTACTTGGCCAAAACAGCCATTCTGGTTCCTTTTAAGATCCAAGGAGCGCTCGGACTGGATTTCCGGACTCTAATCACACCGTAGTCTTAAGAGCGTGACACGTAACTCCTTAGAGAACGGAAGCCCGAAGCTGGCGATTTTGACGACTGCCGGTGACCAAAATAAAACTTTTCTTGCAATTCTTGCATGAAAGAGCAGTGTTTCCCCAGGCGCACGTCGGGACTCACCTGACAACGAGATCTGGGATCTGGCACCAGCTGAGGTCTGCCCGGGTGGACCTCGATGGCTCACTGTCCCCTCTCTTGTCCTCTGCACCTGTTTCGAGGTGCCCGTGAGATTTACCTGAACACTGCAAGCCAAGACATTCAGAGGTGCCCGTTATAGGAGGCTGAGACACCTGCCAGGTTGGGAGAGCACCCGGCCTGCACGACGGTGGCCACAGAACGAGGTCCGTCTCCGTCTCCTGTGACCGCAGGGCTGACGGGCAGCCCTCTCATCCACGCAGGACCTGCTCCCTCAGGATCCAGATCCTAGCGTCCTGCCGCTGGTTTAGTACACGGGCTCCCTGCCACGGTTCTAAGGCCAGGAGCTATTTCTTGAGAACCACGTCAGAACTCCTCCTCCCCACAGCCTCACGTGGTTATTCCGTTTTGCAGATAAGGGATTCGAGGCCTTGGGGCCCCTGGGTGGCTCAGTTGGTCAAGCGACTGACGACTTCGGCTCAGGTCATGATCTCGCGGTCTGTGAGTTCGAGCCCTGCGTCGGGCTCTGTGCTGACAGCTCGGAGCCTGGAGCCTGCTTCGGACTGTGTCCTTCTCTCTCTGCACCTTCCCCTCCCTGCCCCTCTCAAAAATAAAGAAACACTTAGAAAAATTTGTTTTAATTTAAACTTGGAAAAGAAGAGAAAATCAAGGCCTTGAGCATCAAGAAACCCGCCACGGGGCCCAGACCACAGCAGGAAACAGAGCGATGGGATCCACCTTACCTCTGCCTGGTATCAGAGCCGGACCCTGTTTTCTGGACTTCTGGGGCTAAAACCTTGGTTGTAGTTCCAAATGCAAATACTCCGGAAGAATGGCAGAGTCTCTCCAGACATTTACACTTGAGTGGGAATTGGACCATCGCGTACTTTTCAGGAGTGCAGATTTGGCGTGGGTGAAGGGTGGAGTGTGTGAGTCTGGGGGGGTCGGGCGGAGGCCCCACACTCCGTGGAAAGGGAGCACAGGGCACCGAGCCCCACCCCACCCCCACCCCACCCGGGGTGTGCGGGCCCGAGAGCAGCCACTCATCCTAAAAGTAGCTTCTCCAGAACCGTGTTTTAGGAGGGGAAAGGATGCTTTGAGGTGCAAGCCACAACGCGGTCCTCTTCTCCTGGGACACGCTGCAGGGGTCAGGGCACAACAAGGCAGGGCAGCAAGAGGACAAGGGTGAGATTTCACGCCAGCCTGTTCCGGGAGGGAGGGGGCGTCCCCTCAGTGGGGCAGCCGGCGAGGCCGTTCCCCGGGGCTCTCTGTTGCCTGGAGCTGAAGGTCCGAGCTTTGACGGAGTGCTATACGCACGTATATGTGCACACGTGTGTGTGCGCACGTTTACACATATAAAACGTACTGACACACACTCTCACCCGCAGGTGTGTGGGAGTCGGAGCTGATCCGTGTGACAACCGGCGCCAACGTTCCCAACTCCACAAGTCCTGCTGAGGCGTCCACGAACACAGGCTTCTCTGCCTTTTTATCTTGTTTCTAAGGGAAACACCGACGGCGGCATTTGTTTCCAAGGGAGCTGGTGACCGCTCCATTTTTCCGCCTAAAGACGCTACTCGGTACAAGTCAGGTGGCCTCCCCTCCTTGAGTTCTCCTCGCGGGATCTGGGCACAGTGCCCAGGACTCCGTCTCCTGCAGGACCCCTCTCCAGGAGGCAGGGACTTGGGGCTCTCCTGGGCCCCCCGAAAGCCCCGCCAGAGGCCCATCCTCCCGCACCTCCCTTCCTCCAGTACTAGAGCACAGGGTCCCACCCCTCTAATGACCCGTGGCGTGGTCTGCCCGGATTATTGGTTCAAGTGGCCGCCTCGTCACCTCGAGGGCAGCGGGGGTTTCCTAGGAAGCCAGAAGGACCCACAGAACCTGGCACTGCACCAGGGTCGCAGCTGTCACTTGGCCCAGGTCCACAGTTGCTCACTCAGTGCGCACTCCAAGCTGCCGGCCTGCGGAGCAGGGATCCTTTTGCTATCCCGGGTCCCAGGAACATTCTCTGCGTCCTGAGAAGGGCTGAGGCTTAGAGAATCGTAAGAACCAACATTTCCTGAATGCTTAGCATGCACAGACACGGTGCCAGAAGCTTGGAAATGCATGATCCCATTCGGCAGACCCGGAGCCTGTAGAGGTAGGAAGCACAGATATCCTGCAGGAAGGCACGAAAACGTCCAAGGAGCGGGCCCCATCCCGCGGCCAGGAGATCCCAGGTCTGTGTTCGGAACGCGAACGCTTAGCCGCTGTGGATGGCCTCCCCGCTCAGCTCTGTAAAGTGATTCAAAAAATCAAAGCACGCCGGACATTTAGAATACCCTCTACAACAGTCACCCTGCTGGTGGCCGGCAGCCTGAGCAGGTCCTGGGCAGTGCTCGTGAGTCCTCCCTTGCAGACTGCGGCTGGCTAAAAAGTGCTCCCTCGCTCGGGGTTCACTGGGGGGACGGCTGCCTCCCGACCTGCTGGCCTGGCTGGGCCTCTGCGGAGACACAACTGGGCCCACCCCTCCTATGCTCCCGGACCTTGTGGACATTATGGCCTCCTCCCTCTCAGCCCAAACTCCCACCCTGGACCAGCACTGCAGTTTCATTTAAATAACAAATTTGCCAGTGCATTTGAATACAATTCCAGTTACTCAAATTCAATTTACACCGAGAATTTTAGGAATACATTATGTAAGGGGCTGCAGATTCAAATAGGAGGCTGACCCCTAATGAGCTGCCTGAAATTGACATTCAAATTCGAGTGAGCCCAAATCTTGGCTCAGGGCATCAGCTAGACCCGATTGAACACGCTCATTTTGCCAGATCAATAATACGAACATGGCATAATATATCACATAAAAAGCTTCTTCCCGTAGCCATGGTTACAGCACTTAAAGATCTGGGCTCTCTGAAACTCACCCCCCAAATCAGCCACCACTCCGACTCATTTTCCTTACGGACAGTCCGATTTTAGTTCTAAGCTCAAGTCACAGGTACTTTCTTCGTTTTTATTTCTTTGTTTTTAATACCCTCACTCCAACATATACATATTAACCACCAAAAAATACAAGGAATGATTTGCAGAAAATTAATTCCCTGTTTTTAAAGGAAGCCTTAATTTAGCATAACCCAGTGTACTATATGGAGAACCTGAGAATATTTTTTTTTTAACCTGAGAATATTTTTAATGCCTTACTCTATCAAAAAAAAATACATCTTTTAGTGAGCCCAGTCTAGAAACTATTGGGGGAAGTCACCTATCAATTGCCAGTTTGTGGGAAAAACTGGGTAGTTTTTCTAGGCTGGTGAAATCTAATTGCTAAGTGTTTACACAAATAACACACAAAGCTAAGAATCAGAAGCAAAGGCTGGCATTTTTCCAATGACTAGCCTGAACAGCCTCCGATCCGAAAGCATGAAGAAGAAAGTAAACTTTAAAATGATTTGAGAGAAAGGTCTATTTTCATGACAGATGGCAATGAGGGTTCTTCAATGCCAATTTAATCACTTTTCCTCAATTTTCAAATGCTTAGGATGTGGCTCTGTTTGTGACCAGCACTGTGTCTGCTGAGCCGGAATGGGGCAGGACGGAGACTAATGTGTGCTGTGGTCTCCAGGCCACTCTAGGGCAAGGCCACCCAACTTAGGGCAGCGATGTTGTTCAACAGATAATCTTTCTTTCCACGTGGAAAAGTTCTGTTCTTACCAGCCCCATTTTTATGTCACAAAGGCAAAGACCGTTCTTGATCGGGGGCCTAATTTACATAATCACTTTTTGGTCTGATAACCTTAACAAATAGACCTGTTGATGGGGATTTAATTGACAGAATGAACAGTCTCCAAATTTTCAAGTAGGGACTTTTAATTTTTTAATGTTTATTTGAGAGACAGACAGAGAGAAAGAGAGAGAGAGAGACAAAAACCCAAGTAGGCTCCAGGCCCTGAGCTGACAGCTCACAGCCTGACACGGGGCTCAAACCCACAAACCACGAGATCATGACCTGGGCTGAAGTCAGACGCTTAACAGACTGAGCCCCCCAGGCACCCCTTTAAGCAGGGACTTCTGATAATTACCTTCCAAGTAAGTGAAGAGAAGGGCCTGACACCCACCAGCAGTGCTGTGAGGGCCAGAACTTGAAGCCCGATTTCCACCCAGGGCTCCGTGAGCTCCATCTGGACTCGTATCTTTTCCAGGAAATATTCTGACAACTATCCTGTCTCACGACACTACTTTACATCTGAACCGTATGTAATTTTTCCAAGGAGATATTGGATACTAGACTTCACTTTTAAACCAATGAGAAAATGTATCTACAGACAAATTAGTCATTAAAGTTCTAATCTCTGGGACTTCCCTATCCAGAGTAGAAAATGCCTCGAATATACCACGGTGCTTCTTTGGGAAATATGTACGTTTTATAGGCTCTTCATACTTTTGGTAAAGTGTCTCAGATGCAAGGCTGATGGGGGAGTTCACCACCACAGGTGTGCTTATTAATAAGCTGGAGTTGAGTGCGTACCAACAACGCAGGAGAGTTCTAGGCGTCAGTGCTGATGAATGCTGCTAAGCACCTGTAAAGACGAAACCTGCCCCTCGCATTCAACGACCTCCTGAGCTCTGTAAGACTCCGGATCCTCGGTGCGGAATTAAGCAATTTATCTGCAGAGCCCTGTCTTCTCCAAGGAGAGACACAGACAATGTCCTTAAGACTACCTGTGCGCAACGGCGTTTACCGAAGCAGCCGGGTTATTTACACAGCGTTTTCCAAAAGAACTTAATAGTCAGGACCCCGGAGACAGCGTGAAAACCCGTAGTGGAGGAAGGCTGGCAACCTGTAACCCGGGAGCCAGTGGCCTTCAGGGGACGCTAGCCTGAGACTTCACCTCCCCCACAACCTCAAGCGCTCCTTTGCTTGTGTCCGGCTCAGCCCCGGGTCAAGCAGAGCACTGGACATCGGGCACCGGGCAGCTTCCAAACAGCTCCGCGGATAAAGCAGGATGGTTTGCATCGGAGCTCAGTCCGAAGGGCCTGTCCCACTCCAAGGAAAGGAAGAGACAAAAGTATTAATCATGTTTTCCTTTTAATAAGGCTTTTTACTCAAAAGTGTAGCTTTGAAAATCTCTAGCTTGTGAAAACCGAAGAGCCGGGGAGCCGCCTCGCTGTGCACGCGGCCCCGGAGAGCTGAGGCCCCGCCGCCGCCACAGACCCTCCGTGACTGACGCGGGAAATCAAACGCACCACGTTAAAATCAGAGCCAACATTTAAAATGAGGAAGAGGATGCATGTCCTACGGTGATTCAAGGAGAGGGGGCAAGTTCTTCATACGGTAAAACCAAACACAAAAGGTAAACAAATCTTTAGAAATCACTAGGGCTGTGTGTGGTGTGTGTGTGTGTGTGTGTGTGTATTTATATAATTAGGATTATCACCAACATTTAAAACTATTAAAAATAAGGTTGCCACCTTAACCTTTCTTTCAGTACCGGGGCGTTATTTTAGGGAAAAAAAAAAGATGTCGCCCCGAACCTCCAGCTGCCAAACCTGGAGCCCGGCCTGCGCTGAGCACCCGGAGCGCGTCACCCCGTCCTGCTGGCAGGGGGCAGAGAGGCTGCCGCCGCGGCTGGCAGGGGGCCAGACCCGCCAGAGCACGGCTGACGGCCGACCTGCATGCGTCCCCGGGTAGAAAACACGGGTGCCCACAGTGGGTCTACAGGGGCTGCCAAAGCACCTCTTGCCCGGTCTGCCGTCGAGGCCCGGCAACCTGTTTGTTTTGCCCAGAAGCAAGATGGCTATCTTAATCAAAAAGGGAAGCTAGATTTTTTTTAAATAACTTAAAAAAAAAAATCATTTTTATATAAAGCAGCAAAAACATATTTTCCTCTCTGCGGAAAGAAAAAACGTGAACAAGGGAGCACGGCGATGCAACTGGACGGTCCATGAACTTCCGCTCAGCTCAGCTTGGTGCAGACGGCACCTCCGCGGGGCTGCTGCTCCCTGGTGCCCTCCGTGCCGTCTGCACAAGATTCTTTGGTGCCCTCGGCCGCTCTTCGGCTTTCCTCCCGATTTAAATTTTCCTTCTCCGCCCCGGTCCCGTTGGGGATAGAGTTCTCGCCGTTCACGAGCCCATTCTCCACGGCCTTCGCCCCGCCCACGGCCTCGGCCAGGGTGAGGGCCTCGTGGGCGCCGGCCTCCTCCTCCAGGCTCCTCAAGGCCAAGGGCAGCCTGGCGCCCCCCGCGCCGCTCTCCTCGCACCGGGGCAGCGGGGCCCCCGCCTCCATCTGCTTGCGGTAGTACTTCCGGTTGGCGGCTGCGCTCTTCACCGCTTTCTCCAAAATCTCCTTTTCTCCTAAGCGCAGCTTGATGGCCATTGTTGCGCGCACAGAAAGGTTGTGGTTTTTCAAGAAGGCCTTGTCTTCCTGGCCAACGAAAAAGAGCGAGATTAATTCTGAGAAGTCTAAATCGGCAAAAGCGTGGCGACAGAAGGCAGATCAGTTGCTGCCAGGGATGGGGGCACGAGGGAGGTGTTAGGGGTGACAGAAGGTTCTGGAACTTGACTGTGCTGGTGGCTGCAGGATTTGTGGGCTTCTAGCAGAACGTCCACGTTAGAAGTGTGGATTTTATTGTATTTATTGATTTTTAACATTTATTTATTTTTGAGACAATGTGACAGACAGAGCATGAGGTGCAGAGGGGCAGACAGAGGGAGATACAGAATCCGAGGCGGGCTCCAGGCTCTGAGCTGTCAGCACAGAGCCTGACGTGGGGCTCGAACCCACGAACCGCGAGATCATGACCTAAGCCAAAGTCGGACGCTTAACCGACTGAGCCGCCCAGGCGCCCCGATTTTATTGTATTTAAATTCCACCCCGGTAAAATGACCCTAAGATGAAAACGGTGAGCCTAAATCTCATGCCTGCTGCACCACATGTGACAGCGAGCTCGGCCGATTTTAGGTGTTGTCTGTCCTGTGCACTGATGGCCCAGGGGGCTTGGCACCTGGTTGGGTGCATGTGAAATTAGGGACGCGAAGGTTAGCTTTAAAAGCACAAATGAAAACTCAGAATGACAGAAGAGTGGTGAAAAAAATTTTCAAATCTGTCTTCTTATCAACAGTGCCTCAATGCGATTCTTCTGGTTAGGTATACATACGGTAAGTAGAAAAACCTTAGTAAGCTGAGTGACAAAGATCAGATGCCCAATGCTCTTGCTAAAGAAAGTAATTGACATTTAGGAAGGAATCTCTCATCAGAAACCCTTAACAACATGACACAGCTCAACTCCTCATCTACGCAATCTAATTACCTCAATGGTTGTTTTGTAGGTTTTTAAAAGAAGCGAGGCTCGATCTTCAAGAAATGTCCAAAGTTTGACCTCATTGTCCCAGCTAACGGGATACTCGGAATTACCCAAGGTGAAGATTCTGTCTATAGCATTATCTCCCAGCAAATGTTCTTTCAATTCTTCTGCAAGAAACACAAACAGCCATCTGTTAGGGAAGAAACAGCACGGCTTCTCGGCTTCCCATTTAACAAGCAACCCACCTTGGAAAATATCTTCCCCAATGACATCGTCCTCCTGTGGCTGAAAGCTCTCCCTGATGGAGGGGGCCGGGCCCTGCTAGGCAATCCAGGGTGAGTCAGGGCTAGGTTCGGGAGGGGTATGTGTGTGTGTGTGTGTGTGTTTGGGGGGGGGGGGGCCCTCCTCCTGATCTGGAGTCCGGGCCAAGCCTTGGGGCGGCACTGTCGCTCGTTTTTATGGGGGACGCCGAGAGCTTTTACACAGTCTCACGAGATACATTTTAAGGACAAACTCTAGGGACACGGCCCTCATGCTGACGATACCCTTCTCACAAACCGTGAGCTCAGTCACACCCACGGGGTCAAAACGACATTTAGGTTGACGATGTAAATAGCAAAAATGCGTTAAATAGGACAACAATCCAGTGACCCTTCTCTGTGTCAGTCAGAACGACGCTCATGCCAGTAGTTGACCTGACAAAGCTGTTTACCTCCTAACACGCAAACCCTGAGCTGAAAGAAGCAAGAAAATGGACTATAAAAACCTTAGTTAATGAAAAATGTGCCTAGATCCCTCCCTTGTCAGGAATTAAACAGAAATTACAAGTAAACACAAGTGAACATCTCAATTACCTTCAAATATATGTAAGAGGAGGAAAGAATTCAGCAACTGCTCTGAGCATTTCATCTCCTGGCACATTATCTTCAAAAGACCCAAATATGCCCGTCCTAGTCACGCTCAAGAAATATCCCCGTACTTCTTATGTAATTATGAGCCAGTATCTCTTTCAGAGCAAAATGCCCCACAGCTGTCACTCTTTACAATTCAAATTGGAGAACTTCTGCTGCCAGCAAACTGAACTTTTATTAGTATTAGTTAGAGGAATTCAAAGGATAATATAGCAATTGTCTTGACATGACAAGTTGTCTTTCTAGGACTAAAGAGAAACTACAGAGAATCATCGGACCTAAAATGATTCAAGCAGTTTGGTTTTTTGGTTTTTTTGAAGAAAATAGAAGTTAATCGAACGTTCAAAAAAGAAATTTATGAAGTTGCCGTTGTTAGCAAAAGGGCATGAGAAAATTCAGGATTTTTAGATTTTGGATCCTCCAGTTTATATTTTGGGTAAAGTGCTGACCGTTTAAGACGCGCTTCCTTGGTGGTAGACGTTTCTTTTTGGAAGCTCCCCCCAGTCCTCAGGTCGCTAGTTTTGATTTGTTCCTAAGCGCACGCACGTTCTGCCCTCCAAGCTGGCAAGCTGAGTGAGGGGCAGGAGCAGAGACTGGGGACTGCTGGCGACAGGACACCCCCAAGAGGGGACACACGACAGCGTCACCATGCGACCAAAGGCTTCAAGAGTAGGTTCCTCCCTATGCTTCCCTGCAGCCAACAAAGAACGCAGCCCTGACAGAGCCTCCGTGCCTTCCCCCAGCCACCACGGGAGTCACGTTAGGTCACCCCCGACAGAGATCGGTGCCCTCGCTCCTCAGCCTGGCTCCATGTCAACCGCGGGTTCCTCCAGACCCCTGGACAACTAGTGTCTCTTCCACGGATCGTGTTCTGTGCAAGCCAGCGGGAGTCACGTGGGATGCCCGGGGCGCAGGCCCTGCAGGGAGAAGAGCTGGTCCTGACTCGGGCCGCCGTCTGCCAGCTCAGGGCCACGTCACTCAATCCCTTGGAACCGGAGCTTCCACGTCAGTGGAGCGCGAAGCCCTACACCTCACAAGCCTGACGACAACTAACAGAATGTAGCATGGCGCCTGGCATACAGCAGGTGCTCACGCATTACAGGGATCAGCATCACTGTCATTTTTCTCAGTTATAAGTCTCCTTGGGATCGGAATGGTGACCTTCACCTTTATACTTCTTTACTGTACATGGGACAGGCCCATGGGAAACCCTTCACTGGTGTTCGCTAAACTGACTGATGGGCCACCACCAAAGGAAAACCTCGCTGGAAGCTGGGCCTTCGACAGTGTGGCCACTTCTGAGGGACAAGCTCCATCCACCCCCCCCCCCCACCCCCCCCCCCCCCCCGCCTTGGGTCCTGTGGTTGGGTGTCGAAATCACCTGTTTGGGGCCTAAGTTTCTTCCACGTCTGTCCTGACGTCAAAGCCTGGACTGGGCATCCAGACGTGAAGACAGGGGGCCGAGGACAGCAGAGCCCAGCACACCCCACCACCGCGGGCCACGATTCACCTCTGCAGACCAGACTGCCCTCTCCCCAGTGCCCGGACAGCCTTCTTCAGAGGAATGCTTGTTTGTTTGCTCAGTTAGGTGCTAACTTTCTCACTCACTTCTTCCTACCCAATCTGTTTTGCACAGGATTTGAGGTCGTTTACAACAGCAGACACACACACACTCACACGCGCACACACACTTGCAAATGAAACTTCAGGGAAGGAAATAAGAAAGAGTAGAGCAAAAATAAATGATATAGAAGCGAAAAAAGAGCAGATCAATGAAACCAGAAGCTGGTTGTTTGAAAAAACAAATAAAATTGAAAACCACCAGCCAGACTTAGCCAAAATAAAAGAAAGGACCCAAGTAAGTGAAATCACAAAGGAGAGAGAGAAGAAATAACAAACCAACACCTTAAGAGAAATACAATCTTAAGAGAGTATCATGAAAAACTATATGCCAACAAAGTGGGCAATTTGGAAGAAACGGATAAATTCCTAGAAACACACAGATTAGTGAAACTAAAACAGAAAGAAATAGAAAATTTGAACAGACCCATAACCAGCAAAGAAACTGGGTCGGTAATCAAAAATCTCCCAACAAACAAGAGTCCAGGGCCAGACGGCTTCCCAGGCGAATTCTACCAAACATGTAATGAGTTAATACCTATTTTTCTCAAACTATTCAAAAGATACAATAGGAAGGAAAACTTTCAAATTACAGAGGCCAGCATTACTGATACCTAAACCAGATAAAGGCACCACAAAAAAAAGAACTACAGGCCAATATCCCTGATGAACTGGATGCAAAAATTCTTAATAAAATACTAGCAAACCGAATCCAACAGTTCACCCCGATCAAGTGGGATTTATTACTGGGTTGCAGGGGCAGTTCCATATTTGCAAATCAATAATGTGATGCACTGCATTACTAGAAGAAAGGAGAAGAACCACATGACCCTCTCAACAGATGCAGGAAAAACACTGGCAAAGTGCAATGGCCATTCAGGATAAAAACCCTCAACAAAGCAGGTTAGAGGAACCCAATAAAGTCCATATATGAAAACCCCACAGCCAGTATCATCCTCAATGGGGAAAAACTGAGATCTTTTCCTCTGCAGTCTGGAAGACAACGTGGATGTCCGCTCTCGCCACTGCTCTTCCACAGAAGACTAGAAGTGCTAGCCTCAGCAATCAGACAACAAAAAGAAATAAAAGGCATCCAAATCAGCAAAGAAAAGGTGAAGCTTTCACTATTTTCAGATGACAGGATACTATATACAGAAAACCCAAAAGACTCCACTAAAAGCTATTAGAACTGATGCACGAATTCAGTTAAGTTGCAGGATACAAAATCAATGTGCAGAAATCAGATGCATTTTGGTACTCCAATAATGAAGCAGCACGGTGAGAAATGGAGGAATTCATGCCATTCACAACTGCACCAAAAACAATAAGATGCTTAGGAATAAACCTAACCAAAGAGGTGAAAGGTCTGTACTCTGAAAACTATAAAACACTGACGAAAGAAACTGAAGACGACACAAAGAAATGGAGAAACATTCCGTGCTCACGGAAGAATAAATATCGTTAAAATGTCCATACTACCCAAAGCAATCCACGCATTTAATGCAATCCCTATCAAAATACCAACAGCATTTTTCACAGAACTAGAACAAACAATCCCAAAATTCGTATGAAACCATAAAAGACCCCAAATAGCCAAAGTAATCTGGAAAAAGAAAAACAAAGCTGTAAGCATCACGATTCTGGACTTGAAGTTATATTACAAAGCTGTATTGATCAAAACAGTATGGTACTCACACAAATATAGATACATAGATCCATGGAATAGACTAGAAAACCCAGAAATGAATCCCTAACTATATGGTCAATTAGTCTTTGACAAAGCAGGAAAGGATATCCATGGGAAAAAAACAGTCTCTTCAACCAATGGTGCGGGGAAAACCGGACAGCAACATGCCAAAGAATGAACCTGGACCATGTTCTTACACCATACACAAAAATAAATTCAAAACAGGTGAAAGCCCTAACTGGGAGACCTGAAATCATTAAAATCTAAGAGAACACAAGCAGTAACCTCTTTGACACTGGCCATGGCAACTTCTTACTAGATATGTCTGCTGAGGCAAGGGAAATAAAAGCAAAAATAAACTACTGAGAATTCATAAAAATAAAAAGCTTCTGCACAGCAAAGGAAACCATCAACAAAGCTAAAAAGCAACCTATGGAATGGGAGAAGATATTTGCAAATGATATATCTGATAAGGGTCAGTATCCAAAATCTACAAAGAACTTAAAAAACTCAACACCCAAAAAACAAACGATCCGATTAAGAAATGGGTAGAGAACGTGAACAGACATTTCTCCAAAGAAGACATCCAGGTGGCCAACAGACACACAAAAAGTTGCTCAACACCGCTCATCATCAGAGAAATAAATATCAAAACTACAATGAGAGATCACCTTCCGCCTGTCGAAATGGCTAAAATCAACAACACAGGAAATAACAGGTGTCGGTGAGGCTGCAGAGAAAGGGGAATTCTCACGCACTGTTGGTGGGAATGCAAATTGGCGCCGCCACTCTGGAGGCCAGTATAGAGGTTCCTCAAGAAACAAAAAATAGATGTACCCTAAGATCCAGCAATTGCACTACTAGGTATCTATCCAAAGAATACAAAAATACAGGGGCACCTGTATGGTGACCGATGGCTCGGTCAGCTGAGCGTCCAACTCTTGATTTTGGCTCAGGTCATCGTCTCACAGTCGGTCATGAGTTCAAGCCCCATGTCGGGCTCTGCACTGACCATGGAGCCTGCCTGGGATTCTCTCTCTCTCGCTCATGCACACACACACTCTCTCTCTCTCTCAAAAATAAATAAACAAACATTAAAAAGAAATTAAAAAATACGACTTCAAAGGGATACATACGCCCTGAGGTTTATAGCAGCACTATCAACAACAGGCAAATTATGGAGACAGCCCAAAAGCCCATCGACCGATGAATGGATAAAGATGTGGTGTACATATATATATCAGGATATTACTCAGCCACAAGAAAGAATGAAATCCTGGCATTTGCAATGATGTGGATGGAACTAGAATGTATTATGCTAAGTGAAGTCAGTCAGTCAGAGAAAGGCAAATATCCTATGATCTCACTCATATGTGGAATTAAACAACAAAACAAAGGGGAAAAGGTGTGTGCGCAGGGGGAACCAGAAAACAGACTCTTAACAACAGAACTAACAGGGTTGCTGGAGAGGAGGTGGGGGGGGGGGGATGGGCTAAATGGGGGATGGGCACTGAGGAAGGCACTTGTTGGGATGAGCACTGGGTGTTGCATGTACATGATGAATCACTGCATTCTACACCCTTAACTAGTATTAAACCACTGGTTAACTAACTGGAATTTAAATAAAAACTAAAAACAAAACAAACAAAAACAGTAAAAGCGAAGCCTTAGGACCATGGGATTGGGCCTACTGGGGTGGGGGTGGGGGGACATTTTCAGAACCAAACACGAAAACGCAAGCACAATCAGTCAGGATAAGAAAGGCCAAATGTCTGAGCTTAAGCAAACATAAAAGTAGATGCTGAATACGTGCATTTAACTCTTTCTCTGCCTGAAGGGAGAGGCTGCGGACAAGACCATTTTGTGATGCAAACAGGGTCGTCTTCAGTGTTAACCTAACAGGATGCCTGACTTTAGGAAGCCTGCCAGCAATTTCGCATCTCAAAAGCAGAGTCTGCCAGCCAGGGAGGTCCCGTGGCCCACGAATGCCACGTTGACCACATGACTTCCGGGGGGACTCCCAGGTCCGTGCACGGTGCGGGGAATACAGCTGTCTGCGGAACGAGCACACCAAAAACTCCCCCCCACAAACACAGAATTCTGATGCAGTTACAGGACCCCAGATGTTTCTTCTTCCAATGCAGTAGAGAATTAGTTGTTTATTACAAATGAATATTGACAACACATCAAGGACTTAATAAAACATTTCCAGGGTAAAACGGATCAACTTCTTTCTCCAATGTTGCCCTCCCCCCTCCCCCGAGAAAGCGCTCTAGTTTTAAACAATTTTATCTTGAATCTGCATCACTATGCTTTACACTTGATGCATTTTTTAAAAAGTCAACATCTTTTTTTTTTTTTTCCTCCTGAAATGATTTACCTTCAGTCATGCAGAATACGCGGAGAAAAGCCAGGAGCTGGGCAGAGACGGGCGGCTCGGTAAAATGCAGCGCAAACACACTGGAACTGACAAAGGCAGAAGCATTAGTCGCCCTGCCCGGGCACCTGCTCTCAGCAACTGAGAGCCCTTCACTCCACACTCGGGGAGGGCGGCCGCCCTCGAGGGGCGCCGACCCGCGTGACTCATCCCGACCCCTCACCCGAACCGCGCAAATGTTGCTTTCAGTGCCTGCAAAGTGCAGAAGGTAGGGCCTCTCTCGGAGGATGGCAGTCACCGCCCCATCGGCAGTTTCTAAAAGCCTTAATCTCAGGGTGCGTGTGACAACTAAGAGAATTAAGTGTGCCCACGGTTCTTAAAAAATGTTAATAATAATTTATGTTGAGTTCACATTTTAATCATTAATCAAATATTGACAAGTTCAATAAAAAAAGGCCTGGTTAATCCATTTTCATTAAGAATGGTTCCTCCATTCCCGGGAGAATAATAAATCATAATTCTTGGCCTCTTTATCATTTTGCACCTCAAATGCGAGAAAATCTTCAAGAATTTAACCAGAAATTCTTGAAATCACTAGGGATCATGACTTCATTACAGAAACTAATGGTGGCAAAGAATTAAATGAAACAAATTGATCCGGGTCATTAACCTTTTCAAGGTGAAAGACACTAATGATCCACAGTATTTATTTAACTTAATGAGGAGTTCAGGCCGTGTCCCCTGGAAGGGACCATGAGCGCCCTCAACGACGCTGACGTTTATCTGAAAACGCCCGTAAGTCTCCACGCGTCCCGGTCTAAATCTGCTGTGCTGCACGGATGCAGACATGGGGACAGACCACTCTAGAGAAGTTCTACTGACACACCAACGAAACACTGTGCAAGTGGAAATGCTTCTAGGCGCGCAGGGGAGAGCCGGGAGTCTCTGTACGTACGTGGGGATGCCGGCGCGGGCCAGGACCTCGGCCTTCATGGCGTAGAGTCGGTCACTCTTACTCACTCCCAGCTTTATTTTCACTCTGTCGTGTGAATTATTGTCAAAGAAAAAACCACTGTGGATCACAAACTCTGCATTTGACCGAGTGCCATAAAAAATGTAAATCTGAGATGCAGTAAAGAAAAAAATAAAGGGATATAAAAGAAATTTAACATCATTCTCAATACAGAGCAGGGCAAAGGATCAGTTCTCACATGTTCAACTGGACGTCACACTCCACACACAAAACAGCCCTCGCGTGATCACGTGTCTCTCCTGCAGCCCCAGCAAGGCGTGCAGTTCCCCCTTCCCCAAACCGGCTGAGACGGGCCAGGAAGGGCGTCCGCTCCCGCCACCGCGCGGGCCTGCCTGGTTCACAGAGGAGCCCCGGCTGGGGCGCGCACTGCCCCTTCTCCGTCCCCGGGACGGCGAGACCGGCCGGCACGTTATGACTGCACGTGGCAGTTCGTCAGTCCCCCCGCCTCCTTCCACTACGAGGGTCTCTTCTGGAACAAGAGTTTCAGGCCGTGTCCGTCAGAAACTCATTTCCAGTTCCTGTGGCAACTCTGCACCCCGCAGGGGGTCTCTAACTCTTCTGCGGGAAGGGCCGACCGGCACTTCGTTAGACTCGCATTGCTCATTTTGTCTCAGCTGGGGCGTCAATGGTCAACGTCAGTTCTGCTTTCTGGGGGTAACTGCTCGGTCCTGAGACCGAGGGGTGGAAAGCAGGCATTCAGGGATGCGTATTTTCAAACTCACCGAAAGGCTCACCCCTGCCCCCACCCAAATCATGAGATGAAATCTGCAGATTAAAGTGGAAAGACGTACGGTGCCCGAGTCCCTTGATTTTGCCACTTAAATAAATTGCAAATACGAGGTCAACTGTGCAAATAATTGCACTTAAATCTGTTTTCTCCGCGGACCCAAAGCACAGTACGTTTCTTACGGCTTCAGGTCTCGAGACGTACTCCCCAGAGGGTCCTAAATCCAAATCGCTAATTTTGTGCCGAGCTAAATCCCTTTTTAAACTCATCAACACAACGCAAGCTCTGTGCCCACTGGCCGGCCCCCGGTCCGCGAGCCGGTGCGTGAGCGCCGCCCACCTGCTCTCCAGCCCGGAAGTCCTGCAGGGCCACACACTCGCATCGGTCATCTTCCAGGTTGTAGCCGGTGGTGATCTAGGCGGGGTGGAGGGGGACAACTGTGAGCACGGAGGGGAGCGGTGCCCTCGCTCTCGAGGGTCTGGTTTGGCAGTCAGAAGACAGAAGGCAGCCGAAGGTACCTAAAAGGGCACCTTCCGCATGCGCTACAAAACTGCAAACAACTTCTTGGTTATTGTAATCAGTTCTATTTACACCAGAAATTCTTACACAAGATTCCGCACGTGGAGTGAGGGAAGGACCTGACTCTTCGGAAAATACAGTGGACAGAGTGGCCCTCGTTGGTCTCAAGCAAGGTCACCATTTGTCCCAAAGCGAGCCCCATGGACGGAAGCAGGGTCTCCTGGAGAGCACGAGCTGACTCCAAATGACTCCAAATACCGTTCCTCTCACCTCTGGCCACTAAGAAACTAACGTGTGTCTTCCATCGGGTAAACAACCGGGGAAAAAGGAAAGCCTGTTTCTAAACTATGTACTTATTTTACTCTGAAATTAGAGAAATTGAAACTTTCAGATAAGCAAAGGGAAAATCAAATAACTTAGCTGTGGTCTATCTTTCTGCTGAGCGCTGTATGTAAGCATCTCTGAGGCCATTACAAGTAAGTACCCCAGATCGGGTCCCAGGCCAGAAACCCACATCTCCCCCCACCCCAAGTCTGTCCTGTCCTGGGGGGCCAGGCCACTTCACGTCCTGACACACAGGCCACAGAGGTGTTCTGGTGCCGCTACAGGCCAGCACTTGAACTCCTAAATTAGCCTTCGGGTCCTTGCCTTCCTCATCACTCCCTGGCATGGCTGAGGTCCTAACCATCGGCAGCTGGCTTCAGATTCCAGTGCCGGCCTCCTGTGTAAAACCTTTTGGTAGCGGGTGCCCGGGTGGCTCAGTCGGTGGAGCGTCCGACTTCGGCTCAGGTCATGAACTCGCGGTTTGTGGGTTTGAGCCCCACGTCGGGCTCTGTGCTGACAGCTCGGAGCCTAGAGCCTGCTTTGAAATCTGGGTCTCCCTCTCTCTCTGCTCTTCCCTGACTTGTGCTCTGTCTCTCTATATCTCAAAAATAAACAAACGTTAAAAAAACATTAAAAAAAAAACAAAAACCTTTTCGTGGCCATCCACCTTACCTACAGGCAGAAATCCAAATTCTTGAGCGAGGCCAGTTTACGGGGAGGCCCACGTCCCCCTGGGGCCCCTGACCTGCTACTCGCCTGCCACGCCCAGCCACTCTCCCATCTCCTTCATGTCTGGAGCTACCTTATGCTCCCCTGTTTTGCCTGAGCCCTGGCTTCTTTGGGGACAGCGCCCCTCATCCTACCCAACCCTCCTGTACTCCCAGAGTCCGTGTACTGCCACCCTCCCACCCCACACCTACCCCCAGGAGCAGTCTGGAAGCTCCCGTGTCAACCATGTCCCCCGACACTGTCTCTGACAGTACTCACTGATGCGTGAGCCACTGGGATAAGAACAGGGCCCCCAATTTACAGGAAAAGCTCCTTATCGGAAGTCTGTCCTTTAGAGCGGCCCCCCCGATCTCTTAGACGGTCTGTAATTATTCATTAATTCCTTTGATCTCTTCATTTTGTCCTAGAGAATCAAAGTTCAAGACCACCGCAAGTGCCACTTACTGAAAAAGGCATCAACAGCGTGGACCCAAAAACTGACTTCTGAGTCCAGGGAATAACATCTTTAGGACGGAGGGCCACGTGACGACAATCTTTCAACCCAGGACCCCCAGAACCCGTGGTTTATGAACTGCATCATACTGCCACTCCGCAAAGACCAAGAGAAACATGAAAGCAACACGAAATGAATGCAGCCAAGGGATCTGGCACATTTGCCCTCACAGAACAGGTTCCACACTTGCTAAGATCAGCTCTATGAGGTTCCTGCCCAAAGTCAAAATCACTTTTCTGACCTCACACGGGATTCTGAGAAGCATGGAGTAGGAACTGCCCACAGACCCCCAGCCCTGAAAGTCTGCGGCTCCATGGTATGGTTGCACAGGGACCTGGCAGGAGCATCACACAGCAGGAGGGAAGTCAGGGAAGCAGGAGGGATGGGGAAGGGCCAGCGATAAACTGAAATAAACAGGCAGAAATACGGGAGACAGATAACGGGACAGGAGGCGAGGCTCACAGAAGGGGGAGCGTGGCGATGCCACACAGGGGACCCAGGGCAGCCTTCCTTGAGGAAGTCTGTGAGTGGTCTTTGTAGACATCTGAGGAACATGTATTTCAGGTGGCGGGAAGAGCCCGTGCAAAGGCCCTGAGGTGGGCGTGTGCCAGTGTTTGAGGAAGCACAGGGGCCCAGACCTGTGTGTGGTGGGAGTACAACGGGGACGCGTGGAGCGGGGAGCCTTGTCTGCTACTTACAAAAACCCAGGCTTTCATTTTGAGACCGGAAAAAAAGCCTTGTGTAAACCTGAACGTTTTAGAGGTTTCAATACTCAAGCAGACCTTGAGAGAGAGCCTCTCTCGCTTCTGCTTAATTTCCCAAGGCCCTTCCATCCTGACCAGGAGAGGTACACGCTCAAATACAAGGGCTGCTTATTCCAACATGCTTCACCCACTGGAACGGACAAACCACTTGTTAGTGTTCTCCACACAAACGGAATAACCTCGAGAAAGGAACATTGCTGCCTACGTGAGTTCTGAAGCAGTCGCCCAGAGTTCAGAGCTACAGCATTTCTTCCAGTTTAACATGGTGTCCCATGAACTCGTCTAAACCTGTGTCTCCGTGTGGCTAGGCAATCAGCTCATGCTTGCCACCACCTCAGGCCCGGGAACCCAGCCGGCCTTCTCTTTTCTCCCCCGTCTCCCTGCTGCTACCGCTTTGGAATTGCCGTCACGGGCTGGGCTCTCCCATCTCAGCTCCCACCATCAGGCTTTTGTCAGAAGCGCAGAGCGTTGCTGGGTTACAGATGTCTACCTGCTCCCTCGGCGAGCGTCAGAACAGACAGACAACGACCGTCAGGATAGACACACACACAGAAGACAATCACCTGTCTGCGAAGCCAAAAGCCTTAATTTCGGGTCCCTTGCAACTTCACAGTGTTAAAACAGATTCTCACATTCTACCAGACCCAATTTCCCTTGAAGTCCTGTAACTGCAATCGAAAGCAGTTCAGCCAAGGTGTGGAGTGCGGGATGCAAGCAGAACGGCCACGTAAGAAAAAGCACCACCACCCTGTCGGAACCCTCTAGAGGTTAGCCACGTATCACCAGCTCTGTGATAGGACACGGACCTTATGAACTGCACTGGAGAAAACAGCGTTGGTGGTTGTCATCGACTCCTTATTTTTGTCTTGAGATAAACGGACTTTTTTTTTTTTTAACTCTTGGAAAAAAGCGAATAGCTTAATCCCACTTATATGAAAACAACACAAAAACTAGTGTGCACGTGAGTGTGTGAAGGGGCACAAATGCGCACCCGATGGAGGGAGAGATTCGCTCCCAGACGGGCCCGGGGCCCGGGCTCTGGGCGCTGGCGGGGCAGGGAACCTCCACATTTCACGACTGCAAAGGCATCTCACTGGTTAACGGATTTTGTTTGCTTACGATAATGTGTGTACTTTTTCAAATTTTAGAAATGAGAAACCTCTAATGGTCAATCAAGTCTGAGAACGAATGACCTAACCCAGGGAAACAAAAAGGAGAACGCTACAGTCAAATATTAAAAGCGTTTTTGAAAACTTTGAAAACTTCAATCTTATAATCAGTTTAAAATAGCTCTGAAGGGGGGGGGGACAGAAAAAGAATGAAAACTTTTATTCATTAATGAAAATAAATAAAGTATGCTGTCCCTTAATATGGCTAATTAAATCAAGCATATCTAAATGAAGGCAGAAATGTAATTATAGGAGTGAAACCATTCTTTCTGTACAATTTAAGAGTATTACTTGCTGCTAGACCTTCCCAAATTAGCACCGGGGTATTCCATCGTCAAGGATTTGGCTCGTGCTACATGTGTTCTGGCCATTTTGTGGAGTTAGATGTGCGATACTCATTGACAGCATATTTTAAGCCTATTTATAATCCTGCTAATAATCACAGAGAAAGCAGACATTGAGGAAAGATGGACAAAAAAGTAAAACCAAGCCAGTGTGCTAGGGCCGTGCTGAAAAATTCAAAATATTCTCAAGTTGATCATATTTCCATATCCTGATACCAGGAAATGTTTCTCAGACAACCATCTCAGCACAGGGAGTGTGTCAGCCTCCGCTGTGGCTGGGGATCCAAAGAATGCGGAGGGACAGGGAGCCGGCTTCCTGGGCTTCCTCCTTTCATGCGTCGCCATTAACAATCATCATAAAATTCCCCTGTTTTCTTAACGTCTCCTACCTGGGGCTTCCCACGCCTGGCGATGCCTACCCCACACTCAAGGCCAAGGGCCCGACGCCCCAGCACCAGGGAAACCAGGCCCTTCTCCCGGACAAAGCAGGTTAATAAGTGGGCCAGGGATGTGCCATCGTGTCAGGTGAAGGGAGAGGGAATCAGAGAAGGCCCGTAACAGGGACTATAGTCAGCAAGGAAAACAAGGACCATAAAAGGAAAAACCAGAAAGAAGAAAGTTTTGGTTTTTTTCTTCAATAAATCGGCATTCTAAGGAGAGGAAGGAAAAGAAACCTTGGTTTGGTCTGTGGTTAAATAAGATAAGAACATGAGTGTTTAGGCTGGAATTATGACTTCGCAAATCAATGCAGTTCGCTGTGGTTTCTGAAAGCGGAGTAAGATTCTTGTCCCTGGTTTTCAGGATTAAGCAAACACCCAGAGAGAAAAACTGCAGCTTTTCTCGGCGGGAGGTCGGGGGCGGGGGTGGGGGGGGGGTGTGACCGGCTGGTTCTGTTTGCTGCCTTTGGAGGGAGGCAGCAGGAAGCTGGGCTGGTTTGCCGGTGGAATGTCCACACCACAGCCCCCCCCCCAACCCCACACGAAACACAACACAGAGGGGTCCTTACCAGGCCGTTGGTGTGATTGCACATATCCCACAAAGGAATCAGCGCCAGGGTCACCCGGGAACCGTCCTCCGTGGGAATCTGGTTCTGTCGCGTCATCACAGAAGAGACTGCCCACCTGTAACAACAGGAAGAGGTGGGTTACAGCAGGGACATCTCAGAGCCCGGTGCCATCGTAACTCAACCAGAAACTACGGTTTGTCAGACTTCTCGCCAACCGTCAAAACTTTTTCCTGAGTATTACTGCAGGTGATGGCTGGCCTTCATCATTGTTTAAAATTAAATCTAAGGCTGAGGGGAGGAAGGGGGACCTAGAAGGGAAAAGGAGAGAGAGAGAGAGACAGACAGACAGACAGACAATCCAGGGGTGAGGACTAAGCGGGGGATGTTCCCGGGAGACAGAGTGTCTGGAAGGAGGGCCAGGAACAGAGATCTCCAGGCCTCTGGTCCTCGCAGTGGCCGAGACACTTGCCCCCAGGCCCATGCCACCCTCTTTTTCCCGAACGCTGACTCTGCACCTGTATTAAGCCTCAGTGAGTGGCAAACGTAACTCCTTTCTGACCAGAAATCCTCTAGGAGATCAACAAAATGTGGCATGCTATTTTCTTATCACATGGCACAATTAAATCTTTCCGTTTTTCAAAAAAGACCCCACTTTACGCCACAATAGTCTATTTAACACCGGGGTGGGGGGGACCCTCACGACCACCTCACACTACACGTTAATCTCCAGTATCACGTGGCCACCTCAGCTACTCCCCGACCGCCACAGGGTGAAGGCAACTTCCGCGTGGTTATTAAAATGCTGACCCTTACCCCAGCTGTCCATTAGAACCTCTGCAGGACGACCTGTCTGGGGGCCTGACACGGTCACAGCAGGTCACTTCTTAAGTACTTCCCACTTCCCAGATCCTCAGATCACTTAGGAACCACCCCCCAACACACACAGTACGCAACACACACCAAAGATGCGTACACACGGTCCCCCCCCACACATCCATTCCCCCGCCACACACCAAAACACACACACAGGCACACACCCCACCCCACCAACCTGTAGTCCTCGTAAGTGAAAGCGTCCTTCAAGGGCAGTTTGTTGGCATGAGGATGGGTCTGGGAATTAGAAGTTTCAGAAAGCAGAGGTGAGAAGAGAAAAAGGGAAAACAGAAATCAGTCAGCAGAATTTCATTATTTAGCTGCCTAACAGATCCTAACAAGAGCCAAATGAAGCAGGAGGCGTCCAGCCGCGCTACTGAGGGATCATCATGCTATTATGCTCTCATACATCACTGTCAACTTAATTTCTTGTGCCCAGCAGCCGCCATAAATCTGCTTCTTCATATTTCGATACTAGAACCCACAGACACCACACAAAAATAAAACTGAAGGTGGACCGACTTTACAGAGAGGAAGGTAGGCGCCCCCACGCATGGAGTGTCTGATCCAAAGGGACACCGGGGGCCTCCAGAGTTAGGCGTCTGTCCTGGCTTTCCTCGTTTTCTTCTCCCCGTGACACGCTGCACACCCCTGAGTGCAGCAAATCTCTTCTTATGTGGAGAAAAAGAACAATTAAAGGCACTCTAATAAATGGACGGTTCTTTCATTTGTCTCCGACTTAAATCATTTGGATGGAAATCAACTTATGTGCAAATGAATCATATACGTGGTAAGTGCGGCTCAAGTGCAGAAAAATCAAGAAAGGTAGTTTTGTGTGGTTCTAAATTTTACAAACAAGACAAAGATAAAAGAGAGGCTGGCCTACTGAAATCTGACTTTTTTTTTTTTTTTCCCTGGTCAGATGAACATTTGGTGAAAACATCCACCACTTGACGCTCAGGAGGACGTTTTATGCGTCTCCTGATTCCTCATCCCAACGACCCCGCCTTGGACCCCCGAGAGGGCTCAGCAACTTTGTCTCCATTAACAAATGAAAAGCTGCGACGACGACGGGATCATTTTAATCTCCGGTTTCAGTAACAGCCTGAGAGGCGGCCTGCAGTTCAGTGACCGAGGGAGCGCTCGGCGATCTCCGGTCAGGGAGCAGGGAGGCGCTGCTGGCGGGTCTCTGCAGCACTGTTAATGCGCGGAGCTCCGTGCAGCATGCGGTTTTTACTCTCGACGCATTAGCATGGCGAGTGCACGGCCATTTATCATCGCTCACTGTAATGTACTCGCTGGCACCGCGCGCAGGACAGTAGGGGATGAGGCAGAAGTGGCTCGAACCGTAAATCAATTAGAAAACAAAAGCTTGTGCTCCGTGCGCAATTTTAGGCAAATTATATATTACAAAAGGCTGCCAACTGGGCGTTAGCTCCCAGGTGCCTGCCTTCCCCTCGCGTTCTTAGCCCGCGGTTAACCCTTTGGAAGAAAAGTCAAAATAGGAAATTACACTCGTGTCATCTTGAAATGTTGCAGTAACAAAAGTGAAATTAAAGATGACGAATTTTAAGTCAGTGTATAAGAGCACACGTTGCCCAGAGGAATCTTCTAGCTGCTGGAGGCAGATCGGGATTTCCTATCTCTGTTAAAACAAAAAACAAAAAACAAAAAACCCCCGAGGCAAGGCCGCGGTCAACTCCAGTGAAGAAAGATGCGCGAATCCCAGGGAAGGAAGCTTCTTCCTCCCTCTCCTTTGTAATGAATGGAGTGCAAGGCTACGTTGTATGTAAGAGTCCTGAAGATGCTTTCCATTTACAACGATGAAACTTAACTACGACACCGACACCGCTCAGGTTTCTCCTTATAAAAGGACAAACCGAGCAGAGAACTGTCCCTCCACAAAACCCAAGCCGGTGTCCGCGTAAGAAGCACCCCAGCGGGGAGGACTCCGTGGCTGAGATTCCCGTTCACTTACAACACAAGGAAACCTCAGGAGGGATCTACCCCAAGGGCGCAGGACAGTGCCCAAGCCAAGTGCTTTCCAAACTCTAAGCAGGTGGCAAGCACCGTTGTTTTTGTTATTTTAAAATATTTTAATTCATTTAAACTGTGCAATGCAGGATGGTATTTAGAAAGCTGGTAAATTCCAACACTAAATCCCCTAGGTATTAAGAATTTGGTCCGCCCTCCCAAGAAAGTCTGACTTACTGAATGAGAGAAAAGATGACAATTTTCAAACACGGAATGCTCAATGTCAAAACGACTCGAAGCAAAAACCTTCCAACACTCCGAGACCCTGAAATGGCTTTCTATTCTGCACCCTTAGTCAAACAAGACATCCTCCTCAAGGACCAGACAGACGGAAAATTAACTCTCCAGAATGTCTCCCTTCCTCCTATTTACATACCTTTCTTCCCGAAAACAGAAGTTCGTGCTCATAGTCCTGATGAAGTCGTAAAGACAACTCAGGAAAACACACACACACACACACACACACACACACACACACACACAACACACAATGCTTTCTTCAGATTAATTTTGATGATTATTTTGGCTGTAGGGTTACATAACATTTGTTGAACTCTGTTAGAAATAATTGTTCTTATATTCTTAAAAATTAGGGTGTGCCGACCGTACGTACTTCTGGTATAAAAAGCTATTCTGCCACAGAACACATGCACTTAACAGTTATACTGAAGCAAAATTTAATTTGACACTATGGAGAAAGGCAAAATAACTTCCATTTCAACAGGGCTCTCACCACTGTGACACTATCGCCACCTACTGGCCTTATGGTAGAACAGGTTGGGGCCGCCAGGTTCTTGGGATTCTTTGCCTGGGTAAGCAAGGCCTTCACAGCAACTTACCCTAAATCCACACTGGGCTTATCTAGAAGAGCTACTGTTTCAGCCTGACTCCAGCAAAACCTGGTTTCTAAAAAATCCTAGTCTACTTCTTAAGTACTGTATAAAATTTTTCAAGGATCCTGAAACATTCAAATATCGAAAATGATTTGCACATGAAAAACATTTAAGTTTGAAAAGAAGTATTTTCACATACCCTGAAAAAAATGAACAAGAGTAAGAAAAAGAAACTATTCCAAACACTCCTGAAGCTCTGGACAGAATTCTTTTTTCTTTCTGTAAACACCAAGTCTTTTTCCTGTTGGAGACCAAGTTGGGGCCTAAGAATACATCTTCAAAAATTACAGTGTTAACCCGACATTATTTATTTCGAAGTTCCTTAAAACGTTTTTAGATGAAAAGCCTCTAAGGTCATACTTTAAAGGAAGGATAACTGAACACTCCTCACCTCATAGAGAAAGCAAAATCAGAGAACGGTTTGGTTTATCGTGATGTATCTGCTGCCAGAGAAGACATTCCTAACTTGTACTATAAAAGAGCAAAACAGAAAGCTTACTCCTGGTGGCCGGTTTTAGCTGTAACTCGCTCCCGAGGCAAACCTGGGTAGATACGCCTGGGATGGGTGGGGAGGGTTGTCGGGCGGGGTCGGTCAGAAAGCGACCCTGACAGGGTCTCCCCAGGGTCTCCCGGGCACAGGGGCCCAACAGAGGCAAGCCGGGGGTCCTGCCAAAGCGCCGACTGCCTGCCCACCCCCAGCCCCCAAAAAGTCAGAGTCGGAAACCAGCCGCAGATTTCCTGCAGATTTCTTTAATGATTGGTATTTTCACCTTCTCGAGCACTCTAAATATTTGAGTTGCTGTAGCTCATGATCAGACTGGAGGCCCTCAAGAGCTTACTTTTCAAAGAGGATTCTTGTTTCTTTGTGGCCAACAGGCAACCCGGTGAGGTGTTCTTCCGTTCCCTTTTCTGCCAAAAGGAGGTATTCTAGATGAGACTCAGTAATATTGTATCTAGTACAAAATAATCACTGTGTTTGGGAAAGATTAATATCTAAAATCGTTTGTTTGGCTTCAATAAAAAGAAGTAATATTGCTAAATATGTAAGTATGACATTTTGAAGAATTTACCATATTGCCTGGGTCTGGTAGCTATGCTTAAGGAAATTAAAAACCACCACCGTCAGCATATTTGATCCTTATTAAAGTTCTGTCTTGAACGATCACTCACATAAAACAAAAATAAACCAAGAAGAAATTTAAATAAAACCTATGGATTACAAGAGTTTGAAGATGAAAAAATGAACAATATTCTGGCTTTAAAAAATTGATTTAGCATGCAGCTTCTCTTTATAGTCCCTTGATAAAAATGAAATCTCCCTAACAAACACTTAATAAAACCTGTCAATATCTCTGGGAAGAAAAATGACACGAATGCATTAAGTATTAAATACCCTTGGAAAAAGTCACATATTCCATGAATTTTTGATGCACTATCTTGACATTAATGTAAAACCTTGATATTTATAATTGACAGAGATTTAATAAAGCACAAAAGAAGATGGCTGAGGCATGGCACACGCATGGTCCGGGCTGATCAGAAATGAGAGCTCCCGGCATGTGCTTCCACTAAATAAACAGTTAATACGTGTGCCTCGGGTGAGCTGCAGTCTTATTTTAAGCTCACACAACAAACCTTTGTGGAGAACCCAAATAAGCAGATTTCGTTATTATGTGAACTCCTAATTCAGAAACATCTAGTATGCGAAACAGCTTTGGAACAGCTCGGCCTGGAACAAAACGCATTTGACTTAAAGTTTGTTTTCTTTTTAACATCTAACAGAAAGCATTTTTCACTTAAACCGGGGATAAATGCTCCCACCTACAGAGAGACAGGCATCTCTGAAAATAATTCTCAGAAGGAACATATTCAACCTGAGGAAAGATTCAAACCCCTCTACGGGGAAATAAAGGATTAGGACACGCAAACGGCCTCAAAGACACAAACAGCAAACACTTCTCAAAATCAGATCGTTACTTTTCTGAAGAGCACTCACTTCCACCTAGACCGACTTTTATGGGGAAATCAAGTTGAATACATTTAATAATCCTCTTCAAAGAGGCATTTAAATATACTAAAAGGACAGTGGCTCAGTTCATAAAAATGACTCCTAAATACTATATCTTGAAGAATTTATGGCCTGTTACAATATATAATTGTTAGTTTCAAAAATATATATGGTAGTTCAGTGACTTATTAATGGCTCTATAGTATCAGGAATGGCAAAATATGTAATTTAGAAGTTGGATCTCATTTATTCTGATCAAAAAAACATAACAGCATGCAATTACAATTTTCCAACTAAAATATGGCTAAGACTGTATTTGGCTTTACTTCTTAAGTGTATATTAAAAGGGACTGGGGTGCCTGGGTGGCTCAGTCGGTTAAGCGTCCAACTCTTGGTTTCAGCTCAGGTCATGACCTCATGGTTGGTGAGTTCAAGCCCCGTGTCGGGCTCTGTGCTGACAGCAAGGAACCCCCTTGGGATCCTCCCTCTCTCCCTGTCTCTCCCCGGCCCCGTGCTTTCTCTCTCTCTCTCAAAGTGAATAAACTAACTTTTAAAAAAATAACTAAAAGGGACAGCAGGGTTAACTAGCTGTGGGTCCTTGCACCTAACTCCAGCGATGGCTCCGTTTCTCTTATTCCTACAAGGATAAAGGCAGCCACAGAACCTCAGATTTGAACTATGTGGGTGCATGCAATTACACGTTTGGGAACTGGGGCCCCTGCTCACGTTAAGCAAGAGCCCCTCGGTGTTTTCAATGCCACTGAGAGATTCTTCCACAAAACAGCCCCCCCCCCCCCCGGCATCTTCCCTAAGCCCAGTGTGGATCGGGGTCTCCGCAAATGTTAGGTTCGGTGCAAGGTGAGGAGAAAAGACAGAGGCAAAAGGCAGCTTCATCCGCCGCCCCCCCCCCCCAAAGTCACAGGGGGAAGGGGGTCAGAGGGAGGTCGGAAGGAAAGAAGGATTTCCCCTGCAGGAAGCTGAATGAAGGAGACAGGGCAGAAGGGAAATAAAAAGAAGGAGAGTGGGATAGGGTCAGGATGGCAGAGGACAGCAGGAGAGAAACAGGGGGGAGCCAGGAGCGGGGTGGGGAGGGGGGAGCGGGAGGAAGGTTTGCTGGAAACACTCAAGCATCTCTCCGAGGAAGGCTGCGCAGGCTTCTGGAGCGCCAACCCACCCTGTGCTTTCTAAGTGCACATAACACAGCTTAACGGAATGACAAACTGCAAAACATCTACTGAATCTAAAATTTCGTTTTGATGACCATAAATCAGAATCGAAGCATGGTTCGTGTAGCTGACTCCTGAGAGAAAAAGATCAATTTTTAAGACTTTTATTTTTAAACACAGATTACATCCAACTCTTCAGGGAATATTGCATCGTAAAGTTCTTTGAATTCACTCAATATGATCAAATAAATACATCAATACACATTAAATTTAAGTTATTTGCTTTCCACTTATATATGCATATTTAATTTCTCTATAAAAATGTATATTACTTCATAGCAAAAATTTTTAAATAAAGAAAATGTGATTAGTGGAGAAGCACCCACATTGTTCAGTAAACTTATAAACTTACTTTAAGATGGAAGAATTGGGTTTTTCACTGGGAGACCCTGAAGTCTAAAACCTACACCCAGTTAAAATTGAGATTTGTTCAAACAGTGCAAAAGATATGCCTCTTTAAAAACTTTACTAATTACCAATTATAAACCCTGAAGACAGTCAACCATGAACCAAATGTAATCATAATCACCATTTTTTGACTGTCAACCATTTATGCACTCACCAAATATTTACTGACTCGGAAAAAAAGCTGAAAACAGGTTAGGGCTAGAAATTCGTTCGCTCAACCAATGTCTTCTTTACTATCTGAAGCGGAAGGTGCTCTGGCAGGTGCCGTGTGACAGGTGGACAAAAAGACATGGTGACACCCTCGGGGCGACACCTAGGTGACACCTAGGGGGGTCTGCCTAGCTGCAGTCAGACGAGTCACTTAAAACAGGATGGGAGGGGCGCCTGGGTGGCGCAGTCGGTTAAGCGTCCGACTTCAGCCAGGTCACGATCTCGCGGTCCGTGAGTTCGAGCCCCGCGTCGGGCTCTGGGCTGATGGCTCGGAGCCTGGAGCCTGTTTCCGATTCTGTGTCTCCCTCTCTCTCTGCCCCTCCCCCGTTCATGCTCTGTCTCTCTCTGTCCCAAAAATAAGTAAAAACTTGAAAAAAAATTAAAAAAAAAAAAAAACAGGATGGGAGAGGTAACAGCTCGGACGCTTCTCCAGGGCCACCTTTGCCAATCACCCTGGGTTCCCTACCCTGCCTCCTCCTGGCCCCATTCCTTTATTTCCCAGGCCTCCCCCCAGCACACTCACTTGAGGCACGTTTCTCTCCCACAGTAGGGAACCTCAGTGAGGCAGGGACCACGCCTATTTTGACCACCAGAGAATCCCCAGTGGGTTGCATGGTGTTTCATTCAAGGACCTCTTCTTCCTCCAAGTGCAGAGGAAACACTGCCCTTTGCTGGGCGGCAGAGGAGAGCGTTGACCTTGCGGAATGAGATTTCCTCTCTACCGCTCCATAACGGCCTGAACAAGAGGCAAGAAGACAGGAGGGGACAACGTCCCAAACCACCATGACCCCACGGGTGGTAAGAGGCAGAGCCAGAGGACTAGGTAACGTGGCTGCAGTGCAGCTACGACCAGGGAAACGTGGACCCCACGCTCCTTTTCCGAGAGGCGTTTCTACAGGCTTCTCTCCCTCCCCTTTTCTTCTACCTTCCATCTCTTATGATGAGGATATTCTCCCACCATCTAGGGGCCAGAAAATAGTCTCTTTTTCCAAATCTATCCTTAAGCAAATTTATTTGAGAAAGCTCTACCCTACCGTAATAATCCGAGAGGGAGCAAGCTGGACCAAGCACAGCAGCCAGCCCTCGGTACCGCACGGTCACCAAACTGCCCTCCACCGCGCTCCGCCTCACCCAGCAGTGTGCACCTTGGACAAGCTGAGCCCGTCACCTCCCATGTGACCGGGGCCCCGTGCCTCCATTTCTCCGCCTGAAAAGGGGGTCGGACAAGTAACTTCCAGCCTCTTTTAAAGTTCGAAAATCCTTTGTTTCTTTGCCTTGTGACACCCCCCACCTAAGCATCTCAATCTGCTAACTGACCTAATGACTCTGACCCAGAATCATGCTTCTCTGGTCTGCACGAAGACCATTTCGCCGCATAGTCAGTGCTTATTGATAAGGTACTTACACCTGCAGCTCCTCACCCTTATCAGTAAGCAAAGTGGAAACGCACAGAGTGGTGACAGCAGTCATTGTCTTAGAAGGACAGCCTGGCTTCAAAGAAGCAGGCTAGGATTACTTGTCATGGCTTCATCCCTCCGTCCTTTTCGTTTCAGCTGTTTCAGATTTCAGTGATTCAGGATAAAGACTTTGGACTCTGGTTAGATGAATCAATCCAGCATGATGAGAGCCACCAGTCATTTGTAGGAGGAGAGCATTATGACCACCAATGTGAAACCAATTTCCTTGATAAGGTGACTGACATTCAGAGCATGCATATAAAACTCCTGTCCTAGAAAAGGAAGTACCACACTTGGTACATGGGAGAGCTCTCTGCATGAAAGAGAAGAGAGAGAGACAAAGGGAGACACAGAGGGGGAGGGAGGCTGGTATCGACAACGGCCATTTGCTAAGCACGCCGTGCAAGGAACTCTGTTGAGAACTTTACACGTATTTGTATATAGCTGACCCTTGAACAATGCAGTCTGAGCCACACAGGCCCACTTACGTACGGGTTTGCTACGGTTCAGTGGTGCGAAAGTACCTTCTCTTCTTAGGATTTTCTCAGTAACATTTTCTTTCCTCTACCTTACTTTATCGTAAGAACGCAGTACGTAACACATACACACGATACGTGTTAATCAACGGCGTATATTATCCGTAAGGCTTCTGGTCAACAGTAGGCTACTGGCAGTTCAGTTGGGGGGGAGTCAAAAGTTACAAGCAGATTTTCAACTGCACAGGGGGTGGTGGGGGTCAGTCCCCCAACCCCTGCATTGCCCGAGGATCAACTATAATTTAATTATCATGAAGCCAATGAAACAGGCACTATGATTAGCCCTCTCTTACTGATGCCATAACTGATGGACAAAGAAATTACCGGTATGTCCAAGGTTACCCTGTTTATAAATGGTGGGGCTGGGAAAATGACTTAGGCCACTGTTTTTTAGAGATTACTTTATTTAAAAAAATTTTTTTTTACATTTATTTATTTTTGGGAGACAGAGTGAGACAAAGTGAGAGTGGGGGAGGGGCAGAGAGAGAGGGAGACACAGAATCCCAAGCAGCTCTAGGCTCCGAGCTGTCAGCACAGAGCCCGACTTGGGGCTCGAACCCACGAACGGTGAGATCATGACCTGAGCCGAAGTCAGACACTTAACCGACTGAGCCACTCAGGCGCCCCGAGATTAAGGCAAAAGACAATCAGTTGTTCTAATTTTATAAATAAAGCCTAAGTACTGATGTGGTAAACACAATTTTTTCTTAATGAAATTCTAGAAAAGTACCTGGCAGATACTGCTCTCATGTAAAATGCAGCATATTGGGGCATCTGGCCGGGTCAGTCAGAAGAGCATGGGGCTGCAGATCTCGGGGCTGTGAGTTCGAGCCCTACGCTGAGTGTAGAGATTTCTTGAATAAATTAATAAACAAACTTCAAGTTCCGCGTAAATGCACTGCCACACCTGGCAAGCCGGCACCCGGGGCCCCCCTGAGCATCCCTTGCGCTGGGGACCCAGCTCCACACGCTGCAGGCCCTGCAACAGCAGCCAGGGCCTCGCGGCCACAGCCCGGCCGGTGGCAGTGTGCGTGCACCGACCACAACCCAGCCACCACAGAAGGGTGCCCACAGCCCACACGGGGGACCCCCCCGGGGCAGGTGGCGTGGGTGACCAGGGCGGCTCGCACTACCCGGCCCCAGAGGACACCTTGTGCATGAAGCAACTCCTTCAAGACCAGGAGACGTAACTGATCTACAAACAGAGAGTCGGGCAAGTTGAGGGGAGAGAGGAATATGCTCCTAATAAAATAGGACAAAATCTTAGAAAAAGAACTAAATAAAACAGAGTTGAACCATCTACCAGATAGCGTTCAGAGTAGTGACCAGGAAGATGCTCGCCAAACTCAGGAGAAGAAGGGACAAACACAGTGAGAGCTTCAACAAAGAGATAAAAATATAAAAAAGAATCTGAGCTGAAGAATACAATAACTAAAATATAAAATACACTACAGGGAATCAACAGGAGATCGGAAGATGCAAAATGGAACAGCAAGCTGGAAGACAGGGTAGTGGAAATCACCCAGCTAAAACAGCAAGAAGAAAAAAGAATTTCTTTTCTTTTTTTTTGAGAGTGTGAGCAGGGGAGGGGCAGAGGGAGAGGGAGGGAGGGAGAGAGAGATAGAAAGGGGGAGGGGGGAGGAGGGGGGCGAGAAGGGGAGAGGGAGAGAGATAGAGAGAGAGAGAGGGAGAGAGAGAGAGAGGGAGAGGGAGGGTGAGAGGGAGGAATATCTTAAGCAGGTTCTACACCCAGCATGGAGCCCAATGCGGGGCTCAATCTAACCTGAGCCAAAATCAAGAGTCAGACGCTTAACTGACTGAGCCACCCAGGCACTCCCAAAAAAGAATCTTATTTATTTTTATTTTTATTTTTGAGAGACAGAGCTTGCACACTAGCAGGGGAGAGGGGCAGGGGGAGAGAGAGAATCCCAGGCAGGCTTCACACTTAGTGTGGAGTCCGATGTGGGGCTTGATCCCACAATTCTGGGATCATGACCTGAGCCGAAATCAAGAGTTGGACGCTCAACTGACGGAGCCACCCAGGACCCTCCCTGAAAAAAGAATTTAAAAAATCAGGCAGTTAAGGGGCCTCTGGAACAACACCAAGTGCACTAACATTCACAGGCTCCCAGAGAGAAAGAAAGAGAGAAAGGGATAGAAAACCTACCTGAAGAAACAGTGGCTGAACATCTCTCTCACCTGGTGAAGAAACACGTGCCAAATCAGAGAAGCACAGAGAGTTCCAAATAAGATGAACCCCAAGAGACCCACAGCAAGACACAGTCTAATTACCGTTTCAACAGTTAAAGATAAAGAGAGAATCATAAAAGCAGCAGGAGATAAACAACTAGTTCTGGACAAGGGAGCCCCCACCTAACACTAGGAGATGATTTTTCAGTAGAAACTTTACAGGCCGGGGGCTCCTGGGTGCCTCAGTTGGTTGAGCAGCAGACTCTTGATTTTGGCTCAAGTCATGATCCCAGGCTCATGGATTGAGCCCCATGCTGGGCTCTGTGTTAAGCGTGGAGCCTCTGCTTAAGATTCTCACCACCCCCTCTCCCATTTGTGTTGCCTCTCAGAAGAAAGAAAAGAAAAGGAAAAAAGGAAAGAAGAAAGAAAAAAGAGAAAAAAGAAAGGAAAGAAAAAAAGAAAAAAGAAAAAGAAAGAAACTACAGGCCAGAAGGGAGTAGCACAATATGTTCATGGTCCTGAAGGCCAAAACTTAGAACCGAGAGTATTCTGCCCAACCCAGCAAGGCTACCACTCAGAATTGAGAGAGAGATCAGGAGTTTCCCAGACAAGCAAAAGCTAAAGCAGAGCACCACCACCAAACCGGCTTTACAGGAAATGTTAGGTGGACTTCTTTAAACAGAAAAGTCCACAACTAGAGATTAAAAAAATACGCAAGAAAAACTTCACTGGTTAACATATAGTACACAGTTAGTACAAAGACTAAAAAACAAAGTAGTAAAATCATCTAGACCTACAATAATTCATCCAAGGATACACAAAACCGTAAGATGTGCAAAAATACGATGCCAAAACATGAAAGTCCATCAAAAAACCCTGTTGGTACTAATAAATGAATTCAGTACAGTCGTGAGATACAAATAATACACATAAATTGATTACCCACAAACCTGTTGCATTTCCATACTCTAATAATAAACCATCAGAAAGAGAAATTAAGAAAATAATCCTGGGGCACCTGGGTGGCTCAGTCGGTTAAGCATCCGATTTTGGCTCAGGTCATGATCTCGCAGTTCGGGAGTCGAGCCCCACGTCAGGCTCTGTGCCAACGGCTCAGAGCCTGGAGCCTGCTTCAGAGTCTGTGTCTCCCTCTCTCTCTGCCCCTCCCCCACTCAAGCTGTCTCTGTTTCTCTCTCAAAAATAAATATTTTTAAAAATCCCATTTACAAGTTCATCGAAAAGAATAAAGTCCCTAGGAATAAATTTCACTAAGGAGGTGAAAGACCTGTACTCTGAAAACTAAAACACTGATGAAAAAAATTCAAGATGACACAGATGAATGGAAAGATACACTGCGTTCATGGAGGAACAAGTAATTGTTAAAATGTCTACACTACCGCAAGCAATTTACAGATTTGATGCAATCCCTACCAAATACCAAGAGCTTTTTCTCACAGAACTAGAACAAATAGTCGTTAAGATTTGTGTGGAACCGCAAAAGACCCCGAATAGCCAAAGCAATCCCGAGAAACAAGAACAAAGCCGGAGGCATCACCACCCAGGTTTCAAACTAGGCTACAAAGCTGTAGTGATCAAACAGTATGGCACTGGCAGAAAGACCAACAGAACAGAACACAGAGTCCAGAAATAAATCCACACTTCCACGGCCAAATTCTGACAAAGGAGGCGAGAATACACAATAGGGGAAAAAGACAGCCTCTTCAATTAACGGTGCTGGGAAAACTGGCCCAGTTTCTGACATCACATACAAAAAAACTCAAATGGATTAAAGGCTTCAATGTGGGAGCGGAAACCATAAAACTGCTAGGAAAAAACAAAGGCAGTAAGCTCTTGGACACTAGTCTGAGCAATATTTTTCTGGATCTGTCTCCTCAAACAAGGGCAATAAAAGCAAAAATAAAATGGGACTGTATCAAACTAAGAAAACTTTTGTACAGTGAAGGAAACCATCAACAAACTAAAAGGCAATTTACTGAATGGGAGAAGATATTTGCAAATGATATAGCCAATAAGGAGTTAATATATAAAATATATAAAAGAACTCATACAACTCAGTATCAAAAAAAAAAAAAAAAAAGCCAAACAAGGGGCACCTGGGTGGCTCAGTCGGTTGAGCGTCCGACTTCAGCTCAGGCCATGATCTCACAGCTCGTGGGTTCGAGCCCCGCGTCGGGCACTGTGCTGACAGCTCGGAGCTTGGAGCCCACTTTGGATTCTGTGTCTCCCTCTCTCTCTGCCCCTCCGCCACTCATGCACACGCTCTCTCTCTCTCTCTCTCTCTCTCTCTC
>NW_024412396.1:71084028-71119416 GCF_014898765.1 Herpailurus yagouaroundi
GTGAAAAGTCGCTCAACATCACTCAACATCGGGGAAACTACAAACCAAAACTGCAAGCAGATGTCACCTGACGCCTACCAGAATGGGTCAGATCAAGCACACAGGAAACACCAGGTGTTGGTGGGGATGTGGGGAAATGGGAACCCTCCTGCCCTGCCGGTGGGAGGGCAAACTGGTGCAGCCACTCGGCACGACGGTATGGACGTTCCTCAAGACATTAAAAGCAGAACTACTGTAGGACGTTCTTGGTATTTAACTGAAGAAAATGAAAACGCTAAGTTGAAAAAACACATGTACTCCTATGTTCACTGCAGCATTATTGACGATAGCCAAGACGTGGAAGCAACCTAATTGTCCATCAATAGATAAGTGGATACAGATGTGGCATGTGTGTGTACGATATATAACATATTACGATATAATTATATATTAGGTCATACCTTACTGTGACATAATATTTTAATTATACGTACATAAAAAATATACACGATGGAACATTATGCAGCCATAAAAAAAGAATGAAATCTTGCCATTTGCAACAACATGGATGGACATAGAGGGTATTAAGTGAAATGAGCCAGAGAGAAAAAGACGAATACCATATGATTTCACTTATATGTGGAATCTAAAAAAATGAAACAAAACAGAAACAGACTCAAATACAGCGAACACTCTGGTGGTTACCAGAGGTGAGAGGGGTGGGGATGGGTCAAATGGGGAGCAAGATTAAAAGGTATAAACTTCCAGTTATAAAATAAATAAGACGTGTGGACGCAACATACAGTTTAGGGAATATAGTTAATAATACCATGGAAACGTTGAACCCGTATGTATCAGACCTGGGGTTCTGATAAAGACGGGGCAAATTTGGAATCAATCGATCCTAATGATGTAAGAGGATCCCCACAATCCAGGGGGTTGGTGAAACATCCACATTCTCAGGCACGCCATAGGGGTCCACACATCATATGCTTTGTCACCAGCTGCCGTGAGTTTACTTTGGTCAATCCCAATGCAACCAAATCCCGAATCTAGGGCAAAGGGCCCTGCTGCCCCTCAGCTGGAGCCCAGCTCCAAGGTGAAGTACACGTCCCCACGGCCCCTGCAGTCACTTCTATCCACAGAGAATCTGTGGACAGGTCAGTTGTGAATGAGCTGTCCCAATACTACTTCTCTGGGTCACCGGCGGTACAGCAAATTACAAAAGTTCCAACCAAGGGGGGCACCTGGGTGGTTCAGTTGGTTAAGCGACCGACTTAGGCTCAGGTCATGATCTCGAGGTTCGTGGGTTTGAGCCCTACGTGAGGCTCTGTGCTGACAGCTCAGAGCCTGGAGCCTGCTCCGGATTCTGTCTCCCTTTCTCTCTGCCCCTCCCTTGCTCGCGCGCTGTCTCTCTCAAAAATAAATAAAAATATTTTTTCAAAAATAAAAAAAATGATTCCCAACCAAGGGAAGAGAGGTGTAGAGAGGCCTGTTGTAACGTAGAGTCACTGATAAAAAGCTATAGCTTTGAAAAGTCTTAGTAACTTCTGTATCTCCTGAAAAGAGGACTTTTTGTAAAAGTGTTACCCTGAGATTTGATAAATACAACAAATATTTTAACCTTACTGGTAAAAATATTCCTATTAAGACTGCAACGAACTGAATTATAAAATTACATTTATTAGAATCAAAATAGAACGTTGTCACGTGAAGTCAAGACGCTGACCCGACTAACCAAATGTAATTTCAAGTGTCCATCACTTTGGATAGAGTAGACGAGAAGCAAAGTGATTTTATATTCCCCTTTAGTTGATAAAAGCAATTTCCCTCCTTTCATTCAGAGTCCCAAATAGGCACCAGTCAAGCAGTGCTGCACCAAAGCCAGGATCAGGTACCAGGATGTCATCAGTACTTACTGGCTACTTCTCCATCCGTATTAACATTTCTTAGGGGGGAGAAAAACGAAGAGGAAGAAGTCATAAAGAAAAATTCTTCTGTAAAGTGATATGAGAGTTAGATCTACCTCGAAACTGCACAGGGCGTGACACGGCAAAGAGGAGGAGGGCCGGGGCTAGGCTGGCCCAGGGGCCGCCCCGAGACTCACCCGGCTCCCGGCTCTGGAGGACAAGCCCAGCGAGAGCCCAGGGAGTCAAGCAGTACGAGGCCGAAGATGCCTATCTGACTGCCCCCCTTGTCCATAAAGATCACGGCTTGCCTTATATTTTCTTAATTAAATGTTTTACTGATCAACAGTTATGTAATGGATTTCAATCTTTTTTTTTTTCAGAGGAAATCCAATCTCATGTTCCAAGAATAATACTATTTTGGTGGAGCAGTTTCTGGAAACACTTACAATGGGATAGTTTTTTGGTTTTTTTTTAGTTTTTTAGTTTTTTTTTTTTTTTAGTGTTTATTTATTTTTGAGAGAGAGAGAGAGAGAGAGAGAAAGAGAGACAGTGAGTCCAAGTGGGGGAGGGGCAGAGAGAGAGGAAGACACACAATCCAAAGCAGCTCCAGGCTCTGAGCTGTCGGCATAGAGCCCCATGCGGGGCCCAAATTCAAGAACCACGAGATCATGACCTGAGCTGAAGCCAGACGCTTAACCGACTGAGCCACCCAGGCACCCCACCTTGTTTATTTGTAAAAATTTTTTTTAATCTTTATTTACTTTTGAGAGAGAGACAGCGTGTGAGTAGGGAGCAGAGAGAGAGGGAGACACAGAATCCGAAGCAGGCTCCAGGCTCTGAGCTGTCAGCACAGAGACTGACGTGGAGCTTGAACTCACGAACCATGAGATCATGACTTGAGCCAGTCGGATGCTCTACCGACTAAGCCACCCAGGCGCCCTTAAGTGGAATAGTTTAATCATTGCCTAATACCTAAGTACTACCGTTAGGACAGATATTAAATTGTTTACTTGGAACAGAGAGCAAGAAATCCAATACACTGACTTAAGTCATCTTTTGATTACAAGATGGTTTTTGATTATAGTCAAAGACTATATAGATCTGACTCCCAACCCAGAGTCCTGCAACCTGGAGAACGCAAGGAGACTGGGCAGCAAGGACAGATATGGGAACCAGTGACTGGCGGTCCCAAGACGCACCAGAGGGCATGTCACGGCAGTGCAGTGGAGACGACCAAGGCTACAGGGGCTTGAAGAACTCTTGAGTGTGGAATATTTTTGATGAAAGTCATTAAAGACAGAAGATGGATAGGACATTATGTCAAAGGACAGGGATGTTCTGTAAACCAAGGGAACAAAGCTAGACAAGCAGTGTCAGAGAGCTCCTGGCACGGGCCACAGGCTCGCCTTGGCATCTGGGGAGGGGAGGGGGTATCCTTTCTCAGAGGGACGCAAGGAGGTGAAGACACAGCTCCAACATGGAGACAAGAGGAAGGACTAGTTCCTGGCCGTGGTCTGTTTTCTCAGAGAAGCAGGGACAAGGGCAGCCTGCAGAGTCTGTAACAGTTCCCAGGGGAATGAGACACAAGTTGGCAGGAGCTGAGAGAGCGGATGGTAAGGACGTCAGAAATGCAGTGAAATCAGGATGGGAGACGCCAGGGAGTGCTTTGGGGTGCCCGGCATGGAGCCCGGGAGTAAGTCACCCCCGGGGAGGTGGGACGGACCACACGTTTGCTGCAAGGCCGGGTCTCCTCTCAATCCGCTCCCTGTCTTGAGATCAGACGGCACCAGCCAAGAGGAAACACGACCGGCCGTGACCTCCATGTGGACGGTTAACTGCTGCATCAGCACACGAAGTGACGCTCCTCCGGGTCTGGTGACAAGTCGGGCGCGGACTGCCTTTCCAAGGTGAGTGGTGGGCGCGCACAGTTCAGCGTGCTGGCGGCCCCGCCCCGGTCCCCACGGCCAGCGCTGCGCATGGATGGCCCGGGGCAGGTGCCCGTGGCTTCTGTGCACTCGCCGAGTGTCCACAGTTAAGGTTTTTTCATCCCCCCACGTCCCCTCCACCCTTGCCGGTTGTGGGGGGCTCCTGGACCCCCAGGGTTGGAGGGGGTTGCTGGCGGACGCCCAGCCCCAGGCCGGCAGACAGGCCTGGGTCCGTAAAGAGCAATAGCCCCCTCCTCCCCTGAGGGGCGGCAAGCGGAGCTCAGACTTGGTGTCAAACTCCGCAGGCCGGGGAAGGTGTGGAAGAGAACCTCTTCCCGAACACTTAATGAATCTACTGCAAAAGGAAAAAAATCTGTTTTCCCATCTGCACTTCCAGACACATATAATAAAGTGACATTTTCCAGCATAGGTTTTTCTAGATCATTAGCTTTGTCAGTTACGACTCCATGCTTGGCAAAATGACCACTGTTTTTTTTTTTATTCATCCTTTAATTTCTAAAAAAAAAAAAAAAAAAAAAAAAAAAAAAAAGTGCCAAATCTGGAAGTAAGCTTATTTATCCTCGGTAAAACCTGACGTGGAAAATAAAAGTTGCCCCTTGAACGACACGGGGTTAGGGCACCAATGCCCACGCACAGTCGAAGACAATTAGATATAACTTCACTACTTAGGAGCCCGCTGCTGACCGGAAGCCTTACTGATGACGCGGCCAATTAGCTCGTATTTTGTGTGCTGCATATACCGTGTGCTGTATTCCCACCATCGAGCAAGCTACAGGAAAGAGCAGGTCGCTGACAAAACCCCGAGGGAGAGAAAACACGTTTACAGCAACGGGCTGCATTTACCGACAAAAGTCCACACAGAAGTGGACCCACGTGGCTCAAATGTGCTCTTCAAGGGTCACCTGTGTTTTCACAACTAATATCTGATACTGCTTTCCCCATTAGGATAATTCACCCCCTTCTGCTGATTCACCAATCCCAATACAGCTTAAGGTCTGTCCTCCTTCAAACTTCCACGTGCTCTCCCGACCTCGGGATTTCCAGCACACGCAGTCTGCAAAATGTCGCCCAGCGCTTGATTCCGTACCACACTGACCTATCGCGTGGCCCATGCGCTGCTTGAGGCACTCGTTCATTCTTTTGCTCGCGCAGCAAACATTTATGGGGTGCCCACTCCTAAGTGAGATGTGTGCCAGGACACGGAAAACCGTGAGCCGGACAGCCCTGGTTTCGGTCCCCACGTGGCTTCCTGCCCCGTGGGGCCCAGCAGGGGGAGCCCTGGGCTCTCCCACTGAACCTGTCAAACCCAAGGCGCAGAGAAATCCGGACTGAGTCCAGGGTCACCGTTCCTGCTTCACGTTTTCCCCGTAAGTCATAAACTTAGTTTGGAGGAAAAGGGAGAGACCGCTCATCTTATAGTGACTACTGACCAAGGCAGAGATTTCTTTTTAAATTAGCTCTTTCTTTTTATAAAAAGGGGGTGGGCGGGGCATCTCCAAGCAGAAGCACATGTGACTCGGTACAGGAGCACTTCTGTGAGATTAGGAAAGGCAGCGATCTTGGGGTCAGGCCAGCCGCCTCGTGCCCACTGGCAGAGGCCACGGTTTTCATCTGGATGTGCCCCATCTTGCCGCCTCCCACACAACACGCTCCGGTACGTGGCTCGGGTCTCCCGGTGCGACGGGCAGGGCCGGTCAGTGCGAGGTGGGGACACACCGGTTTGGAGCGCCTGGTTCTGAAACGGGGTCAATCTCAGGAGCCTGGTGGGCAGATGGGAGTGTCCTGGACCCCTTCCCAGCCTCCCTCCTGGAATAGTAGCTGTCGCTATTATTGTTACCGCTACTAAGACCATGTTACTTCTCATTTTTATTATTGCTGCTGCTGCTGCTGCTGCTACTATGCTAACGTCTCAAGTGTGATCATTTTGCAGATTAACCTTTCACTTTGAAAAATAAAGCTAAGTACTTCAAATTACTCCCAGTAACCTAAATGGGCACAGGATGCTGACAAGGAAAACATACCTTTGGAGAGAAAGACAACAACTTCCTCATTTGATTTGAAAATGCCCACTGACTTTTAGTAGAAATAAGGCACCAATTATAAGGATAGCCTAATTAATCACATCTTTTAGCTTCCTCACTATGCTTAAAATTTATGTCCATAAAAATAAAAATAGGACAGGGGCGCCTGGGTGGTCCAGTCAGTTGAGCGTCCGACTTTGGCTCAGGTCATGATGTCACAGTCCGTGAGTCCGATCCCCACGTCGGGCTCTGTGCTGACAGCTCGGAGCCTGGAGCCTGTTTCGGATTCTGTGTCTCCCTCTCTCTCTGCCCCTCCCCTGCTCATGCTCTGTCTCTGTCTCAAAAATAAATAAAAACATTTAAAAAAATTAAAAAATAAATAAAAACAGGACATAATACGATAGATGTAGTACTGACCGTGATGCTCTGTGTCCTACAGGATAAAATGTATCTGCAGAAATGTAGGAAGAGGGGCAGTGTTAAGAAACTTAAAAAAAAAAAGGTTTTGATTGATCTGAGAAGTTACCGAAGTAGCTATTATTTCATATAAAATAATAATAAAGGGGTAAAGTCATAAAAGCCACACACTTTCATCCCAGACATGCTAAAGCGTATTTCTTCTGCACCTTCGACGCAGTATGGCAAACCTTTGTCTATCAACGCATCGAACACTGCTGTCCGCTACATGTAAGGCATCGTGTGGAGGGAACAATACTCACAAGAAGCTAACAGTGTCACTGCAGACAGTCCAGATGGGTAAAAGACGATGTGCCACACCAGAATAAACGACATGTTGGACTGACGGAGAAGAGGCTGCAGACGTTGCTGGAAAGAGAGAGATCTGGCAATGACTCGTGGAGGAGAGGCACGTGAGTTAGGTCTCTAAACTGGCGGGTAGCAGAGGAAGTAGAGAATGGGGGGAGGGGGCTGGCGAAGTTGGAGAATCTGATAAAAACCACGGGTCTCATACGTACGGCAAAGACCGAAAGCAGCCCCCGACCAACTGCCAGCAAGGAACCGAGGCCCCGAAACAGAAACTGGCCACCACCAGTCACGTGGTGAGCTTGGAAGCAGATCTTTTGGAGATGAGCCTTCGGATGAGACCCAGCCTGGGAGAGACTCTGAAACGGAGGGCCCGGCGAGACCACACCTGGATTCCTGCCCACAGGAACTGAGATAAGGAATGTGCGCTGTTTTAAGCCTCAAACAAACACACCAACAAATGTGGGCCAGGCCTGACTTCTGCAAAAAATTCACACAAGCGCATACACACTGTGTCAGTCAGGACAGGCTGGGATTCCCTGTAGTAGCAAATGTCTTTGACATCTCAGTGGGTCAGAACAGCCAAGTTTTATTCTCGCTCGCTGTACGTCCGCCGTGGTTTGGCTGTGCCTCGGGGCCACGGCATCTGCGCTCCGGGACCCAGGCACTCGGCGAATGTTAGTGACCTTTTAGGTAAAGAGAAATGAACACGTTCGCAGGGAAAACAGAAGCAGCAGCACGGGGGGGGGGGGGGGGCCCAGTAAGCAATGGAACGAAGACACACAGGGCATGACACTCGCGTGGGCACGTGTGGAAGGGTGGTCTGGACAAGGAGAGAAAAGTGAGGACAGACAGGGTAAGCGCACGTAAGGGGAAATTTTGAGAAGGGCACACAGAAGCCGAGAAGACTCCAGGAAGGACACACGTCCGTTCTCTTCGGTTCGGAGGCAGGAGACTTTGCTCACGATGAGGGGCATGTGGTCCGTAACGTTTCATCGTTAATGCTGTGATAGAATCTCTCATCCCCGTTGTTGTCCCCGCCTACGCTCAGCGTCCACTCCGTCACCCGAGAACTAATACTCTATTTCAATCCCAAATGCATAGCTTCCGGAGATATCCACGTTCTCCGAATCGCAGGCTGGCTGTTCTGAACAAAGACATGAGCAGCTAAAACGTGACAGACAGTTGCTTCTACGCCGATAGGCTTCGGCGGCACCAAATCTACAGACAAACCCTCTGAGTCTCTTCAATTTCCAGAGTGCTTATGAAAACCAGCCAATCTGAAGGCCTCCATAAGGCCTGCCTTCTAAGCCCATGAATTTATTTTAGTCTCTCTAGTCCCGTACGCCTGCTTCTTCCTCTGAAGCAGATGAAAATTGCGGAGCATAAAGAAGTTGCGAGATGCTCCAGACAGGCTCCGACAGTAAGCGCCCGGCTTCCGGAAGGCGCTTCCTGGAGGTCCCGCAGCCCAGGACACTGTGTTCCCGCGTGCTGCATCCGGGCCCTCAGTCGACACCTACGGGCCAGCGTGGAGGCCAGGAAGCACGGTCTGTGACGAGCCCCCCCAGGTGACTCATGCTCGAGCGGACTCGAGGACCCAGGTTTACTGCTGCTGCCACCGAGGGAGAGAGCAGGAAAGATCTCTGCTCTCTGATTAAACCTCTCCCTGCTCTGCGGGTGCATGTGCAGGTGAATGACGGCAAAACCCAGTCTGGGAGAAGCTGCATTTCCCACTAGGCTTTCTGGCCCCAACTTCGTCCGGATCTGCCCGCTTGAGGCTTCTGGGTCACTGAAACCCCACCAACCACAATAAAGCTTTAGTCTTCCTCCTTAAGCTGTGAAGCTAATGTTTTCTCTTATACCTATGTATGGTTCACAATTTTAAAAACAATTTCACTTAAAAAAAAAAGTCAAAAAGGTCTCTGACACCATGGCCAAAGACTCTCGCCACACTGCTTTCTCCTCAGGATCTCGAGTATAGTTTTGGACCTGACCTGCAAACAATGAAAATTTATTCAACAGACATTTACTAGAAGCCAAACATCAGGCTAGGAGCTGGGGAGACAAAACCAAAGGTGTTCTCAGCCCTCCAGGGGCTCTGAATGGCCCTGTTAAGGCGACTGGTAAGACTGAGCAGGTGACATCGATGGACAGTCCCATCCCTGAATGGGCTCCCCAGTGAGGAGGCAGGACAGGCTGTGTGTCTGGCTCACACGTCCATGACCCGTGACCTCCACTCACCTTCACAGTGCCGATGACCAAAACTTTGCATCTCGAGAGCTAATCGCCAGCCTGCAGCAGACCGGTCAGTATGCGCGGAAAAGTGCTACTGAGGCAGGACACGCTTACCCAAATCAACTCTAACAGTCACAGTAACAATAATAACTAATGTTTATTGAGCACCTAGTGTGCGCCAGGCACATCAGATGGCCTCGACGTTTTACAGCTAGAACCTCTCAGCACCGCAGTAACCCTGTAAGATAGGTACTGTCGGATTTTACAGATGTACTATGGCCCAGGCCCCCACCTAGGAAGAGGAGGAGCCTCTCGATCCATTCACCTGACCACCCCAAGTGCTGTCTCTATACAGACACAATACATACCTTAGTGAGAAATTTCTTAGAAAGTGGGTGGGCCCACGGGTACCTTCCGTTACATGAAGATTTCTACCTCAGGAAGCGTTCCTCCGCTGCGCCTTTACTCTGCCCAGTCCCAACATAAGGCAGCGACTGGTGCCACCAGAACCAGATAGAGGAAACTGAGGCCGAGTGACTGTCAACTCTTGGGTTACTCAGAGGCGGGGCTGTGACTGAGACCCAAGGGCAGATTCTAAACCTCGCGCTTTCTAGCGCACAGCACACACGAGTGTAGTAAAAGGGGAACGAGCGGTGTCTCCAAACAGCAACATGTGTTTTTAATGATTGCTTTCCTTTATTTTAGGCCAAGAGGGGCAAGCGGCAAGGGAGAAAGACAGAAGCTGAAGCAGGCTGCGTGCCCAGCAAGCGGCCCAACACGGGGCTCGATCTCGTGACTCTGGGATCATGCCCTGAGCCACGATCAAGAGCCGGATGCTCAACCGACTAAGCCACCCAGGAACCCCTATTTTTAAGGATTTTGAAGTAAGATCTGAGGCTCTAACCCTAGATCAACCGACCCCTTGCCAGAGCCCGTTTCAACCACCGAGCGGTTACCATCCCACAACACATTCTGGACAAGGGGATCTGTCCCCATCTGACCACGCCACAGCCACGTGTGCCTAAACGTTAGATTTTAGTGTCAGAATGCGATGAACGTAGCCGGCAGGACCATTAAGCACGGGCAGGGTTCTGCAGCCACCCTTCTGTCTCTGCCATCCTGTTCAAGAAGAGCTGTGCACACCATTTTGGGAAGTACTTTGTCTCCCGACCATCCTAAAACGTCTGTGTACCTATGTGCTCAGCTTATGGAAGATGTGATGAGGGGACATACGATGGAAGCACAGTGGGAACAAGTAACACATCCCCTTCTGTCTGGCAAATGTCTAGTTGACCACGACACTTACATGCAAAGAACCAGGTATGGGTCGGATATAAACAGCACACTTTCTTTTTTTTTTTTTTTTAATTTTTTTTTTTCAATGTTTATTTATTTTTGGGACAGAGAGAGACAGAGCATGAATGGGGGAGGGGCAGAGAGAGAGGGAGACACAGAATCGGAAACAGGCTCCAGGCTCTGAGCCATCAGCCCAGAGCCCGACGCGGGGCTCGAACTCACGGACCGCGAGATCGTGACCTGGCTGAAGTCGGACACCTAACCGACTGCGCCACCCAGGCGCCCCATAAACAGCACACTTTCAAGTCAAATTATTTTCTGAATGGCACCTTTTGTGTGGAGTTTTCATTACAGCTGTAACCGGACAGTTAAAAAGTAACAACAACGACAAAGCTCGAATCAAGTTCTCACTAATCAGATCAGAAGGGGAAAATTTTTCCATTTTCTGCAGATGCCAGGCCATTACATTCATGCCCCCAGTACTGCTTTTGGGCCACCAACTACCAAAACTTTGGTTCCATATGTTCATATGTCTGTATAAAGCTCCTGATAACGTACTGAGTTTTGTTCTAAATCAAAGGCTAGGGACACGGATGTGGAAGAATCTAGATTCCTCTCAAATTCTTTTCGCCACATGCACAAGGGCTAAGGAGAGGTGGGCCCTGGGCTACTTGTGACAGGTGACACCAGAAAGCTTCTGGAAGCACACGTACAGGAGCATCTGCATGGTGCCGTGCTAGCCAAGGTGCCCCCTGAAAGCAGCAGTGACCTCTCATGCCACATCATCCCTGGCTGTGGGCTGTCCTGGGCGTTGTGCAGATAGCAGCATCCCTGGCCCAGCGGTGACAGCCAAATTGTCTCTGTCCCCTGAGGGCGGGGAACCCCTGGGCTAGGCAAAGAGTTCATTAAGGGACACAAAAAAAAAGCGTATTTGAAAACCTGATACACTTGACTTTGTTACAGTTAAGAACTCTGATCATCAAAGGCTTTTAAGAAAGGCACTGGGGGTGGGGTGGGGTGGGGGGGAAATGCCTGGGTGGCTCAATCAGTTGGGCGTCCGACTTCGGCTCAGGTCACGATCTCGCAGTCCGTGAGTTCGAGCCCCACACAGGGCTCTGTGCTGATGGCTTGGAGCCTGGAGCCTGCTTCGGATTCTGTGTCTCCCTCTCTCTCTGCCCCTCCCGCACTCACGGCCTCCCTCCCTCCCTACCTCTCTCTGTCTTAAAAAGTAAACCAACATTAAAAAAAACTTTTTTAATTAAAAAAAAAAAGGAAAGGGACTGCAGCTAAGCACTGGGAGGAGTCTCCCAGACATCACGCTGAGCAAAAGCGCCGTTCGACGCGACCTGTAGAGGCTTAACAGACACACCAACTCAGCTGTGGGGACAGAGTCGGACCAGCGTTGCCTCTGGAAGAGGGCGGGCGTGGGTGCCACCTGGGAAAGGACGCCAGGGGGCTTTCCTGCAAGCCAGACACCTGCCACAGCGCAGTCTCAGGTGTGGTCACTTAGGACAAAGCCTAACGGATATTTGATACACGTGCACCTTGCATGTGTAAGTTGAATCTCAATTAAATCTAGAATCAACAGAAAATTACCCAAACTACTTGTCTTTACTACAAATGTCCCCATCCTTTTTTTCTATTCTGCTTTTTCTATCCTGATATATTTATTCTGTAATTAATGTCAGCCATTTACGAGAATAACCGATAGTCAAATGCCTACTCACGATTACAATAATTCAGCAATTCAGATACAGGTTAACTTTTACCTTCTTCTATTACTTGCCACGTACGATGTCTGAGAAGACCATACATAAATCTTATTTTAAAAAGTTTATAATGTTCAACGTGTGGAGCTATTATTGACTTTTACTGCCTTCAATGTGTGGTCATATTTTTGATGTGGTCAACTCTTCAATCACAAGAATCTTCCCTGCCTCTGAAGTTCTCTTAGCAACTTTCCCCTAGAATTTAGGTAACTGAGCCTATACCAACTAGCAAAATCCTTCTACTGCCATCAACTGTCGCTCTAATGTTGTATTGTCATTTAGCTTTCCCTATCTGTCTTATTTCCCCCACTAGCTTGTGAACTAGGGACTGAGGAGAGAACAGAGCTGAGTGTGTGCCTTCTGTGCCCGCGGGGGCCTCGAAGGGACAGTCACCCGAGGGTTCACTGCACTGGAAGAACCACCACAGGCCAGCAGCACGTTCCACACCTCACCTGAGACACACCTCGGGACCCAAAGGGCAGTGACAGGGGAGCTTCTTGTCAAGAAATACCAATCTGTGGGGCACCCGAGTGGCTCAGTCTTAGATTAACATCAGATCTTAGCTGACTGAGCCACCCAGAGTACCCCTTTAAATTAAAAAGTCCGTAAGCTTGGCTTGGAATGCCTTTTTCTTGATGCAGATCCGATGTGGTCCATTGTCCTGTCTTACGATGCTTTAAAACCTAGAGCAACCTCTCCGAGAACACAGTGCCTACCCACACACTGGAGAGAAAACCCAGAATTATGTCCAAAGTGCTGACCCTGCAAACTCAGGCACTGCCTCCTCTCGGCCCCACACAGGAGCGGACTTCCCGCCCAGCAGCTGATGATGGAATTCTTCCCGTGTGACCCCACTCACTGGTCTGGTTACTTGAACAACAAAGGCCAAACCCTGCCTCTGTGGCGCTTCCATTTTAGCGGGGCTCCTGAGAACACCAACTGCTGCTTAAAACACTTCGACAGCTCCTGCTGAAATACAGGTCACATTCACCAAGCAGCTGGTACTCAGGAAGAGTTTATGGGACAAATGACCATCTCCTGTGGTTATAAGGTGCAGCCAGCACGAAGAGTAGAGGAGATACTTCAAGTCGGACCTGAACCTCAGTTCTGGAGTGCCAGAATGATTAAACTCGTAATCATGTATGAACTGAAGACCGAGGACAGACCCACCAGCAAATCGGCCTTGACTTCCTCCCCTGGCAAATGGGAACAGAAGCAAGCAGACCCAGCAGGGCTGTTGTGCGGGTAGCCTGGAGCTGTGCGTCATGCAGATGCCGAGGGCTGCCCCGCCCCCCCCCCCCCCACTTCCAGCCTGTCCCTCCACCTTCCCTTCCCTTCCCCCAGCACCTCACACTCCAGCGCGCCCAGTGGCTAGGCTGCGCCCTTGGCCTTCAACCCGGCAAACTCCTGGCCTGTCTTCAGGGTCAGGTGCCACCCCACCTCTGTGAAGCCTCTCCTGACCCCTCCCTGCCTTCTCCTGCTGTTTCCCTTGCCTCTGGCCCGCCCCCGCCCCCCAACTACTATTCATCAGTGTCCTGACCAGGTTTTCCACCAGGCCAGAAGCTCCTTGAAAGCAGAAACTGCGTCGTGAGCTCCGTATGGCCCAGGAGCACTAACAGGTGCTCCTGCGTCTCGGTGGCACCTGGTAACATGTGACAACTGCCGGAAAGAGAAGGCCCAGATCCGGAGAGACCTCTCGTGGGGGGAGAGGTGGTGCCCGTGCGAGGAGACCGACTTCCCGACAGATCTTCCTCGGCTGTGGAGCGCTGTCCGCGAGTCCCCGCTCCACGGCCACATTTACTGGAAACTTCGTCTGTCACCACTTTGCCCACGGTCAGGTGACGGTGTCAGTATTCAGACCCAGCAGCTAGCTCTACATGGTCTGTCAGGTAAGTCTACTCGCCCACAAACAGGAAGCTGATGTTCTACCGGTTCGAGAAACCAGGGCTACTAATTCCCTTTAGATGAATGACGAGACCACAGAAGAGCAGCGACTTCAGAGCCGATGGTAGCGTTTCTGATGTAAACGCCGCCAAATAAAAACCGGCTTATTAATTTTAAATGACTTCACAGCATTTAAAGAAAAAACACGAGGCTGACACAAAGATTTTAAAACTCATTAGAATCGGTCTTGAAATCCCTGATATATTTAAATTGAAAGCTGCTGTTCTGACAGCTTTCCCTTCGGATATGCTGCTGCGTGTGGGCCCCCATGGTTAAGGTTGGGTGAGCAGTTCCATTAAAACCTTCACTTTCACGGCTTATAATTGCACAATAAAAATTTGCTCCAGGCTTGACTTCTGCATACAAAAGATTTCTGCTTGAAATACACATTCCAAAGGACAAAATAAACCCGTCTGGACAGAAAACTCGGATACAAGGTCACTTCTGGTGTGTCTTCGGCTCAAACGAGTTAAAAGAAGCTAGAAATGTAGGATCAAACATGTCTTTCCTAAGCACAGAAGTTAGAAATAGAGAGAGGGAGGGGGAGAGTCGGTCTAGGGGCGAGGGGGAGAAGGGACATCTAGAACCAGGGTATTCCGTGATCGTCCGTAACGACCTGTCTCCCCACTCCCCACGCCCAGCGTGTCACCAGATGCCATCAATTCTTACCTCTAAATACTTCTCGCGTCCCTCAGGCCTCCCCGCTTCTCAAGTTCTCTTTCAGCAAGCGAGCAAACCCAGGCACGGCGGCGGTGGCCCCCAGCAGGTGAGGACACAAACCCCAAGGCCTGCCGATGGCCCTCAAGCCTGGCTCCTGCCACATCTCTGGCCTCGTGCTCTACCTCCTTCTGTCTCTCCCTACGCCTCTCTGCTGTGCCCTCCACCCCAGCTCCTGTGAACAGGCCTTTCTATTTCATCTTCTTGCCTGTTACACCCAGCGCAGGAAATGTCCTTCACGACATCCCTGAAGGGCGCTCAAGCCCAGCTCCTGCCTAATGACACCAATAGCAAGGCTTGCATTTTAAAAACCCACTTATGGCTGCCAATACCTCAGCCACACCTACAAATCTGTGAGACAGGCTAGGCCATCATTGTGGAAACTGAGGCTCGGGGAGTTGGGGTGACTTGAGCAGGTGTGACATAAACAGACTTGCTAAAGCCAAGCCATCTCGTCTCACATTGGCCTGAGCCACAGGAGCTACAGACCTCGGGGAGATTCATGTGTCAGATTTCTGGGAGCTGGTCCCCACAAATCCACAGTGACTTCCCACCATTCCAGGGCTGTGGCCTCTGCAGGCTCGGGCTGTCTTCTCGGGCCCCTCTGCATATGCCCTGCTCGCCCCCAAAGCCCAGACCTTCTCTGACAGTATTTCCCTCAACCAGACAATTCTGCCTTTCGAGCCACAGCCACCTGACAGCCCCCAGGCACCCTAGAGCTCAGACAGCAGTCACTGCCTCAGTTTACTGGTTTGGTTTTTCAATGTTTCCCGCCAGTTGTGTCCCTCCTATCTCTACCATAAACTTTGAAAAGGCAAGGATCTCATACTACTTTTCTATCTCCTTACAGCACCTACCACTGAACTTGAGACCCAGGCATTCAGTAAAACTCCATTACGATCAACAAGTGTTGCAAATAGGTATTTGACTTACTTAAAAAAAAACTTAACTATTTTTTTTCCTGACAAGAGTCAACGTAAAGATAAACACAGTATCTGTGCTGTTTTCGACTAACATTTAGAATGTTTTCTTTTAAGCTGAAAAGCATAAAGTTGAAGGGAAAACTAGCCAAATCAAAATGCGTGACCGAGCACGGCAACAAAAGAACCCGGCGGGGGGCCTAACGTAACCAGCTCTCCAAAGGTGTAACTCAGATCATCACCGGGCACCCCGCTATAGTCATATGTGAGTCGGGGGGGGGGGGGCCGGACCCCCGGTAACTTCCGGGGGGAAAACCCTCAGCAAGAGCGTCGGGAAGAACACACTGGTCTCAGCTGTCTCCACGCTAACGAGCGGACCGGAGGAGGAGGAATTCACTGGAGTAACACAGACAGCAAATGTGAGGCTCGGCGCGGCGCGGAGGCCCTGGCTGGAGAGACTCACCGGGGAACACGGCGGTGGGGGGGCTACATAAGCAAAGATCCAGTAAGAAGGGGAAGAAAAGGGGCCCAGTGTCTACCAGCAGAGAACCTGAGCCTAGTGGCCAGGAGGCGAGCGTCGGGCGAGGACGATACGAAAACAGAAGCTGACGGTGTTGGGGGGTGTACTTACTTCACACTGCCCAATCTTCCAGGGAAGACAGAAAGTCCTTTTTTTTTTTTTCTTAACAGAGAAAAATACAACCACCCAAAAGTATAAACCAGTTATCTGGAGAGCTGCTAGACTCAATCTGCTAAACGCAGAGGATCTACTAAGCCCTTCCTTCACTGCAAACTTCACCTCTTGGAAGCCAGAGAAAGAAAGCCTAGGAGGACACACACGGCCAGGACGTGCCTCAAGCAGCGTGAGGAATGTGGGGTTGTACTCGGGATCGGCACTTGGCCCGGTAGGGGCAAGACTGCCCGCCAGGGACCTCTGGGCAAACTAGAAAAGGCTGCCGCTGCGAGGATGATGCGGCTCCGCAGGCACACGGCTTGGGGAGAGAAGACAGGCTGAGGTATCGGCCCCTCACCGGCCCCCGGGGGCCCTGGCCACACGCGCCTGACACGTGGAGACCCGCCAAGGCAGGCAAGCGGCTCCCCTGCCCAGCGAGCCCTGCCCGAGACTCCTCTGTGGCGGGCACGGTGCTGACAGCAGTGCCACGCGGCGCCCGGGAGACAGAGGTCCCTCCCCGTGAAGCTCGTGCTCCAGAGGAAGACGCAAATACGAGAGCAAGCGCAGACGGGGACAAGCGCCGTGAGAGAGACCGACAGCATGCTCACCGCGGTGGCTCATTTCACGTGACAGCTTGGCTGGGCCACGGTGCCCAGGTATTTGGTTATGCCGGATGCTTCTGTAAGGCTGTTTCTGGATGAGACTAACATGCAAATCGGCGGACTATGAGTAAAAACGGCAGAGTGCCCTTCCTAACACGGGTGGGCCTCATCCAATCAGCTGACGGCCGGAACAGAACACAGGCTGACTGACCTTCCCCAAGCAAGAGGGAATCCCACAGCCTTTGGACTTGAGCTGCAGCATCGGCTCCTTGCAGGGTCTCCCCCTGCTGGTCCCTCCTGTCAATTCTGGAGTTGCCAGCCTCCATAACTACACGAGCCAGTTCCTCAAAATAAATCTCTTCCTCTACACACGTGCACACTCTACTGGTTCTGTTGTCTTCCTGGAGAGTAGATGACGGATACCAACAGTGGCCGTGCGGCGGCTGCGTCCCAAATCATTCCGATCGTCAGGAAATCACACACAGCACAGTCCTGCAGGGCAGGAATGGAGCCTGGGAGGGTAACGTCAACCCACAAGCGTGGTCACAACGTGTTCACTCCCCTGGGCACTTATCCCAGGTCAGAAACACGAGCAAGTCCCGTCTTCCAGCACGCAGAAGAGAAAGCCCCAAAATCCTGTCCCAGAGGTTAGGGAATTTACAAATATAGACCTTGGGGGGCTGGGAAGAAAAAGCAGCTTTCAAGAAAGATTTTTTTTTTTTTTTTTTTTTTTTTTTGAGGCTTGTTTTTAAACTTGGGCGGATTTCACGAAGTTCTACTGATCCAACTAGTGGGAAGAGCCAGGGCTGGTAAAGCGGGCTGGTGAGGGAAGGACAGGGCTGCAGTGACAGAGGGAAGTAGGACAGCCCCTAGGGTGGGGTGCACTGAGGCCTCAATCCGGGTTCGCCATCAGCAGGTCCGGCCAGCTTTCTCACTCCCAGCCTGCCTCCTCCCCTGGAAAATGGCACGATGCCCAGCTATGGGGGAACAATGAGGACTGGGGGAGCCTCGCCAAGCCCCGTGGCCCACCACTGGCACACAGCAGTGTGGGCTCGATGAACACCACCTTAAGAGCGAGGCCCTGTCTCTAACCTCTCAGGCTTTAACCTCTCCAGGCACGAATTTAACCACAGTGACCTGGGCCTGGTATCGGGGGAGTGTGTCCTAAACCTAGCCTGGTTAATTCTGTCTCAGATTCTTACGGGAAGACAGTAGCTCCTGAGAAGAACAGGAGAGAAAGTTCTCTTCCCGGTGCTTGACACACAGCAGGCAACGCCACAAATGCTGATTCTCCCTCCTTCTGGAGTCCACCAGGGATGGGTATGTAAGGTCCTGCCTGTGGCTCTGTCTGCCTTACCCGTGCAGGTGCCTCTATGAACACGCTGATGCCTGGGTGACGTGTCAAGTAGGAGACAGGGACAATCCACGTGCTTCCTTTGTTGGATGCCTGTTCCTAACCGATTAGCAACTGTGAAAGATCTCCGAAGGGGCCCAGAGTCAGGCAAGCAGATGAGAAAGGGGAGGGAGGCTGTGGTTCCAGAGGAGGGCTGCCAGTGAGAAGTGTCAGTGGGGACAGGCAAGGGCAGGACAGGATGACACTAGCACACAGGGCAGATGGGGGATGCCAAATTTGTACCCGAGAACTTCTACAGGAGGACGCGGGGCCTGGGGCTGCCACGCCTCCTCCTGAACAGACACAGCATGAAATGCTCCCAGCGACAAGACAGGAACGTCCTCCCCAATTAGAACCATGAGCAGAGAGAAAAGCACTGCATTTCTCAAGTTCCCCAAAGGCTGCTGAAACTCAAGCTGGAAAAAACAGGAAACAAGGACCACTGGATTCTGGAAGGTGCGGTCCACGTCTACCTGCACTGCTCTAACGGTATGCAAAACAAGTGAACACAGGTAAAAACAAATTGGATTTTTAAATGATTTAGATTTGCAGCCTCTATTTATGAAAATGATGAAAATGTTTAATACGGATAATTTACAAAACAGAAACCTTACATGAGGAACGCAATAAGGACAACACTCTTGCACACGTGACACAAATTATTCGTGGTCAAGGTCAGCCAAGGTCAGCTATTGGGAACCAGCAAGGATACAGGTCAGGACGTTTCAGCAAGACAGCTAGAGGCTCTAAGAAAGACTATAACGGCACTGGAAAGTCTCCAGAGATGATGCAAACCTGGACGGATTTCCTAAGCTCCAGTGTTTTCACATTTTTTAATATCTTTAAAAAACGAATTCGTAAAGGGGCATCTGGGTTGCTCTGTTGGCTGAGCGTCCGACTTCAGCTCAGGTCATGATCTTACGGTTCATGAGTTCGAGCCCCGCGTTGGGCTCTGTTCCCCTCTCTCTGTGCTCCTCCCCTGCTCATGCTCTCTTTCTCTCTCTCAAAAATAAACAAACATTATGAATAAATAAATTAAACAAACACTGAATCGGTCAAGACAACAATAAAGAAAGGACCGCCAGCTTCCTCACAGCTTGCAGGGAAAGCCGTGGGCAGAGGTGTCGGTTCCTCTGAGAGTGAGCATCTCCCACCTCTCTGTACAGCGTGAGGCGGGCAGGGCAGGAGGGGCATTTCTTTCCACAGCTGGAAAAAACTGCCAGCAGGTGAGCCCTGTGTAGGCCCCACATGGGCCTGACCAGCAGGGGCCTCGAAATCAGCAGGCCTTACTCAGCTTTCTGTAAAATAGCCCAAGGGAGATTTTAAACAAGACTGCTCTGCCCTTAAAAACAGACCACTTCTAGGGCACCTGGGTGGCTCAGTCAGTTAACCATCCAACTTCAGCTCAGGTCATGATCTCGCGGTTTGCAAATTCAAGCCCCACGTCGGGCTCTGCACAGACTGCAAAGCCTGCTTCAGATCCTGCCTCCCCTACTCTCTGCCCCCCCCCTCAAAATTAAATTCACATAAAAAAATAAACAACTGCTTCTTTGTTCCAAAATTAAGACCAGAAACTTCAGAGATCCAAGGACATGGGCGTGGGGCTAGCAGATCTGCTCCGACCCCAGCCCAGGGTGTAGGGCCCTCAGCATCCAGCCAGCTGCCCCACATCTGGATTCTCCACCTGCAAAGGGAGAGTGACCAGCCACCTCCCAGGTAACTGGAAGGACAACAGCCCCGGAGGGGAAAGCAGGTGAGACCAGCTGGGCTCGGGGTTTCCTGCCATGTGTTCAGGAGCCACTCGGCCCGGCCCCACCTCTGTCCTGCCTCCCCAGACCAGTCCCACAAGGCACACGGCACAGAAACCACCTACCTGAAGGGAAAAGGCCCCAGCCAACTCACATGAGCACCCTGCGAACGGAAATCATCCTCTCCCTCCGTGTCCCATGGCCTCTACCCAGTCTGTTACCATGGCAGCCAAGGAATAAATATGGACTCGCTGCTCCCGCCTCTGACACCTCCAAACCTGTCAAACGGCCCCCTCTGTTCCCACCATCACCTCTGACTCGCTTCCTTCCCTCTTCACTTCTGCAGCTATCCACGCGGGTGGCTTCGCCACGAAGGCGGCTAAGGACAAAAACGTCCCATCTGGCACACGTTAGCCTCCGAGGAAAATCACGTACGTGGGAACGAGGTCAGGAGGACGGTATCCAGGAAGCAGCGTCTGTCCGTCCATCCGCGGCCACACTTTCAACTTTGCGCTTTGCATGCAACTTTTCTGTAAGCGTGAAAGTTCATTCATTTTGACAACATTAGAAAACAAAACATTTAGAAAGAAAAGTCGTTTAAATCCCCAGGGAGCCCAGTCCCCATCCAGTGCGCCAGCTCCCACACCAGAGAGACACGTTCATTAGCTGAAAAATGGAACAATCGAGAGGACACGCGGGTTCAAAACAAAAGCCGGGGCAGCGACTCCAAGGTCAGGAGGCGGCGGACGGGCCCGTGAAGGAAGGCTCGTACACAGGTTTCCAGGCGGAGGGGCAGGACCGACGGTGGGGGAAGCGGACCACGCAGAGCCCCGCATCGCCTGCGAGCCCCAAGCTGTGCACGACCCGGGAAGCGCCAGCTCACAGCCTCGGCCTCCAGAGGACACGCTTCCAGGAACCCACGTGCGTGTGCTCCCTCACCACGCTGCTCAAGCACATGCATCCACACCGAGGTCTGCAAGCAGCTCTGTGCGCTGACAGATGTCACCCGAGCGTCTCTGGACATCGGGGTCCTCAGAGTAAACTACTGCTCACTCCACTCAGACGCTCCTCCCCGACGGCCCCGTGTGGGATCCGCTTCCAAGCGTAGAGGAGAGCTTTAGGAGAACACGGGCTACGCCTGTCTGGCAACTCACACCTCGTGCAATTCTCGTGTGCCTCCGTCAGAGACAAGGTAGAACCGTGAGCAACGGGAGAAGCAACTGTGTGTGTTTTAGCCACAAGAGCCACGAGAGGCCAAGAACCGAATGGGACGTCTTCCTCTGCCGCTTGGTGGGCTCTGTTTCCTGCCAGGTCGTGAGGAGGACTGCTAGAATCTTCTGCCACTGCGGCCCCCGGTGAGGTAGGGGAAGCAGGCTATTCAAGGGAGAGAGCCAACTTAAGACTGCCTGACTCCGTCCCGAGGCCTTAAGGCCGACACAGGGGAAGCTTGCTGCACCGAAGTACAGTTCGTGGCAGTTAGCACACACGGGAGTCTCTCCATCTCCATCCCTGCCCCTGAGCCGCTCAAACTGGTCTACACAAAAGACAAGACCCAGGTGAGGTGGGACAAATCGCACAGGTTAGGGGATCGATGGAAAACAGTCATTTTATAGATAAAACCTCTATTCTATTAAACCCTCCACAGTTGCATCTCCTTGAACGAACACCGTATCTGAGCTCGGCAACACAGGAAAACGTGGGGGTCCCGAGACAGCAACCTTAGGAGAAGCTGGCACCCCGCACTGCGGTGCCGGGTCCATTGGATGGGATCGCCAATTAAACCAACTCTTCATTCAGAGCATCTGTTCGGTTCTTCTTCACTGGCATGGGTCAGCAACACATGTGGACGATCGTTCATCTGTGTTAAGTCCGGCAGATCGGATAGGCTCTCTTCACCTTCACACAATTACACTGCGTCAGAGCTGGTTGTAAGCCAAACCCTCCCTTTCCAGTGATTTCTATCACAAAACCGGTCCCATAGTTCCATGCAGAAATCTCAACTTGGAGCCGAACTCTGGAAAGCCCCGGTCTGCTGGGTGTATTCTTATAGGTTTAAAACCTCTGCAACAGTTTTGGGGCGCCTGGGTGGCTCACTCGGGTAAGTGTCTGACTTGGGCTCAGGTCACCATCTCGTGATTTTGTGGCTGGGCACTGACAGTGCGGGGCCCGCTTGGGATTCTCTCTCTCCCTCTCTCTCTGCCCCTTCCCAACTTGTGCACATGCTCGCTCGCTCTCTCTCTCTCTCAAGATAAATAAGCTTTAAAATAAAAAAAAATCATAAAAATAAGCTTCAAAATAAATAAAAACCCTGCAATGGCTTAAAATCCCAAGTTCTGCCTTCTACCACTAATCTTCTCTTCTTCACTGGTCCCCGTTTCACAAACTGACAGAAATTTCACCAGTGCTCAGGGGTGTCAATCCACACAAGCCCCTTCCGGTGTCTGGCTGAGCCACGGGTCCTACCTTAGCTCCCTGAGGCTGGGTAGACATTTCTCAACCACCGAGCTGCAGTGGTAAGGCCTCACCAGCAGGCCTCCCACCTTCACACAAGGTCTGCTCTCACAACTCCTGGAGTCTGAGGCTTCTGGTTACACACTACCACCTGCTGAACACCTAAAGAAAACCCTGTGTGCTGAACATCTCATCTCAAGAATACGATGTAAGTATAATGTAAAAAAACCTAGAAAACCCAAACCCCGACTCTGCAGAGGAGAACCAGCAGAGGCTCAGAAAGACTTCTGAACAAACCCTGTTAAAGCAAGTTAAAGACAGAAAGTAATCTGAACAACTGGTCGCTGTGAAAAACCCTTGACCGAGAAAATACGCTGCGAGAAAAGAGCATGGGAAGTTATTTTTCTGACTTTTAGTCAACAACAACCAAGGAGACAGAGAGACAAACACTAAAATAAAAATTGCAATAGAGAAATCTACCTAAAAGAATTTATAATTACCAGAAGTCAGTACCAGTGCTGCTTTTCTTTCAGAATTAACATCCTAGAGCCTGAAGCAAGACATGCTACTGAAGCGACTGTCAACACTTTTCTGGGCCCTTCCCCCCAGGGACCGGGGGTCATCAGCAGAGACACACAGGACCATGTCATGCCTGCACTCACGCCGCTGGTGCACCCGGAGACAGCGGCCAAGAACTGTGGCCTGCAGACCTTCAAGCCAGCGGTCAGCTCAGAAGAAAAATAACGAGTTTCAGTGTCAATGCCCAGCCGCAGGAAAATAACTTTAAGTGGGAAGCCATAACTAAAACCTGCAAACCAGGTTCTGGAAAATCTGGACACCCTCAATCGGTACACGAGCGTTTGTGATATAGAACATATCGAAACATGTATGTTCTATATCTATATGTTCTATAGAACATATAGAAACATACGTTTCTCTGGGAAGAGGGTTCTCCCATGACCCAGAAAAGGTTAAGAGCCACAGTGCCCAACAAAACAAAACCAAGGACACGTCACTGTAACAGAAATGTTAACAACGGTGGGGCGCCTCGGTGGCTCAGTCGGTTAAGCGACCGACTTCGGGCTCAGGTCATGATCTCGAGGTCTGTGAGTTTGAGCCCCACGTCGGGCTGTGTGCTGACAGCACAGAGCCTGGGGGCCTGTTTCGGATTCTGTGTCTCCTCCTCTCTCTGCCCCTCCCCTGCTCATGCTGTGTCTCTCTCTCAAAAACAAACATTAAAAAAAAAAAATGTTAACAATGAACTGATGTAACACACTCCTCGCTCCCTCTCCCTGAGTGCCAACGCACTGATGAAGTGATCTCCTAAAACGGAGCAAAAGCCCCACACCTGACCCTGGAACAGCAGGAGGAAGACACACGGTTTGCCGCTGGGGTGAGAAAACCCGACCTAACAAAATCACGGCAGTCCAACATGAGCGTGTGTGTTTCCTGTGGATCCCGAAGACTGCCGTGAGCAGCGAGAACCTTCTACAACCAGAAAAGCGGCTAGACTCGCGGCGTCACTTTTTAAAAGACAGCTACGCAAACACCCTCCGCCCCGCAGCTGGACCCTCCCGGCTGTCACAGCGGCTCGCCCCCCTTTCACGCCGCCTGTGCTATTCCAACCAGCACTGAAGGAAAACCACTCGCTGGGAACTGTCCCACCAAATCGCATCGGGATGCAGTTCCACTTTGTGGTGACTCCCTTCTACTGTCTGGTTTACTAACGTGAAGTGAGTGTCCCGCGACTGACCGCGGGGTCGGGAGGACAGTGTTCGCCACACGCGAAGCCGTCCTCCTCCCGCTTGGAACAGGCACACGCGGCAGCCCGGAGGGTCCCAGGACAAACTGGGCCGTTTTCCTGTGGCGCCAGCCTGACTCGACGGTACGTCACTTAACACGGGTTTTAAACTGGAGCCAACACACAGACGTCTGGGTCAACTGTTAGTGTTTCACAACGAGAAAGCACAGTCATCAACAATGACGACAAAAGCATGAGACTCCGAAGCTCAATTTTGAGCTTGCAATGGGTCACTGTGAGTGCAGTCCCTGGTCTTGAGGGAATACTCATATCCGTGGCCGCTAGGGCTGCTTCGGACAGAAGGTTAAGAAGAACTAACAGAAGGAACGGCAGGCAGGTGTGGGGGAGAAGCAATTTAGAACAATAAAAAACGGAAACAACTGAGCGACGCGGCCTGAAGGAACGAGATGCAAAATAGACACAAATGGAGGGAGAATTTCTGCAGCCAACGCTGCTGGGTCAAGGGCCGCACACAGATCAGCGCGTGTGGTTGGTTCCGCAACCCTGCAGTCGGGCGCGGCACTATCCTGTTTTACAGATGAGGAAACAGGAGCACAGACACACGCCCCAAAGAGCACCGCCCCGGAGCACACCTCCCCGATTAGCACGCTGCACCGGATGCGGGGGCTTCAACCGAGATGTCCTTGGTGCTCCCCCCAGACGAGACTGTGCTCCTAAGGCCTCAGGCACCGAGGCCCGGCGCCGCACGCGTGCTCTGGCAGAAGCCCGACCTCGGCTGGCTGACACCAGTTACCCTGAGAAACAGGACTCATGCTTCTATCCTACAGATGCAGAAACAAAGAGGGGCAAAGCACCTATGGCTGACCCCCAAACGATGCAGGCGATGGGGTGCTGACCCTCACCCAGGCGAAAATCGACACAGAACTTTTGACTCCCCCCGAAACTGAACCGCTAACAGCCTACGGTTGACAGGAAGTCCCACTGATAAGAACAGGTGATTAACATATATTTTGCAGGTTACATATTATTTGTACATATATAAATATACGTGTATGTATACACACATACATACGTACATACACACACACACACACACACACACACACACACAGCGTTGTCACAATAAAGCTGGAGCAAAGGAAACGTTACGAACAGAATCCTGAGAGAAAATACAGACACAACACCGTGCTGTATTTATCAAAAAGAACTGTGTATGAGTGGACCCACGCCGTTCAAACTGTGCTGTTCAAAGGCTCGCTGTATCTCCAAAGTATATTTAAATAGCAAGTGAGATACGGAATCTGGGTTTCAGCTCAAGTTCATCTCACTAAAAAGCTGGAGCTGTTTCTGTTCAGGCAGGCCCCAGGCATCCAGTCATTAGTCAGGAATGATGGTGAACTCTGGTATCATGTAGGTACTTGAGATGCTTTGTTCTATATATAAACACAAAGGAGGATTTCTCGACCGTAGCACTACTGACATTTGGGGTCAGAAAAGTCCTTGTTTGGGGGCTGCCCTCGTACAACATAGGAAGTTGAGCGGCATCCCCACTGGCCACGTATCGGGTACTGCGGCCCAGGGGCTAATTCTTAAGCTACAGACAAAGGGGAAACTTGGGGCCAGAGTCACTCCCTCGTCTCAGCTCCAGAGGGAACCACGACACCGACTCTGACCTGTCGGACGGCCGTTCGACGGGAAACGAAAGATAACGCCAGCCGAAATGCCAAAACTAAGAAAGGAGTAACCAGGCGTAATTCAAATGTTCACAACCTTACACACGTTTTTATAGAACGCTTTCACTTAGAACTAATTAAAATTAATATAATATATGGCACACTTTGAAAGACACCAAAAACTCAGCTTTATGAATTAGTAAATTAACTGCCACTATGATTTAGTAAAATACATGTGAACATATACATGGAGAACCCACAAAGAGCCTTTCCTTTTCTGGGAAAATTGACACACGGAGCAGCTTTTCGTATTAGATACATTTTAAAGCTTCTCCAGTTCCACTGTAACCTTTCCTTTTCAGAAAAGTTTGGTGACTTTCCTGATTCAGGAACAAGCACTGCTTATATCCACACCGGCCACTGATGAAGTCAGATCCACTCAAACCGTACTTCAGTGATATTCTGAACAAAGAGAGACAGTGGACTAGAATCGCAACGCCTTTTAACTTAAAACGCGCAACGTTTAAGCATCCGTAATAAAATGTGAAGTAAACACTTCTGCTATCGATTTCCCTTTCCTTCTCACTCTTCAACGTACATTTAAGCGGTAACCAGCCACTCACCTGGATGACCTTATAGAAGTAGGCGTACTGCCGGGCTGTGTTCTTATACTGGCTGAAGACATCATGGATGGCTTGTGTGGACTGAAGGTCCCGAACTTCATCCTCTTCAAAGTAGAGAGGAGTGTCATATTCGCTGGGGAGGGTCTGAATGTAGGGCTGCCAGAAAGAGTTAGGGTCGGCTCGCTCACACAGCAGATGAAAGGCCAGTGTGATATTTCCCATAGCTTGAAGAATCCGGTCTTGAGAATATAAGGGCCCTGAATTAACCCAGACGTTAACAGCGTTAAGTTCCACAAAGTGCCTTAAAAGGTATTCATTCAAAATATATATTCAAGGTACAGAAATAACCGGAAAGCCTTGTAATATTTAAGTTAACATGCACCTTTCTTCCGAAGATTAAAAGCATGGAAAACAGTATGAATTTGGTGGACTATTTCGCTAGTTTGAGAAAACATCCAAATATGGTGCTTAGAACTACAAAATAAAATCTCGTATTTTTATCGTTTGTACTTTGCCTTGAACGAGTCAGAAATTATTCTCACCCAACACTGAATTTTTAGCAGATTCAACGGTCATTAGTAATTTTCGTGGAACCCACAAAAATAATTCTTCTGCCTAGGAGGAAAAAAAATAAGAAAATCATAGAATCATCAAAACATGTAACAATCGTCAGCCCAAACTTCATCTATGGTCAGAAACCCAATTACCCAGGAAATACTATTGAAGGCTGCATATTAGCACTTCATCTTTAATCATCAAATATATTTTTAAATGTAAGCATTTATGGTGCAAACAAACAGAAGCAGGGTTTAAAATCCTACTTCCAACAGAAACACTGACTATACATACCGAGAAAACAAATAAAAAATGGGACTTTCAACTTTACAGCAAACATAGCGATTTGGGGTGGTGCACAAAACTCTTAATTCTTTGCTGTACTTTTAAGTTCTAAAAACAAAACAAAATTTCTCTCTCCAACAAAAACTTGACTCTGTCAATATGAATTGTTCTTGCCATTGAATTTCTGAGGCCAGAGTAACATTCCTTTCTCTGCATGCTTGTCTTTAAGAAGCACAATGAGGGGCGCCTGGGTGGCTCAGTCAATGTAGCATCTGACTTCAGTTCAGGTCATGATCTATCTCACAGTTCGTTGGGTCAAGCCCTGCGTCGGGCTCTGTGCTGACAGCTCAGTCTGGAGCCTGCTTCGGATTCTGTGTCTCCCTCTTTCTCTGCCCCTACCCTGCTCACGCTCCATCTCTCTCTCTCTCAAAAATGAATGTTAAAAAAAAAAAAATAATAATAATAATAATAATAATAAAGCACAATGATAACCAGCAAACACACAAGTCCCTAAGACATGTTTTGGTTTACTGAATTTCTTCTCCAAAGTGTTACCTCATCCTTTGCCAACACGTGAGGTCTCTTTTTGGTACGTTCTGCATACGTATCTATGTTGCTTAAAACGTGCACATAGCAGTGCCCTGACTGTGGTAATGACATGGGTGTATGCTTATGCCCAACCCATCAAAATGTAAGCATTAGATACATGCAGTTTTTTTAATCAATTAGACCTCAATAAAACTTAAAAAAATGCACACAGTGAAAACAGACCACAGCTGAGATACTCGGGGTGGCATCTATACAAACGATGCTTCTCCTCTGATACAAGAGAAGACCGTGTGACACCCTGGTTACTAGGGGCCTCCTCCCAATGTCAACCATTTAACTATGTTTCCGTGTGTCTCCTTCCTTACCATAGATTATAAGCATCATGAAGGAAGAGACCTTGGGATTTTTTTTTTTTTCCCTTTGGAAGGCTGGTATGATAACAGCAAGGGAGGATTCACATACTACACATTTAATAGTGTCAAATAAACCAATCTACGTTGTATCACTGTATCAATGAAAGGCTAAGTACAACTTGACCAAAAATGTTGCCTGAGGTTTGAGGGGCCCGAATAAGTAACAGTCACTTCCTCCATGCACGTTCTGAACCCACTGAGAGAGACACAAGACTACAACAGATGGTCACCCAAAATATCACCTACTGAATCCCAGAATTAGACAGACTCCCCCACCTAGTTCCAGGCAGAACTGGAGCCCCACGGGCCTCCCCACGTGCCGCCTGCCCCTGTAAAGCTTATAGAGTGGAGAGAGCACAGCGGAAGGGATGCACGTGGGCAAGCAGCTCCCACCAAGAAAGAGGCCACGGCCAGCTCCTTCGCCCCAAGTCATCAGATTAAGCTATGCCTCCTGAGAGAGGCGAGTGAGGGGCAGAGAGAGGCTGGGAATGTTGGGGTGCAGCTGCCGCCTTCATCTGGAAAGAATGACCCAGAGCAGAGGAAAAGCATTTGTCCCTTTGAGCAGATTGTACTGCCCTTCCTCCTTCCCGTTCAGCTCTGGCCGTGAGGCTTCAGCAGGTGGCACCACCAAGCACTCAGTCACCTTCGCCAGAAAACCAGTAAGCACCCAACACTGCCCGCCCTCTGCCCCACAGCCACTCTATCGTAGGCCCTGTGGGCTCCCCCTCCTAACCAACCTGAGCCCACATCCTTCCGTTCAAGTCTCGAATCCTTTGAGGCTTGTTCTGTGACCTCCTAACAGAGGCTCTGAAACATGAACTGACTTGCCCCAGGTCACTGGTTAGCAGCGCGGCTCCCAGGGAGGACGGACAGGAAGGGGCTGCCTCGAACACGGGCAAGGCTCTTCCAGGCCCCCGGTCAGCCTGGAGACCCCGCAGCAGGTCACAGAGTGCTGGCTGCAGGCTGCCTGTTCGCCTAAGAGGTCAGGGCAAGCCCAGACACCTGACTGCACGTCCCGTCCCCGCACGGCAGCACAATCCAAGCACACGGAGGGCCCCCCGGACGAAGGGATCAAAACTCACCTTGATGTCTCTTGTTGCTCTCAAACCAAAGCCCTCTTCTTTGAAGTTGACCATTTCAAAACCCTCGACAGAGGCTCCATTTTCAGAGGCCCACTTCATTAGGTCGGGAAAGTAATCTTCTCTTTTTCCATCAAAAGTAACAGACAGACCTGTATCAATTCCATGTGTTAGAAAACAAGAGCCACGTTTAGGATCTATGGTTTTTCCTTCTGCTCTCGGAAACGAAAAAAACACACACTGGAAATAGTGATAACGCTCCAACCTTGAAATCAAAACTCATCACCAGAGACAGGTGGTCACCACACCTACAGAGGTGACCATTTTGTAATGTACGGAATATCCAATCCCTATGTCATACGCCTGACACTAATACAATATCACGTCAGTTATGCTTTAGTGAAAAACTTTAAAAAGAAAAGCTTAATAAGTAGACAAATTGGCTTAAAATTTTTTAAGTACAGAAATTGGAAAAGGCGGAATTCATACAATGTTCTCTGATTACAGCACAATCAAATTGGAAATCAACAAAAGGAAAAGATCTCGAAAATCCCCATATAGTTGGAAGTTAAATGGGACACTTCTAAATAACACACGGGCAAAAGGAGAAATCGCAAGGAAAGAAAAACAGAACAAACCTAATCGCCGAACAGTCCCAGTACATAACCTAACCAGTGACAAAGAGGCGCGTTACGCCCCTTGACCCCTGGCGGTTACAGGGATGCGCTTGCTGTCACAGGACTGCTGACTGAGGAGCTGCAGGAGGCGAGGCACTGGCAGGGGGCGCAGGGGCTTCACCACCTCAGTCGTAAGAGCAGTCCCCCCAACCCGAGTGCAGCGTGCCAGGTCTCATCCGCAGCTTTGCTTTAGCAAAATCCCCAGGGAGACAGAAATCGGCAGCCGGCACGGGCACAGGAGGCGCGTGCAGGGCTGGGCGCTACAGGCCTGGTCCTCAGAACGCAGGACCAGACGGTCTTGCACAATTCTGTCCAATGATCTGCATGAGGTGGACCGTACGTATCACCGCAAATAAAACAAATGTAACACCGTGTTTCTAAAAATTCAAGTGGCCTGATACCATTTATGCAAATTTTGAAGATACCACTTACGACCATGTATTTTTATGGGGTTATGCGTGAAGTGGAAAAATATTCTCAGCAAAGACCAACTCCAGAGGGCAAGAAGGGAAGGCGACAGAAGCATGGGGCTTCAGCTCTGACTGCAGCGTGTATTTCTCAAAAACAATGAAAACAAAACACAGGATGGAGGGAGGGACAGGGTCAGACCAGCAGGTGGCAAGGAGGGGGAACCCGGCTTGGGGGACTGATCCAGTCTGGGTGGGAGATTCTTCGGCGTTGTTGTGTTATTTTCTGGCCTTTTCAGCATGTTTGAAATATTCAAAGACCTGAAGAGCCATGCTTTTTTCCAAAGCCGGGAAGAACCACTATTTGATGAATAAAGGGAGAGCAACGGGAGCTCCGAAAACATCAGGAGCAAGGCGCGGAGTCCAGCCCAGGCGCCCGGAGTCACGTCACCGGGACACGGTCAATGGTCCCCTGGGTCTGTGAAGCAGGACGGCCGGGGGCCGTGCCGCACCACAGTGGACACGCAGGAGACTCGACTGTGTACGGACGCTCTTAGACAGAAGTCCCTCTTCGCCGAGAACTCAGAATGCTCTCACCTTCGTGTCAGTCGTAGTTAGCAGATTCTGCTGACAACAGACACTCAGGACGTACAAAACTTGTTCAGCTATCCACTGGGTGAACTGGGATCAGCACAGTCTACCACTTGGTGCAAATAAACACATTATAAAGGAACCTGTCACCATCCGGGGCCCGAGACCATCTAACCTAAAGCCCGGAGGTTCGCGGAATTACACAGACCAGCAATAAAACTACCACTACGGAGAGCAAATAAAAAAACAAACCCTCTTGTGATTCACCTTCAGGGCAATGTACAAAAACGGGGTCTAAGAAGGTTCTTCTCACCCTTTAAAATGCAGGCTCCTTGTGTTTTTCCCTGCTACCTCCCATGTGGCCCTACATACCAATCTTTTATTTTTTGTGCTTTATAGAACTAAGACAATAGGCATATTGAATAGGCTTTTTCAAACTGACACTTGGCCCTGTCGCCGGCCTGGCTGAGAATCATTAAGACACCTGCTGAACACACCCTGTAAAAACACTGCTTTGGATATACAACTTCGCCTCTTATTTAACCAAGATTTGTTTGAGTTCATTGTTTGACTTCGATTAGTGCGTATTTGTGTGTTGATCACTCATGGCATTGTGTACCGACCTCAAACCCTAAAGGAAACACACTACAGAAAAACAAACGGCTCTCAACAGAGATTTCATAAAATACAGACAAACAAAAGTCGTGTCATCTTAGCCCCTGCATACGAACACTTTTCCCCTAGAGCCGAACATTCTCACTCCTTCCAAAGGCGGCAGCCACACCTCAGAAATGGGACAGGTCCTGGGACAGCTGCCCAGCGCATCTCTCCCTAACTCCGGGCCCCTTCGCAGTGACCTTCTGCAGGCAGGAATGACGCCGGGTCCTTCACTGCCCTCATAAGCTTTCTGACCTGTGCCAAGTCCCTCCATGATTTTATTCAAATACAATTACCGTTCTAGAAAATGTACCTTTTTGTTTTTTCCGTATTTTCTCGACAAGAGACCGGATCTGCACGTACTCCTCCCATTCCTTCCCCGGGCCGGGTGCGGGGCTACTGCACCCTGGAACACAAACGTCACGGCACTCAAACACTGTTTGCTTTCAACTTACCGGTCAGGCTTCAGCACAAAGAAGATTTGGGTTTTGCTGCCACTGCTGCTTTACTTTTAATTTTTTTTTTAAGTTTATTCATTTATTTTGAGAGACAACTGAGAGAGAGGCAGAGAGGGAGAGCAGGGGAGGGGCAAAGGGTGGGGGAGGGAGAGAGAGAATCCCAAGCAGGCTCCATGCTGCCAGTGCAGAACCCAACGTGGGGCTCAAACCCATTAACTGTGAGATCGTGACCTGAGCTGAAACCAAGAGCTGGACACTTAACTGACACCCACGTGTCCCTACCATTTTTTTAAAGTAGGCGTCATGCCCACCGTGAGGCTCGAACTCACGTCCTCGAGGTCAAGAGTCGCACACTCCCCCCAACTGAGCCAGTCAGGCACCCCCCTGCTGGTTCACTTTTAAAGGACAAAGGTACCACAGCCACGATGATAAACGTGACAGGTATAAATCAGGCGTACTTTTCAAAGCATATAAACCCTCTGAAACCATCCACATGCTTATTAACCTGGGGCCCCGAACCTAAGTGTGAGCACTGAATTTGCACTGACGGATGGTCCCCAGAATACACCTGTACGTGGGGAAATCTAAAAAGCTAGGCTATGACGCAAAGCATTTCCCTTTCCCTAAAAACTCTTCTAGGGGATTAAAAAAAAAAAAAAAAAAAAAGGCAACCTTAAAAGTCAACGTTTCTTTCTAGTTAAGCCCTAGAACAGTGGCTGTCTGAAGGAACCAGTTAAATCGGACATAAGGACAATTACTCAACAAACATTTCACACCCGTGTGTAAGGCTCTATATTAAGCACGCTCTGGAGGAGTCACAAAAGACACAGCACAGTCGCTGCTGAAAAGGAAGCTGAGACTCTGCTGGAGGGGCCAGAAGCGAAAGGCAGCACTCAGACCGGTGCCGGGCGTTTCTGGAGGCTGTGCTCTGGGCACCCGGCCTGTCAGCGAGCTCTTTCCTCTTCAAACAACTGTAGGAGTTTAAAGGGAGCGCACTCTTCCCACGGCCACCCTCGTCTTCTGAGGAAAGAGTGTCTGTGGTAAATAACACCACCCAGCCCTAACCACGTGGACTCCTAACTCTTACGGCTAACCAGTCACTCTTCCATCGGCAAACACCGACGGAGGCCCCGGAATACAAGACGGGGCCTGTCCACAAGCTGCCCGCCGTCCGGTGGGGGACAAAGGAGGCAACGGGTCAGCACATCAGGGCTCTGCGGGGGCCCACGCTGTCCACAGGAGCACCCAGGGTGGGACCTGACCCGACTCGCTTGCTACCTGCTGCTGGCAAAGGAGAGACAGTTAAGCGTGCATTTGGGGTTTGGCCTGTCACATAATCTGAACATACAAGGAAAAGGAGGCAAACGTAGGTAGTTAATACAGGGACCCCAGCCAAGTTTGAAACCTACATAGCACCAATTTAAATTCACAGTGAAAAAAGGAATTTACCAATTTATACTAACTTACTGAAGCAAGTACAGGCACTTGATAGATACTTAATGTCCTTGAACCAAGAAATCGGAAAACTATGACCAAATCCCTAAAACTAAAGGGGAGCCATTCTGACGAGGGAGCAGAGCTCCAACGGTTTGCTCTCCGGGAGGCCCGCTGCACTCGCCTCGCACTGCTGTGGACCCCGAGGCTCACGGGGCTTACGCGGCCTGTCCACGGTGGTCGAGCTGGTCCCTGCCCACCGGGACCCAGGGGAGCCCCTGTTGTGGGCGGCCGCGCTAGAGAAGCTGCAGGTACACGGTTTCACCAGGGCCTCATTCCTCCCTACCCGCTGTCAATATCCCAGGTTTATGACAGCAGGGGAGAGTGGGGGTCAGAGCAGTTCCAAAAGTTGCCCAGCTCACGTGGCTAATAAGCCAGGATTTGAACCCCAGCCTGTCCCACTTCCCGCCTCGCCAGCCCAGAGACTGACCCGTGTGGCCTGAGCATGCAGAGCAGAGAAGCCTCGCAGCCCCGCGTGAGGGCGGGGAGGCCTGGGGGGAACTTACTCTGTAACAGCTCACTGGTCAGGTTCAAGGTTTCCTTCGGCGACACGCTTGCTGTGGCACCGGTGCCCGATTTCTGCGTTTTCACTCGACTCTTCTTACCCATTTTCTGACTACAGAGAAGAGAGAGAAAAGGCAAAATGCATTACGTTTCCAAAGAATCAAATCAAATAACGAAACACGGCACAGCAGCGGCTTAGCCTCGAGATGCTAACATTTTACTTCATGTGCGTCATATCCTCAAGTTTCCTTCCAGAAAAAGAGATGTGTGACAAGTATGAGTATTTGGAGGCTCTCAAACAAACAAACAAACGAAAAAATCGCTTTACTTTCTGGAAGAAAAGTTCCTTCCTTTTCACCTACAAAAACCATAGTAGAAGCAAATGTTACTCCGGAACTTTTTCAAGTGACACAGATTTTACCGTGCACGCTCCAATGCTTACCCCCTGACACTACACAGAGAAAGATTTTGTATCCACACGTGTAACACGAACCACCATACGGGCGCAAAAACCTATATTCTCTCCCACTTTGCTTTAGAAGAATCATCGCCCGTTGGCAGCAACTGTATCATGAGCAGTAGATTACGGACAAATGCTGAAGACATTTGAGAGCTCAAAGACGCTTCGGAGAGGTACTCTAACGCTGCCATTCTGTCTCGCTGGAGAAGTCAAGCCCAGGGTTTCATCCCAGGAAAGCGACGGCAGCCCCCCGCTGGAACAAGGTCTCCCCGCGCCTCCCCCCACGAGCCTGGTAGCCTCTCACAGGTAGGAAACGTGACAACAGTCCACAGCAGGTGACACAGTGGGACACAAAAGCACCAACAGCATGCCGGGCACAGACTGTGAGAGGATGCTCGTCTGAAAACGCTTTAAATTTTTTTTTAATGTGTATTTTTGAGAGAGAGAGAGAGAGAGAGAGAGAGAGACAGAGCATGAGTGGGGGAGAAGCAGAGAGAGAGGGAGACACAGAATCTGAAGCAGGCTCTAGGCTCTGAGCTGTCAGCACAGAGCCCGGTGTGGGGCTCGAACCCACAAGCTGTGAGATCATGAAGTCGGACGCTTACCTGACTAAGCCACCCAGGCGCCCCTGAAAACGCTTTATAACAAGGAGCCTCAAGATGTGCCTTGAAGAAAGTAAGGGATTGGGATGGGTGGGGCAATCCCAGGCAAGGGCAGGAATGAGGGAAGTAGAGGGGGCCCCGGGGGGGGGAACATGCCTGGCTGGAGAGGTGGCTCCCTGTGATCTTAGCACCCGGGGGGGGGGGGGGGGGGGGGGGGGGGGGGGGGGGGGGGG
>NW_024412396.1:71119516-71133291 GCF_014898765.1 Herpailurus yagouaroundi
CCCCCCCCCCCCCCCCCCCCCCGTGAGTCGGCCACCTGAAGGAGGCTACAAGCGCCCTGAGGAGTCTGGCCCGGGCGTTCCTCCTCCAGAGAGCAGCACTTCAGGACGACAGCCCAGCAAGATGGAGAGTGCTCAGCCAAGAAGCTACTGCAGCCATCCAAGCACCGATCAATGACCGACACTGCAACGCTGCTCCACGGAGCCCTCCCGAGTTACATTTAACCCAAAAGGGAACCAGAAGGCATGCTCTGCCCCATTTATTTTTACAAAAGGAAAGGACTCTCGTAGTGTGGAGATGAGGGATGGGATAAAAGGTTGCAACGTCACACTCTCCCACCGCAGAGATGATCCCTGACCTCATCTGAATGGAAGCCAGGCAAATATGGCCCATGTGCTGAAATAATAGAAAATCGCACACCCTGACTAGGATAGGTTTCTTCTCTTATGTATCTAACACGTGGGTATAATGTGTAACTTTATGTATCTAATAAGTCTTCTTAAACAGTGTGCCCTACACAGTGTATGCCATCCTGGAATCAGAAGGAACAGGTAAAAATACCTAAAACTTTTGCAGCAAGGAATTAGTTGCTTTGAGATCAAAAGCAGAAAAACAAAACAAAACAAACAAACAAAAAACTGGGTGGGGGGGGAGAGGACGGAAGCAGGAAGAGCTTAAGCCCCTTTTCCTGAACTTAAGGACTAGCTTCTGAAAGGAGAGAGACACTCCCCACGTGCCCATGTCACTTGCTCACGGCCAAGCCGAAGGCACAGCCTGATTGGAGCACCTCCCATTCTTCTCTGCATCTCGGGCTCTCTGTCCACTGAGAGCATGTCTGGCAGGAACCACTGAACCTGACCACAAATAACTAGAACTGCCCAGGAGTCTAGAAAGATTTCTTTTAGGGTGGTGATTTTTTGTATTCTTTTCTTCCCTTTTTTTTTTTTTAATTGAAGTGCAGCTGACATACAATATTATATTAATTTCAGGTGTGCAATTTAGCGATTCAACATTGGAATACATGGCAAAGTGATCGCCCTAATTCTAGCTGCCACCTGCCACGGTGCAAAGTTGTTACAGTATTAACAACTCTATTCCCGATGCTGTAGTTACATCTCTGTAACTTACTTGTTCTATAACCAGAAGTCTGTCCCTTTTAATCCCCTTCCTCTATTTTACCCATCCCCCTGCCCCCAAAGGACTTTAATGACACTTCTAAATACAGCTCCGTGGGAAGAGCCATAGGAACCAACCCCCGTGAGTGGTGGGCTTGTTGGGCCTCTCCCTTCAGTCCTGCTGGCAAGCCTCTCGTGTATCAGGCTCCAAACAACTTAAGAACATCACTTTGGGGGTGCCAGGGTGGCTCAGTCAGTTAAGCATCTGAGTTCTGCTCAGGTCATGGTCTCACAGATCGTGAGTTCGAGCCCTGCATCAGGCTCTCTGCAGTCAACGCAGAGCCTGCTCCAGATCCTCTGACCCCCTCTCTCTCTACCCCTCCCTTGCTCGTTCGTTTTCTCTCTCTCTCTCAAAAACAAATAAACATAAAAAAATTTAAAAAAAAAAAAAAAAGAACATCACTTTGATGAGGCGCCCCAGGCCCTCCCCTTCTCCTAGCAGACCTGGGGAACATGAGCTGGAGACAGCCATGCTCTCATGCACCGGCCCTCACCGTGTGCGGACCCACCACCAAGCAGGCCTCTTCATTCTGCCCGCAGCCCCTTACCTCCCGCAGATCCTCCTGCAGGGACCCCCCCAACTGCCATCACCCCCAGCATGGAGATACCTGTCTGATACGCTGATCATTAATTAAAAGAGCAGCACTGACCCTTACGTGCAGTACTTACACTCTGCAGGTGCTGGGCTAACACAGACCTCCTCATTTGATCTCCCTAGACCCCTCTATCATCCTCATCTTTAAAAACACTCTTTTTAATGTTTATTCATTTTTGAGAGAGAGAGAGAGAGAGAGAGAGAGAGAGAGAGAGACATGGCGTGAGCATGGGAGGAACAGAGAGAGACACACAGAATCCGAAGCAGGCTCCAGGTTCCGAGCTGTCAGCACAGAGCCCGAAGCGGGGCTCGAACCCACAAACCGTGAGATCATGACCTGAGCCGAAGTCGGACGCTTTACCAACTGAGCCACCCAGCACCCCTCATCCGCATCGTTTCGATGACATTCTCAGAAAGGTGAAGTCCTTCAGCTTTGTCCAAGGTCACACATCGGGTAAGACGTGCAGCCGGAATAGAACTCAGATCTGCCTGGCTCCCGAGCTGGGCCACTGCCCTGCTGCTGTTGAAACGCAGAGCAAAAGCACAGGGCACTGCAGGGGGCAGGAGGGCTAAGAGGTCTTTCCAGACCCGACGCCCAACTACACCCTGCCAAGCGCCCACACCCCTGGATGTGGCCTACTGCCACCCGCTCCCGCCCACCTCCTGAATTCACCTCTCGCTTACATTCTGACACTAGCCTTTTACATGTCTGGGCCCAAGGCCATCCCTAACACGCAAATCCGCCCCGTGCTGCCATCCCTGCCGCAGCACTTCAGGCTCCAGCAACAGCAAGGACACCCAGTCCCTCGTATGGGTGTCATCGCATACCTCTACGCCCTGTCCCGCTATCTCGCCCACCTCACCCCTTGCCGCCAATACTTGAGTCGCCTGTGCAGTAACTCACTTCCTCTAAAAGCCCTGCCCGGGCATCACCTCTAAAGCCTTCGTGATCCTCTGAGCTGCAACAGCCCCTCCTCTGTGCCACTTCTCCCACTACTGGCTCTCACTGCACTGGAAGTCTTGCTCACACGCCAGCTTTCGTCCTGGACAACGGGCTCCTTGAGGCACCATGTCCTATTTCCATTTGTGTCCCCGACACCCAGCCCAGAACCCAGCCCAGAGCAGGCTGTCTGCATACGGTGCTCATGAGCTCCCAGGAAAAAGAATTCTCTCCTTGGGCAGTTCTTAGGTCAAAATCAGTATTGCTGAAGCTCCCACCCGAGTTTCTGTCTCCTCAGAACGTTAAGATGACGTCTAATTTCTCCTGCAGGTGAGAGACCACTAAATATCTGGTCACAGTGATTTGAAAACACAATAGATTCCTTTGGCAATAATACTCTACGGTGGAATACTTAAAACTCAATTGTTCTCATGATTTCTTTCCCTTACGCCAAAAAACTGCCGGCTCTTAGAAATGAGTCATAGGTGTAGGGATACAACGCAGGTCAAATTTCCAAACACATCCGTCAATTAGCACCAGGAAGAACAGGTACCTGGAACATACTCTGCAGAGGCCAGGGTGGGGGGCGGAGCTATGTTTACAGAAGCAGTCACTGAAGCCCAAACCACTTAAGACCTTCACCTCCAGTTCCTCCCATCCTTACGGCTTCATCTCCCTGCCTCCAATCTCCTTCCCCGGCACACGTGGACAGCTAGCCTTTACAGATAGAGGCATCAAGTGCCTGATAAGTGCTCGGCCACTGCCGGGAGGTATCGACACAGCCAGCACTCACGGAGCCTCCCTCGTGCGTTTCCAGCCCTAGCTGTCCCCAGCAAGGGACCAGCATTTCGACTCTAGTACCACACCTTGTTTTGTCTGTTCCCGAACTTCCCATAACAAATACGCAGACTTCTTTTGCTCGACACTAGGTCTTTACACAGCTCACAGGGTGGTCCCACCTCCCCAGCACACCCCTCAAGGTCCATCACACCTCATCTCATCTCAACCGGCTGCCTTCACTCTACCCCTCACCTCTTCACACGGCACACTCCAGGGATATGCTCATTCTCCCCGTTTTCTAGAAAGAAGCTATCCTCCACTACCCTTTTCTCACCTCCTGGCAAAATGTTTCACAAACTTCAAGACTCAGCCCAAATACCCCCGAGGTCCTTGAGGAAAGTCTAGGCTCCTCCATTAATTTCATAGACTTGAAGCCATGAATGTCAGCAAGAATGAGTCAAGTTCAAGGTGACGAACAGACGCTAAAGTCCTGGATTACCTTGAGATTCAGTCTTTTGTGACTCTTTTTGGAGTGGTTCCCTCCCACAGAGATAGAGACCCTCATGGAGAGAAAGCTGCTCGCTCAGGAGAGGCAGTAAGAACCTTACATACAGGCATCCACTCACTTCATCTTAATTAAAGTGGGAGGGTTGTCTGTCCTTGTCTCCAGGGACCATACCTACTTAGGGCACAGGGTCATAGATCCAGGCCAGGGTTTAATCTGTCCTCCTGGAAAATAGGTTTGCACCGACCCCCTCTTGGAAAGCTCCCCGGCTGACCTGGACTTGCTCTGCCTGGGAGCCCCCACTGCTCTGGGGCCCCTGTGCCCTTAATCAGAGGTGGTTATGGCCTTGTTGCCGAGCCTGCAGTTTGCGTGAGGAGCTCCAGACTCTTCATTTCTCTGTCCCCCGTCGTTCTTTCCTGGGGGGGGGGGGAGGGAGGATGGAGGATGGAGGAGAGAGGCAGAGAGAGCGGAGGAGACAGACAGAATCCCAAGCAGGCTCCGCGTTGTCAGCGTGAAGCCCGATGCAGGGCTCAAACTTGTGAACCATGAGACCAAGAGTGAAAATCAAGAGTCGAATTCAAGTCGGAGGCTTAACGGACAGAACCACCCAAGCGTCCCAGGAACTCAAGACTGTGAAGGGTGGGGTTCTCGGTACCCGGTTCTACGGCCCAGCAGCCAATCGTCTGAACTCGTACGGCCATCGGTGTCTGTGACATCTGTTTACTTCTAGGTCAGATATGGCTTAGCGCCAGTTCTAATCTCTGTAGGAAGCCCCTAACTCACGGTATACCTGGACGGCACAAGTCCCACATTTACTTCTTTTCACCCCAAAGACCATCAGGCTCTCTCCCCGTTTGCCAGCCCCCTGCACACTGCCCTCCCTCAGCCCCTGGCCTGGCGGTCATTCCCTGATCCACACTCTGTCCTCCATCACCGAGGCCTACGGGCCTTTACCCCATGGTGGCCGTGTGTCTGAGTCTTGGCTAAGACCCCACCTCGCCTGTGGTCGCCCTCCCTGCACTGCCAGGGCCCAGCTCTGGAGCCTCCGTGGCCTCACCCACCGCAGCCTACGTTACCTTCGCACCCGTTTTATGCACCGTCTCGTGGCAGAAATACAACAAACCTTCCGTCTCTGAATTACCTGTAGGTGTAGTATCGTGTCATGGACACAGATGAGGGTCAAGTATCTGTTCAATGAAAGAAAATCTTTGGATATCATTTTGGATGTGTTAGTATTGCCCGTGGGTAAGATTTACTTCCCATCACAGCAGTACGATTTTGCGTCAAAGCACCATTTCCGTATATTCCCCCACCAGTGAATAAAACATCAGTCAAAATGCAACACTGAATAAATATTTATCTACTGCTACTAAAGAACTAAGACGAGGGGCGCCCGGGTGGCTCAGTCGGTTGGGCGTCCGACTCTTGATCTCAGCTCGGGTCACGATCTCATGGTTCATGAGTTCAAGTCCAGCATCGGGCGTGAAGCCTGCTTGGGATTCTGTCTCTCCTTCTCTCTCTGCCCCTCCCCTGCTCGGGTGCACATGGCACGCATGCACGCGTGGACTCTCTCTCCCCCTTTCAAAACAAATAACTGAAAAAAAAAAAGAAAAAGAACTAAGAAGACTCTTAAAAGTAAATATATAAATTTTTATATATGCATAAAATATATGGAATTCACATTTGAAGTTAAAAGTTTCTTTCAGGAGTCCATGGTTTATCATTAGAAAAGCTTTAGTGTATTTTTCACGACAGAAACTCCCTGATAAACACAAATGCAAAAGTTTTTAAATGTTTTTGGTCTCTCAGAAAGCAACAAAGCAGCGACGAGTCCACTTCCAACAGAAAAAGAAAAAGAAAAAGAAAAAAAAAGGGGGGTTATGGCCCAAGCACAGCTTGAAGCTCTGTGAGCTATTGTGACCAGGGGCGCAAGTGTCCGCATGGGGCTCTGCCCTGGTCAGACACATCCCTGCCACAGCCGGCAGAGAGCGCGCTGACGACAGCCATGCCATGTCAGGGAGCTTAAACACGGCTGTGACTTGGCCAAGAGCCCACAGCCATCAAACCGTGGACCCACAGCTTCCAACCCAAATGTGTATTACTCCCAACACTGAGGCAGGCTCTGGACATAGATGCAGCCAATGAACCACCTGTCCTGCATCTGCGTGCCCAGGACTATGCCAGCTGCGGAGGAACACAAAATGAAGGCAGGCCAGACGTGCGGGCCTCAAGGACGATGCGGTGCAGAAACAAGACCCAGCATGCACAAGTCCTCAAAGACCTAGGAGAAGGAGCTAGAGAGGGCCAAGGAGCGAAGTACAATTAAAGGAGGACTACGCTTCAAGATGCAATTTGAGAAGATGCTAGAATCCAGTCTGAGTGGTTTCCTAAATTCAACCCCTTCTGCCTTTTTTAGCTAACAATGTTGATTTCCTCCACCTCAGGGATTGGAAATAAGTACTTACCCTTTCCATTTATGATTCAAGAATGTGTTACACACAATGAGTAATTTTCATTGTGGTTCAGCTGATCTGGGGCTAGAGTCCAAGTTTCAACAAATGAACAAATAGGTAGCCTGAACATCCTTTGTGCCCCTAGCGGATAAAAACCACCTACCAGAAATTCAGCAAGTTCCTACGGAGACCAAATATTTATCTCCAATATTTATTTCAAAAATTTATATTAGAAAGATATAAAGAGGTCTAAATTAAGTATGTGTACACACATTTACACACATACAGATATTCAAGACAAATTCCAATTATTACCCTGAAGGTACAACACCAATTTTTTTTTTTTCAACGTTTATTTATTTTTGGGATAGAGAGAGACAGAGCATGAACGGGGGAGGGGCAGATAGAGAGGGAGACACAGAATCGGAAACAGGCTCCGGGCTCCGAGCCATCAGCCCAGAGCCCGACGCGGGGCTCGAACTCACGGACCGCGAGATCGTGACCTGAGCCGAAGTTGGACGCTTAACCGACTGCGCCACCCAGGCGCCCTGGTACAACACCAATTGAAAGGATTTTTTTTCCTCCCAAAGTTTAGACTGAAAACTGGTATCATTTATAAATTCTTATGGAATTACCTGGAGACAAACCAAAGTAAACAGTCCAAAAAGAATTCAAACAATACTTAAGACAAAAGAAACTAAGTGGGAAAGCATACAGGATTGATAGACAAAGCCATTCTACAAACAATTATACACACAGTCGTTCAAAGGAAGGGGCATCTGTAAGACGGAACAACAGCAGGCCAGGAGTTTCACTCCTATCTATGCTTCTTCACCGTGCAGATATTTTAACCATCTATAGAATCCTCAAAATGCAGCCCTTTAAGACGCCATAAACTATTTAGTAAAACCACCAGCAACCTCTCCACTTAGTAGATAAAACTGACCTTAGTAAAGTATAAAATAAATGGTATATTCAATTATTTTAATTGCTAACTAATATGCGTCTGGTATCTGTACTCAACAACCACTCCTGACCAGGCAAGCGATTTTTCTATATATAATCTGTGCAGTGGAATAAAAAGTCAGGTTGGGGCACCTGGGTGGCTCGGTCGGTTGAGCATCCGACTTCAGCTCCGGTCATGATCTCAGAACCCGTGGGTTCGAGCCCCACGTCGGGCTCTGTGCTGACAGCTTGGAGCCTGGAGCCTGCTTCGGATTCTGTGTCTCCTTCTCTCTCTCTCTCTCTCTCTCTCTCTCTCTCTGTGTGTGTGTGTGTCCCTCCCCTGCTCACTCTGTCTCTTTCTCTCTCAAAAAAATTTTAAAAAAGTCAGGAGAAATTAGACAAAGCACATTTAGACAACTTGGCTGATAGGAGGGGGGCAGTGAGGAAGGGTGCTAGGCACTTTACACCCACTATTACAAAGTCTAGCTTGAGTACACGGAACAGAGACAGGATTCAGCTGGGTGGTTTTTGAGGGTTTTTTTTCCCTAATTCTAAGTGGGAAGTATAGATAAATGTGTATCTTTCCTGAGTTGCTTTCAGGTAAATACAAATAGAATAAACATTTCTGATTACATTTTTTGGCAATCTATCCAGAAAGTTTGGGCTCTAACCCAGCATCTCCTGAACCTACCCAACTTTACAGCTGGACTGACTGCAGCAGAGAACTGTCCAATGCTTCCTCCTACCTCAGGCACCCGGCTGGCTGTAAATGTACTTGAAGGGAGTGAGAGAGCCCGTCTGATCTCTGTGCAGGAAGAAAAGAAGCTCACGAAAAGATCTGGCAGGCCATTAGGATCAGATTACTACATTCTGAATTAAATACACAAATATAGGATGATGGCTTAGGAAAATGAAAGCACTCTCAAACTGGAAAGTATTGAACTGTGCAATGTTTTCTCTCCTCCAGAAACTGACGATGAACACGCGTCCCTGCACCACATGCTACCGGGTTAACTGAAACTAACACGTATGGGAAACATGTGCTCTCTCCCTACAGTGGCAGGGCCTATTAGCAGGTTCAAGCCACACGAACCCTACCGGTTTAAGGAGATACCTGGCACCCATCATTCCAGTGCCTATCGAAGGAGGTACCGATGTGCCACAACTCCGAAGTACCAAGAGGTCAAGGCAAGCAGGCAGGCAAGAAGGGGAAGCCTCCTTCAAGCCAAGTTTCAAGCCAGTAGCTCCTTAAGTAGCAGGATGAACGCAGCCCTGTAAATTGCACGTAAGTAAAATCTCAATCTCTGTACAGAACCATTTACAATCTATAAGCAGACAGGGGCAGGTAGATACACACACATTTGAGATTTAACAAAATACACACATTTCTTGCTTTCTACAGTGTTTTCTGCTAATTTCCCACTAATTTACACAGTAATTTTAGAAATGCTTAAACCATTTCTGATTGACTTTTCAATATATAATAGTTTCAGTTTTAAACTGCTGTTGAATTAAACTGTAAATACACTTAAAATGAGGCTCCTATTTAAAGGAAGCTGAAAAAAAAACCTCTCAGAAAGCAAAGAATCATTTGGTATCATGAATAATCATTTCTTTCATGTCTTTCTAAAAGAAAAAAGAAAAACGTTAAGTGAAGAAACAGCTGTAATCCGTCAAGAAATTACCTTCGAACCACCCACATTCCTCCCCTAAGATTTGAGATTCTAGAACTGTGGAATATGGGGCTTGGAAGAGACTTTTGGGGTTATCTGCATTAATCCTCAGCCCCACACATGTTTAAAAGAACCCCACCCAGGGTCATGAAGCAATGACAGTCGTCAAAGTGCGCCGCTATCCACCGCCATGAATTCAGGTCTGAAAACGCTGGAGAGGCAGGGTGGAGAGTGTTGTGACTAAGAAACGCACTACTTGAGGCTTGCTGCTGCTAAGGGCAGGGACAGAGCGAGGGACAGAGCGGAGGTTCTGCGGGCACTCCTGTGCTTCCCAGGGCTGGAGCTGCGAACCGCCCACTGCCACGTGTGCATTTCCAGGTTGTGAGCCACTCCAGCACTACGTTGTTGGAAAGGTCATCATCTCCTCTGACCTGTCCCCCACTTCTGCCTTTCAAAGAGAAACGACCACCCTTCAAATTTTTGAAGACCGCACTCTGTTCCCCCACAAAGCCTTCTCTTCTCCCGGTTTAACATACTCCTTCTCAAAAGTGGACAAAACTCACTTAGGTACGTTCAATGAAGTTTTTTCTCCAGGCAACAAAACCCTTCTGATGAGCTCTGAGAGGGACACAGTTCAGTGGGGATTGTCTTCCTGGAACTCGAATCAAGGGGATCTTAGGATTATGCCTGAGACTGCCCGGGCTTTTCTACGAGTCAAGTAAACAAAGGAGTGCATTCATTTGTTCAGTGCACATTTCTCGAGTATCTAATCTGAAAGGCACAGATGAGTGACACACAGTCCCACAGCCTTGAGGACAAAATGACAATCAACTGAAACCTTTGTTACACAAACGGATTTTCAGCAAGACAAGACGTGCTGTATCAAGTGAGTGTCTGAACCGAAATGCAATTTTCATGCTGTCATTGTTTGTTTCCAGGCCACTGTCACCATCACCCCTGCCACACACAATGTCCTACGGCAGGTCCCCAATGACGGTCTTCGTCATGACTGCATCATTTGGGCACTTACTTTATCAGAAACTGAGGGAGGCATTTCACACAATAGAAAGAGATAGAATCATACCCACTTTACAGATGAGAAGGTTGAAATTGAGAGAGGTTTAGAAACTCCACACAAGATGAAGGCTCAGTTGGTAGCACAGCCTCACCAGCACACCCTGGTGGCAAACTTTACCGACACTCAATAGTGTTTCACGGATTCAGCTCAAAACCAACCCACTTGCGAAGGCTTGGAAGGCTGGTCATCGCCTCCAAAGTTCAAAATAACAGTATTCCCTTACAGTAGCAAAACGTACCACGTAAAGGTTTTACCTCTTCGGCCTTTTTCAGGTAGAGAGCCGTTTTGCTAGCCTTGTCCAAACAAATGGGAGTTGCCTCAGCTTCGATGGGAAACTTCCAAATAAGCCTCTGCCCAGTCCCGCATATCCCACATTGATCTCTGCAATGCCACACGCATGTCAAGAAACTGCAGAAACCACTTAGAAACATGTAGCAGTGCTAAGCCATTACAATCAACACACGGAAAACTTCGTTAATCATTAGCCAATATGGCAAAAGCAACTTTAATGAGTATCTTTCAACACGAACCCTTCCTTTCTTTTAACTGTGCTCGCTGGAAAATTATTGATAGTGAAGAGTCAGGCCTGTTTACTGAGACTGAAAGCTTTAAGTCACTCAGTCATGTGACTGTTTGCACCTTGCTAAATCCTAACGAATTGTGTCCTAAAAACGTGAAGAGTGAAACTCAGGATCGTAGATAGGTGATGAGGCTAAAACACAGCACATTTATTAAGAGTTCTATGTAGACACCCTGATTACACTCTCTGGACAATGTTTAGTCCTTCTAGAAAAGAGTGAAAGCATTTCTTCGTGTTCTCTTTTCCCTGCCCGCCCTCCACACATCCCCACCACTGAAGCTAACGCACGTAGCAGGTTATGATCTCACTCGGCTTGGCAATCAGCATCACTCAGATTCTTCTCAAAATCTTAACTTCAGGGTCGGGCTCGTCTTCCACGGTCAGCCAAAAGTGTTTGGGCTTGTCTTGATTACTAATTAACTTCTACTTAGAAAGTACTAGAATAAGAAAGAACTTCAAAGTCTTAACGTTGGTATTTGACTTCCATAATCATTTAGAATCATTTTTCTTCCACTCAAATTTATTTCAGTTGCAAACTGTCAATACTTGGGCTCGTACCTCTTGATTTACACCTGTTCCTTTCTAAAACCTAGGGGAAATAAGAGTCTACACAGCTAATCTCTGGCTTGAGTTATTGGATGGATTTAACAACAAAAGTAGGACTTCTAATCTGGCCAATTCCGCTAACTAAGCTTTCTTTACATAATACTATCATTATGTTAAATAGGACTCAGAACGAACTGATATCCAAGATAAACATGTCTACGACCGCAGCAAGAGAAAAAGGATGCACAGCAAATCAAAATGTTCGTCAACGATAAGATGGGCCCAAATATAACGTGAGCAATTTGAGAAAACAACTGGCCACAGGCGACTTGCAAAGTGACCTAAGAATAAAGACATATTCACTGCTCTGTTAAAAAATGTTGAGTGCCACAGTAGTAAGTGACTCCGGTTCCTCTAATGGGGGAACAAGATCATGGCTCCATTCCCAGGACTTAGGTACAAAGAGAGGAGACACACTGGAAGCTCTTCCTCCCCACCCCCGACAGAAGCACCATGCACTGTCCACCAAACAAGCCTTTTTGGGGGGGAAAAAAAAAAAAAAAAAAAAAAACCTGCCAGTGAAAGATAGTCATCAAACTACACACACAAAAAAGATCTACTATTATTAGCTGTGTGTTTCTAAAAGTTACTTCAGACTTGAGATAAGAAAGAAAAGGAGACTATGTAATTCAAACATTGAAGGAACTGGAAAGCCTCAAAGTGAACCGACAGCCAGTAAAAAAAAAAAAAAAGAATCCAGAGTAAGTCTCAGCTAGCAGGTAAGATTTCTGCTCCCAGGCCTGCTCACATTCCACAGGCCACAAACTGTGTACCTGGTTTTATTGAATTCTGTAACTGCCTACTAAATCCTTCCGCTACCAGCAGGCCTTGGTTGTACTCAGGCTGGCACTTCCCTCCAGCTGTCACCCGTCAGGCTCTTCTAGACGCGAAAGCATCAAGTTTTAAGGAGGCTGTTGTGAGCGCTCCTAACAAAACAGTTTTCCGGTGGTTGAACTTAAGGAGGGACGAATGTTTCGGCACAACCTTTACATTTTCCTCATTTTCCAGCGGCTCTTCAAAGATTTAACCATTTAAAATGCGGCCTCAATGCTTGCCATAGGGAAGAGAAGATCAGTTCAGCGTTACTTTCTTACTGACAATCTTAACTGCACTCTCACTGACAGAACTGAACAGAAACTTTCATTTCCGCTGCGAAAATGTTTCAATCTTCAAGTCCAACATCAATGCCACTGCCAGGAACAAAAGCACCAAGAGAGGTCAGCAAACTGAGGAAGAGAAGGAAAGCAGCAACCATTTTACCCTCTCAGGATGGAGTAGCATTTCAGACGTTAGCTTACAATTTTGAATAGGCTGAAAGGAGGCAGGCAGGCAGGAAGGGGCAGCAGAAGGCTAAAAACTGAGGTTTGGAATTCCAATAAAGAGGTTGTTCTGTATTTGAGAACTTGGCTTTGCAAACTCCTTTCTGGGGCCAGAGAAAAACACTCCTCCTTAAATTGTTGGAACCTGACCAGAATATCAATCACAGCAGCCCCTGGGACTAATTTGGTAAAAGGCGGGATTGCACACACAGTAGCCTGCATAGGCACAATTTATCATGGTTCAAGCCAGTCTTGCCAAACGTGAACAGTGCAAAGCTGCTTTTATTTTGCTGTATTCTTGAGTTAAATGCATTCACTTAAAATGGTAAGAAAAACCTCTCCAAGATTATTACTGGCTATTTCCATTTTGAAATACCAGCGGGGTCAACTGAGAAGAAACACAGGGAAGGGAGAGGTATCGTTTATACATGATAAAATTCACTTTTCAGTGTCCGGTTCTACGAGTTGGGGCAAACGCATATAGCTGTGGAACCAACACCCACAATCACGCCAGGAGCAGGTTCATCGCTAAACAGTGAACTCGGAAGGTCTTGGAAGCAAAAGTCACCTGTCAACACACTTTAAAAGTACTTTCGCTTTTGAAATGACACGTCCCTCATCTGGAATCGCCAAGCAACACCCTGCAAGCGATCCTACACGTGCGGCTACGCGGCGGGGGTGAGGCCGCGCGGCGAGTGGCGCCCGCTACCCGGCGGCTCCCGTGCCCCGACGACAAGCGGGGCGAAGGCGGAGTCGCGGCGCCCGGCCGGAGCCGAGAGGAGGAAGAGTTTAAGGGCCGGAATGACAAACTCCAAAGCACCGAATTCTTCTCCCTAGTAGGGCGCCGAGCTTGTGGACCACGGCCAGGGCGCGTGGGAAGACAGATGACCTATTTTCAACGCCTGTTTTTATAGCTGGAAAGTGAGAGAGAGAAGCAGGGGCTGGTCCCCGGGCGCACCTGACGTTTGGGGAGCGGAACACAGAAGCCACACAGCCTTCACCCGGGCGGCGGCGGGGAGGGAAGGAAGGAAGGAAGGAAGGGAGCGCGGGCCGGCCGCACGCACAGCCCAGCCGCCCAGCGCGAGCCGGAGCCGCCCGGGCCCCACCCGGCGGGCGCCCAGCGACCGG
>NW_024412396.1:71133691-71225836 GCF_014898765.1 Herpailurus yagouaroundi
GCTCTCCCAAGACGAAAGTGTCGCCAGTCTCTTCCCGGCCCCTCCCCACGGGTCAGCCGTCGCTGCGGGCAGGAGGAGGAGCCAGCCCGGGGGCGTTCTATTTCGGCAGTCCCGCCCCCCCCGGGGCGAGAGGGAATTCGGGAGCAACCGAACGTGCTAACGGAACTTGGACGCGGGAGGCGGGGCCCGAGACGCCCTTTCTCCAATCAGCGCCTGGCGTGGGCGCAGCCCATCCAATTGTGGCGCCGAAGCTGGCGGGGCCGAGGCCGTTCTGGCCCGCAGGCCCAATGGCTGGAGAGGAGGCCGTGCAGTACGGTTAGGGGTGGCTGGGCGGGGCCGCGCCCGGTCGCTGGTTTTTCGTCGCGGACGCAGCGAGATGACGTCGCTTCCCCGACATTCCACGTCCAAGATGGCCGCGGTTGGCGAGGAGAGACGTCGCTAAGGGGCTTGCCTGAGGCGAGGGGTGAGTGACCGACGGACCGCCGCTCACCTCCACTTCCCTGGAGGTCGGAGTAGGGTATAGCCATTTATCTCCGGCCATTGGCGGAGTCTCTTTTTCGGGATTCCGCCTCGCTCCGCTATCCCTGGTGCAAATCGAAGTTAGCGGGCGACGGCGGGGCTGCGGGTTGGGCTTCGAGACAGTGTATGAGACACAGGAGCGGGGCAGGGAGGCCGACGCGGACCCTAAAACAGACAGCAGCCCTCGAAGTGAGGGGCGGCTAGGATTCGGGGACTTTCTAGCAGATGGGGAGAAGGGGCGGGGGGGGGCGCGTGCTCTTAAACGCGCGCGCAGCCTCTGAACCGCACAATCGCAGTGTACCTCTATCTTCCCAGTTTATTTCGCAGTGTTCTGGTCCCTGTCGAGGTTAGGCCTGAGACTTACTCTACTCTACGTCTGAGGTACTCCGACTTTGGAGTCTGAAGAACCATGTAACAGGGTGGGACTAGAAATAAGGAAAAGGAACTTCCGCGATTAGGTTCGTTCTTGCCGAGACGTCGTCTTTACCGATCCTCTTCTGGACTGTTTGGTTTGTTATTAAAGCAGTTGTTCTTAAGAAAATTGAGGCGTAAGTCTGAGGTTGTCTGAAAGTACTTGGACTGTTACCAGCACCGAGCACGGTTGGTAACGCTCCCTAAACTTGGACTGCCAGTTAAACCGAGCTTTCGCGAAATCATCTGACGTTAGGCGCGACTTCTGAGAGCAGTTACTTGAGGGTGATCTCTTGTGGTTTTAAAGTAAACTTGATAGTGATTATGTATCTCGTTCTAAATCGCTCTTTAGATGTATCTAGTATGGTGCTTTTCATTTGTAGGCGCTCATTAAGGGTTTGTTTGAATGATGTTGCTAGAATGAAAACTCCATGAGGGGCTTTGTATCCTCAGCACCTAGAACACTGGGTGACGTATTGTAAGCTTTCTAGATTGTTGAATGAACAATGGATGGATGATGGTAGTAATGGTGGTATTGGTAGACATTTTGGTTAAGATCGTTAGCGGCTTTAGATTGCTTGCTTGTTAAATAATCTTGACGGTAAATGTAAGAGTTATCCAGGATTATTTTATTTTATTCACAGTAACCACTCTTAGTGTCTAATTTTCAGGGTTTTTTTTTTCCTTTTGTCTCATTGTATTGTAATGCATCATTCAACCTTATTTGTTGATTCTTGCATAAAACATAATGGGTGTTTCGTTTTGAAAATGTAGTTTGCACCAACAAGCAATAAGGAAACATTCTAATTACTAAGGAGGTCCTTACATTTTCAATGCCACTTCTGAAATTGAATGTCGTAAAGAAAAAATGGTTTTAGCCTACCTTACCTAGGGAGATAATGTTTGAAAGCAGTGAGTTCGCTGAAGAAGAAAAATGGTTTGTTTGCTGTCTCTAAGAATTGGGTGAGGACCAACAAAATGAAAAGGAAGTTCAAGGTAATGGAGGAGATCATAAAGAACTTCAAATTGGATTAAATTCATTTCATATTTTTAGGGTCAGATAAATGATATACCGGCATACTTGCAGGTAAAATTGTAAAACCACTGCTCATAGCTTTTGAGGAATCTGAAAACAACAGTTAATGGTGTAAGACTGGAATCTGGTAAATATCTCAGATTTTGCAGAGACCAGTTAGGTTGATGGCTCTTGGATGCTAGAACTTGTTACTCTATTTTAGAGCCTTGGTTTTGTGTTGTTTTTTTTTTTAATTTTTAAATGTTTTTATTCATTTTTGAGAGACAGATACAGAGTGCAAACAGGGGAGGGGCAGAGAGAGAGGGAGACACAGAATCCGAAGCAGCTCCAGACTCTGAGCTGTCAGCACAGAGCCCAATGTGGGGCTCGAACCCACAAACCACGAGATCATGATCTGAGCTGAAGTCGGACACTGAACCAGCTGAGCCACTCTGGTGCCCTGTGTTTTAGAGCCTTGTTGGGAGAGCAGAAAGAGTTTGTGAGTACTTGGGAAAGGAGAGCTCATTGCCTCAAACTTCAGAGCTTCAACTAAAAAAAAAAAGCCAGCCCGATGACATACGTCTAATTACTTGTCCCTAGAAGTTTGCTACCTTGGTGGTGAATGAGGGCTTGCTAGGCATGGGTCCATTTAGGTTTCCTGAGGACACTGAATGTATCTCTCTTCCTGTCCTAGTAGACACAAGAGACACATGTACACTGGCTAAGGTCTGCTTGGGTGGATTTATGTCCATTGAAATTACCAAACCCCAAATGATTAATGGGCTGATGTCAGCCTGAAGACAGGTGTTTAGAGATGAGCTATAGGGCTCTGGTCTTGCCCCTACTCTGGTTAGCACCTTTTTTTCTTATTGCCAACTTTAAATATATGAGGCATACTCCTCACATTAATAAATGTACTCAAAACCTGTAGCTATAAAGAATTTTTAAAGGTTGGGGCGCCTGGGTGGCGCAGTCGGTTAAGCGTCCGACTTCAGCCAGGTCACGATCTCGCGGTCCGTGAGTTCGAGCCCCGCGTCGGGCTCTGGGCTGATGGCTCAGAGCCTGGAGCCTGTTTCCGATTTTGTGTCTCCCTCTCTCTCTGCCCCTCCCCCCGTTCATGCTCTGTCTCTCTCTGTCCCAAAAATAAATAAACGTTGGAAAAAAAATAAATAAATAAAATAAATGTACTCAAAACCTGTAGCTATAAAGAATTTTTAAAGGTTGAAACAATAGGTCAAAATTAACAAGATGTAAATTTGCCAGGTCAAATCTACAAAAGTTCATTATGCATATTTGAGACGAGGAAGACCAGATTTGGGGGGGAAAAAGGGGGGGGGTGTGGATTGTAGGATGTAATGTTCCATCTGTGGAAGCAAAGTGGAGAATCTTCCCCAGATTGAGGGAAAGCGATATTTTCATCTAACGACAAATTGTGGCTCTGCCATTTACGACCTTTGTGAATTAGGCAGGCTGTTTCATGTCTCTTTGGTTCTGGTTTCTGCACAATAAATTGTGAGAATAATAAAATACAGCTTGCAGGCATGCTGTGTCTCAGTGGACGCACAATGGACATGTTGCTGAGTATTGGTAATCTCCCTTCCCCCACTTACTATGAAGATCGTGTAAACAACGTTTTCCATTTTGGTTGCTAATGTTTAGGGGTTATCTTGAAACACTAAAAACCATGTTGAGAAAATAGAGGTGTTTGTTTACCCTGGAGAAGAGAAGGGAATGGGAAAATTGTCTTCACATTTGAGAGGCAATCAGTAGACAAGGGAAAGGTAAGGATTCAGAGAGTCGTTGAAAGGCGGAAAAGTCAACGTTAAGACTAATACAAAAATAAAGGTGAACACTAGTTAGTGATACCCAGCAATGCCATAGGTAAACTATTAATGTTTTGTAATACTAATTTGTAAACTATTAATGTTCATTAATGAAAGTGGCCGAATGAAGGTTAGTGAGTGACTAAGTATTACTTAGAGGGAATTTCTGTACTAGGTCAGAAAATTGAGTAATGACCTTCACTATTGCTTCCAACATGTAGGTGTCCAAATTCTAAACTTGAAAATGCATTTCTTCTTTCATCATTTAAAATGCTATATCTAAAGCACATTCCTGGAAGATGTTGCTGAAAAGCTTTGACATGCCGCTTGTTTATTGAGAGATTTTTACTTGTGGTGCTTGTAACCCTGAGCCATTTTCACAGTAATCATGAGCTGCTAATGAGAAAACCTGTAACTTTAGGGTCTTGTGAAAAAATCAATAAAGGGTAATAGGAACAGGGGTGTAGAACTGAGGTATGGACTTTTTCAGGGGAGTGAGAACTGTTTTGATTCTATTTATGCACATTTATTTTCACTTTCGTGTATTGTTTATTTGACCCCGGAGCCTAAAGGCGCTCTCTCTCTCTCTCTCTCTCTGTGTCAAAAATAAACATTTTACAAAAATTAAAAAATAAAAAGGGGGGGTGCCTGGGTTGGTTGAGTGTCCAACTTCAACTCAGGTCATGATCTCATGGTCCATGAGTTCAAGCCCTGTGTCGGGCTCTGTGCTGACAGCTCAGAGCCTGGAGCCTGCTTCGGATTCTGTGTCTCTCTCTCTCTCTCTCTGTCTCAAAAAAAAAACAAAACAACAAAAAAAAAAAAACATGAAAAATAATAATCTAAAGGCACTATGCTGGATTATTAGCATGGGCTTTGGCCCCTGGCAGCAAGGTAAAGCAGGCAGAGTCTATCTGTGGTTTAATAAAACCATGTAGGGAGCTGGAGCTTGTTTTCCACTCCTATGTCCCCCCCCACTGGGTCCCGTCCCTTTTCCTCACTCCTCCCCTTTTCTCTCGGCACAGGCCTTCATACTCTATGGGGAGGGGGTAGCATTTATTTCCTCCCCCTTAAGTGACTTTTTTTTTGGTTATCTTCCTCAAACTTTTCTTTCCCTCCTGTTTCAGAGAAAGAGCTTCCTCCCTGAGGTTAACTTTTTTACTATGCGTTTTATTATCCCTTCGGCCTCCTCTAGTGGCTCCTTCCCTTCTTGCCTCAGACATCTTTCACTCTCCTCTCCGCTGAGTAAACAAGAACCCTGTTTCATAGCCTGTTCATTCCTTTTCACAGTCTCCCTTCTGCCCCACCGTACTTGTGCAAAGGTTCTGCTATTTACGTACGTGTGTTTCTGCTTTACAGAGACAGTTCACATACCACACAAATCACCGATTTAAAATAGCGTACAAGCCAGCAGTCTTCAGTACGGAGTTGTGCAAACATTCCTATAGTCAACTTTCAGTGACTCTAAGAACTCCACACCAAAGTAACCTTTCCTTAATTCTTTGTTCTTTAAATTTTCTTCAGTGTTTGTCACTGTTAACTGCCACATCTGTCTCACAGCCCGTGTCCTTTGGTTTCTCTTGCAGTTGAAGTTACAAGTTTCCCACCTCTTGGACCATCCCTTCCCTTTCTTTCCTTTGGAGATTTTTCTGCTTTCTCAAGTTCAGTCTCCAGACCTCTTTTTTCACTTTCCATCCCTCCGCCTGCCACCATGACTTTAGTTGTCAGTTCTGTATGGAGGAATCCCAGATAGATATGTTCTTCCAGACTTCAGTCCTGTTTCTAGGTCTGATAGGTGTTTCCATACAGATGTTTAGTGGGTTCTTCAAACCTAATATTTTTGGAACCCAAATTCTCCCTGCCCCAGGCCCCACCATCAAAACTACCTCCTTCCCCATTTTTCTTTTTAGTATTACCCTCTCTGTCAGGCAGACAGGCTTGAAATCATCTCTTGCCTTTATTTATTTATTTGCATCACAGCCCAATGTGGTTCTTGCTTCTTGTCTCAGCATCATCTTGAGGGAGGGGGACAAGCCCTCATCAGGCGGTACTTGAACAGCTACTTTAGTCTCCTAACTTGGTCATCTCCAAACAGCCCCTGCCTCATTCTCTGCCCCCTTACCATGCCTTCTTGTTTTTCATGGCACTTGCCACTCCCTGATAAAATAGTAACATACTTGTTTCTCTTTGTCTCTGCTGCTAGGACATGAGCTTCCTAGAACATAAGCTTCAGGTAGGGCAAAGACCTTGCATCTCCGTTCCTGCTGTGTCATTGAGGCCTGGCTCATAGTAAATACTCAGCAAATATTTGAATGAGTAACTACATGCACAACTGTTGGGTCGATATATCTTAAAGTAGATGTTCCCAGCTAGTGTGCTGTGAATACATTACAGAGATTTTGAGATGATGATGCCCTCAACCAGTTGGCCAGTTGCTTTCTGCTCCACCAGAATGTGCATGGATGTTTGTTACTATTATTAAAAATGAAAAACTGGAAATATCTCAAATGTCCGTTCACAGTAGAGTGGATAAGTAAATTATGTTTTATTCATAGAGCACTGTACAACAGAGTTTCTCAACTTCAACACCGTCAACATTTTGGAACAGTTACTTCCTTGTGGAGAGTCGTTCTGCACCTTGTAGATGTTCGGCAACATTCCTGGCCTCTACCCACTAGATGCCCAGCAGCAGCTCCCTAGTTATGATAGCCCAAAATGTCTGTAGACATTGCAAAGTGTTCCTGAGGGACAAATTCGCCCCTGGTTGAAAACCAGTGCTATACGGTAATGAGAATGAACGGGTACTGCTCTGTGCAGCAAGGATGGACCCCACAGACATAATGTGGAGCAGAAGAAAGCCATTGTGAAAGAGTGATATTCTACCATTCCAGGGTCCTTCAGAACCCTGCGAGACTCGTTGCTGGGACTAGAGGTCAAGGTAGCAGTTACCTCTGGGGGAATCGTGGTTACAAGAGGAAAGAGGAGAGAGTCCGGGATGTCTGTAGAATTCTGTTTCACAGCTGGATGGTGTCACAAAAGCGTGTTCACTTTGTGAAAATTAGTAAACCATGCAGTTAAAGTTAGCGTGCTTTTCTTTTTGTGTGCTGTAATGCACTTACACATCGTGTTAATTTATAAAATCACTACTCATGCATAAGCAAGCATTCTTTGGCTGCTGAGAGAGACTGACCCAGAGGGAATAAGGGAGACCCGGTCAAATAAGTGGTCTTACTTGAGTTTCCCCCACATTTTATAAAGTGAAAGAAGGGTACAAGGACTACTTGTTTATCTGTGGCCTAGACTGGACACATGTTAACATTTTACCACTTTACTGTGTGAACCTGTGTTTTAGATAAGCCATTTGAAAAAAGTTGCAGACATGATACTTTACCCGGAAGTACTTCATTCAGCCTGAGAATAGTCATTTTTGTATATAATCACAGTATCATCACTGTTACCCCTGAGAAAATTAATAGGCCCTAATAGCCTCTAGTATACAGGCCATATTAAAATTTCTCTAATTGTTCGAAATTTCTTTTATAGTTTTGTTTTTGTTTTTGTTTTTGTTTTATGAGGATCCAATCAAGATTCATACATTAGTTTGAGCATTATGCCTCTGTAGTCTTTTGAAATCTGGGACAGTTCCTCCCATCTTCTGTATTTTTCATGACATGGACTTCCTTGAAGAGACCAGGTCAGTTGTCTGGTGGAGGGTCACATTTCTGGATGTGACTAAAAGTTTCCTTGTGCCATTTGACTTGTTCTTCTACTCCCAGTATTTACTGTAAAGTGGAAGTTAGGTTTAAAGTCTCTGTTGAATTTAGCTTTTTAGAGGGAAGAATACTACATAGGTGGTTGATACTTCTTTCTATTGCATCATATCAGGAGGCCACATAATAGCAGGTTTTCACCCTATTAGTGATGCCAGGATTGATTGCTTTTGTTAAGGTAAAGGTACTTTTCTTCCACATTAATACCCGTGCTAGCAAAGTAGACTTTGCTGTATATATACATAAATGATGGACTCATGGATTGTTCATTCACTCTTTTACAGTCATTGTTATTTTTCTTTTTTTTTTTTTCAACGTTTATTTATTTTTGGGACAGAGAGAGACAGAGCATGAACGGGGGAGGGGCAGAGAGAGAGGGAGACACAGAATCAGAAACAGGCTCCAGGCTCTGAGCCATCAGCCCAGAGCCCAACGCGGGGCTCGAACTCACGGACCGCGAGATCGTGACCTGGCTGAAGTCGGACGCTTAACCGACTGCGCCACCCAGGCGCCCCTATTTTTCTTTTTAATATTCAGATTCCCTGAATTTGTCCAGTGAGAGTCCACGCTGGCTCCTGTGTCTTTTTAGAAGCTTCCATTACTCTTAGCACATCTCAGGCAGACCCCTATCCCAGACTGGAAAGGAGAAAGGAGACCGGTTTTTTTTTTTTTGTAGAGGGTAACTAAGATTTGGACACTGATGTGTTCCTGACTATAGGAATGTCGTCGCTCCTAGATACTTGCGGTGGACAGAGCTGGGATGTATGTGTATACATATTTTAACCATGATTTTTGTGTTTTCCATTAAAATTTAACATTACAGGTTTTCCTTAAGCTTTGATCTTATGCATATGTTTACTTTGAACTGAAAATCTTGATTCCTAATGACATCAACATTTGTATCTCTTTGCTTTATCCTACGGTACACATACACAAACGGGTTGACGGTGAACAATAGTAATGCCAGTACCAACAAAGTATTACTGAAGAAGTTTAAGATTTCCTTGCAGTTCTTTTGTGCTTCGAATATATTTCGCTCAGGATGGAACGAGACCGGGAATTACTTGTAATGGTTTTCCGTGTTTCATGTTTGGTATGCACTGGGTTTATTCTGAGTTTTAGGGTTTGCTTTTTTCTTTTTAGTGTTAAATATTTACATGATTCAGAAGTCAGAGTTGCAGAAGGACTCGCGAGCCAACCCAAAAGAGCCGCTTCCAGTGGCTATATCTGGAATAGTTTGGGCAACGAAGTAAATGACGGTAGTATTGGCTTATGATTCAAAGAATGAAACAAACACCGATGAGTCCATACTAATATAAATAAGTGATTGAATAAATACATGAATGAGGGTGAAGAAACAGATCTTTCTTACAAAAGAACAACTAATGTTGAAGAAAGGAAGGAAGGAAATAGAAAGTCACCATTAGAACACCACAGTAATCGGGTCGCCTGGGTGGCTCAGTCGGTTGAGAATCTGACTTCGGCTCAGGTCATGATCTCATGGCTCATGAGTTCGAGCCCCGCGCTGGGCTCTGTGCTGACAGCTCAGCGCCTGAAGCCTCCTTCCCATTTTGTGTCTCCTTCTCTCTCTGCCCTCCCCCTCTCGTGTTCTGTCTCTCTCTCTCTCTCTCTCAAAAATAAATAAACGTTGAAAAAAAAATTTTTTTACAATAAAGAACACCACAAGAATTGTTACAGGCAAGATCCTCAGATGAATGCTAAAATTAATGGGCGAAACTTGAAGGAGAAAAGGGGATAATTTGCTTAGTATTTTGCATTGCAAAATATTTTCCCCAAAATGCTCACTAATTACTGTGGTAGTTAGAACATCTGTCCTCACATTCATTGATACTTCTCCTTCCAGGAGATGTCGCTTAATTCCCTGCCCTTGAGGGTAGGCTAGGCCTTGTGATTCATTTCTAAGGAATAGAAAATGGAAAGGAAAAAATAGTAACTTACAGTGAGAAACCTGGCAAGACCCCATCTTAACCAAGTGGTCATGGTTTACATGGACAGTAGGTTCTGATATCTGATGTGGTGAGATGAGATAAGGGCACTTCACCTCTGTGGCATTCTTCCCCAAAACTCCAGTCTGTTCTTGGGGAAACATTAGACAAACCTAAATCAGAGACATTTCATTCTGCCTGGTACTCTTTAAAACTGGCAAGCTCATGAAAAAACCAGGAAACGCTGAGAAACTGTTACTAGAAGATACTAAGGAAATAAGGCCCCTAAATGCAGTGTCGCATCCTGGATTAGATCCAGAACAGAAAAGGATTTTTGGAGAAACTCAAAATTTGAGTCAAGGCTGTAGTTCAGTTGTACCAAAATTAATGTCTTCATTTTCGTAAACATACCATGGTTGTATAAGACGTTAACGTTGGAGGAAGCAGAGTGAAGGGTATATGAGAATTCCCTCCTGCCTTTACAACTCTTCTGTAAATCTGCAATTATTTTCAAATAAAAGGCTTCTTAAGTCAAAGCTGTGGGGGTGATTGGGTGGCTCAGTTAATTGAGCATTGACTCTTGATTTTGGCTCAGGTTATGATCTCATGGTTCTTGAGATCTACTTGGGATTCTCTCTCTCCCTCTCTTTCTCTCTCTGCCTCTCCCCTGCTCACGTTCTCTCTTCCTCTCTCTCTCTCAAAATAAAAACACATTTAAAAAAAAGTCGAAGCTGTGTAAAAAGAGATCCCCAAAGTATTGCTCCCATTCCTGTCCCTTCCATTCTGTTCTTCCCTGTTCCCTATTGGTAACCTTTTTATTATTATTATTAGTTTAAAAAACAAATTCAGATGTCTATTATTTCTCCTCTCACACGGATACTAACGTACCACGTACACTATCCTGCATCCAGCTGATCCTGGAACTGTCTCCTTACCAGGACTTAAAGGGTTTTTTTAGTCTTTTTTTAATACCAGCATGGTACACCATTAATGTTCATGTTAGCCATATTTTCTTCAGCCAGTGCCCCATTGAGGGACATTTGGGTTGTTCACAGTTTTTGCTGTTATAAGTGACATTTTCATGAATGATCTTGTGGATACACTGTTTCATACTTGTAATGGTATTTTCAGAGTAGTTTCTCTGAAGTGGGATTACTAAGTAAAACAGCAAATGCATATGTAATTTTGTTAGATATTGCCAAATTCCCCTCTGCGAGAGTTGTTCCATTTTGTGTTCCCACCAGCACTATATGAGATCGCCTGCTTCTCCCTGGCCTTGCCAACAGAGGATATAGTCACACTTTTAGAGTTTCTGCCAGCCGAGAGTTGAGAAATGTATCCCAGTATGACATCCGACTCTGAACTCTTCATATTTACTGAGCATCTGATTGTGCACTTTCCATGTTTACTTAGGCTTTAGGTAACTGACCTCCCCAACCTCCAGTCATTGCCCAGTTCTGTCACACACACAATTACAAATCAGTTGAAGAAGATTACTTTTTTCCTGGTACTTAATTTCTTCCTGGTGGAGGAAAGATCCATTTGTAGGGCTTCCAGGTGCGAGGAGGAGGAGGGGTGCATTCAGCCCTGCCAAATCCCCTTTCCCACTAGAAATGAGGCAGCACACAGAAAAGGTTAGGCTTCCAGATTCACTGATGCCTCTGGCCCGGAACTGAGCTAGTGAACCGCTCTTTCCTTGCCGACAAGACCCACCTGCTTCTAGCTGCCTCTTTAAAGTACTTCTGCGACCTATTTGAGAATTGCTCTTCTCTGATGAGTTTACAGACGGTTTACATATTCCAGTGGCCTCCAGATGAGAGTCCTTGTTTTCTGTTTTCTTTGCTCAACATGATGCTTTTAGAGAACCTCTTTATTCTGAATGAAAAAGAGGAGGATGATGGGGTGCCTGGGTGGCTCAGTTGGTTAAGCATCCGACTTCGGCTCAGGTCATGATCTCACGGTCCTGCTTCAGATTCTGTGTCTCCTCTCTCTGCCCCTCCCCTGCTCGCCCTCTGTCTCTCTCTTTCTCAGAAATAAAAAATTAAACACTAAAAAAAAATTTTTTAAAAGGAAAAGAAGAGGATGAGAAAAATTTGTTTTTAATGTTCATTTATTTTTGAGAGAGAAACAGAAAGTGAGTGGGGGAGGAGTAGAGACACAAGGAGACACGCAATCCAAAGCAGGCTCCAGGCTCCGAGCTGTCAGCACAGAGCCCAACACAGGGCTCGAACTCACGAGCCATGAGATCATGACCTGAGCCGAAGTCGGAAGCTTAACCGATGGAGCCAGCCAGGTGCCCCTTGAACATCTTAAAGGAACTTCTTTCTTCCCTTGTGGACCACCTCCTTTTACCCACAGCCCCAGAATCACTGCACCCAGACATCTGATTTTTATTGCTCAGTTCAGTGACTTGTGCAGATTTGAATTCAGCCAATCTCGTGGCTCTTCTAAGTGAAATGAAGTAAACTGAAAAAGGGAAATTCTGATTGGGTGCTGAGTGGAAGAGATGGATAATTTTGGAGCATAAATCTTTTTAGGGGGTTAAGACAGGCCTGGATTTTACTAAAGAACGGAATCTAGACCAGCATGAAGGGATTGAGTCTACTGAAGAAAGGCAGAAAGGAAAGTGAGACGGAAATGCCCTTCCTTTTCAGCTGCTATGAAATTTGGGATTTATTATACCGTGAGTCACTTATGTGTTAAATTGGCTTTGGGGCTGAGTCTGAGCTTGTAATGGTCAATCAGTAGTGTTGCTTCTCTGGGAAATTTTTTTAAAGTTTGTTTTTTTATTTACTTTGAGAGGGAGTGCGCAAGCAGGGGAGGGGCAGAGAGAGAGGGAGAGAGAAGCCCAAGCAGACTCCGAGCCCTGTAAACATGGAGCCTGACATGGGGCTCGATCTCACAAACCGTGATACCATGACCTGAACTGAAATCAAGAGTCAGACGCTTAACTGACTGAGCCACCCAGGTGCCCCTCTGGGAAATTTTGATCCAAAATCAAATATAATCAGTGATTGCACACTGTCTTTGATGATCCGGATTGTTTGATGTGGAGTATTCCTTTCCAACCTCGCTGCTCCTTCTCTTTCTCTTAGGATTCTAACATTTTCAGAAAATCTTTTGGAAAGAACAAGTCTACTTCAATAAATGAAGGAGAATAAAGAAAACTCAAGCCCTTCAGTAACCTCAGCAAACCTGGACCACACAAAACCATGTTGGTACTGGGATAAGAAAGACTTGGCTCATACACCCTCGCAGCTCGAAGGACTCGATCCAGCCACTGAAGCCCGGTACCGCCGAGAGGGGGCTCGGTTCATCTTCGATGTGGGCACACGTTTGGGACTGTATCCTAAGTCTCCTTGGAATCTGTTATAGATAGGCTCCCCACCTGGATACTAAAAACAAAATAGGTAGCACTGTGTCCGTACTGAAATGGCTCTTAAGTATTTCTATTTCAATTTTTTCTGACTAACTTGGCTCCTCAGGGGTTTTCTGTTTCCTGTTTATCCTTTAAACGTGTAGACTCAGCCATTGGGTGAGTGGCCACCAGGAGGCATGCCCGGTGGTCACCGTTGAGGTGTACCTAGAGGTTGGGGAAGCCCTGCCTTGTTAGAAGTAGGAACTTCAACTTGCTAACGTCAACTTGTCAGAGTCCTGAAACCCTGAGATCCCCATGCTTTGCCACCAGAGTGTTTAAACGCTGATTTTGCTGTTATTGTTTGCCTTTATGTTTCCACATTTAACTAAGAGCATAACTTCCAAAAATTCTTGGTCAAGTCCTTAACCAGATCAACAGACACTATGATACCCTGGCAACTGGAATAATTTATTTTCATCGCTTCTATATGTTTCATTCCTTCAAGCAATTCCCAAGATATGTAAGTGTTTGAATTTTATTATAATTCGCTAACACACACGTTACTCTTTTCACACAGTTTAGTGGACTGTTTATAGTCTCTTTCTATTCTGTTTTCCAGAAAGTATTTATTTCCGTGTAGTACGTGGTGTCCATAAATAATCAAGTTTGAACTTTTATTTTTTCCAACTAACTATATTTAAATCTTATTTAAGCCAGGGTGGACCACGATCGTATTGCACTTTGTGTGGACTTTACTTCCTTCTCACATTTCACAAGATGAATTTGGGCTTCTAAGGAAGACCCCAAAAAAGGGCAAGATGGAAGAGAAGTTCTTTATGCCATATCACTCACTCTTTAGCTACTCCTTAAACATGCAGAGTCCAACAGGAAACCTGCCGTGAGTAGCCAGGATAGGTGGTATGACATGTACAAAACACGTGGTCCATAGTAAAGCCTTAGGAGAGGTGAGGAAGGAGGGCTGGAGCATCCAAAGGAGTGGTTAATTACATCTTAGAGGGCTCAGGGAAGATGCCAGGGAGGAGTTGCCGGCAGTTAGTTAAGCCTTGACTGGAAGTAGGGCTTAGAGGTGCTGAGATGGGACGGAGCAGTTGGTCCAACAGGAACTGGCATGAGTAGAGACACCGGGCAGCGTACTATTCTGTGTAGCCCGGCCAGGGAGGTCCGTGTGGCAGGAAGGGAATGGCGGGGCCCCGGGTGGAAAGGTAAGCTGTATCGGACCATAGTGAGCCTCGGTCTTCGGACCAGGGAAATCTGACTTTAGTAGGCAGACTGAAGTTGTGGAAGGGTTTTTAGGAGGAAGATGACAGAAGATTTACTAGGAAATTAACGTGTTGGGGATCCTTCCTCTTGCTCAGGTTTTCCCCAGTTTTGTACACATGTCTTCCTCACTGGTCTGTAAAGCTCTAGAGGAAGGAGCCTGTGGCAGAGTCAGCTTTGTGCCTGGCACAGCATCTGACACCTGCCGTGCTCGGGGTCCCGTGGAGGAGGGGCACGGGGGGGGGGGGGGGGGGGGGGGGGGGGCGGGGGAGGGGGGGGCTGGCGCAGGCAGAGAATAGCCGGAGGCCAAGCTGTGAGAGCGCTGCAGTGGGGTAGGGACTGCATGTGGATCCAGGCGGCTGGGGCAGGGAGAGAAAGCGTGGGCGGTGGTATATGGATGGGTTCCACGGGAAATGTGTTTAATTGTGCTCTTTTTCTGCAGCAAAGCTCACTGTTCCGGGAGCCATTATCTTTAAGACTGCAATGTAAAAAGAAAGTTTGTTCCTATGATTCTTTTCCTTTCTGGCATCTATTTTGTTTACATGGCATTTTCTTTGGAAAATTCAATTTGAAATAACTTACGAAGCCAAATTGGGAGTGGGTGTGTGTACGTATACGAAATTTCCTTCAAGCTCTTTGAGCGTCAGAGTATTTGTGAACGAGTAAAAGGAAGAGAGGAAGATAGGAGAATAAGGGGACCGGGTTATTGCGAAGGCCAAAACTCCTTGCTGCTTTCTCCCGTGAGCTTTGTTAACAGTATCTCAAGAGCTCTTACCTCCCTTGCAGGTGACAGGAGCTTGTTGTCTCTTTCTGGCTGGGAAAGTAGAAGAAACGCCCAAAAAATGTAAGGATATCATCAAAACGGCTCGTAGTTTATTAAACGATGTACAATTTGGCCAGTTTGGAGACGACCCAAAGGTAAGAATCTTAACTTCCTGCCTTCAGATCCTGGTTCCTCGTGGTAGTGTTGTGATAAGGTTCCTCGTGTGGCCCCCGTAGCTGCCCGTGCCGGGGGCCCCCCGAGACCTGAGAGGGCTTTGTGCAGAAGGTCCTCCTTCTCGCCTCTGTCAGAGAGGAGGGAAGATGAAACGGCCTGCGCGTAGGGAGCACCTGCTGGCGCGCACGCCTCACCCTGAGGACCTGGAGGCAGCGGCACACGGGACGTGAGCGGAAACCCGCTTGCTCCCGTTAGCGCTCCTGGACCCGGACGCAGCTCAGCCTCGTCGGCCCGACCGTGACGGGAGGGCCGCGTCTCCAGCCAGCTCCCGAATAGGCGGAAAGCACAGGCGATAGACGGACATGTGCCCGTGTCTGCTTACGCTGTGTGTCTTTCCACTTCCTGAGAGTGTTGGGAAGCATTAACATGCGCGGCTATTTTCAGACACCCAGAGGTTGCTCTTGGGCGCGCCGTCCGTTCTGGCTCTTGCCCACAATCCCTGCCTCTGTCAGGAGACGGTATTGGAACAGTTGTAGAGCTGCTTTTAATGTGTTTATCATGTTCGAAAAAGACCGCTCTCGGAGCCCCGTAGTGGCTTTCCTCCACCCCTGACTCCTGTCAGGTTCCCCCCACCCCGTTGTAACCCTGATGGCACCCGTCCGCTGTGCTTCACAACACTTAGTGCAACTGCCGATTGGATTTTTTTTTAATCTACTTGTTTCGAGAGAGAGAGGGAGGGAGAGAGAGAACTCTGAGAAGCCTCTGCTCTGTCAGCACGGAGTCTGACATTAGGGGCTCAACCTAATGAACCGTGATTCGTGACCTGCGCCGAAGTCGAGTTGGACGTCTAACCAGCTGAGCCACCCAGGCGCCCAAAGGTGGTTGGATTTTAATCAGATAATCGCACAGAAGAACTCTCCTCCGCTGTAAGATCTCTGACAGCAGAGACCATGTCATCTGTCGTGCCAGGTGCCTGGTACAGTGGCTAGACAGAATAGGCACCCAGTAGATACCTGTCGGAGAAATGACAAGCTCCAGAGCACAGGTAAAGCCAGGCTCACCAGGATGAGGAACTGGGCACCATTCAGTCTTACTTTTCCTCACTAGCTGCTGTCGCCCGCCACACAGTTACCCCGTCTACCAATGAGTATTTATGTTGGTGTTTGTAAAATGTGTTCGTTTTCCTTCCTGCTTTGAGGAGTTAACAGGCCCAGAATGCTTTTGCATATATTGTAGTTGTGATTAATACTAATAGTTTGTAAGTACTGTCAACATGGGTAACTGTCCCTTGAAATGATTCATAAACCTGTTCACCTGTTTATAAGAATGTGCATCTATTAGGAATTCTTACTAACAACGATCAAAAGGGAATTTAAGGGGCGCCTGGGTGGCTCAGTTGGTTGAGCGGCCGACTTCGGCTCGGGTCATGATCTCGCGGTCCGTGAGTTCGAGCCCCGCGTCGGGCTCTGTGCTGACAGCTCGGAGCCTGGAGCCTGTTTCAGATTCTGGGTCTCCCTCTCTCTGACCCTCCCCTGTTCATGCTCTGTCTCTCCCTGTCTCAAAAATAAATAAAATGTTAAAAAAAAATTTTTTTTTTTTAAAAAGGGAATTTAATAGAAGTAATGTAACTATCAGATACCTGTGGGTATCGGATTCTTACAGAGTAGGAGACAGTTGTAGGAACACGTCGTGGGCATGTGGCAGCACCTTGGCGTGTGTTACCCTAGGGTGCCTTTGGGGAAGTGCCCTTTTACCTCCAGCTTCTACCCGCTCTACCTTCAGATCGGGAAACGAGACTTGATCAGGCACGGTGAGGTAGGAGTTCTGCAGCTCCATTGCCCCAGAAGAGAGGAAGAGGGAAAGGGTCACGCTATCCATAGGAGGCGAAGGGGCTTTGAAACCCGCCCCCGTGAGGAGGAGAAGGGGCTTTGACCTTCACCCGCCTCTCCTTTCTGTCATGTGCGGTCTTCCCAGAGATGATCTGGGGGTGCAGGAGCCAGAGGAAAGCACCCCGCCTCTGGGAGTAGTGAAGACATTGTAGACACAACCCCCTCTCCAGAGAGGAGAGCAGGGCCGTTCGTTGGAGGGAGGTGTCATAAGCAGGAAAAAGAAGGTCACGAATCACGTGGGACTTTTCTACCTTAATTAGCTTGGCTTCGACCGTCTGGTTTCCCCCATTGTATTAATTTCTCACGTGTTCAACAAATATTTGTTCCAGCCACCGTGTTAGGCACTAGACCCAAAACAGGTGGCAAAGTAGACGTGGCCTTTTCTATTCTCGTGGATTTTATATTGAGTTGGGATAGATTTTAATCAAATAATCCTATGACCAGCTGATTATGAGCTGTGACGAATACTATAAAAAAGTCACTTAAAGTCGAGATGAGGGCGTTCAACCTGGGAACCTGGACAAGTCCCCCAGACAGGTGTTACGGGGCTGAAGGAAGGTTCCCTGAGGAACGATGTTTGCACACAGACCTGTAATTACCCCATTACTTGAATGTTTGAAACGCAAAAGGAGGCCGGGCCGCAGGCTATCCTGTAATACCAAATGGGCCACGGCCTCAAAACCTGTAGGTGCACTTGGTGAAAGGCTGTTTCTAAATTCAGAAGACACGAGGAAATTTCTGGGAAGCAGGTGGTAACAAAACCAGGCAAAAACACCAGCATCAGCGGGATGTCTCCAATTGTGGGAAAGTTTCAGAGTTTGTAGAAAGCTTTCCTCAGAGAATGCTTGCAGCGCTAGGGTAGACGAACCTTAGTCCCGCCACACCGTTTGGAATAACTAACCGTGAGAGAATGGTCTGCGTTGTCTGAGGGGAGGCCATACGTCAGCGCAAAAGCCAGCCCCCCCCCCCCCGCCCCCCGGTCTGCTCTTTCTGGGATTGATGGGCTCGTGCGCCTGTTGGTGGGATCTGAGCCCCGTGGCAAGCCCTCCCTGTGCGAACGAGTGACCCTCTGCTCCTCTGCCGGCACAGACCGCCCTGGCCACGGTGCACGCTGTCTGAAAGTGCTGTGCAGCCAGGCTGTGCAGAAGCACCTGTCTGTAGGGGCGCCTGGGTGTCTCCGTGGTTCAGTGTCCGACTTGGGCTTAGGTCACGATCTCACACTTGGTGAGTTCGAGCCCCGCATCGGGCTGTCAGTGCAGAGCCTGCTTGGGATTTTCTGTCCCCTTCTCTCTGCCTCTTCCTGCTCATTCTCTCTCTCTCTCCCTCTCTCTCTCTCTCTCTCTCTCTCTCGCTCTCGCTCTCGCTCTCTCTCTCTCGATAGTAAACATTAAAAAAAAAAAAAACTTTTTAAAAAATTGCCTGTCAGGGCGCCTGGGTGGCGCAGTCGGTTAAGCGTCCGACTTCAGCCAGGTCACGATCTCACGGTCCGTGAGTTCGAGCCCCGCGTCAGGCTCTGGGCTGATGGCTCGGAGCCTGGAGCCTGTTTCCGATTCTGTGTCTCCCTCTCTCTCTGCCCCTCCCCCGTTCATGCTCTGTCTCTCTCTGTCCCAAAAATAAAGAAAAACGTTGAAAAAAAAATTAAAAAAAAAAAAATTGCCTGTCTATGGGCGTTGACTGGTTTGAGAGCACAGTGACAGGGGAGAGTCCATGTACAACAGCAGCAGTAAAATAAAATGTCCAGGATTAGGCCTGGTAAAAAAAAAACTGTGGAAACCATGGCAGGTTGGGGAAGGAATTGAAAACTGCTGTGAAGGGAATGAGAAGATTTCAGTGAATAAATACACGTTTGATTGGAAAAGTCGGTGTAGTTAAGAAATCCCCATTTTCCCTAAATTGTCCTCTGACTGTGAGTCCCCAGTCAGAACATCAGTAGCTTCCTTTTCTTCTGGACTGGTGCTAAGAAAAAGGGTACTAAAATGAGGCATGGGGGTCTCCCGCGGGACATCGCTTCCAAAATGAGCAGCAGCAGAAGGAACAATGTGCCAGAAAGCGCCATGACCATGGGCAGCTTCCTCGCTATGCCAGCTGCACCTGTCGTGTGCCCGAGGACAAGGCCATCAAGAAGTTCACGACTGGAAGCACAGTAGAGGCGCCACCATCAGGGACATTTCCACAGCGAGTGATTTCGATGCTCGTGTGCTTCCCGTGCTGTATGTGAAGCTACTTTCCTACTTGAGTTGTGCCGGTCAAGGCCAGGCAGGCAGGCTCCGTTCGTGTGGAGCCTGGAAGGACCATGTCCTCAAGGGCCAGCGCCCCACGTCGACCTGCAGGTGCTGCCCCTCAGGCTCCACGAAAAGCCCACGTAAGGAGCAGAGTCCTTGAGACTGAAGAAAAAGTGTCCCGTGGAAACAAAGTAAAATGGAAATTACACTTAAAAACAAAAACGAGGCGGGGGGGGGGGGGGGAGACGTAGGAAAACAAGAACAAGAGGACTCGTGATTGAACTGCTCTCCCAGCTGTTCATCCCTTGGATCCTGGGACAGAAATAGACAATCAGATGAGTGAACGGGAAAGCTGGTGTGTGTGGATAGGTCAGAATGTGGTTTAGTGACAGGAAATGAGGGTTTACGCTGTAGATGACGGTGGGACAGCTTATTTCAGGCAGATGATAGATTCACACACGTGCTTTATATGGATATGCCTGTCGAGCAGGTACAGAGTTTGAATCTGCCATCATCGTCCTTGCTTATTTGCTTGACGTTTTCAGTGGAAATTCCCGAAGGATTGTGGCTTTGTTGATGGAGGTCTGGAAAGAAGCTACAGTTAGATAAATTATCTATAAAGCAAAGGTCCGTTTTGTAAAGGGGTGGCTCATGTATCGAGAGTAAATGACGTATCTGGGGTGCCGGGCCGGCTCAGGGGAGCCTGCAGCTCTTGATCTCGGGGTTGTAAGTTCGAGCCCCCACACCGGGTGTGGAGCCTACTTACGTTTCTAAGAATGTGTATTTTGTTTCCACTGTTTCTAAAAACTCAATCGGATTGGTTCGTCTCCCCCCCTTTTAGTTCTTTTCAGAGTTCCTCCTCGCCTCTGAACAAAGTGAAAACCTAGGCGGGGCAGAGGAGAGGAGGAAGAGAGCTTGAAGAGAGTAAATGGGAAAGCCCACTATCTAACGGGGCTTCAGACCTGTGGTTGAAATCATTTTCTGACGTTTGTTATTTTATTTTTAGGAAGAAGTGATGGTTCTGGAGAGAATCCTGCTCCAGACCATAAAGTTTGATTTACAGGTAGAACATCCATACCAGTTCCTCCTCAAGTATGCAAAACAACTCAAAGGTAAGGAGGCAAGGTTTTTTTTACAGGACTTTTCGTTGGAAAGCAAGTCTTTGTAATGATTTGATGGCCTTCGGATTACGCTTCTCAAAAGAGGAGAACAGAAGAAAGGGTTCAGCGTGTGAGCGTGCCCAGCGCATCACGTGCCCAGATGGTCCAGTATTGCAGCTGTGACTACCACTTCCCGTCAGGTTTAGACAGATTCTACCACCAAGTCGGCAAGTGATAGGAGGCAGGAAAATGAGTCAGATTTTTCTTTTCTTTTCTTTTCTTTTTGAGAGCGAGAGAGAACACACACGCGTGAGCTAGGGAGAGGAGGTAGAGGGAGAGAGGTTCCACGCTCAGTGTGGAGCCCATCGTGGGGCTCGATCCCGTGACCCCAAAATCATGACCTAAGCCAAAATCAGAGTCAGATCCTTGAATGACTGAGCCACCCAGGCACCCTGAGTCAGCATTTTTTTAACAGCCTGGTAGAATCCGCCTTGGAGCAGGCTTCCCATGGACGGTGGTTGAGCACAGGTCTTGTGGGAAGAGAACACAGGTGGGACTCAGACCCACCCGTTTGCCCTCGGTTCCCAGGCGGTGGCTCTTTGCGTGTGTTGGGATGGTGCAGAGCACACAGTGTGGGCTTGAAATAAGTGATTTTTCTGCACTCTTTTATTATTATTGTCACTTCTAATTGGCTTTTTTCTTCCCATTTCTAGGTGATAAAAATAAAATTCAAAAGTTGGTTCAAATGGCCTGGACATTTGTAAATGACAGGTGCGTGTGTTCAAATGTTGATCTAATTATAGTTTTAAAACTAGGCAGGGACTTAATGGGTCATTGAATCCAGACTCTGTATTTTGTATCTCGGACTCTGACTCACCCAGCTCGAGAACCAGCTAATGGCAGAGATGGGGCTGACGTCCAGGAAGTCTGCTTCCCGGCAGAGGGATGCCTGGCCGTGTCTCAGTGTAAGAAGTTAAAGGGCATCTCCAGTTTGAAACATAGTCCAAAACAATACGCTGGACAATTTTGACAGCTAAATCCTTAGAACCCATTTGGTTCTGCACAAACATACTTCCTTGTAATGGTCCTAGAGCCTTGCTGTACTTAGAACCCGGGACCTAATGACGTGTAGCGTGGGGACAGAAGGCCTGTGTGTGGAGCTGCTGTCACTTGAAAACAGTACAGTGGCTCAGATTTCAGCAGTTTGAAGAACATGAGCTACGTTCATTTGTGTATCATGACATAACCAATTTTTGAATGTGCTGTCGTTCTGATTCTAAACCAAGGAACAGATTAGTAACTGTGGTTAAAGTAAACTTATTTTGGTGCCTTGGCAGACTTAAAATTTGCTTCTTTTATTTCTAATTCCTTATCTGGTCATTTAGGGAATGTTAAGCAAACTGACATTTAGATGTGGCATCTGATCTCCATGCATTGGGTAACATAGCTTTGCTCCAAGTCACGTCACCCCTTTTTCTCGTTGAACTAGTCTCTGCACGACCTTGTCACTGCAGTGGGAACCAGAGATCATAGCAGTGGCAGTGATGTATCTCGCAGGACGTTTGTGCAAATTTGAAATACAGGAATGGACCTCCAAACCCATGTACAGGCGATGGTGGGAGCAGTTTGTGCAGGATGTCCCTGTGGACGTTCTGGAAGGTACTGCTGGCATGCTGGGCTTTCCCAAGAGTGTTCCAACTTCAGGTCACTCTTCCCTGTAAACCTGGAGTCCCGAGAATGGACTTTCCCGCACACATAAACGTAAACCATTCTTCAGAAGCATCTTTAATCCAGCTCTCTAATAGTGTCCGCTCTGAGCAAGCCGTGCGCGACAGAGTTTGGGTAAATTGCACATTCGATCTCTGTTCACTGGTCCCTGTAGGGGAATCATAGCTGAAAGGGAGTGGGGCTGGTCTTTTCCTAGGCACGTTTTACTTAAAGTATCAATTTGTGATAAATGTAATTGTTGCCTGTCGTTCAGACATCTGCCACCAGATCCTGGATCTTTACTCACAAGGAAAACAACAGATGCCTCATCACACGCCCCACCAGCTGCAGCAGCCCCCGTCTCTCCAGTCCACACCACAAGTGCCACAGGTGCCACCGCCCCAGCCGTCTCAAGGCTCCGACCCGCCCCAGCCGCAGCAGAAGGACTCGCAGCCGCCAGCGCCGCAGCCCCCGCCGCAGCCGGCCCCGCAGCCCAAGAAGCCGTCCCCGCAGCCTAGTCCTCCCCGCCCAGCAAAGCGGGCTGTGGTGAGTGGGCCACCTCTCCGGAGGGGGGGAGGCACAGTCCCTCGTCTGAGGGCTCATATGGGATGCCGAGCAGGGGGACACCTGGCCTCGCCGTCGGACAAGCGTCCGCGGAGAGCCTCAGAACTACCGTGGTCACAGGAGGAGGGCCCCGAGAGCTGGGAGGGCTCCGTCCTCCTCCTCCAGCCGCCGCTGCCCAAGTCTCCGGCCTCTCTGGCTTTTTTGTGTTTGGTGCTTTGAGTGACGCGGGATGTTTGTGAGTTTCTCCCCACGGCAACAAGCTGGCCGGTGGAGGAAACCCATGTGGGATAAACGCGTGTTGGCCAACACCGCTCATTGAATGCAGGCCACCGTGTCAGAGGGCCTGAAACTTAGTGTCATCAAGGACCCACTACTGAAAATCCACAGTGGTCCTCATGTCTGACCTGGGACAGGGAAAGAGGAGGGGGCAGAGATGGTCTGTTAGGTTCCCAGTATGCCCTGAGCTAGGAGCTGTGTCTTGTCGCCCAGACTCCATTAGTTCCTGGATAATCCGTTTTTCTCACTGCACCCCGGGGTCTTGGTTAACGATTACATATTTTCTTTTGTAACAGGTTGTTTCTCCCAAAGAAGAGAACAAAGCCGCAGGTAAGTTCCTGTTCTAAGGGTTTTTTTGTTTTTTTTTTTTTAACTTTGTATCAAAACTTTAAATTCTTGGTCAACACTGTTTCCACAAGATCTAGCTTGGTCTTAGAATTTAACCTTATATCCCGGCAAAAACTTGACCCTGCCTGCCAGAGAAAGTGCCCTGAGTGTGTATTTTTAGATCATATTCTGACAACGGTTACCAAAAAACATGAGCGGCGGTGAAAGTGTACTCACTAGCACATACACAAATGTGATCACGAACATAGGACAAGGGTTACGGCAATGTTCCTTTCTAGAGGTTTAGTTAGGCCCACCACAGTAGACTGTAGGGAGAATTGCCACCCTAAACCCCAAGTAGCAGAGGGTGGTGGGCAGACAGGGTGGCAGTGATGGGCAGTGCTGTTGTCCAGAGAACCACCATATATCCTGACCCCTCTCGCTGATGTGGGCCGGACTCCTCCAAACACTGTTTGGGTTTTGTTTGGGTTTTTTTTTTTTTTGTAGAGCCCAAAGTTGGTTAATTTGTTTCTTTATTGGAAACAAATGTAAAGTGTGAATAAAATCTGAGAGACTGGGGGGGCCTAGGTGACTCAGTTAAGCGTGTGACTCTTGATTTCGGCTCAGGTCATGATCTCAGGGTCATGGGATGAAGCCCCACGTGGAGCCTGTTTGAGATTTTCTCTGTCTGTCCCTCCCTCCCCCTCCCTCCCCCTCCCTCCCCCTCTCCCCTCTCCCACCCTCTCCCTTCCCCCACCCTCTCCCTTCCCCCTCCCTCTCCCCCCTCCCCCCTCCCTCCCTCTCCCTCTCCTGCTCCTGTTCTTTCTCTCTAAAATTAAATTAAAAATCTGGAAGATCACAGAACAGAAACTTAGAAGCATTTTGTCCCTGTGTTGTGGGCTTCGATGTACTGAACTCTTTGAAGATAAAACCGTGTTTACTCATTTCTGTTTCTCTGTGGCTAAGTTCCAGGGTAGGAACTCAGTGAATGATTTATTGAACGATTGTGAGACCTTCCAGTTGCAACAAAGCTGCATTTTCTTAGGGTCTTTGGGGGAAATGATGGGTTCAGTACATGTGAATATTTTTTTTCTGCTCCAACTGGGCAGCAAAAAGTAAGTGTGAGACCTAAGTGTGGGGCTGTGCCTCTCACCCTGTGGGTATACAGTTGAGCTGAACTGGTGTGCTAGGCCTATTACATCCGTACATGGCAGAAAGGAGCCAGTGGCGACCTTGGAGGAGGACTTGAGTCTGAGCGCCCGGAGCCCCACCCAGGGTTTCGGCCTGTAGGTGGAAGGGGGCAGAGGAGCTGGGCAGGTGGAGAGGGCTCTTACTGGACTACTAGCTGTGAAGCGGTGAAAAGAAGCTTCTGCTGGGACCAAACGTGTGGTTGGAACCAGACAGAGTCGACCTGCCGGAATGTGGGTGTTTGCATAGGCAGTGGGAGCCACTGAAGATCTGTGAGCAGGAGAATGGTAGAATCTGAGTTCATTTTAGAAGTGCCCTGGCAGCAGTAATGGGACACAGAGGGTTGCGAACGGGGAGGAGCTTACAAGCATCTGGGTGAGAGGCAGTGAAGGGGAGTGGTGGCCTCAGGCCCAGAGAGGGAGGGTGCAGACAGCCTGCAGGTGGGACCTTGACCTGGCTGTGTGCTAAGTGCCACTAGCTACAGGGGGCTTTCGAGCACTCACTGAAAGTGCAGCCAACCCAAATCGTCATGTGTCCTCAGTGCAGAATACATACCAGATTTCCAAGCATTACTAAGAGAAAAGAATGTAAAAAATCTCATTGATAAATTTTTATGTTAATTACACATTGAAATGGTCAAACTTTTTATGTATCACATTGAGTTCATCTCTTTTGAAGGTGACTACCAGAAAAGTTAAAATCATACATATAGCTCTTCTGTCTGTGGGCAGCACTGACCTAGACCGGCTTCATCTGGGCAGTGGGGTGGGCCGTAGGTGGGTGTCCGAGGTGAGAGTGTGACAGCGGTCGCGGGCCGGGAAGGAGTCACGTGAGCTGTGGCTGCTGGGTCTGGGAAGGGAGCTTGAAAGTCAGGTCCAGGGCTTTAGTGGGGAGAGAGCGGCTGGAGGCACATGTGGACAGTTCATCCACCTAGAAAGAGGGGACTTGGTCTTCCAGGAAGAGAATACAGAGAGACCCATCCCTGGACCGTGAATTCGGCCTGTTTGGGACAGGAAACCAGGAAAAGTTCAGCAACACTAAAGTAGGATTAAATCAGAGCTGAGTATAAGCCAGAATCAAGTGAGTTTCTGGAAGGAGGAGTCAAGCCACGCAAGCAACCGCAGAGATGGGGGTTCTTTTCCGATCATGTGTGCACCCTCCCTGCTCTCGTGAAACACAAGACACTGGGCTTGCTGTAGCCTGTCGTGGCTACTTAGCACCATCAGGGTGGATGCTGGTTACCCACAGCCGCCGGACCCTGAGGGGCAGGCTGTGTGCCCCGCCCCAAGTGTCCTGTTCGGTTTGCTCCTGGCTTGTCAGCCCCTTGATCTGTCCTGAAGTCCGTTCATGTCCTGTTGCCGATGTGCTGCCAGAGGGAGTAAATATTCATAAGGGAGAAAATAAACTTAAAATGTGCCTAAGAATACGAAGGTGGCAGCTTGTCCCGTGAGCCCTCGGGGCTGGGTGTCCGAACATTCTGTGGACGAGTGGGGGCGCCCATGCCCGGCTCTCGTGTCTTTGGAAGGCTTGTCTGGGACGGTCGGCAAGGAAGCTGGGTGGATGTGGAAAGGGCTGTAAAGGGCCAGCGGGCTGTGTTCTTTGGGGGTACGGGGCGGTGTGTGGCCTGTTCGGTTCCTGCAGAAGGACTAGCACCTGGTTTAGTTGAGGCCCCCTCAGGTTCCTGAAGCTTTTCCCATATATCCGTTCTTTTTCCCCAAAGACGCTCCTGAGCAGCACATTTTCCTCCGCCTCTCTTTTCCTTCCATGGTCTCTTGATTCGCAGGGAGAGGTCTGAGTCGCTTTTCCATCCACTTTTCCTCTTTAGAACCACCGCCACCTAAAATCCCCAAGATCGAGACCACTCACCCTCCACTGCCTCCGGCCCACCCACCTCCAGGTAAGTGTCCGCTGAAAGCAGCTTGCGAGTGCCAGCTTTTGGCTTGGCTTTCTTGAAGGGCACACTTGGGAAGGCCTGGGGACGAGTTTGTGGAGGGGAAACTTGCTAGCCAAAATTTAAAAAGAAGGTGATGCCCAAGGATCTTTCAAAAATTATGCTTTTCACAAAGCAGACATTTTGAGGAAGTCGTAAATTTTAAGTATATCTGGATATTCTCTGACCTCCCACGTGCAGAGCTGCCGGACTCCGCAGGCTAAACAACGTAGGATCAGTTTTAGGAAAGCAAAGCCTGCTGATGTACGAACATCGACCCAGCGGGATTGCCGTAGATCTGAGCCCCCTGTCCCTCACACGCCTGCCTCCTGGTGGCAGGGTAGCCTCTCCGTACGTTTTGAAGATAAGCAGTAGCTCAGAGCCCAGCAGAGAATAAATTAAAGCCTGGCACGTTTTCGACAGGCACACGGTGAACTGGGAAGCTTCCTTGGCACCACTTAAAACTGGAGAAGTGTTGTAAGGAATATAGCATTATTCCTTGGGGCATTATTCCTTAGCATTATCTCCCTGGGGCAGCGGTCCGGAAGACAAAGCAGGAAATGAGGGAGGGCAGCAGTTGTGTGTATGAGTCAAGGGGGGCTGGGTGCTCCGCGGCGGGGTCCGCGCTCTCACTGGGCTGCACTCTCCGCTTGCCAGTGCCTGCCGTGCCCTTGGGCCCCTCGCGCCCGCGTGTCTGTGGTAGGGGTGCTGCCGATGGCATTTCTTTCTACGTGTGGCCAGTCCCAGCACTTTACGAGCTTTGGGGAAACCGGGGCACCATTTTCTGCTGTGGGACAAATCTCTCAGTCCCTGGTTCAGTATGAAGCTTGCTGAAAAATACCTGCCATGGGTCATTCAGTGTTCATGTTACGTCTCTCCGCCAGCGAAGGGCCTCCCTTCCTGTGCCCGGGGGTGCAGCTGAGGACAGGGTTGGTGTCCCGGGTTTGCCCAGGGCAGGGAGAGAGCCGCACTCTGCGGAGGAGCTCCCACGGTGGGCCGCGGGCAGGGAGGGTGAGGGCAGGGGTGGCGGGTGGTGGGAACTGACTCTGCAGCCGGGAGGGAAGGGTGGGCCGGGCTGCAGGAGCTCACTCCGGCAGGGTCCCGTCCCCACTTCGTAGGGGCCTGTGGCAGATGGGAGGCAGGTAGGCGGAAGGCTCGGAGGAGGAGCGGGAGTCCGGTTCGGGGGGGGGGGGGGGGGAGAGCAACTAGAACCACAGTTGCCGTGAGGCGCGGGACGTGGCGAGCCACCTAGGTCACCAGGTGTCTCAGAGGGCAGCTGGTGGTGGTGGGTGTCGGCAGGGAAGAAGAGTAGCGCAGGCGCCTGGAGAGACCGCGTGTTCCGGGTGCGGTCACAGAGGACAGGCGGATGCGCTGGGGACGTGGGGAGGCGGCAGAGCTGTGGGTCACAGGAAGCGAGGTCTCGGGGATGGGAGAGCACGTTCGTGGGCCCGGGCGGCCGTGGCCGGCGTACGGGGCGATCCGAGGCGGCCGGCACTTGGGTCCACAGGCCTCAGGTTCATGCTCTGCGTCTTCCGGTCAGCTTCTGGCACCAGCGGGGCCCCGGCCCCACCCTGGAGCGCAAGCAGATTTCTCTACAGGCACGTCTGGCTTCGGATTTGGGCGGGCACGCCGCTTAGCTCAGGCCCAGCCCCGGGGACGTGGCTCTTGCTGAGGATGTCCTGGCCGAGCCGAGATTGTGCTCTCGTTCACTTGGAGAAAGCAGTGAGGGAACCGCAGCCGCCGGCGCCCCCCTGGGCACTCGGCACGTCCGTGTCCGCAGTCAGGGCTGGCGGGAGCTCCAGGGAGCACGCGGGGCAGGGGGCCAGGAGACTGGAGGCCCCCTTCGCGGCCTTCACTTTTTTGTGTTCTCTGGACCCAGAGATCTCGACTCCTGTGATTGGCCCTGGACTCTGGGTTGCCTTAGGAAGAGACCCACTTGTCAGTGATGGGCCTCCCCTGGTGGGGTGTCCGGTGTTCTCTTCCAGGTGTGTGACCAGGAATGCGGGGGTTGGGGGGTGGCAGGTGAAAACGGGTGAGACGAGACCGTGGGTGAAGGGAGTGGAGGGCCATGGCCGGAAGGCACCACGGCAGGGTGCTTTCTGAGAGGACGCGGTGGGGTCCCATCTCGGTTTTCTTCTGTCAGCTAGAAGCAGAATTGCTACTTTGGTGGCTACATGGGGAATATCAGACGCTTGTTATTTTTTTAAACATTGCCTCGTTCACTTGACCACCTCTCAGGCTTCGTGCTCGATGCCCGTGCTGCAGACAGTGAGGTGACGTGGCCCTGGCCTCGCAGTCTCTGGAGGCAGAGACAGGCAGGAAGAAGGGGCCCCCACTCGGGGCTGTGCTGGCAGGACGGGCACACAGCCGGAGGCAGACGGGGCTTCGTGCACTACAGGCACCTCCTTGGCTGGTGTGCCGAGGACCGAGGGAGGGAGACCCAGCCGTGCCGGGGCGGGGACCTCTGTGACAGATATGGCACAAGCGGACGGCGTCGGGTGCCGACTGCCACAGTGACGGCTGCTCCCTGTTCCTCTGTGAAGATGGCCCTGGGGACAGGGCAGCAGCCCCGCCAGGGCTGTACTGGAGGCCAGAAATCGGGGTGGTTAGGGTGGCCGTGGGAACTGCCGCGGGAGACCCTGGCTCAGGCCTTCCCCACCCTGAGGGGGTCCCCGGATGCGTCCCTGCACGGGCCACCCTGGGAGCCCGGGGCCGGGCAGTAACTTGTCTCTCCCCTGCAGACCGGAAGCCTCCCATCTCGGCTCCCTTAGGCGAGGCTGAGCCTCCAGGCCCTGTGGATGCCAGTGACCTCCCCAAAGTGCAGATTCCTCCTCCGGCCCACCCGGCCCCTGTGCACCAGCCGCCACCGCTGCCACACCGGCCACCGCCGCCACCGCCCTCCAGCTACATGACCGGGATGTCGACCACCAGCTCCTACATGTCCGGAGAGGGCTACCAGAGCCTGCAGTCCATGATGAAGACCGAGGGCCCCTCCTACGGTGCCCTGCCCCCCGCCTACGGCCCACCAGCCCACCTGCCCTACCACCCGCACGTCTACCCCCCCAACCCGCCCCCTCCGCCTGTGCCCCCTCCCCCGGCCTCCTTCCCCCCACCTGCCATTCCTCCCCCCACTCCCGGCTACCCTCCTCCTCCCCCCACCTACAACCCCAATTTCCCACCCCCACCCCCACGCCTGCCCCCCACCCACGCCGTCCCCCCTCACCCTCCTCCAGGCCTGGGCTTGCCACCGGCTAGCTACCCGCCTCCGGCTGTTCCCCCTGGAGGACAGCCACCCGTGCCCCCGCCCATCCCCCCACCCGGCATGCCTCCCGTGGGGGGACTGGGGCGGGCCACCTGGATGAGATAACGCGATGCCTTTTCTTCCCCCCTTTGTTTTTTTTAAGCCAAGTTTTTCTAATCAACTTGAAGAGTAGTTTAAGTGGGTAAGCAGCAGGGTACCTTACGTAATGCTAGACAGTTGCAGCATGGGAAGAAACAGACGGGGCCCATGAGATACAGTTGGGGTGGTCCTCACATCTGGAGAATGGGGACAGCAGTTTGAGAGTAGCCTGGGCAGCACCAGTCTCCATCTGACTGCGCTGGGTGGTCGGCTGGTGTCGTGTGAGCATCCTGCACCGGGTCACGGGTACTAGTGAAACATTAACCAGCCATATTGGCTCAATAAATAGCTTCAGTAAGGAGTGAAGTTCCTTCTAGAAATCAGTGCCTATTTTTCCTGGAAACTCAATTTTAAATAGTCCAGTTCCATCTGAAGTCAAGCTGTCTGTCATCGCTTTTGTTCCGTGATGTTCTCTCCCAGCACCCAGTAGGTCAGATGAACCACTGTTTTGATTGAGAGATATTTACATGCTTTGTATTAAACTTATTTTGAAGGGGTTGCCTTGATGGATGGCTTTTTTCTTTTTCCTCCAGAGAGAAGGGGAGAATTGTACTTGGAAAGTAACGTATGTTTACATCAATTTGCAAATTCCTGTACATAGAGATATATTTTTTAAGTGTGAATGTAACAACATACTGTGAATTCCATCTTGGTTACAGACATGACTCCTTCAGTTATCCAAATAAAACCGTGCTGAACCTATCCTTTTGTTTCTTACGCACAGAAGGTGGGGCCTCCAGGCCTTGCGCAGCCCCAGACCGGGAAGTCTAGAGGCGGCCCTTCTCCTGCCCCCGGGGGCCAAGGGGCAGGCAGCGGAGGAGCGCTGGCCCAGAGAGGCCTGGCGCTGGCTGGTCTCGCAGCCCCCAGTCCTGGCCCTGCCGTCTCGCAGGGCAGCGCCGCTGTGGGTCTGTCCTTGCGGGCCAGCCCCCCACACCCCGTGCCCACATTGGCTTTGGTAGGAGGACCCCGGTGAGTTCCGAACCAGCTCAGGACCGTCGGGTGCACCTGCTCAGAGCTCTGGTTCCTAGGTCACACCAGGGCTTGGGTCTGAGATTCCTCCCACCCGGGCCTGAAACTAGACAGAGGCCATCCGAGTGGCTGTCAGTGCCGTCCAGCACCTGAGGTGCTCCCGGGGGCCGTGGCCCTCCAGCGGCGACCCCCGCCCCCACCCGAAACAAACACTGCGCACCAACCGTGGAGGCTTGCAAAGAGCCTTTATTTATCTAGCGCAAAGTAGACACTATCACAATCTTCTGTTACTCCTTTTACTAAAATAGTTCAAATCAATGTTTTTACCACACTATCAAAAGTTCTATTTCTTTTTTCTCTCCAAATCAAAGTGGTTCAGTGGAAGGTAGAAACGGGCACAGGGGTCTCCAGCTCCCAGCTCCGCCTGGAGCCAGGCCAAGGGCTGGCCCGGTTTCTCACGGCGGTCACATACTACAGAAAATAGAGCATGGCTGACGGCCCAGGGACAGGAACCAGACGTTCCAGCCCGATTCCAGAAAGCAGCACAAATACTTCCCCCCACGGTATGAAAAATATACACCTCTACCGCTCTGCAGTCATGCGCTCAGCTTGTTTCTTTAAAAAAAAAAAAAAAAAAAAAAAAAAATCAGTAGTATGTATTTTGTTTCCTCTCAAGTTTTCAAGAAAAAGAAAATGAAAGGTCACTTTTTTCTCTTTAAACACTGATGTGTAGCTAATAACTTTTGGATAAAAATGTGCCACCCTAAAAAATGTGCTCAGCAGATTCTGCTCCCAGGATGGGCGAGGCCACCTGGGGTGAGGCTGGAAGGGTGACCTCCATCACAGTGGGAACTGAAGCCACAGGACAGATGCCACACTGGGCTTCAAGATGTAGACTCAGAGTGAAACGTAAAGCGACCTTTATGAAAGGCCACCCGAGCTCAGCAACACCCCTACCCCCACCATGAGCTGCTACAGCGAAGGCTCCGGAGGGGAGGAGGGGGCCCCCCACGTCACCCGACACACCCCGGGTTGGTGGCAGGGCTGAGGCTACTCTGACCCTCCCCAGCCTGTGGGCTCCCACTGAACCTGCCCACCACCTAGGGTGTGGGCTCAGACGGAGGTGCTGCTGGCTTTTAAACAGCTTATCACATTAGGTGACTGTCACAGACACGGTTCTGTCCTTGAAAGCCATCCCCGTGCACTGTTGGCTCAGGACCGCGAGCAGCGGTGGGAAGGAGATGCCCGCACCTGGCTTCCACGGCCTCCGTGGCACACAGGAGGGCTCGGGCAGAAACGCTCCGCTCCGCCTGACCCCTGGATGCCACGGCAGCACGTGGGGGGGGGGGGGGGGGGAGGCCCCTCCGAGGCGGTTCTTCCCTGGGTCGGTCTGCAGACGTGCAGCTACCGGGAGCCCTTACTTATTGCTTATTTTCAGTGGTGGCCGAGCCAACCTGATCCAAACATGAAAAATGGGCTCCCAGCTGTGGCTTCCACCCAAAATGGACCCCTCCCCCCTCCCCCCGGGCTGCTCCGTGGTTCTTTGGACTCCCAAGATCCAGAAGGGGCCTCTGCCCCCCAGCTCACTGCCCACAAGGGCAGGGATTGCCCGGTGCCATGACCAAGGGTATCCCCCCCCCAGCTCCAAACACCTAACCCCTGGTGACAGGCAAGATCCCTCCAGGAGGAGCCCAGAGCTCCCTGTAACCCCCCAGGGCAAGAGGAAAATGCCTGTGGCTGTCACCAGCACCCACTTAGCCCTCCCTGGGCACAACGAGGGCCGCGAGCCTTTCCCCTGAGAGCGTACGACCCAAGGGCACAATGACCAACAGGCCAACGCAGAGTCCCCGCTGGGGACAGGAACAGGGCGGCCTCCCCATCCACTGGCCCTGTCCCCGTGCCTCACGGGGGCCTGGACGAGGCCCACCTACTGCAGAGACGGCCTCCCGGGCTCAAGTGCTGGCGGGCGCCCTGCTGAGCACCGCCGCCGAGTGAAGGCGACGTGAGGGGTGGGCGGCCAGGTGCCCAGTGGACACCAGGGCCCGTGCCGACAGCATTCGCGGCGGCCTGTCCCACCTCCCAGCATCTGGGGTCTCGTCTGGAACGTGCCACAGCTCGCTCACCCTCTGGGCCTCGCTTTCCTCACCAACCTCCACGTTTCTGTATCGCGCTCTACGGCCGGCATGGGGTCATTCACACTGAAGCTCTGTCTGATGTCGAGCCCTGCATGGAGGGCCCGATGCTGTCCCTTCTCCGGCAGAGGACACTGAGGCTCAGAGAGGGGAGGGGACAGCACCTGTGAGCAGGCAGCAAGGCAGAACTCAGCTCGGTCCCCGGCTCCGACCAGCCCAGCCCAGCCCAGCCCAGCCCAGCCAGCAGCGGCCTCTGCGGCAGGCGGGCCCCATGGGCTCGCAGGCCGCGACTGAGGGCACCGGCTGAATAAAGCTGGTGGCCTTGGGTGGTGAGCACGGCCGAAAGAACCTGAGACCTCGTTTTCCCACCGGGGGCCCAGAGAAGCTGATTGACTTGCTGAAGGTCACGCAGCAAATTAAAGCCAGAGCCAGGTCAGGCTCCTTCCTTCTACAGAGGGCAGAACTCTCCCCTCGGCCGCCCGCGCAGCTCCGTCGACAGTGACTCTGGCTGGGGGCCAGGCTCTGGGGGATACCAGAGGCCCAGCCCGGCCCAGCGCCACCCATCTGGAGAGAGCGGGGCGGGGGGCTCAACCAGAGACTCTCCACGTGGCCTCCCACCTCCCTGGCCCATCATGTGAAGCACAGGAGTGCAGATGCCTCGGGCACCAGGCAGGAGGGACCCAGAGAGGGCACGACCCGGCGCGGGGTTGGGGGACTGTGTGTGTGTGTGTGTGGGGCTGGGGGCCTGAACCCTGAAACCGAGCAGCAGCGTGCAGCAGGGAGCTGCGCATGAGGGGGGGTGCCAGACGAAGGGCCTCGGAGCCTCCAGCCACAGACACGGAGCTTCCTGGTCGGGGACTCGGGACCCAGTGCTCAGCGGGCTGGCGTTCAGGCCACAGCAGATGGGTGAGGAGTGGGGCCCCCCGCGTTAGGTCCAGCCACCGGGGGCCTCTGTCTGGCGTGGGTGGAAGGCTTGACGAGGCGCCCCTCCGCCAAGGCCGGCCTTCGGCCCCTCGCCAATGGGGCCCCAGCGCAGGGACGAGGCTGTCCAGGCCACCCTGCTGCACAGAACGGCCGGCAGCCTCGCGTCTTCCCGGTTTGCTGGTGTGTGAGGAGGGAGGTGGGGGCCCGGCCGTCCGTGTGCTGGACCCACGGCAGCCGGGTCACGGCGGGCAGCGTCCTATGTACAATTCGCCACAGAAAAAGAAGACGGGGGCCTGCGGCTCCCCAGGACACCCCGCAGGGCTAGTCCACATCCACGGGGGAGCAGCCCTACAAGGGTCCCTTGAACTGGTTCCCAGACAGGTGTTGCCGGATGGAGGGCTTGGAGCTGGCCGCATCCCCCAGTTTTCTCCAGACCACCTGCGGACGGGGGCGAGCTGTGAGTGGAAAGCCCACCCCGAGCCCACCCCCTGGCCTGTATGCACAGACCGCCTCACTGCCCCTCCAAACCACCCACGTCCCCAGAGCCACGGGGCCAGGAGGGGAAACTGAGGCTGTGTGAGGCCCAGAGACACTCAGACCAGATCTTTGCACGTCCCCCCCCTCACGGCCACGCCTGCCATCCTGAGCACGTCACTGCCGGGGCGCAGGCGTGGCCTTGCGGCTGTCCAGTGGGACCCAGAGGTACAGGAGGCAGCATGGGAGGGGTGGGGGTCAGAACACCACCCCCCGCCCCAGCCCCGTGAGGCCCGGGCCAGCCCCTGCCGGGTCCTGTAAGGATCCAGGGATGACACACTGGCCAGTGGGGTCACGGGTGAGGTTCCACCTCCTGGACAACCAGAGAAACGGCCCAGCTTCCAGAAACCAATGCAGCCCCAGTCCCGGAGGGCCCCACCCACATGTCCAGTCTGAACACCACCGGCAGCCACCAGGGGCACCAGACACCTGCGGTCTGGGGCTGGGGCCCAAGGGATGGGACGTGGGGTGAACACGACCCGTCCCGGGAGGTTGGGGGGTGCTCTGGGGATGGACAGACCCCAGAGGTCAGGGACCCCATTCTCGGGGAGAAGTGGGTTAGGCAGCGGGGTGAGGACAGGCCCCGGGCTCTCCGGGTGCCTCCCCCTCCAGGTCACCGGCCCCTCCCACCAGGGGACGGCCGGGGCCCTCCCTGCTCCCACGCCCAGGCCGCGCCCCGGGGAAGCGCCTCACGTTGCACATCTCGCGGACGATGGCCTTCTCCTTCTCGCTCAGGCCTTCCTCACAGCCGTCCTGGAGCCGCCGGTCCAGGTTCTCGTGCACTTCCAGGACCTGCGGGAACAGGCCCCGGGGCCGGAGGTGAGGCCAGGGTCCCGAGGTTGGGGCACGAAGAGACCGGAGGGGCGGGTCCTCATCCTCACTTTTTGGTCCTCTTCCCTCCCCCTAGTGGCTCTGCAGAAGCCACACCCCCACATCGAGAGGCGGGGCAAGCTGGGGACGCCTCACCTGGAAGCAGGGAGGACAGGCTGGGCGGGGCTACCCGCGGGCAGGTGGCCTCGTGCTAGGCCAGGGCCCCCAGCTCGTGATTAGAGGGACAAGGACAGCACCTGCTCACACACGGGGTGAGTGGGCGTGTCCAGTCACTGCTGCGTGCGCTGTATCCGCGCAGACGCAGACCGGCCCCCAAACCCGGGGGACGGCGCGCCTGTGTCCGTGCACGCGTGGGGCGTCCACGGGTGCGCGCACAGGTGGGGATGTGAGGTCCGGGTGAGCGAGCTCCCCCAGGAGCAGTGAGAGCCTCAGCGGGACCTACCCCTGAGCAGAGAGGCAGGTGTGCCTGGAGACGAGGCTGGGCCTTGGGGTGCTGGGGCTTTAGTGCTACCGCAGCCCTGCCCCCGACTCTCAGGCTTTGGGGGAGCGCCGGCTCTTCCCCTACCGCACCCGGGCCTCAGTTTCCCCAGCTGCAGGGATGGCAGACAGGTGACACGCTTGCTCCAGCCAACTGACACCTCCATTTCCAAGGTGTTTGTGGTCACCCCGACCCCCCCCAACCCCTGCACAAGGACGAAAGCCCCCACCCTGCTGCTCAGATGCCCATGGGCTCAGAGCACGTGTGACGTCCAAGGTCCCAGGTCCTGCGCTGCACCAGGGATCTGGGGGCTCCTGAGGGGGCAGGAACTGGGTGAGGGTGGGCAGGGCCTGGCCCTCACCTTCATCGCGTGCACGACAGCCTCTGGCTTCTGTCCCGCGGAGCTGTAGCCGGCGGAGGGGGGCGAGGACAGCTCGGGGACCGGGCAGGCTGGGCCCTGTGGGAGGGAATCACGCTGTCGCAGCTTGCCCAGAAGGGCTCCCAGCTGGTGGCCACGAGTGCGGCCGGCAGCAGACAGAAGTCCCTGCTTCTGTGGGCCAGGGCCCAGGCAGGAGGAAACGGGGCCCGGCTGATGAGGGAGAGGAGGCAGGGAGGACAGAGGGGCAGCACCTGGCCCCCACCCCGTCCCGCGGGCTCCTCCTCACAGCCCGTGGGGAAGGCCTGCTGTTTCCCGGAGGAAGTGAGTCCAGCTCAGAGATGGCAGGGACTGGCAAGGAGCAAACCGCGGGGGGCTGCCTCCAAAGCTGCCACCCTCCCCGCCGACACCAGGTGAGTGGGCTAAACCAGGCTTCACCCCATCCCCCACCCCCAGGGACACTCTTCCAGCCCTGCCCGGCCACCGCATGCCACCGCAGTCGGCCGACACCTGAAACGGCAACCAGGTGCCCAACTCGGCACAGCCTGGGGTGCGGGGGCCGAGGCTGGGCGAGGAGGGGGGTCCAGCCCCCAGATGTCGGGCCCACCGATGTCAGAGGCTGCAGGTGCGCCCGGCATCCCCAGCTTCTTCTCCACAGGGATTACTGGTATGGGCAGGGTGCAGGGCCCGGCCTGCAGGGAGGCCCCATAGGAGGAGGGCCCCCAGACAAGGAGGACTCAGGATGGAGCTCTCCAGGCCAAGAGACACCAGAAGACACTGGGAGTGAGCCTAAGGGGCTCAGCAAACACCAACAGCCAGACAGAAAACACCAAGGGTCCCAGGCCCCCGGGGAGGCCAGGGAGCTGGGGTTCCCGGCACAGCTGTCCCTTCTCTGGGTCCTGGTTTCTTTCCCAGTCACCGACCCCAGTGACCAGGCAGGCTTGGTGAGCAGGCTCGTGGGGCCATCACCCTGGGATCCTGCCCAGCGAGGCAACGCTGTGCAGAGACTCTCGGGGCCCAGAACTTTCTGCTGTGGGCCAGCCCCTCTGCACTCTCCCCATCTGCCCACCCCACCTGGACCTTCTCCTGGCTCCACCCAGAGGCCGGGTCCCGTAACCTTGGGGCCAGAAAAGCAGACTTGGGCAAAGCTCTCCTGGCTGTGACCTGAGGCAGGGCCCAACCCACTCTGTGCCTCGGTTTCCTAATCTGGACAATGGAAGGGTCCCTGTGTCCCAGAGTGTGTGCAGAGCCCTGGGGTGCCGTCTAGTGGCCCAGGCTGCCTGGTCTCTGGGGCCCAGGCCAGATCTGTCGTGTGGAGAGATCAAAAACGGATCCAAGGGCTCTGGGGAGGCGGGTGGAAGGCAGAACACAAGCATGTGCCCGGCAGGCTGCGCTCCCCACATCGGCCAGCAGGGGGCAGTAGCCACACACGTTCAGCCCTTAAGAGGCACAGGGACCTCTGGCCTCCAGTCCTATCTGTACCTGGGGCTCCCTGAACAGCCGGCTCTATAGGCAGGGCAGGGGACGATTGCTGCTCCAGGGGGCTGCTTCCTGGAGCAAAGGCAGGAAGGGAGCCAGGAGTGGCCAGGGCAGGCCGTGCAATCCAGCCTTTCCCTGACCGACCTCACCAGGCTGCCAATGAGCGTGCCACTGCGGGTCCTGGGAAGGAAGCTGAGCTGGACGTGTAGCACGTGTTAAGGAGTAAATGCCACCGGGACTGGTACTCCCAGGGCTCTCCCCACACACAGCTCTCCCAGCGCTGGGAGGGTCGGCACCCACCTGAGCCGCCCAGCGCACCGAGTGCTTGCAACCCTCAGATGTTATCTTTCTACATCCCCATTTTACAGATGGGGAGAATGGGTCTGAGAGAAGGCCAAGACCAAACAGCCAGCCCCAGTGGGGCTCGAACTGGGTCTGTAGCTCCAGAGCTGGCGCCGGAGGCGGGGAGGCCAGCGTGTACCCGGGAGAACTGAAGCCACACGTCCACACACACACACTTGTCTGGAATGTTCAGGGCAGCACTATTCACAGCAGGCAAAGCACGGGAACAGCCCCAGATGCCCAGCAGCTGATGGTCGCATCAGCAAAACGTGACACATCCACGCCCCGGAGTCTCACTCGACAGTGAAAAGGAGCAAGGTGCTGACAGGCTGCGACAAAGCCTCCATCGCGGGGCGCTACGCGGAAGCAGCCAGTCACAGAGGATCGCACGCTACAAGTTTCCGTTGCGAGGAAATGTCCAGAATAGGGAAATCTACGGAGACACAAGCACATCCGTGGTCTCCAGGGGCTGAGGCAGGAGAGAGTGGGGAAGGTTGCTACAGGGCACAGAGTTTCCTCGTGGGGTAATGAGATGGGGTGATGATTACACAAATCTGCAAATATGCACAAAACAAAACAAAACAGGGAAACTGCATGCTCAAAAATAAAGTCGACCAAAAAAAAAAAAGGCAGGGGGACCAGTCTCCCCCAGGGACCTGTCAAAAGACTTGATCCTGCTCTCGGCTGGAGAATGCCAGAAAGCCACTGCCAGCTCCTTCCATGGGGCCCTGAGTCCCAGGTGTGGCTGGGCCCCCGGGCACCCTGCCCCATGGCCACCTGGGCCAGTGACCCTCGTGGGGAGCAGCTGGGGAGCCCTGCACAGACCTGCAGCCTCTGACTCACGTGGACAGGGAGAGGGGAATATGGATAGGGACAGGGGTGGGGCGGGGGGGGACAGCCAGCCTGGCAAGGAAAGGGTGTCCCCACCCTACAGGGTCACCTGTTTCACCTCGGGGCCCTCTGGCATGTGGGCGACCTTCCCTCACCGCCCCCCCCTCCCTGGACCTACAGGCACCTTACAGAAGATGGGCCAGCTGTGGCAGAGCCTGTGTCCCCAGCGTCATCGGGCACAGAGGGCCCACCCCATACAAGCCCTCACTCGCCCCGTGGACCCACGTGCCAGACACAGGCCATCCACTGCTGCCTCCGCAGCCTTTGTGGCTGAGCCTCCCCTAAAACACCCTACCTTCTCTGTGCACCTCGGAGACCTGCCCCCGGCCTTGAAGGAGGTTCACACTGGCCCTGGCCTCTAGGCCCACGTGGGCTCGGTGCCAGCACGCAGGATGCATTGCCCTTCCCGGTCCCCAGATCGCCGCAGCTCCAGCACACGGCGCTCCACAGCCACGGGATGAACACAGGTGGGGCGCTGGTGGGGGGCCGGGGGGCGACGGAGTGAAGGAGCAAGGAGCCAGCCCCCACTGGGGCACCCTGGGCTTCTCAGCGCCCTTCTGCACAAAGCACTTGGGAGCCCAACCCGGCCACAGCCTCCTGGATGAATATTTGGATTATCTGCCTGGTCGGCCCCAGCAGCTACATTCCTGGAGGTGTGAGGGCCTCAAAAGAAAACACAGCACCTGGATGGCAGCCAGCAGTGCCCCCAGCCTGCTTCTGCCGGCACCGAGGCCCAGCGAGGCCTGGCAGGGGCACCCCGGGGTCACCCTTGCTGGCCGGGGTCATGGGGAGAGAACAGCGGCCACCTGGAAGAGTGACCTCAGGCCAGCCGGGCTCCTCGCCCGTTCCCTGCGGATGGCCAGGGTCCCCGCCCGGCTGCACAGAGCACTGAAGCCGCTCCAGTCACGGTCACCCGCCCAGCTCGTGCGGCAAGGGGTCCGCGGGCAGCGTTTTTGGGCATGTTCACAGATTTACGCAATCATCCCAATAGAACACTTCCTCACCCCGAAAAGAAACCCCATACTCGTCAGCAATCCCCATGGCCCTCTTCCCAGCCCTGGCCAGTGAGCTCTGCCTCCCCAGACCGTGCACTCTGGACACGTCGCACAGGGATGACGGACACGTTGGCCCACAGGGAGCGGTCCCGACTAGCCATCCGCGTCCCAGAGAGCTGGCCCCACGCCGCGCCCCCCTCACGCACTCGGGGCAGCCCAGAGCCCAGGACCGCCCCGGAGGACCCAGGGTGAACTAGTGCCCGGCACAAACCGGAGCTCCTCCCCGACGCTCGGTCACAAAGCCTGGGTAGCGAGTACGCATCGCATGCACTGCCACCCCGGCCCAAGCCCCGGCCAGGCACCCTTCCCCGCCCGCCGGAGCCGAGCAGTGACAGGTGCCCTGCACCCGGGGCCTGGGCAGCCGCTCGTGGGGCCTCCAGACACGGCCCCTCGCCGCCCCAACAGCGCTCGGGCTTGGCCACCATCTCTAACCGCCTCGCGGGTTCCGCACAAGCCTCCGAGGGCCACAAGCCCAGACCCCCGGCTGGCAGAGGGCGGGAGGAAGGAAGGGGATGGAGGGCCACTCAGGCAGAGCCCCAGCTCTGACCCATCGCCCTCGCCTGACCTGGATGCTGCTCAGGCCGGAGACGAGGGTCCCAGTCCCAGGTGCGGTCACGGACCGTCCACTGGCCCGGGCAGGTCGGCAGACAGGCAGAGCCTCACCCCTGCACTGGAACGTGGATTCTGGAGGCACCGGGTCCACACGTGAAAAGTGCGACTCCAGGGAAGGGGCACTTACGTTCTGCAGGGAGTCCTGGTAGGAAGGCGGCAGGCTCGCCAGCTGGGATTCCGAGTGGTACGGGGAGAAGCCCTTCCGCAGAGTCCGGAACTCTCCAGAGCCTGCCTGCTGTGGGGGGGAGGGGGACAGGTTAGAGGGGCCCAAGGACTGTGCCCCGTGAAGACTTGGCCCTCCTGCCCCCACACAGTGGTCTGTACCCTCCCTCCCCTCTCCCTGCCTCACTGCCATCAGCGGGAGCCCTTGTCACCAGCCTCCCTGCTCACGTGTTGGGGCCACGAGGCAGGGGGCTCCATGTCGCTCCCCAGGTCATGCTGTATCAATGCGGCTTGAACAGAATAAATGAGGAAATGAGTGCGTGGCACCCCCCACCCCCGGCCCTCCTTCCTCTGCTCCAGCCTCCTGCACTTGCCCAGCCCAGCCTGGGGAACACCGTCTCTGGCCCTTGGGGCCCGCATCCAGCGGAAGGCCCTCCCACCTCCCACACGTGAGCCTGTCACTCTGCTCCGCTCAGTGCTCGCCCTCAGCCTCTGCTATAGGACAGGAGCTCCCAAATGTAGTTCCTGCATCTCACCCCTCTGTATCCACAGGAATCGGTGCATGCTTAGGAAGGAGGGAGGGAGAGGTGGAGGAGTGAGTGAGTGAGTGAGTGAATGAATGAACACATATTTGGCCTTAGGTGATTTTCCTCAAGGCCAAGCAAATGCCCCCCAGAGGCTGGGGGCTGTGATCTGCAGAGGGAGGGGATCCGGGGGTCCCGCTCAATCCCACACAGGCCCTCTCTGGTCCAGCTGAGCACAAGCCCCTCCATCACTAAGAGCCTGGGCTGGTGTTTCTGGCCCAGACACCTGTTTCTACTCCAAAGGAACTGAGAGCATGCTGTTGGGCAGATAAAACAGAGAATGTCCCATAAATCAACAGGGTGCCGAGTTACCCAAACAGATCCTGGAGGGGAGGAGGCCAGAGCAGGGGCAGGTGAGCCAGACGGCCTAGAACCCCTCCTTCTGCTCACCAGCCCCCCTCTGCTGGTTCGGGAGGGACCCACATGCAGCCTGCTCCCCTCCTGCCAATTGCTGGACACAGACCGCAATTCTCATGGGTCTCCAGCCTCACCAGCTCCATGTTCCGCCCTCCCATCCCCATCAGATCCCCCAGGTCAGACCCCCCAGGTCTCAGGGGGCCAGCTCAGGGGCACACAGCAGTGTCTTGTAAGCGTCTGTGGGACTAGAATAAAAACCCACTTAAGGCAGATGCCCCGCGGAGGCCGCTAGAGCAAACATCAGAAAGCAGATCTGAGCAGTCACCCACCAGATTACCATCACCCACCCCAGGCACCTTGGCCAGGAGGAGAGACAACTATTCCCATGGCCTCCAGGAAGACCTCAGTGTAAACAAAGGTTACCAAGAGGCACAGAGGGGAGAGAAGTGGTGGCCCACCCTCCCATGGTGGCCCCTGAAGTGTAACAGGGTGTCACCAGAACCCTTAAAATGTGACTGCCACGTCCCCTGATTATGGCCAACCCTGGGCTGAACCAGAGGTGGGTGGCCCAGCGAGGGGTCCCCTCTGCCACCTGACACCAAAATGACAAAGACCCTGCCCCCTTGCCCAGCACCCCCTCGCCCCCCCCAGCAGGGGGACCCCCCCCCCATCAGGGCACCTGCGCCTCTCGGGCTCGCCCACCCTGGGCAGGGGGATCCACCTTCACTCAAAGGCAAAACTCCCAACCAATTATTTTCCTGGCCAGGTGACAGTTACCAACTCGTCTCCAATGGACAGTACGTTCTAACCCCAGTCACGCTGAACACCACACCCAGTGCCACCAGGCTCTCACCAGGCCCCCTGCCACCATTCTGCAGGAGCACGCCCCGCCCGCCTGGACAGGCTGCTGAAAGGGCCCAGGCGTAAGACTCAGCGCAGCTCACACACTGACATTTATTTGGCCACACGGCCAGGGCTGTGAGCCACCGCTCTCTCCCAGCAGTCCCTGGGACCAGGACGGCTGGACGCTGCCTGTCCTTCCCCAAAGGACCGTCTAGAACCTCATCCGGGCCTCGTCTCCCCCTCGTCCACACCTCCTCTGGTGCTAGACCAAATGGGTTCAGAAGGAACTCCCGTGTTGGTACTGAGAACACTGGTTTATGTAGCCCCCTCCCTCCCCCTGGATCATTTCCTCGGAAGGACATGTATGTACAAGGGGGTGGGAGGGAGTGTTTTTAATTAGCACATGCAATTCCCACGCCTGCCTTCGGTGATCATCTATAAATATTTGTGTGCCCACAGAACTTTATTAGCGACCCACCAAGCTGGCGGGGGAAAGACACACGATCTCTCGTTAGGGGCAACGGGACTAATGACACATCAACATGAGGGACCATAACGGCACTTCAATCCAAATGAAAAATCCTGGGATGTGCCTGTTGGTGCCCAAGAATGAAATCCTCAGGTTTTCATCGCCGAGGGGATGTGGAGCTGAAATGGCCTTGTGGGTTGGCTGGGCCTGCTCAGGGTGGTTCAGGAAGCGGGGACAGGATGCCTGCCCTCCTATGGGATAGGATCCCAAACGAAGGTCCCTCAGGACCCAGGGAGAAAGGATCTGCCACACAGAGTGGGCGGGGCTCCCACATCCTTAAAGGACACATGGAGTGCAAACAGGTTTGCCCCTTCCAGCCAGGGGGGACACCCGGGAGGCCACGCCCCTGCCCCCCTACCTCCCTCCACCCCCCCTGCCGAGTCCGCTGTTAAGGACACGGGCCTCAGTCCCTGCGTCGCTGCCTGGCTCGGAGCTGGCGTGAACTCGGGCTGCCCCAGCCCCTCTGGGCCCCCGCGGGCATGCAGCGAGCTCCCCAGCCATTGCCCGCCGGGGGGGGGGGCTCCAGGGAGCACCGTCAGAGGGCTCCTCCTGGAGCAGAAAAGGGCCACAGCAGGATGCAAAGGGAGGACCCTGCCCACGTGCCCCTCCCTGGGCAGCAGCTGTGGACGGGCTCGCTCAGAGTAGCTGTCACCCCTCCCACCTGCTGCCCAAAGGACTCCGGTCCCCGAGGGACCGTCTGCTGCAGCACCTACTGCGTGCACCCGGCAGGGACGCAGCGTCTACCGTGCGAAGCCAGGACCGGGAGGTGGGGCCTCAAGGGTGAACGCTGACAAAGGGGCGTCCGGAGAGCACTCGGACTACAAAGGCCAGCTGGGTGGATGCGGTGGCAGCTCAGCGAGCACGGCCTGCGTGGGGCACCGCGGAGGCCGCTGCCCCGTTGGCTCTCTGCTGCCGTTCGGCAAAGCTGGACTCCAATGCCAGCTCGGGAAGGGCAGACCCCAGGAAGAATCTAGAAGCAGAACCGGGGCACCTGGGGGTGCTGAGCTCCCAGGAAGTGCCAGGAGGGTGCCAGGGCCGGGGGAGACCCGGAGGAGACAGGACAGCACACAGCACTCAAAACAGCCCCCACCACAGACACCACTGCAAACACGTCCCGCCAGGCGGTTCTACCTGAAACCAGCTTCTCGGGCGGCCGCAGGGGCGGGGCGGCTGCAAGGGAAGAGGAGCGGTGTCACCCAGGAAATGCCAGCCACGGCCCCCCTCGGCCCCCCTCCCCAGGTCCCTCGGTAGCCCAAAGGTGCCGGAGCCTCGGCCGGGCCGGGGTGGGCACCTCGGAGCCCCCACGTTTTTGGAAAGCCCCATGTTTACAAGGGCTGCCCGAGCGCCTGGCCCGCTCCCAGCCCTCTTGGGGCTCACACCAGGCCCCTGCACTGGCCTAGAGGCGCCCCGAGATGCCAGCCCGCCGGCTGGGAGGGGCGGGGGGGTGACCGGCGAGGACCCTCACACGGGCATGCTGGTACAACCGTCCGGCCACACTTGTCTTCTCGGTTTCCCCTTTAATTTCAAGAGAACTCACTTGCAGGCCGTTAAGAAGAGAGCGGCGGCTTCGTGGCTGGGGGCCCAGACGGTTCTTCCTAATTGGTGCTCAGATCAGGCAGCGGAGGCCCCACGCGGGGCGAATGTACGGTTACTATTACTCACCCACTGCTGGCACCGCGTCCCTACTCCCCATGCAATGTCAGACCCCAAATCCCAGGTTTCAAACTCGAGCGTGTGGCTGATGGCAGAACACCCAGACGGTCTCATCCACCACAGTGACCATCGGCCCCTTACAGGTCCCCTCGGCAATAAGGTGAGTGAGAGGGAGGGACAGGCCTCGGGATCTCCCCAGGAAGGGGTGGGGGGCTTTGGGGAGGGGAACAGATTTGCAAAATCCAAATCCCACCGCGGCTGGGTGACTCTGAGCAGCCCATCAGTGTTCCAGGTCTCTGCTGCTTGCAGGTAAATCGGGGTCACGGAGGGCACTCGGCTGCTGGATGGCCCACGACTCTTTCCACTGGCCAGCCCTAGTCCTCAGTGCTTTGCGGGATTCGCCCTTTAATCCTGGGGCGGCCACCATCAGTGTCCCCATTTTACAGACGAGAAAACTGAGGCACAGAGAGGTTAAGCCCCTGGCCCAACGCCCCCCAGCTGGTAAGCGGCACTTTGGCGACTTGAACCAGGCCCTCTAGCCCTAGAGTCCTGGGCTTGGCCTTGACGGTCACCCAGCATGTGGCTCACAGTGGACAGCGATTAGGCCTCAGGCATAGAGGGGACAGAGGTGGTATTCCTAGCCTCCTTCTGCCCATATGGCTAGACAGACCATCTGCTCAGATGCTAGAAAGGTTTCCTCCCTGGTTGGAGGCGAGGTTCAAGGACCGGTTCTGAGGTTCTGCTAAAGACGTAGCTAAAGCCCTCCAGAGATCCAGAAAGCACACCATTCGCAAGAGAGGGAGCAGGACGTGACCACCAAGCCTCAAGCAGGGACAGCCCAGGGCCCGTCAACCAGCAGCGACCTGTCCCAGAAGGCACCACCAAAGAAACACTGGAGGCCAGCGTCTCTGGGCAGCTTGGGCAAGGGAACGGGCCACTCAGGGCGACAGGTCTTCCCCGGGGACTCAGAACACAGCACTGAGGCGTCGGCACAGGCTTAGAGGGTGGCAGACTATTCCGCTGTCCCCCGGCCCGTATGGTTCAAAACTCAGACAAAGGCCAGAAAGGAGCAGTTCATACGGGGACGGGCCAGGCCCAGGCAGGTGGGCGCAAGTCTACCACAGACCTCGAACATCCCAGGTCCCTGAGAGCAGGAAAAAGAGAGAAGGGCAGGCAGTGCCCGGCAGGCAGCGGGCATCACCGTCATCCCTGCCTCACAGGTAAGGACCGAAGCATCAGGACATAACGCATCATGCCTAAAGCCACAGAGCAGGTGAGTGCTGGCGCATCATTTGAACTCCAATTCCTCTAGAGCCCAAACCCACTTCTTCACACCATCAGGCCAATGACGCCATTGCTGCAGGCTAGATTGTGTCCCCCCAGGTTCATACGTTGACCCCGTGGCCCCTAGAACCATGAGACAGCACGCTTCTGTTGCTGAAGCTACCCGGTCTATGCCTCTTTGTTACAGCGGCCCCAGGACACTGATACAGTCACTCAGGCCCGGACGCCCTCCTCCACCCAGGCCTCAGCTTCCCCATCTGCGCTTGGTGTAAATCCTGGGGTCACTTCTAGCCTGAGTGGTTCAGGCGACCCTGTGTGGCGTGGCAGGATAAAGAAAGGGCAGGCACAGGGGTGAGGAGGAGGGAGGCGGGCCTGGGCCACAGCCTCCATCCCCAGGATGGCTGCCCACTTGCCCCGTGTGACATCAGCCCGAACGTCACTGGCTCTTTTGTAAAGCTGGCTTCTGGGCGAAAGCGGAGCCTTACATTTATCAGCCCAGCAGGGGGATTAAGCGAGGGAACCAAGAGCCGAGGCCCCGGCGTCAATGACAGCCGCCCCCACCCCAGCGCGGCCGGGCACAGAATCCACAGGAAAAGGAATCATGTGTACGGGGGCTCGAGATGAATCATCGCAGAGGAGGCAGCTGTGTTGACGGAATTTTAAAGCCGACACGAGAAAGAAAATACGAACCGCAATACGGTAATTTAGTCTGTGAACACTCTGGCACGTTTTTAATTAAAGCTATTTTGGAGTTAAATAGAGGCCATGAGGGGAGGGGAGGGGAGAGGCGGGGGCAGTGGGAAGCGGAGGCCGCAGAGGCCCAGACCCTGGAGCCACGTCCCCTTAAGATGGTTCAAAGAGGAACAGCACTTTCTCCTGCTTTTCGCCGAAACGGCAGGTGCCGGACTTTCCTGCGGTTCCCGTGCGGTTTGATCTCAACGACAAGGCTTAAGTGCCAGAATCATAAAATCTGACAAGCCCGAGCTCACGAGACCCAGGCCAGAAGCCCACCCGTGGCAGGAAGGAATCTCTCTCTCCAAGATTCCCAAATGTGGGCATCCATCACGTGACTGCCTCCAAAGATGACCAGCTCACTACACCTCATGAAGCGGCTGGTCCTTGGTTCGGCAAGAGCCAGCCTCAGCCTCCCCTCTTGCCCCAGGACTCTGGGTGGGTGGGTGGCCAGGAGCTCCCCGAGATGTATCCACCTAGTCCAGCTGAGCTAGGCCCTGGAGATGCAGATGTGACCGGTCGGACCCAGCAGCCAGTCCCTGAGACGCCGACAGCCCAGCAGGGGTGGGGGGCAGGCTCCCTCCAAGGGAGGATCGCGACAGCCTAGCAGCAAGGGAGGGCAACTCACAGGGCTGAGAGCTCAGACTAAGGACCGAGCCCCCTGGGGGTGGTTGGGGAGGGAGGCTGTCGGGAGGGGGCCATGCCTGAACCCTTTCTTCCCTGGACTCTCTTAGAACGAGGCCAGTACACCCATCGTGGGCCTTGTCCCACCTGGGGGGCTCTCCTTGCCTCTGCCGTCCTCCGGCAGCCTCCTCATGCACATGAGTCCTGCTAGCTGAACAAGGAGGTGGTCAGGCCCGTGCCTCGTCACCCCCGAACCCCTAGGGCCATGCACAGCAGGTCACCAACTATACACGAACTATACACGAAGCCCATTTTACAGGTGAGCAAACCGAATGGTGCCATCTGAGCTGCCCCAGAAATCCAAAAGCAAGTGAGGTGTGAGTTGCCACTAGGAAGCTGACAGCAGGCCGGGGGGGGGGGGGGGGGGGGGTGTCTCACTGTCTCTGTCTCTCATCTCTCCTGCAAGGCTCAGAACAGCAATGCCCTCCTCTGCAGTCAGATGACCAACCCACCCTCGGGGCCAAGCTCTGGTGACAGCAGGTGGGAGGGCAGCAGGAGCCCCGGCCATGACCCTGGAGACATTCTGCCAGTGGCTCCCGGGTGTCGTTGCTGACCGTAGGTTGAGGCCCAACCGTTTTGCTACAATAAGGGGTCAAGGATGCACGGCGCACTGGCGGAGGAGGGCCGAGGCCCCAGCACCACGTGGCTGACGCCGGATGCTTGGGACGCTGGATGCTGAGTCCCTGGAACTGTCCCTCTACTAGCAGTAGGCGAGGCAAAGCTCATTCTTGTCCCTAAATCTCAGTCTAACCGCCTGCAGCCAGCGAGCCTGGATCCCAGCGAGGGTCTGCAAGCCCCCATCTTTGGGTATCTCTGCTTGGCCCAGGCGTGGGCACCAGTGGAGGACGGACAGAGCCCTACTGCTGCTGCCTCCAGACCAAGGCCCCAGGTATGACCCCTGGGAGCAGGTCCGAGCAGGCTTGGGGGTGGGAGAGTGGGGGGCGGGCAGAGCCAACCACTGCTCAGGCGTCTGCTGTCCCCCTGCTGCCCAGACACAGGGCCCCTGACAACCTCCAACTCTGCACATGTGGGCACGGGGCCAGCACGCACAGCCATCCGGGGCCTCCCTTGTGACAGCAGGGGCGCCCCCAGGGAGGAAGGACTAGAAGGGACCCCTACTTCAGGTCCTGAGTGTGTGCACATCTCCCCCAAGTCCACAGCCAGACCCACCACTGGGAATCGGGGTATATTCTTCCAGTGGGACAATGTGGCCCGGGGTCGGGGACACTCCTGTGTTTGTGGGAAAGGGACCACAAGCTATGCCCGGTTGGACCACAGAACCACAAGGCAAACAGCATCCTGAATTCGGGGCCTGGGCTCTCAACATGTTCTTCCAAGGGAACAATGAAACAAAGGACAGTCAGGCTGGGACAGACTCACGAGGCCACTGACCCGAAGCTTCGGGTCCAGATCGTGGTCCCGGCCTTCATTCTGCCGTCCATTGGGCACCTGCCCACGGCAAAGGTCCCCGAGCCTTAAATCTGCCCCTCCCCAACCCCCAGTTCTCCCAGCATCACTTCTGCCTACAGCTCCTGCAGCCCAGGCCACATACCCTCCTTATCAACCCCCGCATCAGGCCCACTCAGAATGCAAGGTGCCCCAGCAACCCCACCCCCACCCCCCGGGCCAGGTGAGACCCGAGCCCCGCCCCACCCAAGGAGGCAAAGAAGCCAACAGGTCTTGTGGCCAAGCCCTTCTGCCACACAGCACCTTAACCATATAGAGAGTTACCAAACCAGCCCTGCAATTCAGTGCCTGGTGACATACCACAGCATGGGTGCGGTGGCCCCGGCGGTGTGGACAAGTGAGTCCTGCTAGGCTGTGGGACTGCCCACACAGCCCACGTGGGGGTGAGGCGTGGCATGGCCGTGGTGGGAGCTGTCCTGCGTGCCGGGGCCATGAGCCTCCCAGCAGCCACCCAACGGGCAGAGAGGGGGCCTCGGGCTTCCCGAGCGGGACAGTGGCACCAGGCCTGCTGGTCGCCTAGCAACGGGGCCCGGCAGCTGAGCCCTCCCCGGGATCGGTTCCCAGAGAAACGCTCTGGACATTCTGGCCGACGCTTACGGGCTGGGGGCATGGCAGGGGAGGGGGAGGGGAGAGTAAGCCAAGGATGGGGACAAGGGAGAGAGAGGCTGGAGCGGCTGCCCAAGCCAGGTGGCCCCCAGGACCCCACACGGGGCCGACCACAGCCTCCCGTCCCTGTCCCCACCCACGGCAGAGAAGGCCCCCGTCCTGGCAGTCACCACCCTGCTCCGCTCCAGCCGTCTTCAGCAGGAGCAGAGCCGTGTGCACCCCTGCACTGGCTGTCACCCTGCCCAGCCTCCCCGCTGTGCTGTCCTCATCCTCCAGCCTCTAACCTGCCCTCCCTGTGCCGGGGACGAGCCGGTGAAAAGACAGCCTCATCTGCCTGTGGGCGGAGGGCGGACCCCGGCCGGGAAAGGAATAAGGGCGGCAGGAGCAGGGAGGTTTCCATGCGGGAGAGAGTGGGGATGTGCCTGCCCCGTCTCCGGCCTCGATCTGCCCATCCGAGGGGCAAAGCGGCCCCTTCTTCAGCAATTGCACAGTGCACACCATCTCTGGGACAGGCCTAGGGCTGACCCGAGGAGCTCACAGACTCCTGGGGACAGCAGGGAGAGGCTGTGATGGGAGACACCCCAAAGGCCGTGGCGCAAGGGTTAGGTCCGTGACCCCCAAGTTCCAGGGGGTGACTCCGGACGGCAGTGGGGGCAGGTGGGTGGCTATAAGCCCCAGGTAGGCTGGGACATGGGTGGGCACTGGAGCGGTGGGGTGGGGGGGTGGGGGTGGGGGCTCGCACCGGCCCCTCGAGTGCAGTGCCCCCCGCTGTCTACCACCCCCAGTCAGCTTACCTGTGCGAGGGCCTTGGTCTCCAGCTGCCTGATGTAGGTGGACGAGGGATCTGTAACGACACAAGTAGGGAGCATCTTAGTCATCAGACTCGGTCTCCAGTGAGAGTCACACCCCCGATCAGAGGCCCTGATGGGACCCTCACAGCCAAGGGGCAGCACACAGCGGGGTATGGGGTCCAGGGAGCCCCGTCCCCGGCACGGTGGGGAAACTGAGGCCCCAGAGGCGTCCAGGACTCCTCCGCTCCACCCTGCCTGGCACACAGGAACTTCGGGAGGCACACGTACTGTGGGCGAGCCACCAGCTTTCCTGGAGGACTCTGCCGACGAGAGCAGTCAGCGGCCGCGCCCTGGGCCAAGTCAGGGACACGCTCCCCAACCGTGCACCCCCAGTTTCTGAAAGCGGCAGGGGGGGAAAGCCACCCTCCCTCACCACCCTCACATGTTTTGCAATCACATCAGAAAGGCAGATAAATTGCCCAGTCCTGCCTCCCAGAGCCCTGGTCCTGCCTCCCCAACAGGCTAGAAATCAGCCCCACCAGCAGAGGACAGAAGCGCTAACCGAGTCACCCCGGGCCAGGCTGGGGTGAGGGAGCCTGCCGAGGTGGAAGCCGAGGGCAACCCAGAGCACAGGGGCGAGGAGCGGGCTGCGGGACACACGGCAGGGAGGGTCAGGGCAGGGCAGGCAAGGGGACGCCACCATCACGGCAGGTGTGGCTGTGCAGGTGGAAAGACAGGTCACCCGGTAAGGGACAGGCTCCGTGCTTCCTGTCCACATGAGCACCGCACCGGGGTTCACGTGGCCCGGACACCAGCCTACACCCCGTCCACCGGGCCAGTCACTCACTGCTCCTCCTGCCCTCAACAGGACACCCGGGCTCCCCAGCCCTTTATCTCAGAAGTCACCATGGGGCGCCTGGGTGGCTCAGCCGGTTAAGCATCCGACTTCAGCTCAGGTCGTGATCTCATAGTTCGTGGGTTCGAGCCCCAAGTCGGGCTCTGTGATGACAGCTCAGAGCCTGGATCCTGCTTCAGATTCTGTGTCTCCCTCTACTCTCTGCCCCTCCCCTGCTCATTCTCTCTCTCTCTCTCTCTCTCTCTCTCTCTCTCTCTCTCTCTTTCTCTCAAAAACAAATAATAAAGATTTAAAGAATAAAAAATAAATAAAAAAAAAAAGCCACCAGAGAAGCCACCAGACCCTTGGCCAAAGCCACCTCTCTATAGCACTGCCTTGGGAGGTGGACCCCGCGGGACTCATAACACACCTGTGCTGTGGGACAAGCTGGACCATTGGGCCACCTAGGGAAAATGAAGCATCTGCCCCCCGCACACAGCCGGCGCTACCCGATGAGCCCCTGGGTGATATGGATATAATGCCCCCCCCCCCCCCCACTCATGCTCAGCTGGCGGTCCCCTCCCCAGAAGGCCAGAACCTCCCTCCACTGGGGCTGGGGCTGGGGCTGGGGCTCGGCCCAGGCCTCAAGAGCTCCAGCCCATCCATCAGCAAGGCCACCAAGGCCACACTCTGAGGCTACCCCCAGCTACGGGAGGCAGTCTGCACACAGAGGTGCCCCCTCTGCCCAGTGACCTGCCTGCTGGGGGGCACTATGGGCAGGGTCTTCGGGAGCTCCGCCCACCCAGCCCTAGCCTGGGCCCAGGAGCATCAGCCCAGCCCGGGAGCAGGAATTGGGGGGGACGGCCGGGCCCACCCTGAGAAATGACACAACAGGCCCCTCCCGCCCCGAGTCAGCACCACTCAGCTCCCAGGAATGCGGGGCCTGCTGGAGAGGGAGGAGGGCCGCTCCCCCGCAGGCCTGCCGCCCTCACCCTCAGGGATGGCACTGGGGAGCCCCCATGTGGGGGGCTGCCCCCCACAACACCTCACCACCCCCCAGCCCTGCAGAGCTCCTTGACGGCCAGGAAATCAAGGCTCTGAGTTGAAGTGGTTTGTTCACGGCACAACTCAGGGCAGCAGCGGAGGTGGGACGGGAGCCCGGGGCGGAGGGTGACCCCAAGGGCCTCCTCGTTAGGACCCCGTGTGCATGCCCTGTGCCCGCCCCCCAGCCTCAGTTTATTCTCAGTCAGCCAGGACGGACAGACACTTCCCACATCACACCCACGCAAACAGGCCTGACGGGAAAGGCCTCAGGGTGTGCCGGACCCCTCTGGGCATAGGGAGGCAGAGGGTTCCCTGGGACACCAGCCGGGGAATCAGTGGACACATGCTGCAGAGATCTCCCAGCTCTCTTGTCTCGCCCTTTAAGACAAAGAGGCCCAAATAACTAGCCGAGCCCTGTGTGGCCTCCCTCTGGGTGGGGTCGGTGGGGGAGGGAAGACCCACCCCGGGGGTGCCACCCGGCAGCCCCAGCATCTGGCGAGGGTCCAACAGGCATCCTCCCCACTTTGCAGATTCGGAGGCCGAGAGGAGCGGCGTCCCCCGCTGCAGGCGGGTGAGCAGGGGAGCCCAGGGCCCAGGCTGCCAGACCCTCTCGCCGCCGCCCGGGGCCCACGACCCCAAGCGTCTGGCTGCTGTGACCTGAGAGCACAGCACCGTGAGGAGGAGCTGGCACGCGTCCCAGAAAGAAGACGTGATTCTTGGTCAAGCCTCTCTCCTGGACCCTCCGCGACCGCCTGATTCTCGGGCACGACGGCGAGCCGGCCCCCCCCCCTGCTCACCGCGGCCCCCACCGGGGGCAGCACTGCCAGGCACAGCCCTGAACTCAGGAGGGGACCAGTCACCTGCACGCCACCAGGGGCCTGCCCTGCCCTCCACGAGCCATCGGGAAGTGGGCACATTTCCGCCCCGGTTTCCTGGTATGGGGGTGGTTCTGTCTCCCTCTGCCAATTTCTAGGGGTCCACCAGGAGCTCCCAGCATTTCCTTTTTTTTTTTTTTTAAGTTTATTCATCTTTTTTGAGAGAGAGAGCATGCGAGAGCGAGCGGGGGCGGGACAGAGAGGGAGAGAATCCCAAGCAGGCTCCACGCTGTCAGCGCACAGCCCGATGCGGGGCTCGAACTCACGAACCCTGAGATCGTGACCTGAGCCGAAAGCAAGAAGCCGGCGTGAACGACGGAGCCACCCAGGTGCCCCTAGCACTGCCCCTCTTGGTCAGACCACAGCCGGAGTCACGGACTGGGAAGGAGTCAGCAGATGTGCCGACCGAGCCTCAGCGCCCTCTCTGGACTGCGGGCGGGCCGGACACACACCACTGTTCCTGCCCGAGCAAGCCAATCCCTCGGCCACGGCGGGGTCCAGCCCGCGCCTCCCAGGATGGCAGCGAGGAAAAGAGAGCGGGGACAGAGCCGGCACCAGGAGAAGGGACACAGGCGAGGCCACAAATGACCCAACAACGCCCCAGCCGCCCGCCACCCGCTGCTGCCAGGAGCACACCTCAGGGTCCACGGGCCACAGCACACAGGCCACACGGGGGCACAGACCCGGCGCTGCCCCCACTCAACCCACCGTTACGGTTTGCCCCAAACCCCACGCAGCTGCAGAGAACACAGTATCCTTCAGACCACCAGGGTCTGCTGGGCTTTTCCTTCTCATTCCTAGAGCCCAACAGGGGAGGTCTCAAAACATTTTAAAATCATCTGGTGCGTCCGATGGAATCTATCCTCAAGAGTTCGTTCTCATTATGAGGAATGCAGACCGTGTGTGACAGTGGCCAGAAATGGAAACAACCATTTGTCCAATGACAGCAGAGAGCCACGCCCTGTCATTCAAACGACGCTGAAGAAGGATGTCCCTCCTCGACAGTATGGAAAACCCTTCACCACCCCCCCCCCCCCGGGGAGGGCAGGGGGGGGAGAGGGGCGCACAGGGGGGGTGGGGGGGGACAATATCGATGGAAGGAAACAAATTCAGGAGGGAGGTACGTGGGGACATCGATGGTGGTGCTCACATACGGGGACAAGTGACTATTTATCCGCACCACTCGTTAATTTTCAAATAATCTACTTCCAGAAGAGGGAGAAATCTTTCTTTTATTAAAAAAAAAAAAGAGGGGCGCCTGGGTGGCACAGTCGATTGAGCGTCCGACTTCAGCCAGGTCAGGATCTCGCGGTCCATGAGTTCGAGCCCCGCGTCAGGCTCTGGGCTGATGGCTCGGAGCCTGGAGCCTGTTTCCGATTCTGTGTCTCCCTCTCTCTCTGCCCCTCCCCCGTTCATGCTCTGTCTCTCTCTGTCCCAAAAATAAATAAAAACGTAGAAAAAAAAATTTTTTTAAATAAAAATAAAAATTAGTCAATGAATTAAGAGCCATAGTAAAAAGAGCCAGATGATGTACTTTAAAATGTCCATAACAGGGGCGCCTGGGTGGCGCAGTCGGTTAAGCGTCCGACTTCAGCCAGGTCACGATCTCGCGGTCCGTGAGTTCGAGCCCCGCGTCGGGCTCTGGGCTGATGGCTCAGAGCCTGGAGCCTGTTTCCGATTCTGTGTCTCCCTCTCTCTCTGCCCCTCCCCCGTTCATGCTCTGTCTCTCTCTGTCCCAAAAATAAATAAATGTTGAAAAAAAAATTAAAAAATAAAAAATAAAAAAAAATAAAAAAAATAAAAAGAGAGAGAGGATTAAATTCTCACACCAGCATCTTGCAGAGCCACCCACGGACATCCCAGAAGCAGAAGGGTGGCCAGGAGGATGGCCAATCAGCGCCCCCTCTGCCCACCTCTCCCAGCTCTGGTCTGGGGGCCGTTCCTGAGGCCTGAGTCTGCCCCTTCCCCCACCCCACCCCACCCCCCGAGTTTAAGAGGATTCGAGGCTGTCTCGGCCACATTCAATCCCATCCCCACACTCAGCTCCCCAGACCAGGCTCTGCTCCCTGCCAGGGGCCCAGGAGCCAGACATCTGGTTGCCCATGGGTCAGAGCAGGTGTCCTGCAGCAGGAAGAGTGGCAGCAAGGTGGACCTTCTGGAACAGGGGAGGGAGACCCCGGAGGGCCGGGCTCCCTGGGAGGATGATCCTTCCCAGCAGCCTCGGGCAACTCGTGATCCCGCTGGGCGCCTCTGAGCCCCAGCCTCTCGGAGATGAGTGTGTAATTAAATTAATCCCAGGGTTTGCAGTGGTGAGAAACAGAGCCCCAAGGGAGGGATGCGTCATTTCCCGGCTCGGCTGTTTATGGGGAAAATGAGAGGTGACTACTGAAGGGACCCCTGGGGCTGGGCTGGCCAGTGTGTCCCCTCAGACCCTCCGCAGGCTGCCCCCAGGCCTCACCGGACCAATTCTGGAGGATTCACGATGCAGCTTCTATCTGGGGGCCGGGGGGGTGGCGGCAACGGAGAGGGGTCTGCGATATTCTTGCTTTAGAGCATTGGCCCTCGCCCCGGCCTCCTTGCAGATCCTGTGTTCCCGGGAGAACATGGAGGGCCATGCAGCCCGCGGACGGGAGGGTGTCATGGAGCCCACAGGGTCTGCAAGATCCCCTCACGGGTACAGACCACGAGTCCACCCCTGCCTTCTCAGAGGGTAGGTCTGGCAACACATCACATCCCCCCCTCCCGGCCAGGTACCCTCCCCAGCCTCACCTCTAGTCCGGATGGTAAAAATCTGAGGGGCACCGGGGTGGCTCAGTCGGTTGAGCGTCCCACTTTGGCTCAGGTCATGATCTCACGGTTCGTGGGTTCGAGACCCGCCTCGGGCTCTGTGCTGAGAGCTCGGAGCCTGCAGCCTGCTTCAGATTCTCTCTCTCTCCCTCTCTCTCTGCCCCTACCCTGCTCACACTCGGTCTCGCAAAATAAATAAACATTAAAAAAAATTTAAAAAAAAAAAAAAAGAAGAAGAATTTGGGAGCCAGAAGCCACATCCAATCATCCCTGTAAGCCCTCGTCACCTACTCAGCCCTAGGCACATAGCAGGCCCTCGGGAAAAGTCTAAACACCTGCCAGATGGTCAGTTCTCCACCCTACAAGGTCCCAGTGGCAGAAGCTCCAATGAAAAGCACTCAGCCTGAGACCATGTGTGACACAGCACCCCCACCCCACACAGGACACCCCAGAAAGACCCAGAAGCAGAGCATCCAAGGTGCGAAGAGCGGGTGTCCCTCCGAATCTCATCCAACAGCAACGGCCAGCCACACCGCGAGCTTACGTCTGAGTGTGGGTGCGGCGGGGGTTCAAGTACACGCGGGGTGTGTGGGAGGTGACCCCAGGGAGCCCAGGTACGGGAGTCGGGAGGTGAGGTGGGGAACAGAAGGAGCCGATGAAGCTGGTGTCAATCTGCCCGGGAGGGTCTCAGAGTTACCCCCTGCCCCAGGGCTCGCTGCTGGGGGCAGCTCGCGGCGGACAGGTGCTAATGCCCCAGCGTTGCCCACCCGGAGAGCTACAGGCACCAGCAGGTGAAGTGGGCGGTGGACACGGAAGCAGTAAGTGCCACGGGGATCTGGGCAGAATCCAACAGTGTCTGTCACAGCTCAGGAGAAAGTACGATCTTCCCCTTCTGCATAGGAAGGAGTGGGGGCGGGGGGGGGGTGTACAACGACACACAGTGACTCTCCAGTGCTTCCCCTCCCGACCCTGCCCCCCTCCCAGCCGCCTCCCGCGGAGCGGGGTCCCCACGAGGTCTCAGGGACAGGCAGGCTTGGTGGCAGGCCATTCGTTCGCAGGAGACCGGGCCGCACCCGCCTTGGGCCTCCTCCGTGGGGGTGGCTGACATTTCCACACCGCCGCTCAGTTGATGACATTCCCTTCTCCTTCCACTTCATTAAGATGGGCCGGCACCGGGGCCTGTGGCTCCATCGGGGCAGGAGGGCCTCATCAGACGCCAGCACATCGTCGTTCTGGGCGTCCGGCCCTCTGCCCCAGAGGGTGGACCCGGCTCCCGAGAGCACATCTGCTCTCCCGTGGACCTGGCTTCTCGGCTTCTCTCCCTTCTCCCCAGCCAGGACTCCACCCCAAGGGACAGCAAGTGCCTACCACCATCTGTAGGTCGGGGCTTGGAAATCAAAACCAGGGGGGCCAGGCCTGGGAGATGCCCCCAACGTGCAGATGAGGTAACTGAGGCTCAGGGAGGTGAAGCGAGATTCGTAGACCACGCACGGGCGGAGCGGCCTCCTCCGGTTCAGTGCAGCCCCAGGCTCTAGACGGAAGCCACCCTTCCTGCAGCGCCCGGCCCCCGCTGGCCAGTGCTCAGTCCCCAAGGGGACTCTGCCCCACCCTGTCCCGCCCACAGGCCAGATCAGCAGGTCTTGGAGCTGCACGGCCCTGCCGCCCTCACGTCTGACACATCGCACTCCAGGTTCCCTCCAGCAGCACCTGGAAATGGTCCATCTTCTTAAGGGACCCGGGGGATGTTCTAACCCCAGGCTCACCTACTTCCTGAACGCTGGGCCTCTGCTGGACAGAAGCCTCTGGAATGTTGAAGGCTCCCGACGTAGGTGAGGAGACACGAGAAGCTGTTTCCTGACCTCAGTGCAGTGCGCCCACTCAAACCCTCCCAGGGACCCTGCCAGGAGGGCAGCAGAAAGCCTGTCCTGTAGAGGAGAAGAAGGATGCTCACAGAGTGACCGGGTCTGCCCAAGCTCACAAAGCCAGGCACCAGCAGGACCAACAGCCACGCATGCTCGTCCAAGGGCATGGTCCCCTTCTCAGAGGGTCCCCCAGTCTAACGAAGGGGGCAAAGACTGAACAGGTATATACAGCCTGGGGGGGTAGAGGGCAGGGAGAAATCAGGGGCTCCTTCCTGAAGGAGGCGGCATCTGAGCTGAGCCCTGGACTGAGATGAAAGCAAGCAGAGCTGACAGGCAGGCAAGTGGAGTGGGGATGGAAGGCAAGTCTGAGCAGGGCACAGCGTGAGCAAAGGCACAGAAGCGAGACCATGGCAGGCAGGTTGGGGAGCACCTGAGCTGCTCGAAGGCCATCAGTATCTGCTTCCTGGCACACACCGCAGCCTGGAGAGGCGCGGGCTGAATGTGAGACAGGTATTACTTATGGATGAAGGCGAGAGGACTGAGGGAGGCATATCGGGGGGAACATCGGGTTCCCGTGAGGACGCCTCTGAGCCGTGGCGGCACTGAGCCAGGCTGGGCACCTCGGCCCCTGCCGCTCCCTCCTCTGCCTGGTTGCCCACCTGAGCTGCCGGGCAGGTGCGCAGGGGGGCCCGGGCCAAAGCCACTAGCCACAAGCTCAGCAGTGACTCCCAGAGCCCCAGGGGTGGGACAGGGTTCTCACATCCACGCAGGGCATTGAGAACGGCACCTGCTTCCCATTCACACACTGAACTTCTACTAGGTTAGGGCAGGTGCCGGGCAAAACCCTCAGCGTCACCCCATGTGATCCTCATGCCAAGCTGATGAGATGGGTCCTGTCATCACTAGCCCTGTTTAGTGGAGAGGAGCCTGAGCCTCAGAGAGGTTAAGTATCAAGTCCAAAGTCACACAGTGAGAACACTGCCCCACAGCCTCTGTGCCAACAGGCTGGCACCCAGCCCCTCCCACTCCACCTCCATGCCAAAACAGGCAGGATCACGGAAACCTTAACTCAAGAGATGAAACGGAATGGCCACAATCGGAGCCCCACCCTCTCCATCCTGAGCCCACAGAGGAAAGAAAATTAACTGGTGCTGAGAAAAACAAATAATTGCGTTAATGAAAACTGGGACCTGTCCCTGCTGGCCATTCAGCCTCTCCCAAGACACATGGCTGCCCTGTTGCTCACTGTCTGCCCCTCTGCGCGCTCTTGCACAGCTCTGGGGACCCTTGTGGATCAGCACTCTGTCTATCCAGGGCCTCAAGGGTGCCTGGCGTTTAATTCCAGAAAAGCCACATGGCTTCCAGACCCGGACTGCAATCTCGAGGGAGCAGCCAAACAGGAAGCTGTGTCCAAGTTGGCTGATTCAGAACGTGCCCGGCTTGGATCCGCCTGGTCGCCTCTGGTATTCTCAAACCAAACACTCAGACTCGTTTCTCCATCTACTACTTAGGAAGCCTGGCAGGTCCATTTGAAACGGTGTCATTGTTTCCAGCCAGAGAAGAGGAAAAAGAGAATTCCCCTCCTGTTAATTTCACGCCCAGAAATTAACCTGTATGTGCAGGTGTGGGTGAGGGCACTGTCCAAGTCTCCCGCCCCACCAACCTTGACTTCACTCTGAACAATTGGAAATTATCCATAAAGGCCAAGAACCAAAGTCTACCCGGCTGCCTGGCAAGGACACCTAGCCACACCGGGGCCAGTGGCTCTCAGCATGGCTGCATGGACACTCCCCAGGGACTCTTTAACATCTGCTATCTTCCTCCGTGAGATCAACTGCATTGAACTCTAGGGCAGGTCCCTGGATGTCCACATGCATTTTAGATGTCCTCCAGGTGATGTTAACACATATGCGAGGCTGGGAACCCCTGATCTATGCTGAGCAGTGACTGTTCCAACCATCCGCCTCCCCGGCTCCACCTGTGAGGAGCCCCTAGCCCATCCAGCCGAAGTGCAGGGATTTTGCTGAGGCTGAGGTATGCAGGACTTAGGTCTGAAATGGGGTTGGGGTGGGGAAAGATAACATTTACTGAGCCCCGAAACATATGTGGCAAGCCCCCTTGGTAGCAAAAAGGGGGGACGTAGACTACTTTCGGGAGAAAGGAGGGGGGTTGTTTTTTTTCATTAGATGTCAGTCGGGTCTCTATTGAGCGCCAGGCCCTGCATAATGGAACCAACCGTCCTTCAGAAGACACAGGAACAGCGGGGAGGCATTGGCGGGGGCAGGACACCAGGAGACTCCAGCCATGTGCAGAGGTGGGAACGTGTGGCCAAAGAAGCAGGCTCAGGAAAGTGGGAAAACCTAGGTGTGGTGGGGCCATCAGACCCAGGGGATCCCTGTTCCCAGACACACGGGAGCCAGAGGTGAGGCAAAGAGGTCTGACGTCTCAGCAAGCACTTCACCCTACACATGAGAAGCAGTGGTGGGGCTCAAAGTCTCGGGAGGCAGCATCACGTCTGCACAGGCTTCACTGACTCAGTGAAAACAAGAATAAATTATCACGAACCAGGTGGTGGGATTGCTAGGGTGGTGAGAGCCCAGAGACGAGAGCTCCGTGTGGAACGGACTCCACAGAAAGATACCAAAGCCACGTGGAGGGGGCAGACTGGGACCCAGAGAAGCTTGCACACCTGGCATGTGGCCCACGTGGCATCCTGTGCCTGTGGGGTAGAGACAGAGTATTTTGTGAACAGAGTTGCAGCAGCTGACTGGCCATCGTCTAGAACAAAATTTGATCCCAACCTCACACCGCACACAGAAAGCAGTTCCAACGGGGACAGAGCGTTCTACGTGAAAAGGCAAACTTGAAATCGAGGCTCTTCTGAAACGTGCTACAACATGAATGACCCTTACAACTTCATGCCACAGGAAAGAAGCCTTCACAAAAGACCACATACTGTAGGCTCGCGTTTGTACGAAACACCCAGAACAGGCAAATTTATAGAGACGGAAAGTGGATCAGCGGTTGCCAGGGGCCAAGGGGAAGAAAGATTGGGGAGTGACAACTCATGGGCACAGCCTCTTTCCAGGGTGATGAAAAGGCTCTGGAATCCATTTTCATAGTTGTGCAACTCTGTGAATATACTCAAAAACACACTACACCGATTTACATATAAACCATGAGAATTTTGTCTCAATGCAGCAGTTATAAAAATGAACCACCTCAGCTTTCAGGTACAAAGGCTTTCTCACTCAAGAAACAAAAAGAGGGGCGCCCGGGTGGCTCAGTCAATTAAGCGTCCGACTTCGGCTCAGGCCATGATCTCACAGCTTGTGAGTTCGAGCCCTGCATCAGGCTCTGTGCTGACAGCTGGGAACCTGGAGCCTGCTTCGGATTCTCTGTGTCCCTTTCTCCGCCCTTCCCCTGCTCATGCTCTCGCCCACTCTCTCTCTCTCTCTCTCTCCCTCAAAAATAAATAAACACAATGGGGCGCCTGGGTGGCTCAGTCGGTTAAGCGTCCGACTTCGGCTCAGGTCACGATCTCACGGTTCGTGAGTTCAAGCCCCACGTCGGGCTCTGTGCTGATGGCTCAGAGCCTGGAGCCTGTTTCAGATTCTGTGTCTCCCTCTCTCTCTGACCCTCCCCCGTTCATGCTCTGTCTCTCTCTGTCTCAAAAATAAATAAACGTTTAAAAAAAATTTTTTTTAATAAATAATAAAATAAATAAACACTAAAAAAAAATTTTTTTTAAAGAAAAGAAAGAAAAAAGAAGAAACCATAAAGGGAAAGCCTGTCAAACCCCGTTGTGTGAACATTACAACCTTGCCCAACAGCAAACAACAGATCTGTGGGCACAGTTAGAAGACCGACTGCCGTTGGGGAAGCGCCGTGCTCAAGTCCCGCCCCGGAATGCACAGAGGGTCACACGGAATACACACAGGACTCCTATAAATCAATAAGGAAATACGTGAGTACGGGCACAGGCTCCATGGAAGGTGAGTCACAGACGGAAATGGGCAAGAAGACGCCCGCTGCGTGCGTAATCAGGGAAATGCAAATTAAGACAATGAGATGCCATTTCAGTTACTGGACTGGCAGAAAGTGTGAAGGGGTAAGTTGGTGTGATGGCAAGTGCGCAAGAACCGGGGAGCACGGGGTGCCCACTGGGGCACCTGGCGCAGCTTCCTGCCCTACAGAAGGTGCGCACGCCCTCAAGGAGCCCAGGCACAGCCGTGCGAGGAGACACGTACAAGAATGCGTCCGCAGCACTGGCCACGGCAGCAAAAAATAGGACACCACCACAACGTCCCCTTGGAAGACAGGACAGTCTGTAGTTTTGACCAAACAACGAAATAGGAGAGGTAGAAATGAAAAGAGATAACTAAACGTCCTCAGATGACTGGGGACAGGTCTCAAAAACACAGCGGGCGCAGGTAGCTGGTGGACACACACAGATACAATGTCGTGCAGACAAAGGGGCATCATCACACGTCGCTTCCGGATATACGACCTACCAGAGAAGCAAAACGCTACGCAGGAGAATGATGAGCACCGAGTTCCAGGCTGAAGGTCTCTAGGGGTGGGGGTCGGCAGGGTGGGGGGGTTGGGTGGAGACACGGCGCACCCCATCTCTACCTGTAACGCTTTATTACGTAAGAGGAAAGGCTCTGAGCCTCACGTGCGTTATCGTTGACGATCTGATGAGAGTAGGCAGCGGAATAAACAGTTGTTTCCTTACTGTCCAAGCTTGTTGCTTTTTATAGAATTCCTAACAAAAAAATAATGCTTTTTACGTAAAAGAAAAAGAAGAACAGCACAACGCACCCTCCAGAAGAGACACCGGAGACTCCTGATGGCAGAAGGCCCCCTCCCTGGCCCCCGGGTACCAGGCTGCCCGTGGCAGACGTACAATGGGCAGTGGACTCCTTGGGGCCACCCTCTCCCGACGGGTGCAGTCCAACCGCGGCGGGTCAAGAGCCCCCCCGAGGAGAGGAGGGGTCCACAGGATGGAGAGGCTGCCAGAGGCGAGGTCACCTTCCTGCCAACAGCTAGGGGACAAGAGCAAGCCCCTTCCTGCCCCACCTGCTCTGTGACCTTGGACAAGCCCCTTCCTTGGGGAACGGAGAAGTGGGGGTGGGAGTCCCAAATGACCCAGACAGCTCTGAGGGCAGGACAGGGACGCTGGAACCCCAGCAAGATAGCGTCCCTGCAATTAGGTGGGGCAGTGAGGACCCGCCCAGTTAGAAATGACAGACTTGGTGTGGGGACAGCAAAGTAAACTTCCTGTTTCACGTAAAGCCCACAGCACAGTGACTACGGGCCAAAGGATCACCCACAAGGCCCAAGGCCTGCTTAAAGGCGCCACCGCCCCCCAAAAGTCCTGGGGAGGGCGCACTCCCCCGGCCGCAGGAGGGCCCAGCCCCTTCCCCGCCCAGGGATCTCCAGGCAAGAGGACAGACCTGGCGGTGGCAATGCCAACAACAGAAGCCACCAGCGCACGGCAGCCGTCGAGGTTCCTGCGGGAAGGGGCAGTGTGGGGTAGAGAAGGAATGTTGTCAAGGGCCCCAGCAGCACTGTCCATGTAACCAGAAGCCTCAGCTTCCCCACATGGCGTCACAAGCGACTTGTTCTGGATGAAGATCTCAGCCTCGGCTGGTGCAATGCACTCAGCAGACTGCCGGCCCCACAAAGGTGCCCACACCTTAACCCCCAGAGCCTGCGAACACACGATCTCACACGGCTGCAGGGACGAAGGAGGAACACAAGGAGGGGGTCAGCTCGGACCGTCCAGGTGGGCCCAACCTGATCTCGCCAGTCCAGTGTTTACCATCGGAGAGCCTGGGGGCGCCTGGGGGGCCCAATCGGTTAAGCCCCCGACTCTTGGTTTCAGGTCATGATCTCATGGTTTGTGGGTTCAAGCCCCACGTGGGGTTCTGCGCTGAGAGTGCGGAGCCTGCTCGGGATTCTCTCTCTCTGCCTCTCACCGTCTAACCCTCCCCAGCATGCTTGTGCGCACTCTCTCTCTCTCTCCGTCTCTCAAAAATAAGTAAACGTTAAAAAGAAAAAGTGATAGAAACCAACCTTTGGGAAGCTGCCGTGAGGTCTAAGAAAGGCAGCAGCTCTGAAAGCCCCAGACACTTAGTAGACACGCAGTAAAACCACCCATCCCCCCCCACTGCCCACCGTCTAATGGCATGACCTTTATGGGAAGGAATGGCCCGTCAAGGGCACGCCCACGTCTGCGCTGAGCCCAAGGAGACAGCGGCGCACGCCGGGCCTGTGAGGTCAGGCCACACTCACCTCCACTGGCTCACCCGGGCCCCCAGCACCTGCCTTCTTTTCACTCTCCAGCACAGGCCGGTGCATCACCACCGACTTTAAAAAGGGGAGTTATGAATCCCGTTTAGCCACGTGATGCTTGCAGGTTGTTTGAAGCAAACACGAATCCCCTTTGGTTGTAAAGTAAACACCTCCTCGATCTCAAGTTGAGATTTTTGCAGGATGTGGAGTCTAGGGGCCGCTAAGTGGTGGCGACGTGGGGACGAGCTGGTTCCACGTGCGTCTTCTCAGAGAAGCCCTCCCAACCATCAGCTCAGGGGCTAGACAAACCCCAGTGACCAACAGCCAACCAACACAGACACAGAGCAGGGGCTTATGGGGAGGCTGGGAGGGGCAGGCGAGCGAGCAGGTGACTACAGGCTGAGACCAGAGCCCCCGCCAAGTCCAAGCTCAGTCTCCCCGCAAACTGCGCTCCCGGTTCAAAGCCCCCAGGGAACAAGGCCCAAGAGATGGCCCAAGGCAAATCCAGGCAGGAGAGTGAGCCCAGCAAAGAAGAGAGGAACGTGGCAAGAGGAGGAATGAGCCAAGCCATCACTAACCCCAGCCCCAGGCCCACAGAGGGGAACCCTGGGCTGAGGGGGAGGCCAGGGAGGATGCCTGTAGTCACAGATCACCTGGAGGTCTCATGTGACTGTCGCCAGGCTGGGGGAGTCCCAGTGTGAGGCTCACGGAAGAAAGATAAGGCTCTTCCAGGCCAGGCCCCCAGCCCCCTGCACCATCAGCCCGAGACCCCCACCCCCACCCCACCCAGGCTGGCCCGGCCGAGCCAGGGAGCAGAGAGGGCCGCTCTCCTGGGACACAGGGTAGATGGGCAGGGCCCGGGCTGCTGCGATCCTGCCACATGACCCAACCACTCGGGAAGCTAATACCCCTGTGTGCCTGCCCGAGGTCAGTGTGGGGGCCAGGCTGGCTCCAGAAGGCCTGGACTGCCCCGGCCCGGGCTGGGCCCTCACTGAAGTTCCAGGAGGAGGTATCCCTACCACCCTGTGAGGCATGCCTGGGCGTGGAGTCAGCAGGTGCGGGCTGGCTGTGTGCTAGGCAAGAGCGTCCATCCCCGAGCCTCAACATCCCCTTAGTACAGCGGAGGGACATCGGGCACCCGGAGCCTCCGGAAGGAAAGGGCTGGTACTGCTGGTGTTGGTGCCGATGCTGGGCCCAGGGTGTCTGCGGTGCAGGGGACCCCCCACTCCAGCTGTCACCCGTCTGCATTCTTCTCCCACCATCACCTGTGGGCCTGGATCTCCCAATGACCCTCAGGCCCAGGGTACCTCTCACCCAGGAAACTCGGCTGAAATTTCCCTTTGAACCCATATTTCTCCCCACGTGGGAGGGGGTGCATAAGCTTCTGGGGTTCAAAGGTCACCTGCTCACCCTGCACAGGACTTGGAAAACCTTCCACTTCCCACCATGACATCGGGTAACCAAAAATATAGGACTGACAGGCCAGGAGCCCACTGTCCTGCTGGCCAGGCACCTGTTACCCCAGGCCACTGAGGACGGGCCGGGGGCCGTGATCCTCAATGAGAGAGTGACCTCCCCTGACAGAGCCAGAATCAAAGGTCAGGGGAGAGGTGGAGGGTCAGCTAGGCCTCTGTAATCACAGCTGTGTGACCTTGCACTAGTGAATCAACGTCTCTGAGCCTCTGCATCCTCATCTGTAAAGGAAGGAGTGGTGCCCCCTCACAGGGCTGCCAGGAGGATTCTGGAATACCCAGGCTCAGGAATTTGGGGAGGGGGGGTGGGTGGCGAACAATCTTCTCACTGGTCCTCCCACGGCCTTTACAAGCACAAGCCTGGAGTTCGAATCCCCTCATGGCACTTGGGCAAAGGACTCTTCCTGAGGTCTAGGCGTTGCCATCTGAGACGGAGGCCTCCTTCTCAGAGCTATCTTCTGGAGGAAGCCCACGTTGGGCGCCTCCCCCAGGCCGGCACCTGGAGACTCTGTGCCGACCCCGCCTCCCCGCCACCTGCGGCCACGGGAGCGGTGTTGTTCCAGTTACTCCATGAAGCTCTGCCCACTGCTTTGCTGCTTAAACTCCCCAGGGATGCTCCTCCCCTAGGGTGCTCCTCCCCCAGTGCTGCTCCCCCCAGGGGTGCCTCTCCCCAGGGATGTTCCCCGCAGTGGTGCTCCCCCCACACAGGTCCTCCCCCATACTCGGGTGCTCCCCCCAGTGCTGTTCCTCCCCATAGATGCTCCCCAGGGGTGCTCCCCCCCCAGGGATGCTCCCCACCCCTCCGAAGGAGCTGTGGTTGCCCCCCCACCCAAGTTCTTCCACAGCGCCCCTGGCAGAGCCTACACTACTGGGAAGACGCCCCCCAGCCCCTGCCAGCCTCAGTAGGCCAGGCGCCCCCCGAGTGTGCAGGGCCCAGGCCTGAGTCCTTCCCCACGGGACCACGCACACCCCTCTGCGGCTCCAGCGGAATGGCATCACACACCAAGCCTGGCGCCTGGAGAAGGTTAGCACCCCTCGCGCCCTCGCACCCTGCTCTCGATCCTCGAAGCCCCGCCCTGGGACCGAGCGGGAACCAGGAGCCTTCTCCACAGGCTCAAACCCCCACCCGGGGCTGAGAGACGTGACCAGAGAAGCTCGTCACCATAAACAGCGCACACGGGCACCCGGGCACCTGCACTGAGGGCAGCACTTTGTGCACCAGGGGCCTGAGCTCAAGTTCTGGCCATGCCACCGCGTGCTGTGTGACCCCGGGCAGGCTGCTGCCCTCTCTGGGACCCCAGAACGCCCCTCTGTACAACGCGGAAGCGGAAAGCCTCTAAGGGCCCTTCCGGCACAGGTAGACCGGCACACCACCTGCCCACGCAGCTGTTTCTTCAAGGAAGATATGAAGGAGAACAGACGCGAAGCTGCAGAGGGCCGGCGCTAGGATGAGCTCAACGTTTGGTTACTACCTAGAATAAACAGGCCTCAGTCCTTCAGAGGAAGCTCCACCCCCTCCCCCACCCCCCCCAGCTGGCCAAGTGCCAAGAGGAAGGGAGGGAGCGGGTGGGGCACAAAGGAGTGTGTCACTGCTCCCACAGGTGACAGGTGACAGCTGGGCGCCAGGAACTGCCCCACAGCCAACCCAGCTCTCCGCAGAACCACCACACGAGGCGTGGCAGGGGACCCCGAGGGGAGCTCGGGGTCAGGACAAAGATGCCTTTAAGGGCAGCCGGTCCCAACCTCTCCTTGTAACATCAGGGCAAACCAGGGACCCCAAGGTGTTCGCCAACCTGTCTGAGGTCACAGGCCGTCAGTGGCAGGGCCGGGGCGAGAGCGGGCCCCCGGGCCCCCGGGCTCCACGGTGACCCTGTAAGGACACGTCACATTCCACCTCCCTTCTCCTCTCTGGCCCACAGCCAGCTGTTTGTCCCAGGCAAGGTGACCATGACAATCACAATGACAGCTGGGGACTACAATCATGTTGGATAAAATAAGAATCCTGTGTCCACACTGATAAAAGCCACGTGCACACACAGGCCGCTGCGGGAGAAGGGGAAGGCCCTCCCGGCAGAAGGCCAACCACGGAGAGTAGACGGAATGAGGGAGCCAGAAGTCACCATCCACGGGCCAGAGGGACGACCCATGGATGCCAGCCTGGCAGGTGAGGGTCCGGTGAGGATCGGGACACCGCGGTCTCAAAGCGGCCCCAAGGGGGATCTATCAATGACAAAGATCGTTTCGCTCGCCCCACAGCGAGGAAAACTTCGAGAAACCTCAGAGACCAATGGATCCAAGGCTGCTGGGACCCAAGATGACACACTCTGGGTGCCTCCCGACAGGATGGGCGAGCACTCAGCACATCGCCAACGGCGGTTCCCACCCAAGACCCTCCGACTCGAATCACGAGGCAACGTGAGACTGAGCCAAACACGTGGCGGGTCCCCACTCCGCGAAAACTCCGATGGACCGTCACAGGACGGCTGCGTAGGCAGGGACGCTAAAGACTGTGCGGCACGTGGCCCGGACCGGAGCCCGATCAACAGAGACCCGCCACAGGGCATCGCGGCCAGCTTCCTCACGCTGACCCCCGTGCGGGGGCGACGCGACTGAGCCCAAGTATTTGGTTCAGCAAGAACCGCAGAAACAAGGCAGAAACGGACAGCAAGAATGATAAACATCCCCTCTGCTTGTAGACGTTTTAAAAACGGGAAAATGCTGAGCCAATGCCAGTCACACTGTGTCAACCTCCGACACTGCCATCCTGAGCGCCGTTTAGCCGCATTCCCCAGAGTGGCTTCCACGGGGGGTCGCACGGAGCCCCCGCCACAGCCGAACGCCAGCCGCACCTGCGACCGGCCAGGGGCGACCGTCATCCAGAACCACTGCTGTGCATCAAAGGGGCTGCCCCAGTCCAGCAGGAAACCATCTACGTTTGTCCAACAACAGGCAAGGGTTACATAAATTCTGGATAACCCCCCCGAAGGGATGTTTTGCAGACACTGACAAGGTTTACGAAGAGAGAGAAAAGCATCTGACGCAACGTTGAGTGAAGAAAGCCAGATTCCACATTAAACACGTGGCAAGATAATCAGCAGCCAAAACAGTCGTGCGCGGAGGAGAAAATAAACAGTTCGACCAGAGAGGAGAAATCTTCAGAGCAGGGTCTGGGGGACTGGGCTAAATGGGTGCTTTGGGTTTCTTTCCACTTGTCCAAATCCACCCCCCACCCCGTCCCTGACAAATGCATACCCCTCTTAGAAGTAAATAAGTGCCTCCCCCCCTCCACTGCACACAGCAGGGATCTCTTCCTCTTGCAGGAGCTGCTCAAGCCAGCTGCCTCCTTGGGCGGATGTGTGCTGGGTACCGGGGATGGGGCCCCAGGAGCTCTCGGCAAAGCGCTGCCTCTCCGTGGATGTGACGCAGCCCTCGCACCTGCCCACGCGTGCAGCGTGGGGGGATCTTAGCTCAGACGTGCAGCCAGGGTCAGGCCTCCATGGAGAACGGGCAGGGGTGAGGGGGCTGTGCTGGGAGACCCCCGGATGGCTCATGAACCCGCTGAGTCTCTGCTTTCCCATCTGTGAAATAGTGATGATCGCATGCATGCGTATGTGTGTGCGCGCACACACACAAACACACACACACACACACACAGAGCAGGATTACTGTAAGGAACGAAGGCCCGCAAAACCACCCTGCATAAAACCACAGGGCAGGAAGGGGAACGGTAAATGCCACGCATAACAATTCCAGAGCCTTCCATCAACCAGCTGCCAGACAGGCCCGCACCACTCCTAATTCTGACTCTCAAGGACAATCCAGTGGGTCCAGCCCACTCCTTCCACATGGACATTTGAGCCCATCAGAGGAGGGTGCAAAGAAGAAGCGTTCTTAGAAGGCCCTGGAGGGAGGCTCCTCGATTCAAAGCATGCCTCCACCCTGCCACCCGGCCCCACAGCCCGGAGAAAGGGCCATGCCGGTCACACACCCCACAAGGGCGCAGTCTGGTTAATCAACAGCCACAGCCCAGCTCTGTCCCAACACTGGAGCCCATGGGAACCTCAGAAATGCCTTCTACAGAAAGAAACCAAGGTCCGGAGAGGGGCTGAGCCTCCCTGGGGGTCACAGAGTCAGGAGGAGAAATCAAGCCCCCACCCAGCCCAGGGCCTGCCTGCGTTCACTGCGGCCCCAGAGGGATTCTAGCTGCACTGAGCGGTTCAAACAGCTCCCCCAGAGCCCAGGGGCCAAAGAGCTGATCAGGGAGACAGCCATGCTCTGACAGAGCTACCCCCGGCTCAGCCAGGGCCACATCCTGCCGCAGCCACAGGACAGCCCTCTGTCCAGCTAGGACATCTCACTCACCAGCATGAACCATCAGACGTGGCACCGCCCCTGGACACCGCCATGTTGGAACATCCTTGGCCTCTCATGCTACGCCGGGCTGAGAGCTGGGCTGGCACGCCACATCATATGGCCCCAGCCTGTCCAGAGGGCTGGGCCAGGCGACCTCTGTAGAGTTCCCCACTCCCGGCCAGGTCCTCCTCCCACAAGGCCCAAACACAGCCTGGCCCAGGTAGGGCAGCCCACACCTGGGCTGGGGACCAGGACAGAGTCCCCGGCCCTTCTTACCTGTTTCCCCAAGGGCATGCTGCCTTTGGGGTGGCGGTTGGGGGGGGGGGGGGGGCCCGCTGCCTCTCTTTTCAATGGAGCCCAAGCATCCCTCTTAGTGCTGAGGTCCTGCTCCAGGCAACAAATGACGAGGTTGACCTCGACCAAGGCACTGAGGAGGAGGCCAGAAATGGGCAGTCACCTCCCCACAGGCCGACCACTCTGGTCTCCTGGGACCCAAGGCCAGAAGAGCCTCTAAATGGGCAGATGTGAAAAGACCCCACCCCAGGCCCGAAGCTGAGGCGGGAGACCCGTGTTCCTGACCTACAGGCCTTGGGGGGACCAGCAGGGATCTCATCCCTCCCAGAGACAAGCCGGTGGCCCGGGTGTGGCTCAGCGGGTGGCCGGGGGCCTCCCTGGTGGCACGGCACCTGGCCCACGCTTGCTTCCCCCTCCCCAGGGGACACTCACAGGGCCGCCGGGCCCCTCCCACTGGAGAATCAGGGCATCACTAAGCTTCGATGCTCACCCTGGACACGGAAGTTGGGGCACCTCGGCTGCTACTCAATGCGCCTTCCCTACAAGCAGGTAGATCCTAAAGTCGTCGGGTTGTACACGAGGAAACGGCCCCCAGAGGCGTGTCACAGTCACCCCAGTCAACCGGGTGTGAGGGGACCTCTGCTCTCAGCACCCCCCTCCCCCACCTCAGGGTCAGGGGCCCCAGGGGCAGCCACACTATGGTGTCCTTAATTGGTCGCTTTAAGACGTAGCCCATATCCACTCTGTATGGAAGCCAGCGGACCCCGTGTTGGGATGTGTTTGGCTCCTGGGGTCCCCTCTCTGGGAACCAGAAGCACAAGTCCTACACTCTGGAGCTGAGGAAGCCAGGGAGAGGCTGGCTCGAGGCGGGATCCCCCAAGGTCACAGACCAACAGCCTTGAGAGTGTCCTAGCCTCTGCCCTGCTGTCTGTCACCACACTAGGGGCTTCTGGGGGCCCGCCCCCAGCCAACAGCTCACCCCCAAACCCTGCCTGGGCCTGAGCCCACCCAACCACAGGAGAGATCAGGCAGCACCAGCCTTTCTCCAGGGCTCAGAGGGAAGAGAAGGAAGGCTTATTTTTCACCTCCTGGCACTGGCCGTCTTCCTAGATCCTCAGGATAACGCACTGGGGCCCAGCCCCCCATCGCCCACTTCTACGTCCAGCCTCTAAAATTCAGAGATCACACAGACTGGGGAGAGGGGGCCAGGCAGCAGCAAGTCCACAGGGAGCCACCGTGGAAAGAGGGCCTGACCAAGCCAGCCCTACACCCCAACCTCCCTCCCGGACCTGCAGGTGTCTCCCTTCCTCCCACAGGAGGCAGGACCCAAGCCTGCAAGTCTGTGGGGAGGGGGGCTCACCAGGCAGCGTTGGAAGGCTGCGCCTGTCCAGAGTAACCGTTCCCCGGAGCCCAGGGTCCTTCGGTAAACCAGAGCACCCGAGGGTAACTTTCTCACGGCTGCCACTGATGTGATAGGCAAAATTAAGCCCCTACATGTCTGGATACGTGCACCGGGACAGCATGAGCTTGGGCACATTACTCTGGCAACCGACCCACACTGGCATTCCTCCATTTACCCAGCCTGAAAAGACACTCGCTGGGGGAAAATGCACTGGGGGCCAGCCAAGGGCTCCTAGAGAGGCAGGGCCAGGAGAAGGCGAGGTCGGGGGGTGGGGACCCACAGCTGTCTCACGGACAGGCAGACCCAGACCCAGATGCTCAAGGGCGCCTCCTCCGTGCTGGGCCCTGGGGTCACACACCCCGAGGACAAGGGTCTGCCCCAGGAGCTCACGGCAGCAAAGGGGTGGGGGCCGGGCTGATGCACCCACAGGAACAGGGGTAGGGAGCACGGAGGGTGCAAGGCCAGGGGGCAGGGGGTGGGGGTGGGGGTGTCGAGAACAGAGGGCAAAAGAGAGAGAGATTGACACCCAGCCTCGCCTCGTGACCTTGGCACCTGAACGTCCCTAAATTGCTGCTTTCTCAGCTGTGGGCCTCTGCGGCACTGGTGAGATTAAATTAAATCTGAAGAGCCTAGTACGGTGCCTGAGCCCCAACAATATGTGTCTCTGCCGCTCACAACTTTGTCCCGCTCATAGCATCCCTACCAGTCACTCGGGCCTCAAGGGCAGTGGGGGCCCGGGTCATCCCTCTGCCTCCGTGAGCTGTCACCCTGGGCCCGCACAGAATCGGAGCTCCACACCTCTCAATCCGAGACTGAGCCTCCATGGGGGCGGGGGGGGGCAGCCTGGCCACAGCCACAGCCACAGCCACATGGCACCACAACTGGGTTGAATCAGGGCCGCCCCGTCCACAGGAGACCACATCCAAAACCCAGCCAGGGTCAGCCTGCCTTGCGGGCGGACAGAAGGCTTATTCAGGACAGGCCACTGCCCGCCCCGGGTTATGTGTGTGCCACGAGAGCTGTCCTGGGACCCAGGGAGCATAAAGGAGCCACTTCCCCGAACCCCCTGCACACCTCACACTCGTGCATGCACACATGTGCACACACACATTCATTCACACCCACGCACACACATGTATGCACGCACACACACATACACACACACGCATATATACTCACGTGTGCATGCGCACGGCCACGCACGACACTCCTGCACATCTATGTACGCACATTGCACTAATGCACACACAGGCGTGCACAACCTTACACACACGCACAGGTACGCACCACTGCACTCACACCCACGTGTGCGCGCAGACACAGGTACACGCACGCCCACACATTCCTGCCCTGTCTCTCTCTGGGGTCTCGACACTGAGGGAAAACACTATCGAGCCGGGAGCAGCCAAGGGGTCATTTATTTTAATTATTAAAACAGCAGTCACTTACTCTCGAGCCGTCTATAATGCCACTTAATTACCTAGTACATAAAACCGCCTTTGCATCTTAGCAGGGCAATAAATCAGCTCAGAACCAGAGTTGCTTAAAGCATTCTTGCTGAAGACGCAGGGAGGGTGCGGCGTCATTCGTCACCGCGCCCCCCCCCCCCCCGGGAAGCGATAAACCAGCTCCCTGCTCTGAAGCGGGGGCCGCCAATGGGGCCGGCCCCTGCAGCCGGTGGGTGCCGGGAGGCTGGCGTCCCCCTCCCCCGCGTCCCGTCCACTCCCGTCCGGCCCCTGCCCCGGTGCGCGCTCTGTCCTTTGTGTGGTCCACAATAGCCCCGCCAGATGGCGCGGCGTGGCGAGCGGCCTCTTCAAGCCGATCGCTCATCCTGTCGGGACCCGGCGGGGCTGTGGGCAGGACACCTGGGCACCGGCCCAAGCCGCATCCCACACCCCACTCACCCTGCCGTGCCTCCCGGTCCCCGGCCCGCAGGCGTCGCTGGCTTCGGGCACAGCTGGGCCGTCGGGGGCACCTCGGGTGAGGGGAGCAGGCGAAAGCGCGAGGCGATCCGGGGGTCGCTCTGCAGCTGCGAGACAACCGGGGTGAAACGAGGAGGGCACGAGGGCAGGCGGGGCCATGCCAGCCGCCATCCTCCCCCTGTAATGGCAGAGGCAGATGTCAATCACCCCCTGCCAAGGGCCGCCCAGCCTCCAGGGGCCAGCATCCCCCTCGAACTTCCCTGTGGGTAAGGGGTGCTTACACGAGGGTGCAGGTGGACGGTGCTGCTCCTGGGCGTGAGCCAGACCGGGCTGGCAGAGTCCCGCCTTCCCTTTGAGGCTGGCCGCCAGAGCGGATGGCGGGTGGCGGGCACTGGGTCTGGACAGGGACCCCTCGGCCGGCCCCAGACTCGCTGCGGTGAGTGGCCCCCCGGCTTGCCATTCACACGTGTGCCAGTTCACCTGGAGGAGAAATCCCCAGCAGCGGGACGGCTGGGCCAAAGGGGACAAGCCTTCGTACTTTTCCAGAAATTACCAAATTCACGCTCCCACTAGCGCTCAAGACCGCATCCGGCTCCCATTAGCACGTAATGAGAAAAGTTTCCCGTTTTGTTCCTTCTTCTTTGCGGAGGAGGAGTCAGCCAGTTGGGAGGTCTTTTAGCTCTGCACGTTGCCTCTCAGTGCTGTCTGGTCCTCTTACCCAGGAAGTACCTCCTCTGTCCCTTGTCCCCCACCACCCACAGTATGGCCGGAGTGGGGCAGGACAGGGGGAGCAGGACTCAGCTGACCCCAGGACATACCCACCTGTGGCTGGGCAGGCGCGTCAGGCTCAGCAGGACAGAGTTATTAGTGTTCCTCTGAGACCCCTCCTCCACGGAGCCTTCCAGGATTGCCCCAAGGGGCTGTGTGCCTCTCTGCCTACCTGCCCTCTGCAGTGCCCTAAGCTTTTTTTTTTTTTTTTTCCCCCTCGGATTCTCGTCTCTTCCTGTAACCTTTTTCCCTAGTCAGCCTCCTCCAGCTGACCGTGAGCTCCCTGAGAGCAGGGACTCTTCTCATGGGTGTGGGAATTCCCTGGGTCTGGCTCGGTGCGTGGCATGGGTCCTGACGGCGGGAAGTGTCTGCTTGAGACCGTTAGGGAGCCGAAGTGGGGGCTGGTTGCTGGTTCATCCAGGCCCATCTCACGACACCAGGAACAATGTCCAGTCTGTTAAGTCCCCTCGGTGACCGTCCAAATTAAATCATCCTTACAGAAAGATGGGCACCCAGCCAGCCCGAGACCTTCTGGACAGACTGGGCTGGCTCGGAGTGGGGGGAGGGGAGCCGGTGCAGAGTGGGGGAGGGGAGCAGATGCAGGAGAAAACAGGGGGGAACGTGTGCTCGTCCACGAAGGCTCTGAAACTGCCAGGAACCTGGGCAACAGCGGTGACCACCGGGGCCAACCAGTCCCTTTCCAAAGGGGAACCAGACCCTCCCCGGTGGCCTCCGGCCTCTGAGCACGCAGCCAAGCGGCTGCACTTGGGCTTAGTCACAGGCCACTGATCACACTGTCCCCCCCAGCTGGCTGGCTTTGCCAACGACAGCCAGCTCCACCTCAACTAAAGCACAGCCAGCCACTCGGGGATCCTATTCCCGGGTCCCTGGTCCCCGTGCGCTACATTAACTACCGCCGCCCTGCCCCCCGCCTCCAGCCCAGCCGGCCACAGCCCTGGGGTCGCTCAGGCTGAGAAGCTGCCCGCCTAGCCCCTCGGGACCACATTGCACGAAGGTGGCCCAAATGAGCTCCACGCCTCCATCGAGAGCATTACACCGCCCCATACAGACACCCGCTTGCCACCTGGGGCAGACAGCACTGTAAAACAGGGGGCAGGGGCCACACGAACACGTCGAGCCCACACGGCGTGGCAGGGCATGGCCCTGGAGTCAAACAACAGGGGTGGTCCCAAGAAAACCCCAGCCCCGAGGCCGGCTACGAGGCCAGCGTCCCTGGCACACGGGGACAGAACAGCCCAGCGGGCAGGAGGAAATTGAGGGAGAAAAGGCAGCTGAGTCCTGCCGTAGGGCGGAGCCGGGGCTCCCTCTGTATTCCCAGACCTTCTGGTGAGTGGGCACCGATCGTTTTGAAGTATCAGCCAAGAAGGGCCGCACCAGGCACCAGGGGCCTCAGGAGCCTCGGGAAGAAGTGTAACAACAATGAGTCCCCACGCCAGCCAGCCAGCACTCCGGCCCCTCCGCCCGGTCGTGTGCTTTGAGGCGCTGTCCCCTTCCTGTGCTGCCTCTCCTCCACGGCCACCACAGCCCGGGACACAGGCTCTAAGATGATCTCCCAGGTCATGGAGCACTCTCGGGCTGGGAATCCCCGACCCCTGGGGGAGCAGGGGGCACTGTGCCTGGCACCTCCCTGACATACAGTGTCCCACACTGTGCTGAGACGGGGGAACGCAGAGAAGGGACTTCAGTCCCTCCACAGAAGTCGGACAACCTAGGACCCTCTACAAGGGATGATCCAAAACCTGAGTAATACCAACCCGGGACAAATACAAGTTCTAGCAAAACCGAAGGCCTCAAGCTCAGACTGCTGAGCACAGTCCGTGCTCACTGACCCAGGGGCACTGTGCGTCCCGTGACTCATGCGGCCGCAGGACCGGGCTGTGCGTGCGCAGGCCCCGGCTGGGAGCTGGCCAGACTGTACCGGGCAGCTGGAGAAAGCTGCCTCCTCCTTCTCCTCCTCCTCCTCCCCCTTCTCCTCTTCCCTCCTCCTCCACCTCCTCCTCCAACCATGGGGTGGACGTGGGAGCCCAGTGGGACGCCAGCACCCGCCCACCAGCCCCTGCTGCTTAATGACCCATTGTCTGGCTCTTCCATTAACACAGGAGTCTACTCTGGGTATCCCAGCTCAAACAGAAAAAGACACCAGGACGGCCACAAACATAAGCAGGCATCCGCCAGGACGGGGCAGGGCAGGGCGGACCCCAAAGTCAAGGCAAATGATACACGAGGGGCACGCGGGGCAGTCTGCCCCAGGACAAGGAAAGGCAGCTGCACTTGGCCGAGGACGACCCCAGGAGACAATAGTGCGACAGCAGACAGGCAGCTTTGGAGAGGGTCCCAAGAGAGCGAGACAGAAAGCGCAAGGGACTCCTCACTCCCCTGGCTGTGCGTCCGAGCGGAGTGCTGCCTTAAAAGGAAGCTGGTCTTTCCTGAGCACCAAGCTTGCTCGCACCCATCACCACCACTGCCAAAGTCCCCTCGACACCGCCAGGTGCCAGGCACTCTGCCAACCATCTCAGGCCCCCGAGGCGCGCACTGGCGGTGCTCCGTGGTACGGATGCGGAAATGGAGGCTCTGCCCACACCGCCCGGCACGGTAGCCGGTAGAGCTAAGATTCCAAATCTAGGACTGACCCACTCAGAGCCAGGCTCCCGAGCACAGACCCACGCCTACTGCCTCACCTCTCTCTCCACCAGTCCAGGGCGGTGGCACCTCCTGCTTACACTCTTCTGAAGAGGGAGCAAGGTGCCAAGGTCCCTCAGCTCCCCAAGACACAAACGCCCTTTCCCCTGCCTGACCCAAGGAACTCCGTACCCATTTACAGCAGGGGAGCCGCAAGGGATCGGCGTCCAGGCAGGGGCCCGCCTCCAGCCACGCGTCTACTGCCCGAAAAGGCCTCGGAGCAAACGCTGCCCCACGCCCAAGGGCTCCCTTGGCCCCTGGACACGAGTCCCTTCCAGTGAGGTGCCTGCCTCCCGCAGGTGGCAGCGGGCTCTTAGGGGCCAAGGCCTTGGTCACTTCACCACTGAAGGGAAGGGCCCAGATGCCCCCAGTCCCCGAGGCAGCAGAGGCAGAAGACAAGCTCCCACTCCATCCACCACGCCCTCGGCCTCCCAAGGTCAGGGTGCTGCTGGACCGTGCGACAGCCAGAAGGTTACAAGGCAGGGGGAGGCCACACTGACAGCTGTCCACGTCTGGCTACCCGTCTAGCTCGGCCCCTGGGACTTTGGCTCCCTGGTCCCTCCTCAGGCAGAGGCAGGAGGGGACCGAGGCAGCTCAGTGCCCAGATTTGGGCAAATCTCTGGGCCTCTACTTGGCCCCGTCCTCTGAGAAATGGGGATGGGAGCTGTGCCCCAGTGCCTGGTCCAGGCTGACATAAGGACGAAATGATGGGAGCAGCTGGGGGGTATTAGGGAAAGTACACCTGCTCCCCACACACTCACAGTCCTGCCAGGGGCCACTCTGGGCACACCAGAGCACGGTGCAGGGACCGCTAAGGGTCCCGCATGGGGGAACGTGGCTAAGTGGACATCAGCTCATCCCGGGGAGTCCCAGCAACAACAAAAGGTCTCCAGGCGGAGAAGGAGGGGCTGGCGACCAGGAGAGAAACCCCCTGCGCTAAGGCCCTGGAAGGCACCTGGGATTTCCAGGGGAGCTCCGTGAGGACCCTCCTTTCTGCGGTGGAAGGGACCCCTGGCTGGGGACACGAAGGTAGAAGCTCATTTAGGACAGGGGCGGGCAGCCTCAAGGGCTTGTGTCTGTGACCTTTCTCTGCTGCCCACAAGCCTGGGACGAAGCCTGCGCAGGGCCACCGGACCAGATTTGCCCAAATCAGGGCACCGGGCTGCCTCGGTCCCCTCCTGCCTCTGCCTGAGGAGGGCCGGCTGGGGACCAGGGAGCCAAAGTCCCATCACCTGGTCCTGCTTCTGCACTTGGGTGCTGTTAGCCATTTTCTGCTGGAAGCGGAGGGCCCGTCTTCTGTATCTGGGAATGTCCCCGGCTAACCAACTGAGTGGCTGCAGGAAAGGCCTGCGGCTTGGTCGCTGTGACACAGCACACGCAGTGATCTGGGTCTCCGGCCAGGTGTGTGCATGGCCAAGGGGCTGGGCCCCGGCCTCCTGCACCTCCTCGGAGCTTCTCCAACCTCCTCTGCCCCTCCTCACACTAGAACCTCCACCGAAGGCATCTCAAGGCACATCCCGCCTCCCCAGCTTCCCGGTGCGGCGGGGGGCAAGCCGCAGGGGCGCGCTCCATGAACCCCCGGTCACCTGCAAACGCTCAGAAGACGGCACCCTGCCGATGGGCTGCCAGGTGCGCCAGTCAAGGACATGAGGACACTGCTCAGGAGAGAAGTGGCCTCTGGACCCTGTCCCAACACCGAGGGGACACAGAGCAACTGACCAGGGCGCAGGGCGGGGCCCTCGGGGAGGATGAAACCAGGTCTTCCTGGGGCCGGAGACAGGGCCGGCCAGGCCACACATCCCACAAATGGAAGGATTACCGTGAGGTGCGTTATTAGTGGTTTGGCCAAAAGCCAAACACAGGCTCCGAGGAAAGGACAGATAAAACATGACTTCAGTCAGGTTGTCAACAAAGGGAGGATTACCCCGTCGTCGACAGAACTGGAAACCACATGGGGGTGGGGAGGGCTCCCGTGGGGCTTCTTCAGGGCTCCTACCCCATTCCACCCCGAACACGGTCCTGGAAGGCACACAGGCTCCTGTCTCTGCAAAGGCAGGTGCCTGGCGTAGAAGCAGGAACACGGGCCTCAGAAACAGGGGCGGGCTGACGGAGGAGACTGAGCATCCCAGGGATTCCAGGAGGGGGCGGCTGCAGGGGGGCTGGTACTGGGAGGCCGGGGGCACACACACGGAAAGTCGGATCCCAACGCTTGGCGTGACCGTCCAGCCCCTGCCCCCAAATCCAACCACAAAACGTCCATCTTTAACAAAGACCTATTCATGCCCATCCATGAAGGAAGATCCAATTCTAACTCCCAGGGATGGCCTTACTGCAAGGAGGCTAAAACCAGGAACCTGGGAATCCCACGACACAGGGCTCTGGTTTCTGAAGTGTTCCTGTCCTCGAGCACACAGGCTGCTTGGCCAGTGGGGTGTTTGCTGAGCTATCCCAGGAGAGCTTCCGAAATGGTGCATGGGGACAGCATACCTCTACTGCCCGGTGCCTGTAAACAATTGCAGGCCGGCCCCTGGTGCCGGGGCCAACCTGCAGCCATGGAGACGGAAGCTGCCTAGCTAGAGGAGTTCCCCCAAAACGAGGGACAGTGACCCAGCTGTCCAAGTCCAGAAAGCCAGGACACTCCAGAGCCAACACCTGAATTCGGGCACATCCGGCCTCAAATCGGGATCCCGCACCACCCCAGGCAGCCTCGTTACAGCCTGAGACAATCCATCAGCTCTCCACATATCCGAGGGGTCACACAGAGAGTGCCGAGCCCGGCATCTGCACACAGAAGAGGTGACAACAGTCACCTGCACACAGAAGAGGTGACAACAGTCACCATTAAGGTTACCGTCCCAGTCCAGGGCTCCAAACCCATAAGCAGCCTCATTTAGACTTCTGCTAACACTGCAGCCCGTTAGAGCAATCCTGAGCTAATGGCTGGCCTTAACCTGGAGGCTCACAGGTGCACAGGAGGTGGGGCCCGCTCCAAAGAGGGAATTTTTGATGTGGGGCTGGAAATGTGCCTTCCGGAGACCCAGTCATCCCTGAAGAGCGACATCCACGTACAACTGTCACGGCCTCGCTCCTTACACACTTCATCCCATCCAGCCTGAACACAACCCTGCAGTCAGGAAGCTTCTAGCGTTCCCCTACTTGACCCCTGAGGAAAGAGGCCCAGAGAGGTCAACCAGCAAGCCCAAGGCCACACAGCAACCAACGGTGGAGCCTGCTGAGGACCTAGGTTGGGCCCCTGGACTGAGCTTCCTCCCACCAGGCTCGGGATGGGCAGAAAAGTGGGGGCTTCTGCGTCCCTGGCCCCTTACCATACACAGACCCTGTGATGCTGTGCTCTAAGCAACCCCACTTTACAGATGAGGAACCGGAAGAGGGACCAGAGTGGCCCAGGCAGAGGCCAGGGCGGCAGGGGAGGGGGCCTGGGTTCTTTATGTTCCCTTTTTTGGCAGGGATTGGGGGTTGGGGATGGTCATACCAGACTGAGGCTTCGAAGGTGATGACAGGCCAGGAGGGGAAGTCAGAGGAGTGCACTGGGCTATAACCCACCAAGCCGGTCAGGAAAAACAAAACGCATTCCAGGGCCTCAAGATACAGCCTGCAGGGCACCCCCTCCCCGGGGAATGAGGCCCCTGGGAATGAAGAGTCCTCCCAGACCCAGATGCGCCTTATCTAGATGTTAATCTTCCCAGGCACGGACCACAGGAAACGCAGACCTTATGGCCATTGGCAGCTTTGGAGTAGAAAGACCCAGCCCCGAATACAAACGGAGAGCAGAAGCAAAGAGGGTTAGTTAAGGGCTGGGCACAGAGGCCCAGCTGGGTAGGCATGTGGTTCAAGAGAACACACGGGGGTCTCCTCCCCTCCCGCCTCCCAGACTCCAATGAGCAACGCCAGACTGGAAGGTTCCCACCAGCACCCCGCCCACTGTCCACCCAGCCCTGGTGCCCCAACCTGTGCCCAGGCAGCCCCACCTGCCAGGGGCATGCCCCCTCCAGCAAAGCACCCCGCCGAGACCGCAACGGCACAGGAAGGTAGGAACGAGGACAGAGGAAGCCCAGCCACAGAGGCCACCAGAGGTGGGGACACAGGGAGGAGGCTGGGGGAATCAAAGACCAGCCTGTCTGGTCAAATCGGACCAGATTCTGGTCTGGTCTGGTCTTGTCTGGTCGACCAGCCTTTCTGTGCCCGAATGCCCAACCTCTCCCTGCCCCGGGACATCCTACTGTGGCCAGGGGCTACTATGGCAACCGGTCACAGTGGTGACAACACCACCCGATAACAATCACGGCCACGAATTTAGAACAAAAACACCCCAGCTCCAACTGCCGCGATGAGCGAGTGCCTTTTGCACACACGCAGTGCCAAATTTGCACAACAGAGCTGCACCCTCAGCCCATCTGATCAGCAGCAGCTCAGAGAAGGGGAGACGGAGGCAGTGAGGCAGTGGTAACAGGGCGTCCCTGGGCAGAGAAGCGTGGAGGGGAGGGGGCTGCGGCCTCCACCTTCCGGGAGGATCCGACCCGGTTGTGGATGCTGGAATGCTCTCCAGCCCCTGGGATTCTTTCCTTCCCCAGCACTTGCAGCAAGATTTACGATGCCAGGAACTCCTGGGAGAGAAAGGTGAACGGGAAATTGAATCACAGCACAGGGTAATTTGTGGCCTGTCCGGGGCCTGACAAATGTAAATATTTCGGGCTGGCAGGGGCCGGATTCCAAGCCCCTGCAACTGTTTTCGTGAGCCCGGCTCCACCAGGCTGATGAGAACGACAAGTCCCGCCCCCCCTCCTGTCCTGCCTTTAGACACACAGGTGAATAGCAGCGTCACACCTGCCCAGCTGCCTCCTCCTTTATCTTGGCCCGGAGTCACTTGGAGAGGGGCTGCAGGGAAGAGGGGCTGGAAACTGCTGGGCAGGGGCATCTTACCCTCAGAAGGGCGTCTCCAGAGGCGAGAGGTCCAGAGCCACCCCCCATAGCGTCCTACAGCTAACCCTAACCCTAACCCAGCCCCTGGAAGTGTCAGGAAGTCGGCAACATGGGTCAGATCCCCCACATCCCCTGCTAAGCCCGCTGGCTCACATTCACAGGGCTGGGGGCCACGCAGGAACTGCAGGGTGGGCTTCCACACGCCGTGCCTGGAGGGGCCCCAGCCACGTCTGTGAATGGCCACGCTGCAGCCCTCCCTGGGGATTCGTCCATTCCCAAGGAACGGCTGCGGCTCTTCCTCACAGATTGTCACAGAGGGGCTGAGCACCGCGCCTTTGTCACCGGGATGCCACGGGGCCTCCAATCAGGCACTGCACACCCCACCCCACCCCACCCCAGGGCCATGCTCCACTGGGAAACCAGAGAGCCCCGAGAAGTGCGAACAGGGTGGTGTCACCTTGCCTGGCTCGGAAAGGGATCCAACCCCCACAGCCCTGCCCACTCTGTCCTCTCGGTCACCAGACTCCAGCCACAATGACCCCCATCCCCCTGTCCTTATCCCTCCTCCCCCACCAGACACCTCCAGGGGTGCATATCAGTGCTCACTGGTATATGACGCCATCCCTCCACTGACGTGGACAGTTCATCTGTCTCCCCAGCAAGACCCCTGTCCGTCTTGCTCCTGGCAGTGTCCCCGGAGCACAGAAATGCGCCCAACGTGAGACGCGTGCTCGATAAACGGCAAAGAGTGCACACCCCCAAAACCGTGCAGAGTGAGGCCCAGGAGGCCGGGGGTTCAATCCCTTTTCTCTCGTGGTATTGGGACCACCCTGACCAGGCTACGGGACCTCTGAGCCCCCACTGTACAAGATGCTATGATGGTGACCTCAGAGCTAGGGTGTCATGGCAACCACGGGAGACAGGACACGTAAAGGCCAAGGGCGGAGCCTGGTGCCGAAGGGGACAAGTAAAGCCGCCACCGTTTCTGGGGGCGCCCAGAGACCGGGCAGAGATGGCCGCTGCCCACACACCACCTAAGGTGTCCAGGAGCCCCCAGTGTCCTCATCTCGGCCCTGCTGCTGCCACCGTCTGGCATGCCCCCGGCTCAGTCCGTCACCCAGAGCAAACACCAGAAGTGCAGAGACCAGGACAGATGATGGGATGCCCTGGGGGCTCCCTTCTGGGTAAGGAGGCCAAGACTCCATAAAGAGAGGGAGCCCCCGGGAGCTGGTTTGTGGGTTTGGGGTTGCTCTGGTCTGAATGTCTGTGTTCCCACAAAATCCATATGTTGAAACGCCCGTTGAGGTGACGGGAGCAGGAGATGGGGGTGCTCAAGCCGTGAGGGTGGAACCCATGAGTGGCAGCAGTGCTCTTACAACAGAGACTCCGGAGAGCTCTCCGGCCCCTCCCACCGTGTGGACACAGCGAGACGGCACCGGCCATGAACCAGGAAGCGCAACCTCACTAGAAGTCAATCATGCTGGCGCCTTGATCTTGGACTTCCAGCCTACGGAACTGTGATCTATAAATTTCCGATCCTCGCGGGGCGCCCGGGTGGCTCAGTCGGTTGAGCGGCCAACTTCGGCTCAGGTCACGATCTCGCGGTTCGTGGGTTCGAGCCCCGCGTCGGGCTCTGTGCTGGCAGCTCAGAGCCTGGAGCCTGCTTGGGATTCCGTGTCTCCCTCTCTCTCTGCTCCTCCCCTGCTTGTGCTCTATCTCTCTCCATCTCCCAAAAATAAATAAATGGTAAAAAAAAGAAAAAATTTCCATTCCTCATAAGCCCACCAGTCTGTGCTGTTCCATCACAGCGGCCCAAACGGACTAAGGAGGGGGTGCTGCCTCCAAGGCCCCACCTCAAGGAGGTTTGTTTTGAGCCCCATTGCAGGGCATTCGGTCTCACACAAAGCAGCCCGGGACCCTCAGCTGTCAGGGATGACAGCCCCGAATCCTAACCACCGGACCACCAGGGAGTGTCAGCTGTCACCAACGTGCCAGCAGCAGCTGAGGCCACAGCCTCAAGGTCAGTCGCCCCTCCCCAGGTCTGGGCCCATTTCCCCATGGAGGAGTGGGCTGAACAGGGCCCTGCTGGCAGCAGGTGGCCGGTGACGAGACCCCGTGGCCTGGCTGCTCTGGCTCCAAGGATGGGGCACAGCAGCATCTGCCTCCTGGTGATGCCAACCTCGCTGTCCTGAACAGGCCTGGGGACACCGTGCTCCTACTAACCTGTTACTTCTACTCTCTGCCCTCCACGACGGCCTGACAGGTGCACTGCTGCGGCTGGGGAGGGGTGGGCAGCCTTCCAGGGAACTTGGTTTTTACCGCCGCTGTCCCCTAAAGCACCCCTCGCCACAACCCCCACCCAAGACCCTCTGCGCCCCCTCCATGGAAGGAAGGGTGGAGGGTGGAGGCAGGCGAGCCTGGACGGGGCCCACCTGCAGGGTGACTGAACAGGGCTCTCTGTGTCTCTGAGCCTCAGATTTTTGGAAATGCTCACGCCTGCCGACCTGCAGAGCATCCTCGGCCGCCACAAGTTCTGTAGAGCTGACGCGCAAATGAGGGGCTGTCCCAGATCCTGTCTTGCTGGGACTCCGCTCCTCACCCTGGTTTAGGAAGGACAGATGGGGATCGCCACATTTAGGCGCCGTCACTGGAACCCCAGATCTTGACCGGACGCCCTCCCTGAGAGAGGACACGCTCAGCTGCCAGCTTTGTGCAGGAGTCCAATTCTCAGACAAGTTCTAAGTTAACTAGTGCTCACTCTTCCTTGGCCTGACTGCGCTCTCTGACCCCCCCACCCCACCTGGCAGCCACAGCAGAGGACGAGGGGAACCCTGCCCCCAGGGCGGCTCAATGAAGTGAAATTGCTCTGGGAATTTCTCTGGGTGCTCAGCCACGCAAACAGGTAGCCCTCGATAGGAATCTTTCCTGGATCCGGAGGCAGAGGTGCTGGCTCTGACATTCGCCGGGCACACTGTCTCCGCCCCTCCAGGGCTGAGCCCAGACAACAGTGCAAAGTTCAATCCAGACACAGGCAGTGGGGGGATAGAGACGAAGGAGACCCGGCAGGGGTGGGGGGGGAGGGGGGGAGCTCACCTGGCAGGTACAGGGAGCGTGAGGGAGGCGGGCAGGAATTTGGGAAAGGAGGCATCATCCGGTGTGCCAGGCTGGGTACCAAGCACAGGGTGGGGACCCTGTCTACTTGAAGTGATTTGCTTGGTCCTCACACCTGCCCCCCGAGGCAGGCTGGGGGTCGGTCGGCCTGCTGGCCCCGCCACTCACAGCTCTGTGACCCGGGCATGTTCTGAAACCTGTTTCCACTTCTACTTCTGCAAAGCAGGACCCACAGAGGGCCTGCCGCGGGGGAATCTGGAGGTTAAGGGGATCACGGGTCAGGTGCTCCCCCAGGGAAGGGCCGTGGAAGCTGCTCAGTGGGCACTGGCCATCCCGTGGCTCATCCCATTTTTACACACAGATCCCACCACCCACCACCCTCCCCCGAGAAGCGGGTGCCTGCCAAGGTCATTTAGCAAATGGCTTCGACTAGCAACAGGGAGGAAAGCTTCCTGGAGGGAGGGGACTGCAGCCAGAGAGGGGCTCTTTGGATCTCACCCGGAATGGGGCCAGGTCCCAGCCTCTGCAGGGACGGTCGGTGCCTCCTCCTTCCTGTTTAACTGGCACCACCCCAGGATCCGGCCTGTTCTGCCCCAGTTCCCTGACTCAGGAGCTGTGGGGTGGGGCCTGCTTCCTGACCCAGCACTGGGCCAGCACCGGGGATTAGGGTGCTCAGCAGGCATTAGTCGGCTGTGTGAGGGGAGTGGCAAAGACCTCGGGAGACGCAGAGAGGCCTCGTGACTCAGGAGCACGGATCCTGGGCCCCTCTCTGCCATCAGGGGCCCACTGGTGCGCCGCTTACCACGCAGGGCCCCAGCCACCCCTTTCTGGTCACCACGCGTGCAGGGCTCAGCAGGCACCGGCACCTAGAAATCACTCAGCAGCGCTCACAGCACCACAAAAATGCCTGCTGGCAACATGAGAGGAAACCATCCACAAACGCTTGTCCAGCAAGCCTTCTTCCCCTTACATGGACAACAAAGCAGCAGAAACGCATGCTGCACCTGCTTCAGGCCCTCTGAGCCATGCCCCACGCAAACACCCCTGCTACAGGCCCTGCAGCAGGCTGCCAGGGATGTGCCGAAGACTCTGCCCCACACCAGGCTTCCCCTGGCCATGCCTCGGGTGGCCGGGACATTCGCAGACTTTCAGAGAGGAAGCAGAACCGATGGGAAGGCAGCTTCTGGAAGAAAGAGCCCACCCTGGGACACCCCGGACTGATGGCCGGCATGTTAGCACACAGGCTGACCCTCACAGTCTGTGTTTCGTGGCTGCTGGCCGGGGGCCCGGGGTGGACATCAGGAACGTGAGCCCACCCTCTGGGCCCCGTCAGATACCTGTGAGCGGAGATGATCCCCCCCATTCCCGTCCAGAAGCGAAGCAGCAACAGAAAACCAGCTCCATCTACCACTCACCCCACAAACCTCCCCTGTCCGTGCGCCCCTCACGGGGACGGCTAGACTGACGGCCACATCTCCCTCCATCCCCCAACAGAAACCACAACCCCACAAACGGGGCCGAGGGCACGTCGAAGGGGCTGAAGGATCACAAAGTGACACTGCGACATTCGGCGGGGATTCCTAGCTGCCTCGGTACAAACCAGAGTGTGGCTACTAAGTAAGTCTTCCCCGCTGAACACATCTTAAAACCCGGGACCAGCCGCCCAGAGACGGCAAACACAGCCAGAGGGCACACAGCGGCCCTTCCTGCTCTGAACAGGACCAAGGTGGCCCAGGAGAAGTAACCCCCAGGAGGTTCACACCCCACCTCTGCCTGGTAACGAGCTGGCCCTGGGACAGGATGGAGCCACAAACCTCCCCGGTGGGACCTGCCTCTCCGGCCCGACAGCCTCACCTCCAAGAACCTGCGAGATCCGGGAGTATTAAAAGGAAGCCAACGGGCGCCTGGGTGGCTCAGTCGGTGAAGAGTCCAACTCTTGAGTTCGGCTCAGGTCACCATCCCAGGGTCATGGAGCCTGCTTGGGATTCTCTCTCCCTCCCTCTCTCTCTCCGCCCCTCCCCCACGTATGCTCTTACTCTCTCAAAATAGATAAATAAACTGTAAAACATAATCGTACAAAATATATCAAAGGAAGCCAAGCCCACGTCAACCTGGGGATGCAGGGGCATGTGAGGTGCAATGGTCACAGGGCTTGTGTGCCACTGCCTGCAGTCATAGTCACCCCCCCACCCATTCCCACCCAACCTGATAAGAGCAGAGCTCCCAACGTGGGCTGCCCAGAAGGCGCCAAACATTTGCATGGCCTCTGCCAGGTTTACAATCTTCTCACCCCACAACACCTTGGGGACCCAGGGTGGGACCCTGTCAGTCACTCTGCAGGGAATCAGGGCTCAGAGAGGGTAGGACACACACCCGAGGTAACACAGCAAGGCAGCAACTCTTTCCGTGCCACCCTCCCCACCCCACCACCCCAGATGCCTCCATCAGAGCACCTACCCGCACCCACGGGTGAGCCCCCCTGGCCACCCAGGCTGCCCGGGTACAAAGGGGAGCACCAATGACCATACACCCCAGGGACTCTGCTCCCCCATCAGCTCTGCAGCCGGAGGCCTCAGTGTCAGAGGAAGACCTCGGCGGGGGGAGTGGTTGCACCTGCACCAGCTGGGCTGGATCCCACCTCCCCAGAGACAACACCCCTGGCCTGTCTCCTCTGTGGTTCCGAGTCTGCATCTTGCTCGTCACTCCTGCGCAGGGCACTTAATAAACACTGATGAATGAACAGCCACCGTGTGAGAACCGGCTGCACGTGGGTGGTGCATCCCCGGCACACGGCACCACCTGAGTGTCCCTGAGCCCACCTGAGAGCGGAGCAGACTGAGGCCAGCAGCTGAGACAATCCACCCAGACTGAGGGTGGCAGAACCGGAGGCCACCCTGGCCTCCCCTCCACGCCCCCAGGGCGCCTCCTCCTCCACCGGCCAAGCGGGTCCAGGCTCGTGCCCCAGGGAAGCTGTGGCGGGGACGCTGGCCACCACGGTGGGCGCCCACGCCCCCCGGGCCTCCATCTCGTTAGTCCAGCGTCCCCCGGACACCATCCCAGGGGGGAAACACACACACTGGAACCCAGGGACACCTCGGGGCTCAGGGCTCCCCGGGCGCGACCTGGGCAGCTCCCTCCATGCTCCGGGCCTCAGTTTCCTCACCTACAATGAGGGCTTCATAAGCAATAGAGAGGGAGGGGCTATGTGCTCTGGGAGCCGCTCCCAACACCTGCCCGGGCACTGGGGGGGGGGGGGGGGGGGTCACCCTCCACACACTCAGTGGGGACTGATGGACGGGACAGGGGGTGCCTTGAGCACATGTCACCTAGAACCTTCCATGGGTACAGTCAAACCGCCCAGCAGAGTGTTAAATACCCTGGGAAAGAGCTTAGGGAAGCTGGCTCTGCTCTCAGGAGGAGCTGAGGGAAGGAGCGGGGATATTAAAAGAAACGAAAAGTGTCCCCTCTCCCAATTACACGTGCTCAACGCCACGTCACTCCAGAGGCCCCGCGGTTGTGACTGTTCCACTGAAGGGAAAAACATAAATAGAAGCCGTGGGGAGGGAGGCTTCTAAGCCATCGAACGTGGCCAAAGGGAGCGGGTACAGGCTGTGCAGGCTGTGAAGACACACACACACGCACACACACACACACACACACACACACATACTCTCGCAGACGCTCATGCACACACACACAGACACATACACCCACTCTCACGAAACTCATATAGTCTGTGTGTGTCTGTGTGTGTGTGTGTGTGTGTGTGTGTCTCTCACACACACACACACACGTTCCTCACTCTTGCCCCACTCTGGGCACTGGGCACAGGGCAGGACGGAGAGCGCCTGGGGCCCTGTTCTCGGGGAGCCTGGTCAGAGGCCACGCACCCCTCGCCTCAGCCTCCCGTATCACGTCGGCAGCTCGGTTCATCTGAGAAGCTGGTGGCCGGCTCCACGGTTGAGAACTGGGGCTTGGGGCAGGAAGGAGAGCCCCCCCCCACCCCAGGCTCCTGCCGACTCACCCCCCAGGACCCACAGGGTCACCCACAAAGAGCCCAGGGTGCTCCAGAGGTCCAGGGGCAGCGACATCCCCTTCATCCTCTGAATCTTCCCGGAACCCAGCCCCAAACAGCCCAGGCAAGAAACACAGGCCAGTGCCGGCCCGAAGGGCAAGGGTGCCTGTTTGGGATCGCTGAAGGCAGGCCAGGGTGGACGGAGGGTCACTGCCTGGCGACTCTCGGGCCTTGCCCACGCCCCACGCCACGGAGGGCCCGTGAGCACGGGGCGGCTAAGGAGGGGCTCACACACCAGCCTGCACCTACTGTCACCTCCCCTGACCTCACCATCTTTATGTTTGTAATGAGGACACTGAGGCACAGAGGGTTTCAGACTGTCTGCCTCGAAATGGCCTGAGGCCAGACACCCGCCCCCCCCCCCCCCCCCCCCCGCACCCCCCATGCATCCCCATCCAGCTTGGTCCCACAGCCTGGGGGATCTCAGCCTGGGGCCAGGGGTATGAGACGGAGCGGGGCTTGGGGTGTGACCCCAGCAGCACCCCCTGGGTAAAAACCACATGCACTCAGAGCGAGTCCCTGGGGTGGGCCCGCCTCTCATCCTGGCCTCACGATCCGGGGCCTCCACCGGAGGGTCACACTTCCAGGAACTCAGCCACCCAGGTGGCCAGGGCCACGGGGTGGGGAAGCAACAGGCTTGGCCCCCTGGGTCCCAGAGGAAGGAGGCGCAGGCAGCTCGGGTGTGGCCCTTGGGCCAACAGCCACCGAGTGCCTGACCAAGGACAGCGAGGGAACAGCACCGACCCTGGAATGCGCAGCAGAGGCTGCTGTTGAAACAGTCCCAGCCTGGACAGAACGAAATACATCTCGGATCCATACTCAGCACGGAGGGCGAAGGCAAGAAGGACTGCTTGGACTCCGGGGGAGGGGAAGTGTGAAAAGGGGGTGGCATTTCAGGCGAGGAGAGAGCAAGGAAGGGGAAGGGAACTGGAGGTCAGGAAGAAGACAACCACATCCAAGCACAGGGTGTGCAAATGCCTGGACGGTATTCAGGGACTGCTACTGGCCTGGGGTCACAGAAGCTTCCGGGAGAGATGGGTCGCAGCCCAGAGCACCTCCAACTTAGTTCCTCAGGAGCCCGAACTCCACGCTGAGGCAAGGGTCCCTGCAGGGGTGGGGGCAGGGCGGAGGCTATGTTTCAAGAATATTCCAGAAGGGCAGAGTGAGCGGTGGAGGGGACAATCCTGGAGGTGGGGAGGCCAGCTGGGAGGCTGGCTCCGGGAAGTGGAGCAGAGGGTGGGCGTGGGAGGGCGAAAGTCTGGCCCCGAGACGGACAGACAGAGTGAAGCCAGTACTAAGCACAGTACTGAGAGACACACGGGCACAGGCTCACCCCCCAACCACCGAGCTCTGCGGAGTGAAGACCGGGGCAAGGTGGGTGGACAGAGCCCCATGGGCAGGCTGCACCAGAAGTTACCTGTTTGTGGCGGCCCAGTGGGTGGGCAGCAAATCAATGACCTGCCCAGTGGTCTGCCCGCCCTGGCCCAGGGCATCCAGTGACCCTGCCCAGACGGCCCCAACAATTGTGCCTTTTGTTTCCTGGTCCCCATTGTCTACGATTCTCTCGCCTCCCTGCCCCAGAGCCAAAGGAGGATTTCCAGAGGGATTTCTCAATGGGCTTGCAGAGCAACATCCTGTCGGCAGGACCTGCTGTTGGCGGCCTGGCCCTGAAAGGCCACCGAGGGGGGCGGGGTCAACGACCCCTTGGAAATGGCCCCAGATTCGAGTTATTCTTAACCAAGCAATGTGTGGGCTGTATGGTGGGTCACAGGAGCAGGTCAGAGAAAAGGCTGTTTAGTCTCGAAATCTAAAATCTGTAGTCTCAGGGCACCTGAGTGGCTCCTGTCGGTTGAGCATCCGACCTTTGATCTTGGCTCAGGTCATGCTCTCACGGTTCGTGGGTTCAAGCTGACAGTGCAGAGCCTGCTTGGGATTCTCTCTCTCCCTTTCTCCGCCCCACCTCACTCATGCGCGCGCTCCCTCTCTCTCTCTCTCTCAAAGATAAATAAACACTTAAAAAATAATAAAAAATCAAATCAAATCTGTGTTCTCAACCATTACTGGTCATCAGTAGTGAAGAGTAACTCACTTACTCTGGCCTCACCGGACACGTCACTGCACTTTGCAAACAAACCCTCACTCCTTGCTTCTCTCGCGAGGCCGTGAAGGACATCTGAGTGTGCCCGGTTTCCCCAGGGGAAACTGAGGCTCACAGAGGTGGTAGGACTCAGCCAAGATCACGGGGCCTCCCCCGTGCCTCCCCCGGCCTCCCCAGTGCCCAGAGCCGTGTGCTATAACCTCTTCCTCCGCCCTACCCCACCCCACTGCCACACTCTGCCCCCCCCGTGTGACCTCGTCCGGTCTGTCACAGACACACGCCCTCATGTTCACGAAGGTTCAGCTGTCCCAGGTGATCCGTCCCAGGAGGCAAGCACAGGACCAGCTGTGGGGCCGCTGGGAGAGGCTTGTATGCCTCTGCCAAAGCTGTCCCCTCCTCACACGGAGGACTGTGCCAGGCCAGGCCCTAGGACCACCCTGTCAGGACAGACCAACGTGCCCAAAAAAGCCATGATAGACCACAGCATCCCTTCCGACGTTCCCCGCCCCGGGCAGGCAGGAGTTGGGGGGGGGGGGGGTTCGTCCATGTAACAGAAGGAGCAAGCAAAGACATGTTCAAAGAACAGTCCATGATGCAATAAGACAGAATCAAGATCTCCTGCAGAAAAAGGTGAGATTACCAATTGCAGGGATATTACGTGGCAAATTGTGTTTTTTGTAAATTTTTTTTAACGTTTATTCACTTTTGAGAGACCAAGAGAGACAGAGCGTGAGCGGGGGAGGGGCGGAGAGAGGGGAGACACAGAATCCCAAGCAGGCTCCAGGCTCTGAGCCGTCAGCACAGAGCCCGACGCGGGGCTCGAACTCACGGATGGCGAGCTCGCAACCTGAGCCGAAGTCGGACGCCCAACCGACCGAGCCACCCAGGTGCCTCTGCGGCAAATTGTTTTTTAAAAATGTCTTGGATAAGGATAAGGATCCTGCATAGAAGAAGGACGTGACATAAAAGCTCAGGAAACCTAGTTAATACTAATGGATCAGTATCGATTCCGTTGCTTGCAACAAAGGGGCAAGAGACTGCGGGAAGCTCACAAGGGAGGGGAAACTGGTCACACACACACACAGGTCACGGAACTTCATCTGTCTCCTCAATGATTCTGAAAAACTAAAAATGGTTCCAGATAGCAAAGTGTATTTTTAAAAGAGCACGACAACTCTACACATGCGATAAAATCTCACAAAACTCTACACACGCAGAGAAAAAGGAGTGCAGGTAAAAACAGGTGCCATCTGAGTCAAGATCTGTGTCTCGCCACCACGTTGTGCCGAGGTCACGGTCCCGCTTCGATAGCATACTGTACTAAAATGTCACCA
>NW_024412396.1:71225936-71242934 GCF_014898765.1 Herpailurus yagouaroundi
GGGGGGGGGGAAGGGGAGAGGGGAGCCCTCTCTACCGCTTTGGCAACTTCTTGTGAGGCTGTAACCATTTCAAAATACAAAGCTAAAGAAAGAGGTATACGGAGCTCTCCTTAGACCCAGCGTTTCCTGATCTAGGAAACAGAGCAAAATGCTAATGTCAGTTCTCTCCAGAGGACAGGATTATAGACGATTTTTAAATTTCAATTTTGAGATTCCTGGTGTCTTCCAAGCTTTCCACAATGAGCTATGGATTATTCAGGGGAGAATGATGCTCCTTATCTCCACCAGTGATAAATCGGGGGGAAGGCGGGAGGGTGGGAGCCCGTGGGAGCCCGCAGCCTGGAAGGACCAGGTGAGCCCGCAGCTGCAGAGGTTTGTCGGGGAAGGCGGGAGAGACGCCTGGAGCACGCGAGCATCCTGGTCCCCCCTGCCTGCACACAGTCCCTCCCGGCCCCGGTGGGGCTCACACATCAGCAGACATCCCGGCCTCCCTGTCAGGGGATCCCGGGATAAATTAGCAGGCTGTGCATCTCAGGGCAAACCGAAGGCAGAGACGACATCTGGGGCGCACGACGCACCAGGAGAAATCTGTAACGTGGGAAAAGTAAATCCCGCGTGGCTCTGGAGCCAGTACTCCACCTTCAAGTGCACGCAACTGCCCCAGTGCCCACGGAGAGGGGAAAAACCGCACCAGAAACTAGAATGTCCTGACTGTCTCCTTAACAAGCCCATTGAACCAGCCGGTTCTCCCATGGGAGGTGACGAAACACGCCAATTACTGATACTATCCCCACTGGCCACATCCCCGGGGTTCCCAGAGGCCGCCTGGGTGCTGAGGCCCAAGGGGACCATTCTTCTAAGTTCTCTATAGCAAATGGGGGAAAGTTATTGACGGGGTCGTGGTTGGGAACACAGCCCCAGAGCCAGAGGGCTGTGAGTCCAATCCCAGCCCGGCCCCTTTCTACACTGGACCTCAGGCTACTTAGACCTGCTGTGACTCAGTTTCCTCTTCTGGTCAAATGGAGGGACGAAGTGCCCTGGCTTCTCGGGAATCATGGGAGTGAATGTGCAGAAGGCACGGGGTTCCGGGTGAGCGGCTGCAGCCACCACACACGCGCACCAGTGTGCCGTCCCCAACAGCCGTGGATGGAACAGACGGGTCACCCTGTCTAGCAGAGGCCGAGAGCTGAGGCATCGGGGTTTGCTCAACTCGTCTAGGATCACAGAGGTGGACCCACGGCCAGAGCTCGGGCGTGAGGACCGTTCCTCGGGACCCTCTCAGGTGGCACAGACCCTCAGGGGCCAGGTAACTGAACCACCACCTCACCTGGGTGAGGGACGCGCTGGCGAATCAGCCTTTGCCGAACACAGCTCAGGCCTGCTGGGGGCCTCGTATCACCCCCGGCATCAGAAGGATACAATCAGGGGGCACCCGGATGAATCGGTCGGTTAAGCGTCCGACTCGTGATTTCGGTTCAGGTCACGGTCTCACGGTTCGTGGGTTCGAGCCCCACATCAGGCTCTGCGCTGATGGTGCGGAGCTTGCTTGGGATTCTCTCTCTTTCCCTCTCTCTTTGTCTCTCTCTCTCTCTCTCTCAAAATAAATAAACTTTAGGGAAAAAAAGGATACAACCTGCGGACAGGAATAAAGGGCGCTGGGGCATGTGATCGGACACAATCACCAGCTTCGGGACAGACCTGTGTCTCGGGACTCCGTCAGCCCCGACACCCCTGCTGCGGCCAGTCGCTCCCTTCCAAGCCCATCTTTCACCCCATCCTCTATAAGTCATGACCAAAACTAGCTGCGGTGTGTGATGTTAACGGTCAGAACTAAGTCCCATTCGAGGCCTCTGACAGAGGCTGTGTTTGCTACTTTCCTTATCTATTAGAAAGGAAAAATCGGAAACCAGCATGGATGTGCCCGGACTTATTCCGACCCTATGAGGTGCCACCCCCGTTTCCCTGCCATTGCAGTGGGCTGACCCCACCGCCCTGAAGGCTCATTGCCAGGTGCAGAAGGACACGGCAACAGGCAGTCACTCCTGCCAGGAGCCCCAGGCCACGGGCTGCCTCAGAAACGTCTGCTACACAAACAAGCAAAGCCCTGTCACACTCGTGGCTCCTGGCGAGCCTCAGCTTCCTCATCTGCAGGGAGAACCCCGCGAGCCCAGCCCAGTACCCCTTCGACCTCCCCTCGGGCCTCCCTGCCCACCTGGTCACCCCTCCCCTGAGGGGTGGCTTCCCAGGCTTCCCAGATGCGTCCAGCCATGGGGACCCTCCTTCCTGCTTCTTCCAGCTGACAGTCAGCAAACCAGGGAGGGGCAGGTAGGGATGATGTAGGGGAGACAGGTGTCTCAGATGGATACGGGACTCCCTCCTCCCCACAAAGCCACTCCACACCACTGGTACCCAGGATGCGGAAAGCACCGGCCAGCATGCGAGTAAATGAACACCTTTCAAAGTCAGACGTCCTTGGCTGGGTCAGTCCAGTGCCCCAATCACCCCCTCCTCACTCCTGGGCCTCCCTGGATGCTTCCCGGCTGCCATGTTCATCAAGGCAAGTAAGACACCAATGCAAGTATATTTAGCCAGGGAAAAAGGGAGCCTGCAGACCTATTCAAAAGTCACCAGAGGCCTGGTCTGTAGGAGGAGGGAGGAGGGATCAAGGTTGCAACTGAAAAGAAGAAAATTAGAAGACTTTCCTGTTTTTATTCTGCTCCTGCTGGCAAGGGCTGCTGTGCCTGGAGGCCTCGGGGACGCGGCAGGTGAGACCTATAGGGGGACGGGCTGGCAAATGATCTCCCTATAGGGGGAGAGTGGCAAACGATCCCTCCTGGCTGCCACCTCCTGATTCTGGGTCAGATCATTCCCCCACCTGGGCAAGCACTCGCACAGTGAGGGCCAGAGGCTAGAAACTGGGCCACTATGGGTCCTCAAGGCCCCAGAGCAGCAAAAACCAGGCAAACAAACAAACCAACCAAGTGGCACTGGTTTGGCCGCACGCGAAGGGGCCAGGTTGATGCCTGGAGATGACCCAGGCACCTAGACCTTCACCAAGTCCTTCCAGGATCTCTGAGTCTCTGAAGACCTGGTCCAACTGCCTCATCGTACAGGCGGGTAAACTGAGGCTCAGGCAGAAATCAAGGCAGAAAGGAAACCACGAGGAGGGAGAAGTCCAGGAAGCCAAAAAGATTTACATGAAAACACCTGCACGATCCTAACACATAAACACAAACCGCTTCAGGAAGAAGGTGTAAGTGGTGACCTCTAAAGACGGAGGGCAGCCAGGAGCGGGCACAGAGCTTGCCATCCAAACCTGCCAGATGACGGACACAAGCCGAGACTGTTGGGTGTCCGGGACGCCCGGTCAGCTGAGGAAGACCTTTCCATCTCCCCCGACACTGCTGTGTCCTGTGTGCAGCTGCCTGATCATGAGCAAGCATTATGTTCACCTTGTGGTTCTTGTTATCGTTGAAGGCTTCATGGAGGAACTTCACGAACTCTCCTACTGTGGTTATTGGTCTTTCCTGGGGCTGTGGACCACTCTAAAAGCTATGGGTCACGTCCCAGGAAAAATGCACGAGTACACAGTCATTTCAGGGGCCCCGGGGGTTCCTGAACCCTGCCGTGGACCCTGGTGAATGCACCTGCGGACGGGTCAGCACAGGGGAGAGGGCAAAGCTGATCCTGAAGGCAGTGGGGGCTGCTGAGGGGCCAGAAGAGACATCTTCCTCCTAAAATAAAGTCCCAGGCCAGGAGGTTCCAGGGTGCCTGCTTGGGCCAAAGTTTCAGGGGAGAAGGCGGCAGAGCCAGGGGGGCCGCCTGCTCCCCCTCTGCCCTCCCTCACGCTCAGACTTTGGGTTGCACCAGAAACAAGGGGTCTTTCCGTCGGCGTTTCCCACAGCACGTCGGCACCACACACTGGGGAGCGGATCACGCCGTCCACAACCTGGCTGGCACTCACAGGAGCAAGGTCTTAACTCCGCAGAAAGGGATTAAGGTCTCTGTGGAGGGAAGGGCAAGATGAAAGGCGCCAGGCTCAGACCACCCTCAGGGTGGGGAGGGCAGGGAGCACTGCCAGGGCATCCTGATCACTCTCCCGGAGCCGCCCTCTGCCCTGAGCAGGACCCAGGCTCACAGGACATGCCCTCAGGGGGTAGGGAAGCAGATCATAGGGGAACCTCCAGGTTACTGACATCAGGGATCCTCCACCTGCCCTAACTCCTACGTCCACACTGTCTGCATTACCGGAGTAGGACGGCTTACTAGGAGCTCTCCTCTGAGCCTCCCGGCCCCCAAGGTCAGAGAAGGGAGAACATCAGCCCCTCGTTCCAGGGTGAGGCCCTCGCAGGGGACAAGAGAGAGAGCTCCACCCGGCTGTGATCGCACCAGTATCACCCCGACCACCGCCACCCCCGCTTACACACACACCAGCGGGGGTGTGGACCAGGACAAGTGTGGCAAGGGCACGAGGAGGCACAGCGAGCCACGGGGCCAACCCCAGAGCCCGAGGTGTGGCACCCGTGGTCTCACCTGCCAGGGACTGGCCACAGGAATGACCCACAGCTGGACACAGGCAGCTCATTTAAGCTCAAGAGTGGAGGTGATGAGGCGGCCTGCTACCTGCCACGGCCACGGCCATGGCCACAGTCGTGGGAATCAACGGCTCAAATTTGGTTAACCACGCCCGGGCAGGTGAGCAGCCTCTCCAGAAAGCTCCCTAGATGGAGGGGAGGGGACAGGAGGGAACAGCGGCTGGCCTAAGTCCATTCCACACTGCCACCCTGCCCGGCCCCGCCCCACTCCACTCCACTGTTTTAAAAGCCATTTTCTTTGTTTTCTGATCCTGCAGGCCTCTTGGCCTCATTTTGAGGATAAGAAGCTGGTGGCTGGGCTCTGCAGGGAGACCTCTAGAGCCTCCTGGAGCCGTGTGGCCTCTCGGAGCTTGGGTTTCCTGCACACGCATGTGAACCCATGCATAAGGCCACCAGCTGCAGTGGCTTCCAGGTGGCCGTAGGGCCACCACCAGGATCCTGGCTCAAGGATTCCAAGTAGACAAGAGCAGCTGGTCACACATCCCATGACTGGCCACCTCCGGGGGCTGCCCCAAGCCTCAGAGGAAGGGCAGGATTTGGGCGGGTACAGGAGGTAGGAAAGAGCGATCCTGCCAGTGGCAGCCCTGAGGGCCCACTGTATCCCTGAAGGATGCAGAGGGGGGACAGGAGGGAGCCCCAACACCATGCTCAAGCATCAGTGCTTCCTTCTGGGGCCAAGTGAAAAGTCGGCCCGGCGAGGAGCTGTCTCAATCAGCACCGCCCAAGAGAACTCTCTAGAATGACAGAAAGATTCCTTTTGTGCATTGTCAACAGGTGCAAGGCACTTGCAAGGGGGCTAATGTGACTCAGGAACTGAAACTTTCCACGGTACTTAATCTTAATTAAATGGAACTGAAGTGGTCACTTGTGGCCAGTGCGGCTCGGGGCTCGAGCCAGGAAACCTTGGAGCAGGGTGGCCACCGGTGAGGCAGAGGCTACGGGCACACAGGTGAGGGAGGAAGGGACCCAAACCCAAAGAACAGAGTCGATGGGATGGTGACTGGTAGGCCACTGGAAGCCCGGGCTCAAGGCAGCAGCAAGAGGTGACAGAGAGACTAGGGGGCTTAGCGCAGCACAGGTGGGGTCGGAGAGCCAGAAGCTCCTATCAGAGAAGATGGAGGTAACCAGCCCACCCTGTTCTAGAACACAAGCCCAGAGTGGGCATCAAACACCACCCACACGTCAGGACAAGAGGCCACTGGGCAAAGCCAGGGTCACCTTTCCAGGGCAGGCCTGCCGGGGACCAAGAAGCAGCCAGTGGGGGGTGGGGAGGAGGCAGGCCGGCCTGGGGCTGGGGTGGAGGGGGGGCAGGCAGGATGACAGAAGGGAGAGGATTTTGTTCACTGCTTTGGACTAGGAAACATGAGCCTGTTGGCAGGGGAAGGAGCACAAGAGGAAGGAGACAATGGTGTAGGGAGGTCCCACAGGAGGGGCTGGGAAGGGAGGGAGAGAGGAGGCGTCCCGGCCAGCCAGGACAGACGGCGCTGAGACAGGGACAAAGTCACTGTTCCATTTGCTGTCCAGGTATGAAAGTGGGGTGTGCACACTGCAGAAAATACGGAAAAGACAGAAAAAAGGAGAAAGGGCAGGCGGGGAGCGTCCCATTGTCCCCGCAGCTACGAGGGACGCTGGGCAGCCGGGAAATGGAGCCTTCTGAGAGCTCTGGCACAGGCAGCCGGAACCCACCACAAAGGGCCGCTCCCAGAGCGGGCTCATTAGGCAGAGGAGCCGGTGCCGCGCTCGCTCGGTGACAGGCGGGCACATTCAGGGCCCGTACACAATCAGGCCCTTGTGGGGGGCGGGGGGCGGGTGCTCCGGGAGCCTCTGATTCCAAGACAAGAGCGTGCCTCCTTATTGCCTTACAGCCCGGGAGACGGAAAGACTGATTTGGGGAGACAAAGAGACGCTTCCCCTGACAGGGGATGGGCTATTTTTGGAAATGGGTCGACGCTTCTCCATAGAGGTGGTGTCAGTGCCACAAGGCCTTGCCTGCATCTGTCCCCTTGAATGCAGCCTAAAAAGGCCCCCAAGCCCATCGGGGGTGGGCCAGCACCCCACAGTGGGGGTGCTGAAGGCCACGCCTGGCAGCCCGATACAGGAGGAGGGGAGCAAGTCTAATGCATCCAGGGCTGGAAATGCACATCCAGCTTCAAACCCAGTTTCCCGCTCCTGCCAGGCAGCTCCCCCCCCCCCACCCCCACCCCCCGCCGCCACCCAGGGCATCCACACAGCAAAGGTCAGCAAGGGGAGACACACGCAGGCCTCTCTCTCCCTTCCTGCTAACAGGAGCTGACACCAGCCTCCCCGCCCCAATCAGCCAGGCTCTGCGACGCCCCAGCCGCCCCAGCCGCCCCAGCATGGGGCAGCGGCTGCCCCCTGCCCACCTGCTGACAGGCCATCTTAAGCTTGGGCGGCCCCAGCAGGCCCAGTGGCTTTTCTCCTGAGCTTCCCACAGGGCTCCGGCTGCCAAGCAGAATGCCCAGGGAAGCCTGCCCAACCACCGAAGCCTCCAGAACCAACTGGGCCCATCCCTGGGGGCAGGTCCAGGCACTGGCATTGTTTAAAGTTCCCCGAGCGATACCTAATACGCAGCCACGGTTACGAACCACCGGTAAAAGCGTGTATTTTTTGGTAATTTGTTAAGGGAGACAGGGAAGGGAGAGTATGCGAGCCCCCACCCTCAGGGGGGAGGGTTGATTTTTTTTGTTGTTGTTTTTTCTAAAGTAACTGAAGGCCATTTGGTGCCAAATGGAGCAAATGGGGAGGTTGGGGGGAGGGGCAGGTGGCCAAAGTACATTTAAAGCAACAAGAGGGTCACGTCCTGAGATGCCTCCCCCCACCCCCAGTCCTCTCCCGATGTACACGGAGCACCCACGGCATGCCAGTGGGGGGAGGAGGCTGTGGACCAGGCAGAGACAGGACTGCCCCACAAGGAAACCTCACCTTGTCCCGAGCCAACCCCACACCGGGGCACTGGGACCCAGCATGGTCTCCCAGCGCCAAACCCGTTACCTAGCCTCAGAAGAGGAGATCGGATGGCAAAGGGAGGTAATCCCATCGGCCCTGCACGAAAACAGGCTGGCCGGGCAGGAGTCTCAGCCTCAACCGGTGCTGGACAGGGCACCTCTGTCGCCCCAGGTGCTCAACGGTGAGACTTGCCCCAAGCTGAGCACCAACCACCGGGCCTGGCACAAAACCACCAAGACGACCGGAGACAGGCAGGAGGCCCTTCCCTTGTGCCTCTGGCCATTGTAGAAACTGAGTCAGGGGGCTGGAGAAGCCTAGGGTCTCTGGGACCCTCAGCACAGTCCGCCCAAGCCCCCCATCTTTCAAATGAGACAAGGAGGGCCTGGAGAGAAGGCTGTCACTTGCACACAGTGGGGTCGGAAGTGGGCGGAAGCCGCTGATTGTGTCTGTGTGGTCCGAGGCACAGAACGGTGCTGGGTGGCACATTGTGCCCCCAAACCCCCAGATGTGGGGAGCACGTCAGCTGACGGGGCCACTGATGACGGGGGTCTGTGGCCCTTTCCTCCCAGCTTCCCCAACAGCCGGAGGCCTTTGCCATTTGCTGTTTCCTGAACTCAAAGACGAGCCCCTTCCCGTTTCTGTTACAATGTGGGGTGCTTCCTAGAACGAATGTGTGCGTTCACTGTAGGGTCTTCCCCTCCCTACAAAAGCCGTTGTTAAGCGCACAGGGCATCTGCGACTGATGGTATCTCAGGGCGGAGGAAATGCCGTGCCTGGGAAAGCCGGAAACCTCCGACAAACTGCCGGGAGTCCTAAGGCACTGGCAGAGAGCTGGAAGGGAAAGGGGACCCGCCCCAGGGCTCGGCCACACAGAGCCGGGGCCCCCAGTCCATCATCTGTCTATCTCAGAGCCTGCGTGGCCAGGACCCTGGTCCTCTTGACTCACAGCCTTGGCACAGAGGGGCAGGTTCCAAAACTGTCTTTTGAGTGGAACTTAAACACGCCTGGCATGGTGCTAAGAGCCTCCCAGCTCCCACAGCAAGGAGAAGGCCTGCTGGGCCCCACTGGGAACCCAGCTTTGCTGAGGAAAAGGCTCAGAGGGGGTGTGGCAAGTCATACGGGGTCAGGTGTGGGCATGGGGCGTGGGGGGGGGGGGGGCGGGCAGGAGCTCCAGTCCACAAGGCCTTGGAACCTGCCCGGCCACACGTGCCCAGGTGGCCCTCTCTGCCTGATGTGATTTTTTTCATCATGCCCCTTTCAGTCCCAGAAGCGCCTGGGCTTTCAACCCCTTCGGGGTGCTAGCAGCTCAGCAGAGGGGGTGGCTAAGATCAGGAGCTAAGCTGAGCCCCAAAGGTGCAGCAGGTTAGTACAAGCAGAAGAGACCAGGGAAGAGTCTAGGCTTGGCAGAAGGAACACCTGGAGCCCAGGCACATCTGGTTCAGGGGGGTGGAGGGTGACTGGGGAGGGCAGGGCTGGGGGTTGGGTAGTGGACAAGCTGGGGCAGGTGGGATCTGTGAAGCCCCTCCCACTGCACCTGCACTCCCCTCCCCAAGTCCCTGGGTTGGGTTTTTCTTCAGGCTGTAGGCAATTCCAGCTGTGACCTTTTCTGATGGGCTTTCCCTAGGGGACCCAGAGTTATGTTAGTGGTCCACTTAACAAACCTTTACACAGCAACATCCCCTCCCTTTCTCCTGCTCCCCACTGAAAGAATACACAGGGGCGCCTGGGTGGCTCGGTCGGTTAAGCGTCTGACTTCAGCTCAGGTCATGATCTCGCAGTTGGTGGGTTCGAGCCCCACGCGGGGCTCTGTGCTGACAGCTCGGAGCCTGGAGCCTGCTTGGGCATCTGTGTCTCCCTCTCTGCTCCTCCCCCACTCTCAGTCTCTCTCTCTCTCCCCCCAAAGTAAGTAAACATTAAAAAAAAAATTGAGGGGCACCTGGGTGGCGCAGTCGGTTAAGCGTCCGACTTCAGCCAGGTCACGATCTCGCGGTCCGTGAGTTCGAGCCCCGCGTCGGGCTCTGGGCTGACGGCTCGGAGCCTGGAGCCTGTTTCGGATTCTGTGTCTCCCTCTCTCTCTGCCCCTCCCCCGTTCATGCTCTGTCTCTCTCTGTCCCAAAAATAAATAAATGTTGAAAAAAAAAAATTTTTTTTTTAAAATTGGGAGGGCACCTGGGTGGCTCAGTCAGTTAAGCGTCCGACTTCGGCTCAGGTCATGATCTCACGGTTCATGGGTTCGAGCCCCGCATCGGGCGCTGTGCTGACAGCTCAGAGCCTGGAGCCTGCTCCGGATTCTGGGTCTCCCTCTCTCTCTGCCCCTCCCCCACTCACACTCCATCTCTCTCTCTCTCTCTCTCTCAAAAATAAACATTAAAAAAAAAAGCTTTTAATAAAAACACTTTTTAAATTTTTTGAATAGTTTAATAGATAAAAAATAGAGAATCCACAGTGCTCCACACCCCCTGTTCAAACACCACGCACAGGGTGAGCCCAAGAACATTTACAGGCAAATCAATAAAACTCCTGAGCTTTCTGCCCTGCTCCCTGGAGAGCTGGAGACCATTACAGGGACTCGTTCAAGAGCAGGCATCCACCACTACTGGGTGGCCCAGCTCCAAACCTGCCCCAGAGCCCTCCACCCACCCGCCCCTGCCAACCCACGCGGGCACGGGACAGTAGCAGGGGAATGTGTGACAGCAGCAAGTTCTAGGCGCTTACCAGGAGGGGGACCATTCCTGACTTTTCACCATCAAAGGAGCATCCCATCCCTTTAGCAGACAAGCCTTTGGGGATGGCACCTGGGCGCCCTTGTCACCCAGCTCCAGGAAGACGCAACTGCCTGCTTCCCAGCTCTGAAATGCCAGAATCATCCCTGCACGGCTCCTGGGCACCCAGGTTGTAGGCGTGGGCAGAGAGTGGCAGTGGGCTGTGCCTGTTCCGTGAGCGGATTCGGAACAAGGCCACAGCCAAGAGAGGGCAAGCCCCCACCAGCTCAGGACTGCCTGACCCTAGAAGTCACAAGGAGGAAGACAGGGGCTGGGCCAAAGCCTTGCTTTGGAGCAGACCCGCCCGGTCTGAGAACCTGCAGGGAAGGTTCTCTCCTGTGGCCACTATCACCACGGCCACCTCGGAGGCTCCAGGCTTCCTCCCTTGCTGTCCCCAGCCCGGCCATGACAGCCACCGGATGAATGCGACGGAATCGCCACGCCCCGAGCCAGCCCACATGAATCACCGTGTGCGTGGCACCCATAACTCAGAGTAACCACTCAATAAACGTGTGCCCGTGTCGTCCTTCCTGCTTGAAGGGCAAACTCTCTCAACAACACGGCCCCGCCCTTCTGCCATCCAAATATTCTCCACTCTTCTCTACCCGCTGTTCTCCACTCACACAACCGCATCCCCAGAGCTGTCGGGGGTATCCCGCTGCAGTGGGGTCAGGAACGCCCTTTACCCGGTTTCCAGGCTGTGGCCCGCACACCTCCCCCGCTGGGGAGCCGCCCACCTCCAGAGCCACCGGGGTCCTCCTGGACCTCTCGGTCCTTTTCTCCGCGGGCGCCAAAGGCTGGATGGCTGCAACCGTGGGGCTCCCTCCCCCAGAGGCTGGACACAGCACCCCCCCTGGGCTGACAGCCCTCCCTGCCTTAGAGCAGCAGCAACCCGGCCCCAAGGCTTTTCTTCTCTGGGCTCCACGTTTCAGTTCTTTCAGTTCACCGGAGGAGGCGTCCAGGCCCAGGGCTACCCCAGCTCCTGCCGGGCTCTCGGCACCAGCACTGGTGGTCAGACCCACCTGCGGACCTCATGCTGCCGTATTCCTGCTGAAATGCTGTCTCCCTTGTGTCCGACTAGGCAAGGGATCACTTGGCTCTGACAAGAGGCGGGTACAAGGCTGTCCTCACAAGCACGTGGCAGGGGTCCCCCGTCCCCACCCCGAGGCGGCAAATCTGCAGGGGTCCAGGTGACAGTGGAAGGCCGCCGAACCTACCCTTGGAGGCCCAGCTCTGGGACCAGGGTGTTACCATCCTCAGGACGGGTGAGGAAACTGAGGCTTAGGGGCTCAGTGAGCAGGTGGCAAGGCGAGGCTTCACCCGGCACTGAGCGCTCCAGCCGGGGGGGGGGGGGGGGGGGGGGAGAACTAACCAGTGGAAGACGGTCACGTCACACAGTTCACACACCTCACTGTGCCCCCCCGCTCCTGTCAACCCAAAGGCTGGTAACAGCCTCCCACTTTGCAGATGAGAAAACAGAGGCCCACAAAGGTTCCGGAACTCGCCTAAGGTCCCAGGCGTCCAGTTCTCTGTGCTGATGACACCGACAAGCATGGGGTGGAAAATCCCCATGGGTGGAAAGGGCAGATTACGAGCAGCAGAGGATTTCCTCTCTAATCATGCTGCTCTGGGGACAATATTATAACCCAAGTTGTGTGCCAGGGGCTCAGAGGCCGGGCCACGGCGAGGGGGTCTGGTGGTGTCACCACGGCAGAGGGGAAGCCAGCCTGGGAGAGACGTGAGGGAATGAAAACACAAGAAGCGAGCAAGGACTCCCTGCGAAGAGAAGCCTGCACTGTGCCCACACCCCCCGTTTTACGGATCTCCATGAGCTGTGCTGGCTCACACAGGCACACAGGAGAGCAGGGATGAGGCACCGGGTCTGGCTTCCCCAGAAGAGGTGCCACAGCTTTGCTACACAGGTCTAGGCTCTGGAGCTGCCCCCGGCCCTGTGTCCATCTGCCAGGGACCAAGCTCTTGGAGGCCTTCCATTGCTGGTGGGGCCTCCCATGGGAGTGTCTCCTAGCCCGACAGAGACAGAACATCCCGGGCCAAGGGACAGCACACACAGAGTGGCAGGCCCAGACTCTGACACAGGAGACCCAACATGGACCCTAGGTCCCCCAAGCGGTCGCGTGGGACCTGGAGCAAGTCACCGCTCCTTTCCAAGCCTCAGTTTCCCCATCTACAATATGGGACCATTTGGGGGCTCTGAGCATAATGGAGTCAGGGCTGGGAAGGTCTTTCTGGTAAACTGTAAAGTGCTGGGGACGCCCTGGCCTTCCCCAGGGTCACCTACCAATAAGCCTCTTAAGGTCAGCCTTCCTTTAGTGCCTGGCCCGACACCCCAAGGCCCTGGATGGAAGGTCAGGGTCAGGTTGGGGAGGGAGGGGGAAAGGCTAATCTAACCCACCCCATTGTCTTCGCTGACCTTTGCTCCCAGACCTAGCTGGGTTGAGGAAAAGCCGTCTTCTTAGTGATCCTGCCCAGGAGGTACTGAGCTGGGAGGCCCCTAATAAAAGACCTATTCAGGGCCTTTTTTCAAGGTCCAGACCACCCTCACTCCATCCTCCCTCGAAATCAACAAAAAACACAAGCAGGAGAATAAATCCATCTTATTCTGAGAAGCTGAAATTTTTCACCCAAACTTTTAAAAGTAAACAGGGCCCAAACAAAGGCTGCCGGAGGTCCTGATTTCCCTAGGTTAGTTAAAGGGGAATGGGCAAGGGTGTGCCTGGGGAGGGCAGGATGTGGATACAGGGACTTGGGGGGAGGGGGGGAAGCAAGGGTGGGGGAGGGGTGGGAGGGAAACTCTTGAAAATGCTTTTGTCTGAGGGCGCCTGGGTGGCTCAGTCTGACTTCAGCCTAGGTCGTGATCTAGCTGTTCCCGAGTTCAAGCCCCTCATGGGGCTCTGTGCCGACAGCTCAGAGCCTGGAGCCTGTTTCAGATTCTGTCTGTCTCTCTGCCCCTCCCCCCACTCACTCTCTGTCTCTCTCTGTCTCCCTCTCAAAAATAAACATTAAAAAAATTCTTTTAAAGAAAAAAGAAAATGCTTTTGCTTGAAAGTTATCAGTTCAAGGGGGCAAATGTGACTTTCTTGAGTTTGGGGTTCTCCTGCCCCGTTTGTCCCGCATGAGTACAGCAAAGAGCATTCCAGTCCGGACGTCAATCAGCACAGCCCAGACCTTGGTCAAAAACAACCTGGGAAAAAGGCCTGTTTGCATATGCATTCTGGGCTGCCAGGCCCCACCCAGCCAAGGGCAGCCGGGCCACAGCAGCCTTCCTGGGCGTGGGCGCCGGCCCCCCCCCCCGACCCCGGCTGCAGGCACCCGGCTACTTCCAAGGTAACTACAGGGCCACAGTCCCCATCTGAGCAGGTGCTATGGTCTCAAAGGTCCAGGCGAGCTGTCTAAACAGCAGAGTTTTGAAGAGAACACCAAAGTCTGCCTGGCAGGCCCCTTTGCAAAGGGGTCCCTTTTGTTTTTTCATGAGGAGCCTGGGAAGAAATACGCAGCACAAGGATTCGGACAACTGCAGAGACTCACTGTGTGCAGATCCTGACCTCCCTCGACCTCGGTGGATAAAGGGGATGCTCTAGGTTTTGCCCCGCTTTGCAGAAAAGCAGAGAGAGGCTCAGAGAAGTTAAGTAACTTGTCCCAGAGACCAGGAGGAGGCAGATTCGAATGAAGACAGTCTGACCCCTCCGGGTAATAGGGTTATCAACCATCTGCTCTGTGGTCACCGATAAGGAAGTGACACTTCCCAGAATGTCAAACAAGAGCAAACCAGGGTCTCGAGTCAACAATGTCTGTTAAGAGTCCTGGCAGGACGGCCCTCACTCAGCCTGAGCCATGGACGAGCCCCCGCGGCCCCCGGATGACCCCCGCCCAGCAACCCACAGCTCCCCCTGCAGCTTCCCCCCACCAGCTAACTGGTGCTAAGACGCTTCCAATCTCCACTGCTTTCCCAGACAATGCTCAGAACCTCTCTCAGCCTCCACTTGCTCGTCTGAAAATGGGGCTAATACTGCTTCCCAGGGTTCTCGTGAGGATGAACAGAGACCAAGTATGTAAGGCAGAAGCCCAGTCTCCACCGCACTGTCTCCACCACCCAGACTGAGGCTTTTTATCTTTCCCATCTCCTCCAGCCCCCCCCCACATAAAACTACAGATCCGAGCACAGAAAGGCAGTTTATCTTTATTTATTTTTAGAGAGAGATAGAGAGCGAGCAGGGGAGGAGCAGAGAGAGAGAGAGAGAGAGAGAGAGAGAGAATCCCAAGCAGGCTCCACTCTGCCAGCAAAGAGCCTGACAGCCTCAATCTCACAATGCTGAGATCATGACCTGAGCCGAAATTAAGAGTTGGATGCTCAACCAGCTGAGCCACCCAGGCGCCCCCAGAAAAGTAGTTTTTAAGAGAAGGGACTTTCCTTGTTTCCAGGCATCCTATTCACATTGTTGGGAGAATTTATCTCAAGGCCACGCAGAACTTCAAGAGACAAAAGTAAACACCAACCTGTCTGCAACTGAAGTCAGTGAAAGTATTGCTGAATTTGTGTTTCACCCAACACAGAGCTCTGCCACAAGATCTGTGGCTCGCCTGTTCCCAGAGAGCTTGGGACTTGAGGGCTGGGGGGGGGGGGGGGGGGGTGGGAGGACTCTGCAGGAAACTCTACACCTCAGCTCCCACGCACCCCCTGGTCCCCGGCTCCAGCATCATCCACCGCTATGGTTGAACACTGAGCCAGGCAGGAGCCGCGTCTCTGTGTCCAAAGCAGGACAGAACTTCCCTGCGAGCACACAGCAGCACCCAGCACTTCGGTGCAGTGTGCTCAGGGCCACTCTCTCCCAAGTGTCATTGATGACGCAGCTGAAAACCAGAAACGTTTCATTTCCCAGCCACACGGCTGCAGCGATCCCTCCCTGCACTTGGGAGAAACTGAGGCCCAGAAATCTGCCCCTCCCAAGGCACCCAAGGCGGCAAGGCCAGAGAGGCTGGGACTCCTGAGTCCCTAGACCCAAGAAACCGCAACAAATTAAACCACCCACTGGCCTTAAGCAGCCGGCTGGGGTGGGAAATGGGGGTGGGTACAGAGTTACAAAGGGAAACCTGAGTTGCTAATCAGTAACAAAATATCCCTCTCAACCCAGTCCTGCTCTGAACTGCCAGGCTCCGAAGGTAAATAAAGGAAAAACTGTGCCGTGCTAGCTCTCCCCACCTCCATGTGGCCAGTGCCCACCCCAACACCCCAGAGGCCACTTGGCCCCCATCAAACCGGAGAGGGAGCGTCCCTCCTCCGCTCAGGCGTTACTCTGGGGAAGGACAATCATTTAAAGCCCAGACACATTTTCTCTGAACTAGGAAAGCCTTCAAAGAAAACCAGAAAGGGCTGTTTAATCTCCACCTTCAGGCAAATAGTTCAGGCAGCACAATGCCACCACAACTGGGAGCCAAGCCACCAAAAATGTGGAAGAACGAGGAGACAGGGAGAGCCACGGATCAGAGCGCTGGGAACAGAAGCCGCTGCTCAAGCTGGGGGCCCAGCAGCCACCGGGCCACCGTGGAAGACAGTAGCTGAGCTTTCCTGAGGCCAAAGGTCCTCCACCCACACCCGGGCCACCTACCACTACTACACTTCCTGCACGGCGACCCACAGTTTACAAATCCCTTGGGGGAGCTTTATCTCCACCTCAGATCCACAAGACAGAGGAAAACTCCATTCCACAGATAAAGGCACAGAGGTAGGCAGAGGAGAAAAGCCAGGATCCATTCCAAGCACATATCCCTCTGGAAAGCCTTAGAGTCTCGGTTCAGAAAGGTCCCTCCTCCTTGAGTCCAGGACTGACCGCACACCAGAAAGGCTCTCAGCCCCGGGGGCCCCTGGCCCAGCTGCCTGGGAGTCGCATCGCACTGCCCGGCTCTTTCTCAGCCACCAAGGCAGCGAGAGGAGCCCAGCTGCAATTCCGGTGGGCACGCACGTGGACGCTGCCCAGGTCTGGGGTTGCCTGCTGCCCCAAATAAGACGGGAAATTCAGCTGTACTGGAAGAGGCTTTTTCTTTCTCCCCGCCCCCCCTAAACTTCCCGCTCCTGGACAAGGATTTCCAGGCTGGGATGAGGCGTCCCTAGCCAGCCTTGCAGCGCCATGCACCAACACTGACAGTTTCACAGGAGGGAAACTTTTCTGGGGTCCGCTGGGACCCCGGCCCGGCCCGGCCGCGCATTCGGAAGCTGGGCAGGGCCACGCCTCCATCCCGTGTCCAGAAAAACACCACCCAAAGCCCCAATGCGCGTGGGTGCGGCATCCCCCCAGCCCAGAGTATGGATACCAGCCGGAGGAGGAGTCTGAAGTGGCGACCCACCCTGGGGGTAGGGGCCGTGGGCCTGAGACCCGCGCTACCGGACCCGCGCCGTCCTTACCGTGCAGGCCGTTGGGGATGCTTCGGTGGTGCGGTGGTGCGGACAGGTCGTCCAGGGACCTGCGCGTGGCTACTGCCTTGCAGTCGGGAGCCTTGTGCGGCCCGGGGGGCAGCAGCGGGGGCGGGACGTGGTGGTGGTGGTCCGGGCTGCCTCCGCTGCCCGCGCTGGACGTGCTGCTGCCGTCGCCCACGTCGCGGGCCCCCGCGCCCGCCGCGCCGCCCGCCAGCGGCCCGCTCAGGCTGGCCTGGCTGTCGAT
>NW_024412396.1:71243334-71252089 GCF_014898765.1 Herpailurus yagouaroundi
CCCCCCCCTCCCCTCCCGGAGGTTCAAGTTTCTGCGCCCGGAGGACGCGGCCTCGGCCAATCCCCGGGCTACAGGGCGCTTTTAAAATGCAGGTACGGCTTCGGGGAGGGGAACGGTGGGAAAGGTAGGGCAGGGCTTTCCTTAAAGGAGACGCGCGGAAATGGACGCCGAGCCCCCTCCCAAGCCCGCGTCCTCCGCCCGGCCTCCCCCGCCCCAAATAAACAAATGCCCGAGAGGCGGAGGGCAGCTCCGCTTCTCCCTCCCGGGGGCACCAGAGTCCAGCGTAGTCGGAGACACGACGAACAATGGGACTCTGACTCGGAGGTCGCTCTCCCCCGAGGCCGGGCGGCTCTTTGTCCCCTTCCGAGCCCCCGACTCCTCCGCCCCCATCTCCACCCCTGTCCCCTGCTGGAGCCTGCAGAGGCTGCGTTTCCACTCCAGCCCAGGTCTGTGGCTCCTGCGTCTGAGCCCCAAGAGGGCCGGGGCCTCGCCGGCCGTGCCTCGGAGCACGGTCTGTACCCCCTTCGGTGCCCCGAGGGGGCGAGGGCACCGGGAACCTGCCCCCCGCCCGGAGACGCGCTCAGAGCACCACTCCCCCGCCCACCCGATCGCTAGACCCCGGGCTTCAGGGCAGAGTCCGTAATTCCCGAGGTGGAGACCAGTGAGAGGATAGAGGAAGATCTCCCAATGGGGCCTTAACGCCAGGGCGGGGGGGTCGCCGAGCCTGCCGCAGAACCCCCTCCCCACCGGTAGCCTCGCCCGACACCCGGGTGTTCCGCCAGCCCGTGAGTCTGTCTCTTTATCCTCGCGTCCCCGTAGCGTGTTTACGGCGCGCCTGCTGCTAGCTGGTCGGAGGGGGCGTCCCTCCCCCGGGACCCGCGACGAGATAAAACCCGCGCACTCGACTGTGAGCCGCCAAGGCCTGCGGCGCGCGCCCGCGCAGCCACTGATGTCCCCATTTCCAGTTGCTCAACCCTTCGTTGGACGACTGCGCACCCAGCACCTTCTCTACACCAGTCCTGTTTCAGACCCCCCCCCCCCCCCCCCCCCCCGCGGGGGGGGGGTTTTTTGGGGCACGACAGCAGAGGTCACTGCCCCCTGGGGGGGGGGAAGTTGCACTCTGTGGGGAGGAGTAGAGAGCAGATAATAAACACTAGATAACCATGAGATTGTAATAAGCGCTGTGTAGGGATTAGGACCAGCTGCTGTCACAGAAAGTGGTAATCAGTTACTTTAGATCCCGTGGTCGAGGAGGACCTCTCCGGAGGTGCATCTAAGCCGGGACCTGAGCAGAAAGGACAAAGATAAGGGGGAAGGGCACTCCAGGCAGAGGGAGTAGTAGTGCAGAGGCCCTAGGGTTGGCCTGTTACTGGCCTGTCCAAGCAAGGCCAGTGGGCCTGGGAATGGGCCAGGGAAGGGGTGAGGGATGAGGTCAGAGGGGCCAGATCATGCATGATTCTAGGGCAGCTGGGAAAGCAGTGGGGGGTTAGCACCAGGCAACATGACCTGATTTACCTTTTAAGAGGCTCACTCTAGCCCATATGTGGAGAAGGGAAGGGGGGAGGTGCTTGGAGAGGTCCAGATTCAGACCTTTATTCCCCACCCATCCACCCCTCTCTCCAGGTAGATATTCAGGAGGGGGTGGTGGGCAGAGGATGACTCCAAGGAGCATAGCTTTGAGCTATGCTTTTGCTGAGTGAATGCACCACCCGTCAGCCCATGACCAATTGAATCTGAGCCCCTCATTTTGAAGATAAGGAAACTGAGCCCCAGAAGAGAAATGACTTCCCCAAGGCCACTTTTTGTTCATTGATTCACTGAACACACATAGAATAATTAGGTAAGAATTTATACACAAAAGCATGTGTATATGCAATCATCTACACAACCCTGGGTTAGGCTCTACGGAATGAGCCAACTAGGCCCCCTGAGTCGAATCTTGAAGAGTGAGTAGGAGTTTGCCAGATTTTGGAGGAGGGAGGGGAGGGGTTGGGATAGTCCCAGGGGAGGGAACAACATAAGTCAGGACCCCAGCAGTAGGTGATGGTGAGCTGCGAAAGGGGGAGTGTCAGAGGGAGGTGAGGCTTGGAGCCAGGGTTCGGAGGGCTCTGTGAGCTGCGGGGAGAAGCGTGTGTGGCCTCTCCCTGGGGCTGATAGTTAGCAACAGCAACAACAGGAATAATACCACCACCGGCCACTTACCCTGTACTCAGTATGAGCCAGGACTCTAGGCCAGCCCTCCTGTGATGATCATAACCACTCTATAAGAGGGGGTCATTAGCTCTTTGAGGATTTAATGTGAGTTCCTGTCGGCTTGCTTGTCTCCACGAAGCTCGGATCACCGCGTGAATTCATGGGCGGAGTACAGAGGCGTGTAGACACCCAAGGACTCCGGGACAGCCAGGGGAAGGTTGTGTGGCAGCTGAGTGTTTCTGCAGGCCAGCACAAGTGATGGTGGCTGATGGGTCTGGGGCCGGACTCTGGGGTTTCTTCTCTGCCCACCCTGGGGGACCCCAAAACAGGGGAAGGCACCACGTAGGGCTGAAAGGCCACCATGCCTAAGAAATCAGGGCCCATGGAAAAATGACCATAATTATTATCAATAAAGTGAGCACTTTTTTTTTTAATGTTTTATTTCTTTTTGAGAGAGAGAGATAGAGCATGAGCAGGGGAGGGGCAGAGAGAGAGGGAGACACAGAATCCAAAGCAGACTGCAGGCTCTGAGCTGTCAGCACAAAGCTCAACGCGGGGCTCGAACTCATGGACTGTGAGATCATGACCTGAGCTGGAGTCAGACACTTAACCGACTGAGCCACCCGGGCGCCCCGAGTGAGCACTTTCCATGTACCAGCACTGCTAGGGCTGTACGTGGATTGTAGTCCTAACTGCAGCCCTGTTATGTGGGAGCCCGCATTCCCATTTTACAAGAGGGGAAACTGAGGCTCACGTAGGTGAAGTCACTTGTCCCAGGTCACACAGCTGGCAAGCAAATGAGCTGGGATTTGAACCCAACACCGTCTGAGTCCAAGAGGGCCCCGTATCCAGCAGACTACTGCCCTCAGTTGCCCCTTCTCGGAGAGGAGAGCAGACCAGACCAGAGGCTTCGGGCATCCTTTTCACTGTGGCGCTGGTCCTAGCATGCGGAGGGCCTGCCCTGTGCCAGGACCACGTCCACCATGGCGCTTCCTCCCGCTGCAGGCCTTCCGCAAGTCACAGAGACTCCCCAAGCCTCTGGACGGCAGCCAGGGTCAGAGCCGTCCAGCTGTTCCTGCCGACAGGTCACTGCAGATTGTTAGCTCCACGTCCCAGCGCCTCCGTTGCTGACTTGCTGGGTGACCTCAGGCCATTCTTTTACCTTCTTTGAGCCGCAGTTTTCTCCCCCAAGCCCTTCCCCACAGGACGAGTGTCAGGCACTTAGCAGAACTCTTGCAAAAGCTCTGGAAAGGTGAGCTATGCCTCCTCTCCCTATACGTTCTTCCCATCCTCTGGACGAGCACAGTCTTCTGATAAGGACATTTGCACCCATTTTTCAGAGGCCAACACTGAGGTACAATAAAACAAGGGCTGTCCAGGAACCTAGCGCTTGCCCCTGGCAAACTGGGTCACAAAGGATGCTGGGTGTGGCCCTGGGTGGCCACCAGCTTCCTTTGAGGATGGGAGCCGCACAGAAAATGCGGAACCTCAGGAACATGAGAGTTTAGTGATGCAGTGTCTCAACTCCCACATTTACAAGTGAGGCAACGGCACAGAAGCTGGGACCACCAGTCAGAGTGCTTGGATACTGGCCTCTGGAGGGCGGCTGTGGGAGGTCTGGGTGAGGGGAACGTGGCCTCATTCACCTTGCTCCGGAGCAGGAAGCCAGTGGTGCAGGGACAGCTGCCTAGAACCTCTGATGTCTCTGTGGGACGGGTGGAGCTGAAGCCCAGGGGGCCTCATGTCCAGGCAAAAGCCTCAAGGTTAACCTGAGGGCCGTGGGAGGCCCAGAAGGCGTGGAGCAGAGGAGAGACATGGCCAGACTTTTGTTTGATAGAGAGCCTGTGACAGAAGGCGTCGAGGGAGGCGCGGATCAGAGAGGGTCAGCAGAGGCTGGGAAGCTGCAAAACCAGGCCAGCCAGAGACCGGGGCAGATGGATCCCCATCGGTCCCCAGGGTGAAGGTCCCTTTAGAGACCAATTGGGAAGTGTCTGCGTCCGCACCCCTCCCTTCCCAGCCAGAGCCACTGAAATTCCCTTCCCCCCCCCGCCACCCCAAGCACCTGGCATCCTCTCACACCATTGACCTGAGGAGTGAGGCAGGAAGGGAGGCTCAGCCATCAGGGAAACTGAGTCAGGGGAGCTGGACTACCTCTCACCTCAACACACTTAAAAATATTATTCTTGGGGCGCTTCAGTCGGTTAAGCATCTGACTTTCACGGTTCATGAGTTCGAACCCCATGTCGGGCTCTGTGCTGACAGCTCAGAGCCTGGAGCGTGTTTCGGATCCTGTGTCTCCCTCTCTCTCTCTGCCCCTCCCCTGCTCATGCTCTGTCTCTCTCTCTCTCTTTCTCAAAAATAAATAAACATTGGGGCGCCTGGGTGGCTCAGTCGGTTAAGCGGCCGACTTCAGCTCAGGTCACGATCTCGCGGTCCGTGAGTTCGAGCCCCGCGTCGGGCTCTGTGCTGACCGCTCGGAGCCTGGAGCCTGTTTCAGATTCTGTGTCTCCCTCTCTCGCTGACCCTCCCCCGTTCATGCTCTGTCTCTCTCTGTCTCAAAAATAAATAAACGTTAAAAAAAAATAAAAATAAATAAATAAACATTGAGAACAAATTTAACAAAGTCTTTTAAAAGGTTACAAAAAAGGGAACTATTTTATATTACAACAGGGACACAGAAGACACGTGGCAGCCCACTGCCCAGCTTTGGAAGTTACTGACAATTTGTAAATGTTTATTTATTTATTTAGAGGGGGGGGGGAGGGAGGGGCAGAGAGAGAAGGAGAGAGAGAATCCCAAGTAGGCTCCTTGCTGTCAGTGCAGAACCTGACACAGGACTCAAACTCACGAACCGTGAGATCATGACCTGAGCCAAAACCGAGAGTCGGACGCTTCACCGACAGAGCCACCCCGGTGCCACCTCCCCCTGCCCCTGGCCACTTTTGAAGGCCCCCAGGGCCCCTCTTGGTCACAGGCTGCTGCCTGTCTGAACCCACAATTCTGAATGTCGCGTTGATTATTCCTGTGCCTTCAGCGCGCTATGCCTCCCCCTTACAATAGCCTGCCTGATTTTCATGAGTGTGGACCTTATCGAAACCGTGTTGCACTTTGTGGGTTTTCTAGCAGCGCATGCTTCTCCCTCATGGTTTCCTTGACCCGTGTAGCCCTCGCTCACTCACTCGCATGGCCGTGGAGCAAACTTTCTCAGCCACAGCGGAGGTGACTCCTTGGACTGGATGTGTTTGTTGTGGGGGCAGAGAAGGGCTGTCTTGTACGTCGTAGGACCTTTACCAGCTTCCCTGGTCTCTACCCATTGCACCCCCAGCCCTAGCTGTGAAAGCCCAAAGTACGCCCAGACGTTGCCAAATGGCTCCTGGGGGCAAAATCACCCCGAGCTGAGAGTCTCTTCCGTCCAATATTCAGTGCATGAGTATATATATCACTTTTACTTCTCTCTTGAAAGACATTTGCTTCTAGTTTTCTGCTAGAACCCGCAATGCTGCCATAGACATTCTTGCACATGTGTCCCGATGCATGTGAACATGAACTGTGTTTGGGTCTATACCAAGACCCCGCATGGCTGGGTCATACGGCATACCCAGCTTCGGCTTGGCTAGGTGATACCACACTGCTTTCCAAAGAAATGGTGCTAGGGGCACCTGGGTGGCTCAGTCGGTTGACCGTCCGACTTCGGCTCAGGTCACGATCTCACGGTTTGTGGGTTAAAGCCCCGCGTCGGGCTCTGTGCGGACCGCTCGGAGCCTGGAGCCTGCTTCGGATTCTGTGTCTCCCTCTCTCTCTGCCCCTCCCCTGCTCATGTTCTGTCTCCGTCTCTCAAAAAAAAAAAAAAAAAAAAGTTAAAAAAAATGCAAAGAGGTGGTGCTAACTCACAATCCAGCCAGCAGGGTATATAGAATGTTATCACTCTGGTGGGTGAAACTTCGTGCACTTTCCACACCTACTTTCTTGGGTTCTCGGAGCCCAAGAGAAACCCAGGCCAAATTTCGTACTCTAGGTGCCCAGTATATTAGGAGAAAAAAAAATAGAAGAGGAAACAGTATAGCAGGTTGACACACTGGTGACTTATTTGAAATGTTTCTGTTTATCAAACTGATGCTTTCACACACGTGCACAGGTACAATGCAACATTGTAGGATAATTCAGGGTTTACTGCAGGTGATACATTTCAGGCCCCAGACGCTTGGTCGTTGAGCCCGGCTGTGTATCCCTGTGACCATCACCCCTGTTCTCTGGGAAGGCTGGTGGCCCCACCTGTGATGGGTCGTTTCTGTCTGCTTCCCTCAAGTGGACACTTGTTGAGAACAAACCTCTTTCTTCTCTGGGACCCTCAGGGCATGGTGTTCTTTGGGTGTCTGCAGCTGACCCATCCATGTCAGAGACCTCTGGGTACACCTGCCCAGCCCCCACAACCCCCCAGTGCCCGCAGGCCAGGTCTTGGGTGCTGCCCTTGCCCGGGGTCTACAAACAGCAATGCTCCTCACTGTAGAGATCAGGGACCAATCTCCTTGGTGCCTGAATATTTCATGTGCTGAATGTGGAATAAAAGTCAGGACCTTAATTGTTAATGTGGCTTCTGCTGCTGCAGGTTGGACCTCCCAGCCCCCTCCAGCGTGCCTTTCCTGTCTGATACAATACCAGCAATAAGAGTAACTCCCCCCGCCCCCACCCCCAGTTGAGCCCACTGTCAAGAAGATGTGACGTGAGTAAGTCTAACAACCGTACCATCGGGTCCACCATTTTGATCACGGATATTCTCAGGGCCCCCTTGGCCTAGAGCCTAGGAGCTCAGTAAGTGTTGAATGAATGGATGATGATGGAGAAAGTTGGGTTAAGTAGAAAAGCCCAGACTTAGAGTCTGTATCTCAGAGCAGATAGCTCTGAGCAAGTCACAGCCCTCTCTGAGTCTCTGGATCTCACCTGGGGATGGAATCCTTTCAAATGCACAAGACAAGTTTGGCTAAGAACCCTAAGCCCCCAGTGAGGTAGGCGGGATGCTGCTTTGCTGGGGAAAGAGTGGAAAGGTCTGGGAATACCCCAGAGTCCAGACGGGATGGGCATCTTGAGACTCTGAAAAGCTAGCAGAAGCGATGCCCTCTCTCCAGAAGAGGCTCATCCTGGGGGCATCTGGGGGGCTAAGCCGGTTAAGCATCTGACTCTTGGTTTCAGCTCAGGTCATGATCTCACAGTTCGTGAGATCGAGCCCCACGTTGGTCTCTGCTCTGACAGCACAGAGCCTCCTTGGGATTCTCTCTTTCTCCCTCTCTCTCTGCCCCTCTCCTCCGCTCGTGTTCTCTCTCTCTCTCTCTTTCAAAAAATAAAACATGTTTAAAAAAGAAGAAGGAGAGGCTCAGCCTGGCTAAGACCCAACACCAGGACACGTCTTTACAACAAAGAATCATCGTCGCAAAATCCTGAGATTTCAGAGCCCCTGCAAGAAGTCAGAGTCCTAATGAGACAGCTGGTCAGCCTCTATAAAACAAGACCAGTGGGGGGGCGCCTGGGTGGCTTGGTCAGTTGAGCGGCTGACTTCGGCTCAGGTCATGATCTCGCGGTCCGTGAGTTCAAGCCCCGAGTCGGGCTCTGTGCTGACAGCTCAGAGCCTGGAGCCTGTTTCAGATTCTGTGTCTCCCTCTCTCTGACCCTCCCCCATTCATGCTCTATCTCTCTCTGTCTCAAAAATAAATGTTAAAAAAAAAATTAAAAAAAACAAAACAAAAAACAAGACCAGTGGGTAGCCCAGTGGTTCTCAGTCCTGGGCACTTGTTAAATCACTTAGAAGCTGGCAAAATGCAGGTGCTCAGACCCCACCTCCCACCAATTCGATTGGAATACGGGGAGCCTTATAGGCAGGGCTGTGGAGCTCTGGGTTAGATCAAGGTTTTCCTCGTTGCCATTAGGCCGTGCCAGATGGAGATACCCCCCATTTCTGGGGGGCACGCCCCTCCACCAAGTGTCTGAATCTAGAGATATTTCTCTGAGATTATCCAAATTCCCCCACATAACCCTCAAATGTGCTGTCTCCAACAGGGAAGGGGGCTAGAGATTCTGCAGTCTTTGTCGTGCTCACTTCACATCCATACTTTGTGCCCCATAGCTAATGGGATAGAATGCAGGGAAGGAAAGCATTAGAGACATAATACCAAACAATTTTGTGGGACTGCTGGACACAAAAGGCCAGCATAGAATTAAAAAAAAAAAAAAAAAAAAGACCGTACTGGGCACATGATTGTAAAGTTTCAGGACACCAAGATTGAGGAGATCCTAAAAGCATCCAGAAAGAGACAGACAGAGGAGGCCACGTACAAAAGATCAGGAATCATAATAGCATTGACATTCTCAAGGCAACTCCAGAAGCTAGAAGACCACAGAGCAAAGCCTCAATGTTCCGAAGGAAAATACTTCAGTACCTAAACCATCAAGCGTGAGGGTAGGGTATGACATTTTCAGATTCAAAAAAAAAGACGAAGAAAGAAGGAAAGAAAGAAAGAAAGAAGGAAAGAAAGAAAGAAAGAAAGAAAGAAAGAAAGAAAGAAAGAAAGAA
>NW_024412396.1:71252099-71256390 GCF_014898765.1 Herpailurus yagouaroundi
GAAAGAAAGAAAGAAAGAAAGAAAGAAAGAAAGAAAGAAAGAAAGAAAAGCTTCCCAGACAACCTTTCTCTAAAACTAGGGATGAAACCAAGAAGTAAAAAGACACGTAGACATGAAGTTAGGAAATGGGAATCCCAAAGTGACGGTGCAGGGGAAGAGGTGGGGGCTTGGGAGCCAGGAGCAGTCAGTGCAGATTGGAACAGAGAACGAGGACCCCTGGAGAAGCTGGCCAAGCAAGGGGACCCAGCTCACAGATTCCCTGGGGGTTTGGCTGTCTTACAAGGAGTATTAGAGCTCTTGTCAGAGGTTGGTGGTGTATTAGTGATAAGCACAAAGAAAACCAAGCAAGTTGAACAAGGAGGCAATTATTAATCCCCAGGAAAACCCAGAAGTCCTACAAGGAAGGAAACGCAGTCATAGGACATAGGTGGCTCCATTGGCCATAACGTTTATGTACGTAGTGAACTACATAAGCAATATTGATTAACCGAAACCTGTGATATAGCCATACTAGAAGGACAGGGGAGGGAATGTCAACTGCATACGTGGGCTCAACCCTCCTGGTCCCTAAAAGGAAGGCAGCAATAACACTGATCCTGGAGAGCCACCCAAGAGCGGTGTGTGGTGTTTGCAAATTTGGAGATGAGTCACAGAAGAATCTAGTTGCATCCAGAAAGCACAAATCAGGAGTGGAGACACGAGGCAGGGGACTAGGTTATTTTGGTTTTTGTTTTTTTTTCTTTAGAAGCTTATAATTTGACTTGATTTTTGAAACTCTGGGCATGTGTTCTTAAAGTAATAAAATATTTTAAAAGCCTGACATTGGATTTCTCACTGGAAATGCTGAAAGCTAGAAGGCCACGGAGAAATCAGTTGCCTTAAAACTCCGAGGGAAAAGGATTTCCTGCCTGGATTCAACGCCCACAGAGAGAATCAGCCAAGTATGAGACTGGAATATAAACTTTTTCAGAAATGCAAGGTTGCAAAAAAAAAAAAAAAAAAAAAGCTGCTATGCACCTTCCAGGAAGTTTTTGGAGCACAAGCCTGAGAACAGACCCTGGGACAGGACAGCTACCCCAGGAGGGAGGGTCCTTCCCAAGGCTGGCTGGGCTCCAGCCCCCAGCTATCAGGGGCCCCAGAGCAGAGAAAGGAGTGCTCCGCCTGGAAGAGCCGGGGGCAAAGACTAGATAAGACATCCATGAGCATTTGCCTCCAGGGTCTCTAGGAACAGAGTGAAGCAGCTGGAAAGATTAAGAAGATACATTTAAATACCTTGCAGGTTTCTTTTTTCTTCCTTCCTTCCTTCCTTCCTTCCTCCCTCCCTCCCTCCCTCCCTTCCTTCCTTCCTTCCTTCCTTCCTTCCTTCCTTCCTTCCTTTTCTTTCTTTCTTTTAATGCACTAACTCCAGGGCACAAACAAAACTGTAAGAAAAGGGGCTCTCACTGACCACTTGGTGACTTTCACGGACTAACATTTGCACAATCCTAATAAAACCCTTGCCGGGCGGTTAAGGAAGAGGTGGATGGAGCCCTCCCCGGGATGCAAGGGAGGGGAGGGGGCGTGGGATCGCTGTAGAGGGCTAAGCCTCATTTGTCCTGACCGGAAGGCAACAGAAATGTCTAGAATTGAAAAATTGAGAGGCAGCCACAGAAGCATCTTACTGAGAAACACGGAGGCCAAACCCAGAAGGAACAAGTACACGTAAAAACTGGTTGTTCCGGGGGCGCCTGGGTGGCGCAGTCGGTTAAGCGTCCGACTTCAGCCAGGTCACGATCTCGCGGTCCGGGAGTTCGAGCCCCACGTCGGTCTCTGGGCTGATGGCTCAGAACCTGGAGCCTGTTTCTGATTCTGTGTCTCCCTCTCTCTCGGCCCCTCCCCCGTTCATGCTCTGTCTCTCTCTGTCCCAAAAATAAATAAACGTTGAAAAAAAAATTTATAAAAAAAAAACAAAAAAACTGGTTGTTCCGGGGAGAAAGAAAGGAGAGGAAGGGCTAGGGAGCTGTTTCATTTCCTTCTGAACGTTTGAATTTTTAAAAGTTTATTTATTTACTCTTTTTTTTTTTTTTTTTTAACATTTATTTATTTTTGAGAGACACAGCACGGGCCGGGGAGGGGCAGAGAGAGAAAGGGAGACACAGAATCTGAAGCAGGCTCCAGACTCTGAGCTGTCAGCACAGAGCCCGACGCGGGGCTCGAACCCACCACCCGTGAGATCATGACCTGATCTGAAGTTGGACACTTAACCGACTGAGTCACCCAGGCGCCCCTATTTATTTACTTTTGAGAGAGAAACAGAGAGAGTGAGCAGGGGAGGGGCAGAGAGAGACAGAATCCCAGACAGGCTCTGAGCTCTCAGCGCAGAGAGGGACTCAGGGCTGGAATTCACGAACCACGAGATCGTGACCTGAGCCATAACAAAATGTTGGACGTTTAACCGACTGAGCCACCTGAGTGCCGTTCCTTCTGAACGTTTTAATGTTATATGATTTATTTTTTTACCTAAGTGCATGCATTGTTTTGTTTACAATATATGTATACCTACCTCTGGGCAGTGGCCCGTGAAACACACTGGGAGGTGGGGGCGGCAGGAGTGCTCCCTGATGGAAACCCCCCACCTCACCCTCCTCCTCTGGGCCTCACCCACCTCTCCTGCTGGAGGCCCTGCCCCGCCCCCACGTTCCCAGTCTGTCTAGTTCACAAAGTCCTGTCTGGGTGGTTTTCTCCTCCTGCCCTCCCAGCAAGCCTACTAGGCAGGCAGGAATCCTCATGCCCCTTCAACCAACAGAAGCTGAGGTTCAAGTGTGTATTTTTTTTAATTTTTTTTCAACGTTTTTTATTTATTTTTGGGACAGAGAGAGACAGAGCATGAACGGGGGAGGGGCAGAGAGAGAGGGAGACACAGAATCGGAAACAGGCTCCAGGCTCTGAGCCATCAGCCCAGAGCCCGACGCGGGACTCGAACTCACGGACCGCGAGATCGTGACCTGGCTGAAGTCGGACGCTTAACCGACTGCGCCACCCAGGCGCCCCTCAAGTGTGTATTTAGGGGGGTCCGTAGTGCGTCCCTCCCATGGCAGGTGCACCCTCCTAGGAAGGCAGGTGGAGACCTTGCCTGAGAGCTGGGGAGGGGCGGCACATGGGAATTTCAGAACCGGGAGTCACCCCTCCTGGTCCAGGGGGAGGGCGGTGGAGACACCTGCAGAAACACTGCCACAGCTCTGGGGCATTACATGTCCTCAAACCAGCCTGTGCGGCCCTGGGTGGAGTGCTCAGATTTAAATTCCTTGGCAGTCACAGGACAGGGAGAAAGGGAGCCATGGCCCCAGGAGAGGCAAGGAGGAGGGGGAGAGGGAGACACAGGCTGTGTAAGTGGTGACAGCTGCTCGGGGATCCCAGCCCCACTCAGGGCCAGGGCCATCGTGATCTCACTAACTCTGTCACCACCCCAGGGGCAGACCCTGGAGCTGAGCTCCTTTCATGCATGCAAGAACCAGGACTTAACAAGTTTTAAACAAAGGCATCGCTGAAGTTGCAACTTCACCCATGAGCACCTGCCTGGCATGAGCACCTGCCTGGTGATAAGAATCATATGGGACGGGATGTTTGTCAGCTAGATTCCTTTTCTGGAGATTCTGACCCACCGCCTGTGGGTGAATCCCGGCATCGGTCTGTTTAAGGAGGGCCGTGGGGGCGGGGGGGGCGGGGAGGGGGCTTCAGGAATCCAGGACGTCCAAGCCCCCCAGCCCCATTCGCCCTATTTCATAACTGAGTGACATTTAAGCAGCTGGGGTGCTTGGCCGCTCCCCCCTGCTGGACACGAGGGTTATTTCCGGGGTTGTACCATTATAAATAACTCCTGTGTAGGACATGTTCGTGCACAGCTTGGTTTTCCTGTTGGATTGTTTCCTTGGGATAAGTTCCCAGAAGTGGGATTCTTGAGTGGATGCATGGCCGTTTTCCCGTTCCTAATCCGCAAACCTAGCCTAGTCTGGCCCCGGGATTAGGATCCGGCCTTTCGTCTGGCTTCCAGGAGAGGCGGTCAGCGAGAGTCCCACCTGGCACTTGCAGAGGAAGATGACAGATCCGACCCTTTCCTGTAAGAGCTAATCGCCGCCACGCGCATTCACGCCTGTCAGAGCAATTGAGGGCCCAGGTGACTCAAGGCCATCTTTCTGGGGTCCGCCCAGGCTGCTCGGCCATCCGGTGGTGGATTTTCCCTGTAGAGGTCACAGGAAGCGAGGAAAGGATTCCTCCCAGCGAGCGAGCTCCGGGGGGGGGGGGGGGGGGGGGG
>NW_024412396.1:71256490-71270601 GCF_014898765.1 Herpailurus yagouaroundi
AAGTCTGTCAGCAGCTTTGGGAAAGGCCAGACAGGAGGCCTGACAGGAATGGCTAGCTGTCCCCAGAGGAGGAGGCTCCCCCTCCCCGGGGCTGAGGGTTAAGGAAGCCCCTGACTGCTGTCCCTGAAACACACCTTTAGGTGGTCACCACTGGGGGGGGGGGCCTGGCCTCTGGCTCCCGGCATTTGCTAGCTCTGGGCAGTAGCCTGAGCACAGGGGGTCGCTCGTCCCCGCAGAAGACCAGTGAGCCAGGCCTCCGGACAGAGGCTGAGGTGGGGGCCGCTCCTCCAGGGCCTATGTATGGAACACTGGCCCTTCTGCCGGGAGCATCCTCTAGCAAGAGCAGGGGAGCCAGCCTCTTGGTGTCCGGAGGTCCCACAGAGCCTGGGACCTGTGGGCTTCCCCCACAAGATTGTGAATTCTTTGAAGGCAGGACCAGTGTCTGCTGTGTTTCAGACTCAAGGTGGTGAGTTCCCTGCTCCTGGCGCTAAAACAGCTAAGGCAGCATGGACATGTCTCAGAGGTACAGAGGGGGTGCTTGCTGGCAGGGCAGAGGGTTCTGTGGGCTGGTGCACACCCTATGCCCCCATCTGACCAATACTTATGCCCACTTTACAGCTTAGCAAACTGAGGCACAGGGGCTAAAAAGGCCTGGAGATCTAAAGAGAGCTGACTCTCCACGAATCATCAACTATTTATTGCGCGCCTGCTGTGTGCCAGGCCTTCTTGCTTCCTGAGTCCCTCGTTGACCAGTCTGCCCAGCCATTGTTCATAGTTAATTACCCCAAAGCTGCTGTTCACCTGGCCGTGGCCCTGTCTGGTCTCAGCACAGCTAGAAGGACTTGCTGGATGGGACTGGGGGTTTTCAGGTGGCCTAGGCCAACCCCAGCTGTTTCGAGTAGGAGGGGAGCCTCACGGGCATTTCTGGGGTGGGCACCGGCCCCCTCCTCTGAAGGACACTCCCAAGGCCAGGACGCCAATGGTGCAGAGCATCCCCCAGGTGCCCCTGCCCACAGAATGTTTACAGAGGACCTTCTGTGCACAGGGCCAGGAAGCACCTCAGCCTCCAGAGATGCACTTTTTAGAGATAACTGGGGATAAAAAGAAGCCTTGCCGGTAACTTGTCAGTCCGTGCAATTGACCTTTTGCACCCAAAGGCAGGATATTCCGGCTTACCCTATTCAACTGCGTTCTGTCAGTTTCAGCCCCCTGTTCCGTCCGCTGACGTTCCTGGAAAGGCCGTGTTTCCATGAAGTGTCGCCATCGGCACATGCGCTAAGCAAGCCTCCCGGGACCCCATCTAGATGCTTGATTGAAACGTGCAGGGCGGAAGGCAGAGACCCATGGCCCACCCTTAGAGGCTCTTACTTCTGGTTGCACTGACTCACAAAGTATCCTCTCCTGGGGCACCTGGGTGGCGCAGTCAGTCGGTTAAGCATCCAACTTCACTCAGGTCATGATCTCATGGCTCAAGAGCCCAACTTCAGGCTCTCTGCCGTCAGCCAGCACAGAACCCGCTTCGGATCCTCTGTCCCCGTCTCTCTCTGCCCCTGCCCTGCTTGCACTGTCTCTCGCAAAAACGAATAAACATTAAAAGAAGAAGAAGAAGAAGAAGAATTTAAAAAAAGAACATCCTTTAAAAACAACAACAGCCAAGTATCGCCTCTGGTTGCTCCGTCCAGGGAGCTGTGACCCCCTCCTAAGTGCCCCGCTCTTGGGCCCACATTTTCCAGCCTGCCGAAAGGACAGCATAAAGAGCCTGTTCCCCAGACACACTATTATCTATCACACCCCCATGCCTCCGCCCACAGAGTCCGCCTTGTCCCGGACATCCTGTCGTCCTCCTCACCTGGCTGACTCCCACACCGAGACAGAGGTTTGCAAACTTCTTCTCCGTGTCCCCCCGGAACCTGCCAGGCTCCCACGGGCCCCCGGCTCCTCCGATCATGGCGCTGCTGTGCTGTTCTGGCCCCCAGCCCCTCCCTACGCCCTGAGATCCCAGGATCTCCAGAGTCCAGCTGGGGTGGGGCCCCTGCAGAGACAGCCCTGTGCTCTTAAAAGCGCCCGGGCTTGGGACCAGCCAGGCTCGGGCCACTGGCGGAAACTCTCTGAGCCTCAGTTTCCCCATTTGTCAAAGGAGGATCCTCACCACATCAAGGGTTGTGGTAAAGACCACAGACCGCAGGTGTGAAGTGCTGAGCACGCACGCTGGGTGTTCACGGGCTGAATGAATAGCTGGACGTGGCCGCGAGTGGAGGAGGAAATGGAGACGAGCCCTGAGCCCTGAGCAAGACCAATGTCCTATAGGAAGCTCCAGGAGGCAGCAGTGATTCTGACGGTGGGGAGGGGGAGGGAAGGGGGGGGGCTGGGACGGCTTCCCTGTAGGGGAGAAGCGGGGCTGAGCCCAAAAAGGGGCTCGCCAGTTCTCCAGGCGGCAGAGTTGGCAAAGAAGATCCAAGGAGAAGCGGCTTCGGGGTGTGCTGTTTCCTCCAGACGCGCTAGTGCTGGGTTTTAACATCTTAATGATGTGTGTGTGTCTGACTTAAGGCGAATAGAGTGGTGATGGAGCCCCTGAGTGCCTGTTTCCCTTTAAGGCTGGCTCTGAGAACCACCATTCCTGAAGGTCTGAGCGAGGGGAAATCCTTCTCCATTAGCTCAAGATTATGAAGTGAGCTCAGCCCGGGAGAATTTGGGCGATGCGGGGGAAGTGGTGCTTTAGAGATGACGATCGCCACCCTTGATGGGGGAGGAGGGCACGGGACCCTGGCACGCCACTCCGGGGCTGCCGTGCTTGTGATTCGGGGAGCGTGAAGGGCTTTTGCTGGCCAGCCACGCTGCCCCAGATTCCTCCAACGCTCGTGCCCCTTGTTGAGACAGGCACTTCTATTAAAATGTAAATATTTTGTCTGAGAGCGGGGACACTTGGCCTTGCTACTGCGGGAAAGAACGGTGGAACCTGGGCACCTTATTGAGTGCCCATGGCAGGAGACAGGCGCCCCACGTTGTCGTCGAACCCACGGGGCTACCTGGTGAGGTGGGAGTTACCCCCGGCCCCATCCACAGGTGAGAGACTGGACCCAGAAGGGCCAGAGTTCAGGCTGTCCACCTCGTGACACACAGCCACTCCTCCGCCTTCTTGGCGGGCGTCCCCCCGCAGCGTGAGATGGCACAATGCAAGCGTTCTGGGGGCGCCCAGTCCTGGGTTCCTGCGCAGCGCTGCCTCCAGGGAGCCCTGTGCCTGAGCAAACCTTCACCTCCCGGATTTCTCCCCATCTGTGGATGGCATAGCCAGAGCACCTGCACTGTGCCCCAGGGCTGTTGTGGGGACAGAGATACACAGGGTTGGTGACACGGTGTCGGGGCTCGGGCTCAGTAAAGGGCACGTCTGCACATTCTTATTCCTTTTTTTTTTTTTTTTTTACGGTTTTATTTTTAAGTAATCTCTACACCCCACGTGGGGCTCGAACTCACAACCGTGAGATCAAGAGTCGCATGCTCCACTGACTGAGCCAGCCAGGCGCCCACCCCATCTGCGCATTCTTATCAACTCGTGCCAGTTCGGGAACGTACAGGCTGGCTCCTGACCCAGGGATACCCCTGTGCCTTCTCTGGCTGTGGCAGCAGCAGGAGTGGGAACCATCTCCCTTGTCTCCTATGCACCCATCCTGGGATCTGTGGAGAGAAGGCAGGTGGCCTGGAGCTTATTCACGGGACAGGGGGTCCCCAGAACTACCTCCCACCACCCACCATCATGTGCGAAAACACTGCGTCCCATTCTTTCTCTGGGAGCCTAAATCAGGAACTACACAGAAGAGGTCGAGTTCAGAATCCCTGCTTGAACCCTGACCTTTTGCCCCCCAAGGCCAGAGGCAAGGCCCTGGCCTCCTGGGTGCCTCAGTCACCCTATCTCTAAAATGGGCGGCCCATCCAACTCATATCTCCTTGAAGGACAGGAGTCTGGAGAAATAACTAGCCCTGACCTAATGCCAATTGCATGGGGCCTTGAAGATGAAGTGTGTAAGCCATCAACCCGCGGGGTGTCATCTCAGGACCTGAAACTGCACGTCAGCTGAAGGCTGGGCCGGTGGGGCGGCCGCAGCAACTCTGAGACGCTTCTGTGGGATGCTGGTGGGATCACCCTAAAAGCACAAGGTGGGGTGCAGGGCCTCCCTTGCTGTGGCTGTAGCTCAGGCCCTGTCCCTGACAGGCTGGCCAGGACCCTGACCCCCGGGGGCTGCCGGAAGAAACTGACGCCTTTCAGCAATTTCATCCCATTTGGCAGAGGAGGAAACTGAGGCACACGGAGGTCCAGTCACTAAGGTCCTGCAGCCAAGGTGTGTCAGGTCTGCCTGACACAGAGTCTGGCCTCCTGACCACGACGCCCAACTGTCTCCGCAGTTACTACTGTCATCACAGTAGAATGTTAATAATAGTTGTAATTATTATCATTATTGAGGGCAGTGCTCCAGGCAGGCAGGTCTGGGTGACTGCATCACTGGGGCCCGGTACGTGGCCAGTGCCCAGAATCGGGCAGTGTCCTGTCCCAGCCAGCCCCGGGACTATGCTGAAGATTGAAGGGTCCATCGTGCAGCCTGGGTCATGGCATGGGCTTCTCCTACCTTCCATCAGATCCTGGACTCAGGCAGCCACTCCTACCCGTCCGCCCCTGGATGTATGTGGTGATGGGCCCAGTGGAGATTCACGAACGGGAAGACTGAAATTTCAAGCGGAGGTGATCAGTGTTTTTATAAAGCACAGCCCCCTGCCTCCACACAAGCAAAGCGTCCCTTCTCCAAAAGGTGGCACATCCTCCTGCCGGTTAAGGGTTAAGAGCACACACTAGGGCCCAGCCTACCTGTGCTCAACTCCTGGGGCTTCTGCGCGCTCCCTGTGTGGCCCTGGACAAGTGGTTCACCGTGCTCCCTCGCCCCACCTGCTCCACTGTGCACGGGCCTCTGGGAGAACTGGGGGAGGGCTGTGCCTGACCCACCCTGGCTGGTGCTCAGTAAGTGTCTGCACCTTGACCCCTCCAGGTGGGGAGAGCCCAAGGAGCCGTCTGTCCCGCTCCTGGCGGAAAAGGGTGGCTCACTGAGACGTGACTATAGATCGACTTTATGGCTGAGTTTGACTCCGGAATGGCCGGTGTCAGGTGTGTTAAATGTGTGGCTGATGGGGCCGGGACAGTCCCGGAGCCCCAGCAAGCGTTGGTTCTGGGTAGGGGAGGTCAGTGGGCTTGGTGGCCTTGTGGGTGCAGGCCTGTGCTTTTGCAATCCCCTGAGGCCACAGTAGAGGCCCAGAAATAGGTTCCCAGTTTCCCTGCTGCGGTCAGTGTTCCAGATCGATCCTGTTCTGGTCTATTCTGCCTGCTGGGACTAAGGGAAAGATATGGAAACAGCTCAAGGCCTAGTCCTGCCCTCCGGGGCACGGCCGGCCCAGCTGCCTCCGCTCTGGGCTTGGAGGCTGAGTCTGCCACCTCAGGATCGGGGCATCTAGTGCCTGTTCCGGCCCAGAGCTCCCAACAGGATGCGTGCCTGGCCCACGGGCCACCTGAGAGGGGGATGGCTTTGCAGGCACGGCGCTGGGAAGGGCAAGGGCGCTCTGGACAGAGGTACCAGCAGACTGCAGGAGAGGAGGCCTTGCAGGGAGCCTTCAGAAAGGGGCAAAAGGACAAGGCAAGGCAATGAGTGTCGCTACGGCTGGGGCCTGGTGTCCAAGTGCTGTGGAGGGGAAGGGACAGGGCAGGGCAGTGGTTCTGGCTGTGTGTGTAGGACGACCTCTTCCTGTGTCTCCTCTGAACGAAAACAGCACCAAAAATGTTGCTTAAAAGCTATTCTTCTTTTCTTTTCGGGAGAGGCAAGTGGGGTCACAGGTGGGCTCAGCTTCTTGTCCCCAGATTCCCGGACAAGGAGGATGGCAGGAGGATGGACAAGGCAGTGGTTCCGGAAACTCAAGATGCCAAGTCCCCAGCCCAGGTACCTCCCTCCCTCTGAGGAGCGTCCTATGTTGTCCTGGTCACCTCTGGATGTGGTGTGGCCACCAGCAGGACAGGGCGGCTCCCAGGAGCCCCCTGGTGGCCCAAGGAGTTGCTGCAGCCACACCAGCCAGGGCGCACTCCCTCGGGGACATTCACTGACATAGGACTTTTCTCAGGGACTCAGATCTTGTGCCAAGCACTTTGCTAGGGGCCACTCGCGAAAAGTCATCTCTCAACAGCCCTGTGAGGTGGGTGTTACCCCATTTTGTAGATGCGGACACCTGGAGGGGACTGTCCTGTGTCATCAGGCTACTGCTGAAAACCCACGGACAGGGAAAAAAGCATAGAGGCAGAGCAGAAACAGCAATGACATGAACGTGTATTTATTTTTAAAATAACGATCGAAGGGCCCCTGGGTGGCTCAGTCAGCTGAGCGTCCAACTTCGGCTCAGGTTGTGATCTCACGGTTCATGAGTTGGAGCCCCGCGTCGGGCTCTGTGCTGACGGCTCAATGCCTGCTTCGGATCCTCTGTCCTCCTCTTTCTCTGCCACACTCTCTCTCTCAAAAATAAATAAACATTAGAAGATAATAAAATAAAATAATGATCGAGAATGCTGGTGCATGTGTAAACCCCGGAAGATCGTGGGAGTACCTGGCGTCACCAGGCACTTCTGGGAGGGGAGCTGGGGGCCCTGGGGTGTGAGTGGGAAGGAACCACATTCACTGGATTTGGTTTTGTGCTTTTTGATTAAAAAAAAAATTTTTTTTACATTTATTTATTTTTGATAGACAGAGACAGCACAAGTAGGGGGGTGGGGAGGGCAGAGAGAGGGGGAGACACAGAATCCGAAGCAGGCTCCAGGCTCCGAGCTGTCAGCACAGAGCCCGACGCGGGGCTCGAACGCACAAACCGCGAGATCGTGACCTGAGCCGAAGTCAGACGCTTCACCGACCGAGCCGCCCAGGCGCCCCTGGGCTTTTTGATTTTTTTAAACTCTGTGGAAGTATTGCCTCTACTCAAAAACGCATGAAAGATTTCAACATTCATAGATGTTCGGTGACAGAAAGAAACTTGGAAGTGACCGAATCTCCCCCCAGTTATAGCAGCACTGACAGAAGCTGTTCACCAACTACTTGCATATCTCCAGTGATGGGGCGCTTACCCCTTAACGGGTCAACTCCCACTCTGGAAAGATCCTCTCTCTATGGGTTGGAACATATCTTCCTGGTCAAGACCCCCTCTTCTGGGATGATCTTTTGGGTATCTGTAGGATGTCTGGTACTAACTGACCACCCCCCAGCTACCAGGGACCATGGTTTCAGCCCTCAACAACCCCAGAGCCCAGTTTCTGGAATTCTAAGAATGGGTGGGACTCTGAGGCCATTGGGTTCAAGCCTACAGCTGAAGCAGGACTCACCCTCCACACACTGGGCGGGGAGCCGTTTGTAACAATGGAGAGGAAGCCTTGTTGCCCCAAATCCCCGTGTCCATCATCTCATGGTGTCATATCACCTCGCCCCACTTCCTGCGGCCAGACTCTACAGAAATGCCGTGGCAGGGGTGCACGGATGGCTCAGTCAGTTCAACATCCGACTCTTGATTTCGGCTCAGGTCATGATCTCGCGGTCGAGGGACAGGGCCCCGCATCAGGCTCGGCGCTGACAGCACGGAGCCTGCTTGAGATTCTCTCTCTCTGTCCCTTCCTTGCTGTCTCTGTCTCTCTCTCAAAATAAATAAACATTAAGAAAGAAGGAGAAATGCCTTGGTGATAGGAAGCTCTCGCCCTGGCATTGGGGAGTTCGGATCTGAAGCGCCTGACTGGTCATCCTGTCTCAACATCCCTGAGCTCGGTTTCCTCATCTGCGAAATGGGGTTACTCCTAGCACTCACTCTAGAGAGTTGCTGTGAGCCTCATGGAAGGTGGCGGCGATGTGCGCCCTGGGAAGCAAGAGGGGCCAGGGAGGCGATGGGGTGAGTGGGGCAGGGGGAGAGGCTGCTGCTCGCAAGTGCAGACTGCAGGGTTGGGAGGGATGAGCCAGATCTGAGACCAGCCAGGGGCTCTCTGAAGCCAGGATTAGGGAGCAAATCACATTTGGGGAGCCACATGGGGCAGTGTGGGAGGGCTCTGGGCAAAGGGGTGACGATTGGATGAGCCCCTGACAAGTGTTGTGAAATAGTTTTCCATACCCTGCTTACAGATCCGGGGTCACTAGGTGGGGGGGGGGGGGGGGGGGCTGCCTCCGTGGACTCAGAGCCCTGCCCTTATTTTAGGGGCCACTGTCCTTGTGGGAGACAGAGAGAAGGCAGAAGAGGAGGGCAGGCAGCCTCAGCTTTCCCGTCCCTAAAACAATAGCCCATTTTCCAGCTCTGACGTCCGTGGATTTCCCCTGGAACTTTGGGTTTGAAACAAGTGCTCTGATATCTCTTGCTTGGGACTCCCCCCTCCCCGGCGCATCCAGGGCAGCTTGGAGCAGTCCACGCATGGTGTTTGAGAAGAACCCTGGGCACCAAGGTGGGGCCAGGCTGCAGCTCCCATGTCAGGGAGCCTGGCAGGACAGGAGCAAAGCTGGCGTTTATTCCTCCGGGGACCTGGGAACGAGGAGGGGAGGCTGGGCTGGGCTTCCCAGGAGGCAGTGGCTCTCACAGCCAGCTCCAGAAGATCTCCCAGCCCCCGGGCGGCTCAGGGCAGCACGCTCAGGCTTTGCAAATCGGTCTCCCCGGGGGGGCTCCTGGGCTTCTGTCTGGGGCAGAGAATGGAGATGTCTCTGTTCTCAAGATGCCTGGGCAGGAGCACCAGCCCGCACCCTCTGGGGGCCCCTCCCACGGCATTTTCCACTTGACTCTTCATCCTTGCCAGGGGAGGGTGCCATTCCTTTTTACAGACGAGGAAACGCAACTGTGAGTTTTCTGCCTTAGGTGTGTATTAAAGCAGTGGACGAGAATAGTGTTAATAGACGTGCTGGGAATCAGATGTCTTACTGGAACAAGCAAACGAACCAGGCTTTGGCTGCAGGACTTTTCAGAGCCTTTAGCACGCAGAGGCACGTCTTGAATCTCTAGAAGGGGCTTGGAATATGGTGTTTCCAAACTTACCTGACACCCCCCCCCCCCCAGCCCCAGCCCCTGCTGAGAACACCCAGAACCCATGGTCTGCAGAACAGAGCATGGGAAATGTCAGAAGAGAACATCCAGCATCTGAATTCTCCAGAACAGCTGGGCTGTCTGGCTGCGGGGCAGATGTGGAAACTGAAGTTTAGGGTGGGACTCCTCCAAGGTCAAGGTAGATAGTGAGATTTAAGCTCAGGGCTGCATGGCGTGCAGGCTACCTTCCTGAGGGAGCCGGGGCCCTGGAGCATCTGCAGGCAGTGCCCATTCTAGAAGGGGGCTAGAGGATGCTGGTGCCACGCGTCCTCACAGTTAAACCAGCCACTCCGTCAAAGCCACAGGAGCAGCGGACAAGCAGTTGATGCTGCCCCGGCTGGGTCATGAGCCGTGTAACAGGTGAGTGCTGTAGCCGTGAGGTCCCACAGCCCGAGTGGCCAGTGGGAGGACCAGGCGGGCCCAAGGGACAGTCTGCTGCTGACTCCACCCCTGCTTTCGTCCTCGGGGCCTCAGGGAAGGGTCCTGCCACTGAGTCCTGGGTTCAGACTCCGACCCCTCCACTTCCTGACCCCACTACGATTCCTGTCGTCAGTGAGCTGTGCCTCAGTTTCTCCATCTGCACGTGGTGAAGAAAGCAGCGGCCGGGGCAGACAGGGCAGGTAGGGAGATCGTGGGGCTGCAGAACGTCATTGTCCCTGAGTTCATGTGAGAGCCTTGGGGACTCCAAGAACAACAGGGGAGCCCCGGGGGGTCCTGCAGGCCCAGGGGTAGGGGAAGGTGGATCCCGGTCCCCGCGGCCCCACTGGGCCCTGAGAACCGAGACCCTGAGGGCCGAGACGCGTGCCCGACAGCTCCCGTGTGCAATCGTCTGGTGCGGGGCCTGCATGAGGCAGAGAAGCCCCCGGCACAGCAGTGGTCTTCGGCAAGCACTATTTCTGTCTTCCGTTTTTTTATTTCTTCCTTCTCCAAGTTTAAAATTAAAAATAGATGTTTTGAGAGCCCAGCAGCTTGGCAAGCAGGCCGGTCTCCGGGGACGGTCTGAGCTGCCTTTCGGTGGTTTGTGACACCTGCAGACAGTGGCACTGTGCATACAGTGGCATTCTAGACAGGAGTGAGAGAGAAAGCCCTTATTAGTCCGGGCAGATCCCAAACACTGGGTTGGGGGGAAAGAAGCAAGTCACAGAAGGAAAAGATCATTTACACGAAGTTTAGGAACACGGCACGTGACCTTCTATGTTCTTTGCCGGTACCTGTGGTCCCCACCTTCAGGAGAACCTTCCCTTGGGGACAGAGGGAGAAGCCATGAGGCTGGTGTGAGGGCACAGGGGGTGGGTCTGTGATCGCTGCCCACATAGAATGTGCCAGGCTCTCTTCCAACAGCCTCATCCAGCATCCCCATTTCACAGATGAGTACACCGAGGCACAGAGAGGTTCAGTGGCCTGTCCAAGGTCTCACCGTTAGCAAGTTGCAGGGTCAGGACTCTAACCCGGTGCTCGCGATCATTAACCCACACGGCCTCTTGCCTGTGGCTCATGGTTTCTCATGTCTGAAAGCGGCTGAAGCAAACGCGGTCAAATATTCGCATCGGCAAAGTGCATCGGTGTGTTCTTGGGAGTTTTTTCTTCTCTTCTTTATAAACGTTTGCAAAAGCCCTGGGGCTCCGGTCTGGGGCCTCTGCCGGCCCCAGGCCTCGTCCAGCCACAATCCACAGCACACAAGATAGTCCGGCTGCCGGGGGTGGCGATGACCGACTCGTCTCCGGTGCTCGCGAGACAACTCCCGGCGTGTTCCTCGGCTGCGGCTGATGGCCGTGGGAGGTCCGCGACCTGGAAGACAGGACTAACCGAGGACACCCAGGCACTCCCTGTGTGCCTTTCTACCATTGTTTTATCCCCCGTTGTATGTTGGTTTGGGAAGTCCCTACTGATCTGTCTTCAAGCACAGCGATTCTCTCCTTGGTACCATCCGGTCTCCTGATGAGCTCACCAAAAGCACCCTTCACTTCTGTTATGGTGCTTTTGATTCCTACCATTTCTTTTAAAATTGTTTCAAAAAAAAAAAATAAAATAAAATAAAATTGTTTCATACACTTTTCTTTAAAAATATATTTTTTTAAGGTTTATTTATTTTTGAGAGAAACAACGACAGAATGCCAGCGAGGGAGGGGCAGAGAGAGAGAGAGGGAGACACAGGATCCGAAACAGGCTCCGGGCTCCGAGCCGTCGGCACAGAGCCCAACGCGGGGCTCGAACTCACCGACTGCGAGATCGTGACCTGAGCTGTAGTCGGACGCCCAACCGACTGAGCCACCCAGGCGCCCCCATAAACTTTTCTTAATGCTTACGTTTCCCACCTGTTCCTGAATGCTGCCAGCTTTCCACTAGAGCCCCTAACATGCTAGTCATAATTCCAAATTCTGTGTCTTACCTCAGTCTGTTTCTGGTGCTTTTTCTCTTCAGACTGTCTTTTCCTGTCATTTATCACGCCAGGTAATTTTTCTCGAAAGCCAGACACGTTGGGGCGCCTGGGTGGCTCGGTTGGTTGAGCATCTGATTTCAGTTCAGGTCATGATCCCACGGTGTGTGAGTTCGAGCCCCACATCGGGCCCTGTGTTTTCAGCACAGAGCCTGCTTTGGTTCCTCTGCCCTTCCCCTGCTTACACTCTCTCCCTCTCTCTCTCAAAAATCAATAAACACGCACACACAGATGGGAATGCAAACTGGTGCAGCCACTCTGGAAAACAGTGGGGAGGTTCCTCAGAAAAACTAAAAATAGAACTACCCTACGACCCAGCAATTGCACGAATGGGTATTTATCCAAGGGATACACGTGTGCTGTTTCTAAGGGGCACATGCACCCCAATGTTCATAGCAGCACTATTGACAATAGCCAAAGTATGGAAAGAGCCCGGATGTCCATCGATGGATGAATGGATAAAGAAGATGTGGTGTATATACAATGGAGTAGTACTCGGCAATCAAAAAGAATGAAATCTTGCCATTTGCAACTATGCGGATGGAACTGGAGGGTATTATGCTAAGCGAAATTAGTCAGAGAAAGACAAATATCATATGACTTCACTCATATGTGGAACTTAAGATACAGAACAGATGAACACAAGGGAAGGGAAGCAAAAAATAATATAAAAACGGGGAGGGGAACAAAACATAAGAGACTCTTAAATAGGGAGAACAGAGGGTTACTGGAGGGGGTGTGGGGGGGAGATGGGCTAAATGGGTAAGGGGCGCTAAGGAATCTACTCCTGAAGTCATTGTTGCACTAGATGCTAACTTGCATGTAAATTTTCAATAAATAAATAAATAAATAAATAAATAAATAAATAAATAAAACATCTTGGAAGGAAGGAAGGAAGGGAGGGAGGGAGGGAGGGAGGGAGGGAGGGAGGGAGGGAGGGAGGAAGGAAGGAAGGAAGGAAGGAAGGAAGGAAGGAAGGAAGGAAGGAAGGAAGGAAGGAAAGCCAGACAGACACCTGTACGGGTAGCAGGAACTGAGGCAAATGGGGTTTAGCGTGAGGGTTTATGCTGACCCGGCTGGCGGTGCACTGTGGCTTATGTTTGCGGTAGCTGTAGGGGCTCCAAATTCCTCTGTGGTCCTTGTTTTGGTCTCCCCTGTTGTCTTTGAGCTTCACCAAGATCTCCTCTCAGATGGAGCGTGTGACCACTATTATCACGCCCAAGGCCTGTTGAAGTGGGAGGGGGTTGGAGTTGGGGACCCACCATCCCCCAGGGTGGATAAGGCTCTGGTAAAGCCTTTTTCCCTGGAGAGCAGGTCTTTGTTATGGAGAACGCTGTGGGCGTATCTCACAATGGCCACCTTTCCACTGGGGAGATTTCTGGAGGTACAAGGGCAAACTTATGGCCTCCTCCTTTAGATTGCCGCCCTCCTTCCCCCCAGGAGCTTCTCAGCCCCGCACTAGTCTGCTCTCAGCCCCCAGCAGGTCCTCAAAATGACCCTTTAAGCCTTCCTACCAGAGCAGATCTCAGCTGGAGACTCTGGATTTGCCGGTCTCTCCAGATTTGGGGGTGGCACTCAGCCATGAGTCCTGAGACCTCAGCTAGCTCTCCAAGGGGTCTGAGAAAAGTGGATTCTTAGTTCAGCTTTTTTCTTATGGGCAGGACAGGAGCCACAACTTTCCGGCTCTTTCATGCGTCAGAGCAGAAACAGAGGCTTGGATTCTCAAGCACCTGCTGTCCATGAGGGGCTTGGGGACTGCATTCCCTCATGGGTATCAGGGGACCCATAAGCCCGGCAGGCGACACAGGGCAGAAGCAGAGGCAGGGGCTGCAGGATGGAGAGCAGGATGCCCAGAGTGCAGGGGGAGGAGGCCCAGCAGTCACCGGCTGCAGGGGAATATGCTGGCCCCCGAGGGGAGAGAGGGAAGAAGCCTGGGGTGAGGACGAGGGTGGCTGTGGAGGCGGCCCATCCACCCTCCCCAACCCAGGCCCGGGTTTCACTTCTCCTGTGAGTCCCGGGCAGCAGGGACCGCCCTTTACCCCATTTTTAAGCGATTCCGTGGAATTCCCAGCCATTAGCTCCATCATGTCCCTCCCTGGCCCAGTCGGAGGCAGGACTGGAACCCCGTAGTCCCTGCACCTCCCGGGCTAAACAGCGCCCGGGGAGGAAGCTGCGGGCCCCGGCGGAAACGGGAAGCCCAGTCGGCACCTGGGGCCCCAAGAGGCGAGGCCACCGCCATTGTATTGAGAAAGGATCCCGGGAATGGGGGGGTGGGGGGGGCGCTGCTGGAACAGCGGGAACAGAGGCGGTGCCGAGTGCCGAGTTGCGCGCCGCGCCCCTCCTCCTTCAGCCCCGCCGGGGCGTCCCCGACCAGGGGTGGCCTCCCTGCGGGGCTGGGCCCCAACCTCGAGGGCCGGCGGGGTGAGCCCGTCCCTGCCCCGCGGCCACGGGCTCCCCGGGAGGGTGCGGCTCGCGGGAGGCGAGCGCTCAGGGCGCGGCCGGCGGCTCCCAGGGCGCGCGGGGCCGGGGTGCCCGCCCCCCGCCGCCGCCTCCCCCT
>NW_024412396.1:71271001-71344402 GCF_014898765.1 Herpailurus yagouaroundi
GCGTGCGCCGGCTACGCGCTCGACCTGCTGTGCCAGGTGAGCGGGCGCGCGTCGGGGCCTCGGCGGCCGGGCGGGGAGCGGCGGGGGCGGCCCCGCCGGGCGGCGATCGGGAGTGGGCGGCGGGCGTTGGACCCCGAGTCCGCACCTCCCCCCCCCCCCCCCCCTCCCCCGGCGGAGTCTTCGGCGCGGGGAGACGGGCTTTGCCATTCATTAGCTTCGTGACTCGGGCCTTCCCTGGGCCTCCGTTTCCCCTCGTGAGGCAAGGCGGGCGGACAGAGCGATGTCATCACTCCCTTGGGAGTTTGCGGACCCCTCTGCCCTGGGGCCCCCTGGAGTCAGCGTGGAGGAGCCCCGCCCTTGTCGGGGCACCGGGATGGGAAGCCTTTGTCCCGCCAGTGCTTCCCGCGCTGCCCCGGGGGAGGTGGGCGCGGCCCGGACCCGCAGGGAGCGTGGTCCACGCGCGGGACTTGGGTTTGAGGAAGGGGTTGGGGGACACCGCTCCCAGTGAGAGCCCCTCCCCCGCCCTGAGGACGCGGTCTCAGAGCCCCGCCCTCTTCCTGGACCAGACGTGCCTGGTGCTCAGACCCCGGGGTGAGCCGGCCTGCGATGCTTGTGGCACTTCAGGCCCCCACCTAGGTTCCTGGTGTGCGCTCTCTCTGGGGGCGCCCCCACGTGGCAGAGGGTCTCTCGTCCTTTCAGACCACCTGAGTGACATCCCTTCGGTGTAACCTGTCTGTCCTCGTCTCCCCTCTGGGGGCAGAGCCCCTACTTCTGCCGGCACGGGATTGCACAGGATTGTGCCTTAGCTGCTCCCGCATGGGTCTAATTCCCGAGAGGCTGACCAGAACCCCTGGGGAAATGGAGTCAAGACCAGGAAGCCCTGAGGCTGGCCCCAACCACCATCCAGGCAGCCAGAAGCCTGGGGGAGGAAGGGTCCTGCCTAGCTGACGCCCTTCAGGCAGCCAGGGGAGGGGCAGGAGGGCTGGCTTGGAATCAGACTTACTGGGTTGATCCTGGCCCTGCCCCTCCTGGCTCTGTGACCCTGGACAGGTCACCACTGCACCATTGCATCACCTTTTAAATAGGGGCAATCTTAGCCGTCCCTCAGAGTAGGCACACAGACAGGAGGGCTCATGCTCAGGGCTCAGTGGATGATTCTGGTTGGATTTCTCCAGCACCTCTTTGGCCCCCACTGGCTTCCCAGCTCTAGGTAAGGACCGAGTGGGGCCCAGAGGCCCACTCGGGGGAAGCCCAGAGAGGCAGAGACTTGCCTAGTGGTCACACAGCTCAGTTATGGCCACGGTGGGCACTTGGACCACACTCAGCGCCAGTGTGAGTGGGCCATCTGGGTCAGAAATGAGAGGGCCTGGGAGGGGATGAGGAAAGGGGCCCTGGGGAGCACCAGAATGCGGAGGAGGGGGACACCCGCCGTTGGTGGTCTCTGCTCAGTCCCTGTGCTGTGCTTCTCAGGGGAGCCAGAATGGTCTGGCCAAGCATCTGCCTCCCTCGCCAGCGTGGGGGCTCTTTGGAAGCAGGCCCTCCCCTCCCCTCATAGTTGGGCTCGTGCATTCACTCCACATTTGTTTACTGAGCACCTACCATGTGCCAGGCTCAGCAGGACAAGTAAGGTAGGCGGGTCCTAGGAGGAGGAAGGGAACAACAGTCAGCCCTGCTATCCCTCCCTGGCAAGAGGCTCCCCTCTTCCCCTGGGAATCTTCCCGGCATGGCTTGGCCTTGAGCAACCAGTGGTAGACCGGCCTCTAGCACTTTACCCCAGGCGTCTCTGAAAGTGACCTCATGTCTGGAGTGAACTTGGAGAGGGCAGTGGAGGTTGGCTCACGGTTTCTCTGGCAGGGCCTCAAGGGAGGGCAGGAGAGTGCTGGATGGAGGACCATGCTGTCTGCGAGCCAAGGCCATGTCTGGATCCGGCACCCCCTGATTTCCACCCTGGGGAGGTGGCCAAGGTGACTTATTTACAAGTTTCAGTCAATGACAGCATTCAGACATTCACATCTGCCTTAGGGAGACGTACTCTAGACAGGAGAGAGACCATGAAAACATGCTCACTCCCACAGCCCCCTCCAGAACCTGCCCCCATCTGGTGCCCACAGCCCCTCCAGGTGCCCAGGATGGCTCCTTAGCTGGAGGGTGATCGTCCCTTCTGGGCCTTAAGACTTCCCTGGAACTCTGCCCTCATCCAACTGACGCCTGTGTCATCAAGAGGAGAAATGACAGCTTGTGACATGTGACATCCTCAGGTTCCTCGTGTCCATAGGACAAACTTCTGTGTAACTGAGACTGCCTCTCTGTGTAACCTGAAGTCATCAAAGCCTGGTTTCTGATGGAAATCTACACGGGACACATTCTGCAGGTGCATGTACAGGACAGATATTTCCCCAGAGCCTGTTAGGGGCTGGCCCTGTCTGGGTGCCCGGGCCCAGAGGCAGTTGGCAAGTCATAGGCCCAGGCTCGAGTCCCCTTGTTCAAATCAGGAGACAGACACACGGATACTTACCAGAATGCACAAAAGTCTTCTCCAGGGTGACTGGACACTATGGGGGATAGGGAGAAAGGCCACACTTTTCCCTGTAAAAGTCAGGGAAGGCTTCCTGGAAGAGGAAACATTGAATTGCATCTTGATAGTTCATACCATTTGAGCATGTGTTTTTTGTTTTTTTTTTTTTTTAATTTTTTTTTAACGTTTATTTATTTTTTTGGGACAGAGAGAGACAGAGCATGAATGGGGGAGGGGCAGAGAGAGAGGAAGACACAGAATCGGAAACAGGCTCCAGGCTCTGAGCCATCAGCCCAGAGCCCGACGCGGGGCTCGAACTCACAGACCGCGAGATCGTGACCTGGCTGAAGTCGGACGCTTAACCGACTGCGCCACCCAGGCGCTCCTGAGCATGTGTTTATTGAACAATGCATGCATGATATCTCATTTATTCCCGCCGACAACTGTGAGATTGGAATTCCTTTCCCCTTTTACAGATGAAGACACGGGCACAGAGAGGCTAAGGAACTTGCCCCAGGTCACACAGGGAATGGTAGATTCAGTCTCTAGTATGCTCTGGCTCCAAAGCCCTTCTCTTACTGACTTTGTCATACTGCCTGTTTTCTTGAAGCCCCACTGTGTGCTGGGCCCTCGGGCCCCTTCCCTGGAAGGTCCCATAGCCTGTGGGGTAGGTGGACATACAAAGAGAACATAAAGTCCCTGCCAGGCAGGCCAGCTGAGGCATCTCTGACAACCGGGAGGTGACAGACGACCCCGTGGAGAGCTCAGCCCTCAGCCCACAAGCTACAAAGTTACATTTTGGCGATGCTGAGTGGAGGGCCGCGGGAGGGTCCACAGGGGGCCAGGGTGGGGGAGTCAGGGCCCTGGGAGGTCGCAGGAGCCAGAGAAGACTTTTCAGTTGGGTCTGGAGTCACGAAGACGAGTTTGCCAGATGAGGAAATGGGAAAGGAAGGAAAACCCTCCCTAGAGAGCACTGTGTACACAGACCCGGCCTTCCTAAGCAGTAGGTGGCGGACATAAGGAACCCTTGGGACTCAGGACCGTGAGTCGTGAGCCTCAGCAGCCGCACAGGGCGGCCTCGGGGCAGCAAGGTGGGCGGGCCGTCTGCTCCTGGGCTGAATGGCGCAGGCAGCTGAACGGTGTGACACCCGATGGGCTTTGCTTGGGTTTTCTGCTGCCCCTTCCACTGACCCCGGGAGGCCAGTTGCTGGTTGTCCCTGTGGACAGCAACCACTACACCTTCCTGTCACGTCCTGCTTGTGGATTCCTCAGGTCTGAGCACCAGGTTTGCTCTGTAAGAGTATGTAGGCCACGAGGAAGGGCTGGCCAGGCCCCGTGTCCATGAACGGACGCTGAAGTTCTAGCCTGGCTCCCCAGAGGCCCCCCAGTGCTCCCTCTCTAGCTCTGGGCTGGGCTTTGGTGAGCAGAGGGCACCCAGATCGGCTTCCAGAAGTCCGTTCCGCTCCTCATTGTATCCCTAGAGCTGAGGATGGTGCCTGGCATGCAGTCAGCGTCCCGTAAACGCTTGCTGAATGAAACAGTGCTGACTAATCCGGAAAGAGCCCCGCTGTGGGCATCAGGAGGGCTGGGTCTGAGCCATGGCGTGACCACTTCTTGGCACGTAGCCTTCTTTGAGCCTCAGTTCGTCGCCTACATGCTAGAAGTCACAGTGACCCTCCCTCGCAAAAATTAAATGAGGCGTGTGTGCGGACAGACCCTCCCTGGCCCACCCACGGCTGCCTGCTGGAGTCACAGGGGGCTCCAGGGCAACCGTGTGAGAGACGATCACACGCGGAGGCCTGGGCCTGGCTGTCTCGCCCACTCGTCGGCTGAGTGGGACATGGGAAGCCCTGTGAGGCCTGGGACAGCGACTGACCAGAGACTTCCAAGCATACGTGGCCAAGTGGCCCTTAGCCTCACAGTAGCAGTAGAGGTGCCGGGAGGACAAGGCCGTGGTGTGACCATGATGGTTCCAAGGGAGGGAGGAGCCCCTGGCCCAGAGCCTGAACACACATCCATGAGGGCGGCTTGCCACCTGTCGGAACCCCGCCTGGCCCTGCCGGTGAGGAGGGGAGTGTCCGGCCGCGGGAGGAGCACCCCCCAAGGCCTCTAGGGACCCAGAGCCGAGTCGGTCCAGACCTTGGCCCGCTGAGCCCATGGTGGGACCGGGGGCAGAGGGTGCCAGGCACAGACATAAATAATTACCTCTGCTCAGGTCAGGGGCTCTGACTGAAGGAGGTTCTTTTTCTTTTCTTTTGAGTTTATTTATTTATTTTGAGAGAGAGAGAGAGAGAGAGAGAGAGAGAGAGAATCCCAAGCAGACTCCACGCTGCCAGCACAGAGCCCGATGTGGGGCTCGAACCCACAAACCGAGAGATCACGACCTGAGCCAAGATCAAGAGTTGCATGGGCGCCTTGGTGGCTCAGTCGGTTAAGCATCCAACTTCAGCTCAGGTCATGATCCCACAGTTCACGAGTTCAAGCCCCGCATCGGGGTCTCTGCTGTCAGCCCAGAGCCCGCTTCAGATCCTCTGTCTCCCTCTCTCTCTGTCCCTCCTCTCCCTCCCACCCCAAATAAATAAACATTAAAAAAAAAAAAAAAACTGAGTCGCTTAATTGAGCCCCCCAGGCGTCCCTCAAGGGAGCTTTTCATACAGCCTGTGGAGCTGAAGCCTCTGCTCTGGGTAGGGGCGGGGTACACTTAACTAGGCTTTGGGGGCTGGGAGTTAGGCGCCCGCCAGTGAGCCCGGAAATGCCCTGGCTTCTAGGTCGAATCCGGCCTGTGACCTTGGTTAGGGGCTTCCTTCTCAGCCTCTTCTGTCCCATCTGTACAATGGGACTAAGAACATACTCCTGGCACAGTCAGTTGCGTTGAGTGATGGCCCTGGCCCACGATCTGCCCAAATGCCCAGAGCTGTTGTTGTTCGCGCTATTTCTCCAACGGCCGCGGCTGTTATTTAAGGATGAATCGATTGCTGCTTTCGAGGGAAGGGCATGCCTGCAAAGGGAACCGTGTGCGCTGAGGCTCAGAGGCAAAAATGGCAGAGTGTCAGGAAACTGAAGAGGGGGGAGGAGGCGGGAGCTGACGGCAGAGCTGTGGGCAGAGCTGGATCCCGAGTGCTGGTACCTCTGCGTTGGCTCTCAGGCTGGGGTCGGGGTGTGAAGGGAGGGATCCTCTCAGCTGTCAGGGGGTGGGTGCTGGAGGCCTGAAGCTGGGGAGGGGTCTGCTGGGGTTTGTCACCTCTGCCTGGGTTCCCGGAAGGCAGAGCCTGGGGCAAAGCTTGCGGGTTATTTCCTTCTTGGGGTGAGAGGACCCGGAAGCACGAGTGTTGGGGGCAGAGGGAGGGCTAGGCGAGGGTTGCTGCGCGATGCCTGAACTGGTTCCAAGAAGCCATCCAAACTGCGAATTGGGACTGTCTGCCGGGCGAGGAGGAGGGCAGAACACTTCACCCATCAGCTTCCCGTCCCCAGGGCTCACAGTCCTGCCCCAGGAGGGCCTGACTACCCTGCATTCCAGATCGTGCCCATGCGGGCCCTGAATGGGGTCCCCGGTGTCTCATCAGCGGGGGAGCCCTCGGCAGGAGGCCAGGGAAGCCAAGGGCGGCCGATCCATCTGTCCCCAGAGGAACACTACACTGGCAGTCCGGTGGCAGAGGACCGTCCAGGACCCTGCCCAAGGTGCCCGAGCAGTGGAGGGAGAGGGGTCCGGGGCCAGGGGGATGCGTGGGCATGGGTGTTGCCAATTTGTACATGTGCCAGCCTCCACAGTGCTGGGGAGAGTGGGGTCGGCCAGAGACCAAACCCAGACCCCTCCATGCTGCCCGAATCATACTGAATGACACCGAGGCTGTGCCTCAGTCTCCCCCTCTGTAACACTCTCCCCTTGGGCCCTTGTGAAGATGAAGCCAGTAATGGAGGTAGGAGCACCCATTCACGGTTAAGTACTGGTCAGGTGAGTTAGCTTCCAGCACATTCCCTACGCATTCGCTCGGGGCTTACTATGTGCTAGGCACTGTCTTAGGTTCCGGGACACACAGTGACCAAGACGGTCAAAATTCCTGTCCTTGTAGGGACGCCTGGGTGTCCGGCTCAGGTGACCGGACTCAGGTCATGACTCAGGATCGTGACCGGCTCAGGTCACGATCTCGCGGTTCGTGAGTTCGAGCCCCGTATTGGGCTGTGTGCTGACAACGTGGAGCCTGGAGCCTGCTTCGGATTCTGTGTCTTCCTCTCTCTCTGCCCCTCCCCTGCTCACACTCTGTCTCTTTCTCTCACTCAAAAATAAATACACATTAAAGATTCCTTTCCTTGCAGAATTTACCTTCCAAGGAAGACAGACAGTAAGCATGCAAACACATTCATTTTTATCATGATACCAGATGATGGTAAGGTTTGTGATTTAGGGTGTTTTAAGTTTAGTTGTTTTTTTTTTTTTTTTAAGTTTATTTATTTTGAGAGAGAGAAAGCATGTGTGGGGGAGGAAAAGGGGGAGACAGAGTGAGAGAGAATCCCATACAGGCTCCACACTGTCAATGCAGAGCCCCACACAGGGCTGGAACTCAGGAACTGCGAGATCACGACCTGAGCTGAAGTCTGAAGGTTAACCGACTAAGCCGCCCAGGGGTGCCTGGGGGGGTTGGTGTTTGTTTCAAGCAGAGTCAGAGGCCAGGAGGTGGATGGGGGTGGGGTGGGGAGGAGTGTGTGTGTGGGGGGTGGCTGGGTGTGGTCAGGGCAGATCTCTCTGAGGATGTGTCCCTTGAGTGGGGATCTAAATAAAGGAAGGAGTAAGTCCCGAAGACACAGGGCGGAGATTTCATATGAAAAGAGGAAGTATAGAAAAGTGCCTCAGGGGCGCCTGGGTGACTCAGTCGGTTAAGCATCTGACTTTGGCTCAGATCATGATCTCCCAGTTTGTGGGTTAGAGCCCATGTCAGGCTCTGTGCTGACAGCTCAGAGCCTGGAGCTTGCTTCCCATTCTGTGTCTCCCTGTCTCTCTGCCCCTCCCCCACTTGCGCACACACACACACACACACACACACACACACACACACACACTCTCTCTCTCTCTCTCTCTCTCTCTCTCTCAAAATAAATAAACATTAAAAAAAATTTTTTTTAAGTTTTTTTAATACATTAACAAAAGCGTGCCCCAGACCCTTTCCGGCACACAGTAGGTACTCAAGGGCTGCTGTTAGTGGTAGTAATATTGTGGTCATTTGGTCTAACAGAAGCATTAGGGCAAGGGAAAGAGAGGGTGAGGAGCTAGGAGGCCAAGGGTTGCTGCTACCTAGTTGAGATCGCCGTGTTGCTAGACCGATGGGGGCCCCATTTTACAGATCAGCGGCCTGAGGCCCTAAGAGGCGGGAGAGGTCACACGCATCCTCGCCGCCCCTGTCCCCGCAGGAATGCTCACCCTATGCCGCCCACCTGTACGACGCCGAGGACCCGTCCACGCCGCTGCGCACGGTGCCGGGGCTCTGCGAGGACTACTGTCTGGACATGTGGCAGACGTGCCGGGGCCTCTTCCGCCACCTGTCGCCCGACCGGGAGCTCTGGGCCCTGGAGGGCAACCGCGCCAAGTTCTGCCGCTACCTGTCGCTGGACGACACGGACTACTGTTTCCCGCGCCTGCTGGTCAACGAGAACCTCAACTCGAACCTGGGCCGCGTGGTGGCCGACGCCAAGGGCTGCCTGCAGCTGTGCCTGGAGGAGGTGGCTAATGGGCTGCGCAACCCCGTGGCCATGGTGCACGCGAGGGACGGCAGCCACCGCTTCTTCGTGGCCGAGCAGGTGGGGCTGGTGTGGGCCTACCTGCCCGACCGCTCGCGGCTGGAGAAGCCCTTCCTGAACGTCAGCCGGGCGGTGCTCACCTCGCCCTGGGAGGGCGACGAGCGGGGCTTTCTGGGCATCGCCTTGCACCCCGGCTTCCGGCACAACGGCAAGCTCTACGTCTACTACTCAGTGGGGGTCGGCTTCGACGAGTGGATCCGCATCAGTGAGTTCAGGGTCTCCGCGGACGACATGAACACCGTGGACCACAACTCTGAGAGGTGGTTGCCCTGGGGGTCCGGGGGTGGGGTGGGGTGGGGTGGGGTGGAGGCGGGGCTGAAATCCGGCCGCCAGGCCCCCGCAGGTCGGCAACGGTGCCACCGGACCCATCCACGGTGTCCACCTGCCCTAGCTGTTAAAACCTCTGTCACAGCCAGGGAGGGGGCCAAGCCCCATGTCCTGGGCTCAGGGAAAGGACAGTCGCAGAACAGCATCACAGGATCACATCCAGACTCCTGGATCAGCCACTGCAGGTGGTTCATTCCATCTGATTCTCCTAAAGCCCAGGGAGAGTCCCAGTAGTCTCCCCATCCTGCAGGTGAGGAAGGGGAGGCTTGGACAGGTAAAATGACCTGCTAGGCCACACAGCTGGCCTAGAATCCCCGTGTGTCTGTCTCCCGAGCCCCACCTTCCACTTCTCCTCCCCTGGACCCTCTGCTCCCTCCGCCTCCCCTAGCAGGTTTCTCTGCACCTTTCAACATGAGCCTCCTTTCTGTGTATTATCTGTGCTCCACCCCCCCCACCCTGTGTTCAAAACCGCTTTGACCAGGCGTGGCATGAAGGACATACGCATCGGTCTGGGTCCAACAGGAAAATAAACCTGGTACCAGCTAATTCAGCCGGCAAGATTTGACGCTGGGAGTTAGCTACTGAGGCGATAAAAATGAAAGAGCAGCCCAGGGGAGAAGCAAGGCAACTCTGAGTTTACCAGCTGGAGGAGGCTGCCTCTACCTCTTTCAAGGACAAACTGAGAGAGTTGGGCCACTCAGTGGAAGCTGGAACCACAGTGGGCCTGGGCAGGGGGAGTTGCGGCCAGGGAGGAGGTACAGCTACTGCCAAGACATTGCCTGAGAAGAGAGAGAGAGAGAGAGAGAGAGAGAGAGAGAGAGAGAGAGAGGTGGGGAGAAATACCCTGGCTTCTCCCTTCCTCCCGCCCTCCAATCTCCTGCCAGTGCCTTCCATTGGCTGACCCTAGCTGGAGGCCAGCCAGCAAAGGAGCATGGGAAATGTAGTTTGCAGGGTCGGAGTCTCTGAAGCAGAGAACAGGTAGGGGCAGAAGCAGGACTGATCTGAGGCAAATCATGGCACATCATGTACTTAATAAAACTGGAAAATCTTGACATTGAAAGTATAAAAAGGAGAATGAATCAAATATGCTGGCTCATGTGAGGGCTAATGTGGGTCTTGTCAGGCTGCGTTTATTTTGACTATGAGCCTCCTGGCAGCCGGAGCAAAAGGAGAAAACGTAATTCTCATTATCTTACATGAGGCTGTGCAACCAGTTCTCCAAGAGATACTAGGTTGATCACATGGCTCTCGGAGCAGAGAGACAGAGGGACTGAATGGATGTGCTTCACTGGTGACTTGTAGAAAGTGACTCTTGATAAAAACGGAAGGTGGGACACAAAAAGCACAGATGAACATACTTCGGAGTGAGTGTTCAGTGAGGGTCCTCTGGGGACCTATCAAGTACCAGCCTAGAACTTGACTCAGGGAGGGACCAGGACTCAGTGGTCATCCTTGCCTGAGTCAGCTGTCAGTCTCCATTCCCAGGGCTGGGATCCCAGCGGGAGGTGGAGGCCTGATGGTCTGAGCTGTCCTTTCCGGGAAGGACTTGGAGGTTGGGGCTCTGTTTTGCTCACCAGGTCACATGTGTGGACCTCATGTGTGTTGGTTTCAGTGGAAGGTCTTGGTTCTGGAGGCCTGACGCCCTGGATTCAAGTTACCTGACCTTCTTGTGCCTTGGTTTTTCTTACCTGTATTAATAAAGGGTCACGAAGTCAGTGACCTGTCCCGGAAAACCTAAGCAAACAGGGCCTTGGCTACAAGGGAGGATCCGGAGGAGGAAAAGGGTGAGGATTAGTAGCTACAAGACACCAGAGGAACAGAAGGGAAAAGTTCTTGGCTTTGCTAAGTTTGCTGCCTGGTACCAAGATGTCTGGGTGGACACCCAAGAGTCCGCACTCACGAGCAGGGAAGCGTGGCTTCCCCGTGCCTCTTGGTTTCCACTCTCCATTGGCAAACCCCAACCAGAAGCCAGCTGGCTGGCCACCTAGTGGAGAGTTTTCTGCCATGGCAGTAAAAGAAGTTGCCGAGGGGTGAGTTTGTAGTTGAGCACAGCTCACATCAGCAACCCACCTCTTGGAAGTTATGGTACATAGCAAATGAAGGGGGCGTGTAGAAGAAACCAGTTGTGCCGGTGACTGGGTCGCCAGGGTTGCATAATCATAACTGGGGGGCTAGCGGTGGGGAGCGGTGAGGAGGCCTGAGTCCTAGTCCCAGCTCGGCTCCCTATGGGCTGTGTGACCTTGGGCCACTTGCTTAACCCCTCTGCGCCTCCAGGTCCCCACTAGCACAATGGGGTGAATCATCCTCGCCCAGACTCCTAGATAGATCCTTCTGAAAGTCACCTGCTGTAAAATGTATGAAAAGTCTTTTCAGCTGGGCAACGGCATCGAAGAGAGAAGAGATTTTATTGCTGTGATCTTCTTTTGTGTTTTTGCTGAGGTTGTTTTTATGTGTGTTTGGCGGGGGTGGCTTATCTCCTTTTAGGATAATCCTGGAGATCGAAGAACCAGCCTCCAACCACAACGGGGGCCAGCTGCTATTTGGGGACGACGGGTACCTGTACATCTTTACTGGTGACGGCGGGATGGCCGGAGACCCCTTTGGCAAATTTGGAAATGCCCAAAACAAGTACGTTCTGCTTTGGGCTGGCTGGTGGGTTGGTTTACATACTCTCCTGGAGGAGGGGGGTTACTTCCTCGGCCACACAGTGCAGGGCAGTAGAAAGGGCTTTGGGCCCCAGTTCAGTCTGCAGCTGGGGACTCCTGTCAAGTCGCTTCCACTCCCCAGTTAGAGGGGATAATAATAATCTCCAGGGGAGGCTTGGCATGAGGAATAAAGGCAATCCTGTGTCTTGAGGACCAGGCACAGAACCCACTTGTCACAGGTGCCTGATAAGTGACATCAGAGAGCCTCTGGGAAGATGGGCTTTCATTGGAAGGCAGCCCAGCCCTGCTTGAACTAGAGGAAGGAAAGAGGTCCTTCCAGGACCAAATGGGGAGTGTGAACTGGCTGGAGCAGGACTGTCTGGGCAGGAGGGTCCCTGCCCCACGGGTCACCCACATATGGCCTGGAAACCGAGGCATAGTCTTGCTGTCAGGTATCTACTTCTTGGGTTGAGCGGATGGCCTGCCATTATTCCACTTACACACACATGCACACACACACACACAGTGTAGACGAGGATATCTAGGGCAGCCTCCTCCATTCTCTTAGCTAAACTGACAAAATCTTCTTTAGCCCAGAAAGTAAAAATAGCGAGGCTGATGTTGATTACAGTAATTAAACGTTCATGATTTGTCACTTGCGCTCTCATACGTGACAGTGTAGGAATCACTGAAGCTTTCTCATGTTTGGGATGTGTTTAGAGATGTAGTTGGGAAAATAGAAATTAAGGATTGGTGGATAATTGGACAGAACTTAAAACATTATTTTGCAGCGATGAGTTTGGCCCCCTTCTGTAGTGACGCCGGCTGCACAGTGCGTGGGCTCAGGAGTGTGATCTGTGGCTTGGTGCTGAGCAGGCTGGAGTGTGTGGAGGGGGGACTCCTGGGGGCAAAACCTAAAAGACCACAATCGGGGATTAAGGGTGGGGCATCTTTGGGTGGGGTTGAAGAAGACCTCATCTTTGAGGTAGGGGTGGTGGGTGTGGAGTGGGGGGGGGTGAACTGAACGGGCCCTCAGGCCTGCCTGGCTCTCTGACGTGCGGTGGTGCTGCCCGTGATGGCCCGGGATGTGGGACAGAGAGAGAAAGAGCACCAGCCTCCTATTTGCTGCTGAGATCTGCCGAGGTTTCTCTCCCCTTCCCTGAGCCCTGACCTGTTCTCTTGTGTGATGCTCCTGACTTTGATTGCTGGGTGTGGAAAGAAAACTGTAAATACGAGTCCTTTTTAGGAGTATTTTCACGCCCCCCGCCCCCCTCCACAGCCATGTAGGGAGGCAGGAAAGAAGGGAGCGCGCTAACCTTACAGTGAGGAGACGGGCGTGGGAAAGTTGGAAAGCGTGTGGGGGCAAAGAGCTTGGGCTTCTGTGCTCCCGCGCTGCCTGGGCTGGATCCCAGCTCTCCCTTTACTAGCGGTGTGGCAAGCGGGCACGTTCTGTGGCCTTTCTGAGCTCAGCTGCTGCGTCTGTAAAAGGGCATCACGGAACTGTTCTCCTTGAGCTGAGGCGTTAGAGGGTATGTATGTATATGCGACGCTTCCCACGCAGCCTGGCCCGTAAGAAGGTGCCAGATAAATAAATGCCGGAGGAGTGAGCGAGGTTACCCAGCTGGTAAGCAGCTAAGGAGGGCTTGAACCAGGGCCCTGGGCCTCCCCCCGGCCACGTTCTGGGCTGGCCTTGACCTGGCCCCAGCACCCGCCGCCGGGGGCGCCCGAGAGCCCCGGCGCCGGGCGACCCCGAGCCGCGCGCCTCCTCCCGCCCGGCCCGCAGGTCGGCGCTGCTGGGCAAGGTGCTGCGCATCGACGTGGACCGCAACGAGCGCGGCCCGCTCTACCGCATCCCGCGCGACAACCCGTTCGTGGACGACCCCGCCGCGCGGCCCGAGGTCTACGCGCTGGGCGTGCGCAACATGTGGCGCTGCTCGTTCGACCGCGGCGACCCGGCCACCGGCGCGGGCCGCGGGCGCCTCTTCTGCGGAGACGTGGGCCAGAACAAGTTCGAGGAGGTGGACCTGGTGGAGCGCGGCCGCAACTACGGCTGGCGCGCCCGCGAAGGTTACGAGTGCTACGACCGCAAGCTGTGCGCCAACGCCTCCCTCGGTGACCGCCGTCCCGGACCCTCTCCGCGCCCCCCCTCCCCCGGGGCCCATCTCCCCGGATCTGCACCCCCAGCCCCCGCCATGGTCGTGCCCGCCGCCTCCCTTGTGCCCCTCCCGCCCCCACCCCGTGTCGCGTGGACACCGCCCCGCGCGCCCCGGGGGACACTGGTCCTGGATCCGGTCCCCCACCCCAGGGGGTGTGCGCTAGTGCCCTCTCCCTGCCCGGCCGCGCCCTCCCCCGCCCCATCCTGGATCTCCCCTTCTTCTCCCTTGCCAGCGCTCCTGGGCTGTTTCTAGCTCTCCCGCCCTGTCCCCTTCCCGCACACCCATGCTCGACTCCCTGCTTTCCCGGATCTGTAAGGGGCCCCAACTCTGGCCCTCCTGGTGACCTCCCATCCCCTTGCCCCTCCAGACTCAGCCCACCTACCAAACTTCATTGTGGGGGGGGGAGGGGGCTGGCCTCCAGTGAACCCACATGCTCACCCCCAGCTTCCGCCCCCCCTGCAGATGATGTCCTGCCGATATTCGCCTACCCGCACAAACTGGGCAAATCGGTCACCGGAGGCTACGTGTACCGGGGCTGTGAGTACCCCAACCTGAACGGCCTCTACATTTTCGGCGATTTTATGAGTGGGTAAGTGGCCCATGGGCTCCTGTGCCCGAGCAGCCCCACTGCCGTGAGTGTCTCCGGCCGCTGCCCCCGCGTTTGTGTAAAAGGCCGAGGGTACAGTGGCCGGGGCATGTGAGTACGTGCAGGTGCGTGCTCCCTACAGCTGCTGTCTGACGGGGACCTTCAAGGGCCAGGCAAGCAGGTCTCTTCCTCTGGGAGGAAGTCTGGAGTTACAGCTCAGGAGACACCCTAACCCGCCCCCTTTTCTCCTGGTTTCTTCCTGAGCTTTGCTGGCTGCCTCAGGCACCACCGTGAGGGCACAGCTCGCCACTAAAGACAGGATGCCTGTTTAGTGCAGACCCATCGGTCTTCCCCTCCCACCTGAGATTCCCGGGCTCCAGGCCTGACAGCACTCCTGAGGGGCAGAGGTGGAAGGGGGAGGGCATGAACAACTTCCGCACACACTCTGGGCCACCTGGCTTCTGAGGAAACCAGGACCCGTTGCTGCACTAACTGACCGGGGCTCCAGGGGGCATTGGCCCAGAAGAGGCCAGAGAGGTCATTCTGCTGAAATGGGGAGGACGGGGCTCCAGCCAGGGTCTGACCACGGGGCCCCTGGAGTCTTGTTGCTCCAGTCCTCATGCTCTATGCCAGTGGCATCTCACTCTCTAAGACCCTAAAGGGTGCGTGCGTGTGTGTGTGTGTGTGTGTGTGTGCGCGCGTGAGCATGGGGTGAGGGTTGGGATATATCAGATTTTGGAGCGAGAAAAGTGAGCATACCTCCTAAGCCTGCTGTGGGTCAGACTCTTTGCCAAGGAGAGCCCGTGACCGCCTCATCCTCCCATTGTCCAGAGGAGGAAACTGAGGACCACAGGGCCTCAAGCAAGACATACACCTGGCACAAAGCTTGAAAGTGCTGCTGGCGAGGGGGATGCCTGGCTCAGTTGGAGGGACAGGAAGCTCTTGATCTTGGGGGCGTGAGTTTGAGCCCCACATCGGGTGTAGAGGTTGCTTTCAAAAATAAACGGGGGCGCCTGGGTGGCTCAGTCGGTTAAGTGTTCAGCTCTTGGTTTCGACTCAGGTTGTGAGTTTGAGCCCCAAGTCGGGCTCCACGCTGACAGCGCAGAGCCTGCTTGGGATTCTCTCTCTCTCTCTCTCTCTCTCTCTCTCTCTCTGCCCCTCCCCAACTCATGCATGCACTCTCCCTCTCTCAAAATAAATAACCTTAAACATTTAACTAAATAAGTAAAAAAATTTTTTAAAATAATTCGTTCCTTTAATTTTATCTTATTTTTAAGTAATCTCTACCCCCAACGTGGGGCTCAAACTCACGACCCCAAGATCAAGAGTGGCATACTCTACAGACTGAGACAGCCGGGCGCCACCCCAAGCAAAGCTTTTTTTTAAAGTAGAGATTACTTAAAAATAACATCTTTTTTTCAATGAAAATTTATTTATTTTAATTTTTTTTAATGTTTATTTATTTGAGAGAGAGAGAGAGACAGAGCGTGAGCAGGGGAGTGGTAGAGAGAGAGAGAGACACACACACACACACACACACACACACACACACACACACACACACAGAATCCAAAGCAGGCTCTAGGCTCCAAGCTGTCAGCCCAGAGCCCGACGTGGCCTTGAACTCACCAATGGCCAGATCATGACCTGAGCCGAAGTCGGACACTTAACCGACTGAGCCACCCAGGAGCCCTTTATTTATTTTTCAGACAGAGAGAGAGAGAGAGAGAGAGAGAGTGCGTGCATGCACGAGTTGGGGTGGGGCAGAGGGAGAGACAGAGGGAGAGGGAGAATCCTGGGCAGGCTCCACACTCAGTGCCGAGCCTGACACAGGGCTCGATCCCACAACCCTGGGATCGTGACTGACCTGAGCCAAAATCAAGAGTTGGACACTGTATTGACTGAGCCACCCAGGCACCCCAAGAATAAAATCTTAAAAAAAAAAAGTGTAGCTGAGGTGGCTTGGGTCTGATCCTGGCCCGCCTGCCTATTAGCTGTGTGACCTTAAGCCAGTGACTTCACCTCTCTGTGCTTCAGTTTCCTCATCTGTAAAATGGAGATGAGAATAGTAGTTGCTTCCTAGGGTTTGGGGACCGAATCAGTTAATACGCACGCAGCACTTAGAATCTAGTATCCGCTCAGTATTCGGTGGCTCTTACTTCTTCCCACCCTGGCCTCTCCACCTGAGGGCAGCTAAACAGGGTTCCCCAGGAGTAGAAATAAAGAAATAAGGAAGCCTGAGGCTGGCCAGAGAGTTGTCACCTCTTGCAGGCTGCTGACCCGGGGTTGGTTTGTGTCAGCCCCCGCACCGACCCTGACCTGGGCCTTTGGATGCTGGATCCTCTCCAAGCTCCGCCCCTTCCTTAGGATCCGCTTCTGCCACTCAGGTTTCCCATGAAGCCTCTGTTTCTCTGTCTGAGTCTCCTTTCTCCCGTCTGCTGTCCCCCAAGAGTGTCCAAGTCTCTTCGAATGTGTGTGTGACCACACACCTTCCACTAATTTCGCCAGCCTTTCCCAAGCCCTTCTGCTGAATCAGGGGGAGGGCAACGGGGCTGAAATTCCCTTGCGCCCCAGTCAGGGAGACAGGCCCACGCCGGTCCACTCGAGTGCAGCCTCAGACAGCCTGTGTGCAGTGCTGGGGGAGCCCGGCGCAGGGGCAGTCAGGAGGGCTTCCCGGAGGAGGGCATGTCCAAGCAGGGCCTGGTGATGGACGGGAGGGAGAAGGGAGTAAGGGGCAAGATCAGCATATTCTGAAGATGCCCAAGCATCTCCAAGGTGGAGGCAGCTCCAGAGTATGTACAAACTTCCGGCCACCAGGCATGGAGGATTCCGAGGCTCTTGACCGCAGGTCAGTGGGTGGGGCTAAGCTGAGGGGGGCAGGGGACAGGTTTGTCTCCTCCCCCCGCCCTTTCCGGGTGCATAGTACGTGCCCAGTGAAGAATGCGGCGGGGCCCGCTTTATGAGATCCTAACTGCTAGACCACCAGGGAGCATGGAGGGCCAGCCTTATGGATGTGCAGCCTGTGCGGATGCACAGACCTCACGCTGGGAAGGGTCCACACTTGACCGCACAGTGGTCAAGTTCTGCTCTCACTGTATTGAGATACTTGGTAGTTTTTGAACAAGGGGTCCTGTATGCTGATTTTACACCGGATCCCGCAAATGACGTATGGTCCCTGTTGCGTGAATAGTACGAGTGGATGGAGGGATTGTGGGTTGGGTTCCCCCGGGGCAGCACGCCAGCCAGGACCCCGCAGCTCATCCTTCTTTGCAGGCGTCTGATGTCCCTCCGAGAGAACCTGGAGACGGGCCAGTGGCGCTACAGCGAGATCTGCATGGGTCGAGGCCAGACCTGTGCGTTCCCAGGCCTCATTAACAACTACCACCCTCATATCATCTCCTTTGCAGAGGATGAAGCTGGTGAGCGCTCCTGAGGCCCTGAGGCCTCTCTGTCCAGGCCACAGGCCCCGGACTGATCCCCCTTCACCCCCACCCCGTGGGTCCTCTGGGCCCGGGATTCCAGGGACGGGGTCTCGGGCCTGAAATCCCCTTCAGGCTGGGGAGCGAGTGTGCAGTGGCCTGAGACCTTGCCGGGACATCGGTCCCCACCAGCCCAAGCTTCTTTCTCCCCATCCGGAAGATGGGAACAGTGTCCCTGACCCCGCTTCTCCCTGCAAGGCCGCTTCTAGGCTGCAAATAATGATGTGGAGCGAGCAGACCGGGAAAGGGTTTATGATGGTGGAAATGCAGGCTGGCGGGAGGGGGGGGGGGACTGTGTTCCAGACCTCTACCACCCTGGGTTCGTGAAGACCCAAGAAATCTGGACTGTAAAATTAAGCCACACAGTCTTCAGAAGGTGGGTGGACACCGCCCTCTTGAACACCCTTTGTGGACACTCTTGTTAGTGGGTTCCCATTCAGGCTCTTGCAGTTTCAATGCAAGGAACAGGGAGGGAGGGGAGAGGATGAGGGGCCATGGAGGCTGGATCCTGCTCCAGCCTCCTGCCTTTGTCCTTGGCCCCGATTGTCCCTGCACAAAAGCCGAGGGGCCCCCAGTGGGGCCTGGGGGATGCTTGGCAGGGTTGCTAGGCAACGCCCACCCAGGGACCTTTGGAGGGGTATCCCCTGCAGGGCCCAGGGCCCAGAGCCCCCAGGCCTAAGTCTGGGAAACCTTTGTTGGATGACACCCGGCACAGTCTAAATTTTCAAAAGGGCAGCCCCAGCCCCCCACCGCCCTCCCAAACCCACTGGACCTTGAAAGCCTTTTTTTTGGGCCAGTGGGGGGTAAAGGTTTTTGGAAGGGGGGGGCGCCCTCCCCCCCCCCCCCCCCACCGGGAGCAGGACTTGGAAGGTGCGGTTCCCAAGGGGCCCTTGTTCACCTCTGAGTGACACCAAGTAATGGAGAGCCAGGAGGAGGCTCCTCTAAACCACACGGCCCGGGGGCAGCACACTGGTGAGCTCAGGAGGGCGACCCCTGGAAGGCACAGAGCCCTGGGGTCCAACACAGACAGTCCTCCCCCAGCCCCGGGCTCAGGCTCCTACCTCTCCAGTTGTTCTCCTGACATTTGCAAATTGCCACAAGGACCTCTGCTGGCCTGGGGTTCTCCGGGACAGTCCACACAGCAAGGGCGCCGGTGGGGGCTGTGGCTCCCAGCAGACCAGGCTGACAGGCCAAGGAGTGCGCCTGGTCCAAGCCCATCACCTTACAGAGGTGGGGGTGGGGGGACTGTACCCAGCCTGGCCCCCAGAGGCCTCCCAGGGCCTTGAGCTCAAGCTTGGTCAGCCAGAGGAAGACTGACCTTGGAAAAGAGCATTCCAGAAGGAGGCAGCGGCATGTGCGGGGAGACCCGCGTCACTCCCAGGGCCTGGAGTGTAGGTGTGAGGGCTGCACAGCCAGGGAGGAGACGGGGGCTCCCAGGGGCCACTCGTCAGAAAGAGGCCCAGAGAGGGAAGTCACAGCCCAAGGCTGCACAGCAAAGCCATGCCTATGACATGGGTTCTCTCCAGCAGGGGCTGTCCTCCTGGGGTACGGTTGCATCATCACCTTGGGGACCTATTTACCACCCCAGTCCCACCAAAGCAGGGCTGGTGCTCCTGGGGGCGGGGTGTCAGAGGCCATTGAGCACTCAGCATCCTGCCCTCCCCAGCCCCAGGCTCCCCACCACAGCTGGGTCTACCCCAGTTACACAAGTTGCCCCCCCCGCCCCCCCACTGCAAGCGTCTTCCCCTTTGTGGAATTCCCTGGGTTTCTTGGGCCTTGATTCTCAGACCCCACCCCCATGCAGCCTTCCTTGACTGCATCTGTCCCCACAAATATGCCTTCCTCTGAGTTCTCACCTCTCTGTCCAACTTAGTGGTTCCTTGGGGACCACCCCCATCCTTGGGAGAACTCTTCACTGTACTCTTCCAATGACAGAAGTATTAGCATGGCCGAACTGTCACACTGAATCACAACATGGGCTGTGTCTGGGCCTCCCAGCCCCCATGTGTCCTACAGTGATGAAGGAGGACTTGGGGGCAGCAGACATTCCTGAGTTCCAGGCCTGGCTTAACCACTCACCAGCTGTGTGACTTTGGACAAGTCGCTTAACCTCTCTGAGCCTCTCCTTTTCTCATCTGTAAGGTGGGAACGATGAAGCCTATTTCCTGGGCATTGGTGCCTCTGGCAGCAAGAACCAGGGGGCGGGATGAGGGTGAGGAGAGAAAGAACTCACATTTGCTCAGAGTATCCAGGTGCTCATAACTCTCAGGGGCCCCGAGAGGTCGAGGAAACTGAGGCTCCAAGTGGGGCTGTCCCTGAGCTATAGGCGCGCACATGGGGCTCAGCGCAGGAGCCCCGCCCCCCGCTTCAAGCGTGGACTCTTCTGCCCCTGCCACCTGCCTGGGAGATGCCTGCTGGTCAGTGGAGAGAGACTCTAGTCTCCAGGACTTGGCAGGACCCGGATCCTGAGGATGACAATAATAGCAACAGTGACAATAGCTAATATCGATTGAGCATTTAGTCGGTGCTCTTTGAATCCTTATTATAGCCCTAGGATCCCCTATATCCCATGTTGGGGATAAGGAAGCCGGGGCTCAAAGGGCCACATGTGCCAACAGTAAGCAGTAAGCAGTTGGCTGGGGAGCTGGGCTGTGGCCCCTCCCTGTGCCCAGAGGTGTGTGGTGCTGTGCACGAAGCCAGGCGGGGACCAGGGTGGGGCTGGGTCCCCAGGGAGGAGGCAAGACGGTGGGTCGGTCCCGGCAGAGCCGCCCGCAGCCCCGGAGACTGCTGTAGACTGCTCTCTTTCCCAGCCTCTGCTTCCTGCAGACCTGGAAGGCCCCTGGCACGGCTCTCTGGGGTTGGGGTCCGTGTCAGAGCCTGAGAGGAGCTGGGGGGCGGGGGTGGGGCCGGTCGGGACCGTATCCCAGGCCGTGTTCTCACTCCTTGCCTGGTTTCTCGCCCAAGGGGAGCTGTACTTCATGTCAACGGGCGTGCCGAGCGCCGCAGCGGCCCGTGGGGTTGTCTACAAAGTGATCGACCCTTCCAGGTGAGCCCCGCCCACGGCACTGCCTGGGCTCCTGCTGTCTGCCAGGGGTCCTCGCCTCCATTGCCTTCTTTTCCTCTCTGCCACCCCCTGGGGGGGGGGGTGGGTATCACTCATAGCCCCATTTTTCAGAAGGGAACACTGAGACCCAGAGAAGGGAAGTGACTGGCCAAGCCCACAGTGCTGGTGAGGGGCAGACCCAGGACTCAAAACTGGATATGCCACCTCGAATCCAGCTCTGCTCATGCCCCAACCCTGGACTTTCTCCTCTCTGACATGCCCCTCACTCCTCGGCCAGCCCACCCCCGCGCCACCCGACAGGCCCCCAGCCCCCGACTTCCCTCTGAGATACCCTGATGCCCGCCTGTCCCCACCGCAAGGCTGCCCTCCCACCTTCCCTTGGGGAAACCAAGCCACTGGCTACTGTGTGGAACCTGCTGGAGCTTTCAGAACACCTCCCTGACCCTCCCCCTGCCCGTCTCTGTTTTGCTTCTGCCCGGAAAGCCACTGATTTGGTGCCGGGTGGTGTTCTGACTCCTTCCCCGTGAAGCTCACTGACTTCTCAGCTGCTTAGTTTGCAGGGATAGAAATCACGTAAAGTCGAGTGCCCCGGGTCCAGCCAGAGCCGGAGCTGGGGTTGGGACGAGGCAGCTGGCTCTGGAGCCCTGCCCTGACCCCTCCGCTGCACAGCCCCACCCTTCGCCTCAGGCCTCACTGCCTCCAAGGATCCTTTCCCTCCAGGCTTGGTCCGGGGCTCCCCTAGGCTCTCGCCACTCAGACCCCTAATCTGTACTCTCTCCCGGCCCTGGAGTCTCCAGGGCTAAGACTGTCGTCTTCACTATTTCAAAGTCGGCGCTGGCCCTGGGCCTGGCCTGCAGCATAGAGCGGAGACTCAGGCACGCCTGATGAATGATGGTGATCTTTCTTCAGCCCCTTCTCCGCCCTTAGAGTTTTGCTTCTCAGTCGGCCTCCATTCTGCCCCTGGGCCAGCTGCCCCCGCCGTGTGCCCGGCTGGTGCTCACCCCCCAGCACACAGCCTCAGGTGCTCTCGAAGCATCCGGTCACGTGTGGCAGACCCTGGCACAGACAGTCACCCTGACCTTTGAAACACGCTGGTTTTGGAAAAATCCTGAAAAACATCATCGCACTTTAAAAAAAATAATTAAGGGGCGCCTGGGTGGCGCAGTCGGTTAAGCGTCCGACTTCAGCCAGGTCACGATCTCGCGGTCCGTGAGTTCGAGCCCCGCGTCGGGCTCTGTGCTGATGGCTCAGAGCCTGGAGCCTGTTGCCGATTCTGTGTCTCCCTCTCTCTCTGCCCCTCCCCCGTTCATGCTCTGTCTCTCTCTGTCCCAAAAATAAATAAATGTTGGGAAAAAAAAATTTAAAAAATTAAAAAAAATAATAATTAAAAAAAATTAGAGTAGGCTTAGATTTGCAGACAAATTGCAAAGATAGTTCAGAATTTCCCACACACCCCTCGCCTGATGTCCTCTGTCGTAAACATCTTGCATCATCAGGGTCGCAGTGCATGAACCGATATCGGCACATGGCTATTAATTAAAGGGTTTCTCTGGATTTCCCCTGCTGTCCTTTTTCTGCTCCAGGATCCTGTCCAGAATGCCATTGTACGCTCAGCCATCCTGTCTCCTTAGCTTCCTCTGGCCTGTGACAGCCTCCCAGACATTCCTTGTTGACCACACTTTTTTTTTTTTTTTTTTTTTTAACACAAATCTATTCCTTCTTGATATCATTATTAGGAAACACAGAAATACTCCCTCCTTTCTTCTCTCCTTTCCATTTGCCCCAGGTCTCCTCGGGCTTTATCTGCTAGTTCCAGGACTCAGGTCAACGCAAAGGAGCACACGCAAACTTTGCATTTCTCTTTGTTCGTTTTCCCCGCTTTGTAGACGCATCTCCACCGTGTAACAGCACTCTCCAAAGGATCGTTTTTAATGGCTGTGTAATTTGCTGTTGAGTCACTGCGCCATAATTATCTTACCCATTCCTTGGCCATTTAGGTTATTCCCCCCCCCTCCTTTTTTTAAAGAGTGCTTCTCTAAGGAAATATCGCATATATGGAGCATGTAATTCATACCAGAGGCTGCCTCAGACCCGTCATCTCCTTTTGCCACGCAGCAGCGCCCTTTCCTGGTGACGGAGGGAACCCGAGGCTTAGGGAGGTCTCTTGTTCTAGATCTCCTGGAGTGGGGGAGCCAGAAACGGGCTAGACTCCTTCCCTTCCCGCCCTCTCCCTCGTCCCTTTTGTGTGTCTCTGTTAGAATGCATGTCTTTCTCTGCACCCACAACGTACTGCCTAGAGGCTCCCTTGCAGAACACGGGGAATGAAGAAATCAGGAGTGGGCGGGTGGGGCGGGGGCATCCAGCACTGCCCCGACACAACGACTGTGGCATTGGGGGTGGGCGCGGTGGGGGGGGGGGGTATTTCCCACCTTTAGCAGAACAGAGTTTTTGTTTTCGTTTTTGTTTTTACATGATTTCCTTAAGGAACAAAACCGTGCTGGGCCTGTCTGAAGTGTGTGGGTACCACCTGGGGTTCAGGGCAACAGGAAACCCACCCGGTCCACAGCTTTGAGAAGCGAGTGTGCCTGGCCGTGTGTCTTCGGTCTCCGGGTGCGGGAAGGCCCATATCCCTCCTCAGTTTCCCTCTTCGGCCAAGCCGGTCTGGAAGTCACCTCGTGTCACATGGCCATTCACCCCTCGGGCTTTCCCCTTGTGCTGCCGGGACCCTATTGAAGTCTGGGCTCACGTGGGCCAGTCCCAGAATAGGGCCGGTCCCATTCAGAGACTCACAGATCGACAGCCAAAAGCTAATTAAAATGGAATCCCATTCCTTCCTTGTGCCCCTCGGGGATGTCAAAAGAGGCCCAATTCATAGCCCTGGCAACCCTTCTCAGACTCTTTTTTTTTCTCCCAGTCCTCTCAAACCCCACCCTCCAGGGCCCCGGATCCCTCAGCCTCTGGTGCCAGCCCTGAGGCTCTCCCTGGCCCTTTATCTCTAGACCGACCTTATCTTGCCCTCACATGCCGCATCACCAAAACCCAGGAGCCAGAGGGGCAGAGAGAGACCCTCCTCAAAGGCTGTGCAGCGTGGGGGCTCCGGTGGGGCTCAGGAATCGGGCGGTTACAGAAGTGGGCTGATCACATTCCCAAGGACAGTTCATGCTCTGAATCCCAAGTGGCCCAGGAAAGCCTGAGCCGCCCGCCCCCGTGCTCTCGGAGCAGAGGCCGAGCGGGCCCTTGGCAGGATCTCTGTCCTGGGGTTGGGCTCCTAGAGCCTGGGGCACGCAGGCTGCCACGGGCCACACCGCAGGTGCCTCCACAGATGGCCCCCATTGATACTGTCCACACCTGCCTGGGCCTGGCTGCACAACCTGCCTGGCTGCAGGGGGAGAGCGGGTGGCAGAGGGACATGCTCGGGGCGGGCTCCCCGGGCGGGGGGGGGGGCGCTCATGACCTCCTGTGTGTCCGCAGACGGGCACCACCCGGCACGTGCCACATCCAGCCTTCCCGGGTGAAGGTGAGGAGCCGCCTCATCCGTTTCGTGCCCAGAGAAAGTAAGTGCCCACACGGCGAGGGAGGGAAGCTCCTGTAGCCCGTAGCGGCTGGGTGGAGGGTCCTTCCAGCTGGCCCTGGATGCCCTTCCTGGGCCCCTGTGCCTAGCACTGGGAGTGGCGCACATCAGACACTCAGTTAAAGTTGGCGGAGCTCTTTAAACCCAGGTCACGGGTAAGTGGCCTCAAGGGGGCAAGGAACAGGGAGAGACGGCGGGCGCCAGGCCAGGTGCACTCAGAGCTCTTGGGGGCAGAGACAGTGGTTCGATCTGTAGGGGAGCAAGACTGGAATGAGTCATTTCAGGTGCAAGAGCCCCAGGAGAGGGGGCATTTGCCTGGGGCCGCCATAGGATGGTTCCGTTGTGACCAGCTCGGTGGAGAGGGAGGTGGGTGCAAACCCATGACCTGAGGGCCAGCCAAGGCCACGGATGATGGTCCCTGGCGTCTGGGGCCAACTGAAAGGGTATGCCTGAAGAGGGGTCTTATCCCCGGGGCCCCAGCTAGGTGGGAACACAGACCAGTGCTGCCAGACCATCCATTCTTAAGAGAAGCAGGAAAAATGCACCCATCCATCCCTCCATCCATCCATCCATCCATCCCTCCATTTGCTTACCACATACACGTGCTTCATGCTGGGGACATACCGCTGAGCAAGACAGACACGGTCCCTGCCTGCTCGGGTGGTTATATACGATCTCCCCATTTGCAAATTCGAGCAACTCTGGTTCGAAATTTAAAAAATCGCCCTGCAGGCCAAAGGAAATACTTCAGTGGGCCAAGTGTGCCCAACAGATAGATCACCAGTGGGTGGGCTGAGGGATAGGGGGGCAGGAAGAGGGGGCGTGCTCGACACCTGGCAGTTGGGGGTGGCCAGCCCTGAGGAGGCAGTGCCCCCAGGAGAGGAAAGTTGGGGGAAGGAATGAGCTCAGTGTTTTGGGACGTTCATTTTAGCGGCAGCTGGTTCCAGGCCTTGGCGGGTTTTCCATTCATTCAGCAGTTTCTGGCACTTTCTATAGTTACCCATTCGATGCTGGATGCTGGGGCCACAGGAGAAGGCAGACCGGGCCCTGTCCTGGCTGAGACCGACAGAGAAGTCACTTATGGCCCCAGGGCCTTTACAGAAGTGTGTGCCAGCTGCCATGGGGACCCAGAGCAGTGCAAGACTGGGGTGGGGGTGGGGGGGTTCCTGGAGGCTGAGGGTTGGGGCCTGGAATGAAGAGGAAGGTCCGCTGGAGGTGGGGTGGGGGCGCAGTCTAGGCAGCGGGGACTGGCAAGAGCCAAAGCAGAAGCGAGGCAGCCTGGGGGCAGGAAGTCCTTCCCTGTGGGTGGCCTGGGGGCCAGTGTGCAGGGAGGGGAGCGTCTGGCCCACGTCGCTGGGCTCCTGGCCCTGACCTGCACGTGGCCTCGAATTAAGACCCTTTCTCAGCCTTCATCTCAGCTGAGGTGGGGAGGTTTAGGGTCTGGACTGGTGGCCCTGGGATCCCTCCCCATAGTAATGGCATCGTCTGGGAGTGCCGTCTCCTGGCAGCGTCTCATGGAGGGTGAGGTTTATCTCTGTGGCTGACCAGGGCCAAGTGTGAGGGCCACGTGCTGCAGGGACGCAGGGAGTCGCCCGCCTCAGCTCCCCACGCCTACTGTATCCAGGCCCCGTGTTGGGGTAGATGGCCAGGGTACCCTGCCCCCGACCCCAGCTCTGGTCATTGCGGGCCCCAGCCCCCAGCCAGCAGCCTGGAGGAGAGAACTTCACGTTGGAGGCCCTGCGCCCTCCAGTTCCCGTCCTGCCCGTCCGCCTTAGATGAGATAGATCCTCACTTTCTTCTCATCGGTGGGCGTCAGCGTCCTCACCCCTACGCAGGAGATTGGAACCAGAAAGAGTCACTTGCCCGAGAAGCCCTCCCAGACAATTCCTTCCCCTCCACGGGGCTCATGAGTTAACAGCGTGAGGGTCTGTCCCACATCCCTGCTCCCAGACTAGAGACTCCCAGAAGGCCAAGACTAGGGCAAGGCGGGGAGACCCCAGTAGCAGACTGGCGTAAGCCAGCTGCCAGCTAGTGTGCACAGAATGAAGAAGCACCTCACACCCAGCTCCAGGCTGGCACCTCCAAGAGGTACCCCATCCTCAGGGTCAGAGCCGAGGGCAGAATGAAAACATTTTCCCCTTGTGAGGGGTGGAGGGGGGCGGTCTGCATTCCTGGGTGGAGAGCAGGGGTGGTGTGGGCGGCCGGAGTCCCTCTGACCGCACGCTCTTCCTCTGCGCAGAGTTCATCCGGAGGGAGGAGAGCACCCCACGGCCCACAGCGCGTGCACCCACCAAGGCGCCCCGCCGCAGCCGCCCCACGACCGCTCGGCCCGCGCCCACCCCGCGGCCCGCCCGGCCCACTCGGCGGCCGGGGGGCCGGAGGGGCGGCGGGCGGCGGCGGGGGCGACCGGGCATGGCTGACCCCGCGCCCTCGAACGGCGCCGTGCGCCTGGTGCGGCCCGCGGGCCTGAGTCCCGGCCGCGGGCGCGTGGAGGTGTTCGCGGGTGGCCGCTGGGGCACCGTGTGCGACGACGCCTGGGACACCAAGGCCGCCGCCGTCGTGTGCCGCCAGCTGGGCTTTGCGCACGCCGTGCGGGCCACCAAGCGCGCGGAGTTCGGCGAGGGCCACGGGCTGCCCATCCTCCTGGACGACGTGCGCTGCGCGGGCGGCGAGCGCAACCTGCTGGAGTGCACGCACGCCGCCGTGGGCACGCACAACTGCGGGCACCAGGAGGACGCGGGCGTCGTGTGCAGCCACGAGGACCCTGACCTGTAGGCGAGCACCTGCCGGCCGGCCAGGCCACCTCCTTCCCGCCGGGGCCCGGCAGGGCTCCTGCGCCCTGAGCGCGCCGGGTGCGCGCCCGAGTCTGGAGGCGGAGGGGGCCCATCTGTAACTCCGTCCTGCGGCCCCGTGTGAGGTGTGTGCGGGGCTCGTGTGCACTCTGTGTCCCTGCCCGTGTGTCTTCTGCAGACCAGAAGCCACGGCGTGTTGGGGTCTGTGTGCTCATGGGCCCCAGGTGTTCTTTCCTTACTCCCAGACATCTCAGGCCTGTGCAGGAACACAGTCGGGCCCTGGACCCTGAGCACTGAGGGCTACTACTCTTCAAGAGCAGACATGGCCCTTGGCCGAGTTAACAGAGGCACAGCTAGCAGACCGAGGGAGGGGACCAGGCCCGTCCTGCCCAGGGCTGGAGTGGAAGGCCCCGGACCATCTGGAGCATGGCCTGAGAACCCATCGCCCAGCAGTCAGAGGTGCCGAAGAGAACAGGAAGGCAGTGGGGCCAAGGGAAGGTATTAGACCGATGGGTCTGGGCTGACCCTGGGCCATGGCATCTGAGTGAGGGTCAGGCTGCCTAGGGGGAGGTGAGCGCCTGGGGAGGGGGTACCGGATGACCTCTGGGAGAAGCCTTCTGGTCATCGTGGGCTTCATTGTCATGCTGGGTCTATGTGGGTGCTCTGGGGACAGTGCTGGGTCTCCTGGCCCTGAGACCTGACTCTCCAGTACTCACTGGGACAGAAGCCACCCATCTGGCCACTCCAAGCACCACGGCCCCCAGCGAGTGAGTGAGGCATCAGGATTCTCCACTTTAAAGGCTGTATCGGGGGCGCTGGAGCCACTTCGGTCATCTCCATCCCCACACGGCTCAGTGAAATCCCAGGGACCCCCGATTCCTCCAGCGGTTTCCCCCAGGAGTCCAGAAAGACTACTGATGCTCTGTCACCCAAAGCTGTGCCAACAACGTCACTGTTTACAACCCCCTTCCTGCCTCTTCTCTCTGATCCATGCTGCCTGGGATCTGGAGGTGGGGACGGAGGAGGGGGGCTGGTGGAAGTTCCTTTGCCCATTAAGCCCCTCCCCCCCCAGCCGCTCCATGCAGGTCTATCAAGGCTTGTCAAGTATAGTTGGGCATAGCCTCTGTTGGGGGGTGGGGGCGCAGAGAGAGCAAGCAGATGGTCACTGGGCAGTGAGGACAGGATAGAGCCCATGTCAGGGCCTGTTGGGGCTCTGGGTGGGTCATCCCAGCCCAACCTGTCCATCCATTATCTTGAGAGTCGAGCTGGCACCAGGGGTGGTTGTGCCCAGCAGAGGAAAAGGTACAGGCAAGGCTGGGGCGCGCCTCCTGGCTGCTCCCTGACACTGAGTGTGGAATCCGGGACAGCATACGAAAGCTCAGGGTCACCTCCGGGACTCCTCATACCTCTGCCTTGAGTGGGGTTGGCAAGGGCCCTGGGCCCTGGCCGCTTGCCTGGCCCTGTTGAGCCCTGCCTGGAAACCATAGCCCCTGCCGTTGAGTGTGGCCCGTGTGCTGGGCACCATTGTCCGGATGGCACAGTATGTGTGAACTCAGTTGAGCCTTTGAACGGCACTCTTCTCCTCATCATTTCACGGGTGGAGAAACTGAGGCGCACAGCCAGGGAGGGGAGAAGCCAGATGAGAGCACACGCAGCCTAGCTCTCGCACCTGCTGGTACCCTAACCGTTGCACCCTCTGGCTCCAGTGCTGCCAGGCCAGAGGGCGATGCAGCTTGGCCCAGGGGTGTTCCTGCCCGCGGTGGGCCGTCAGTCTCCTCCCACTGCCCAGCGGTGGCTGACGGGCATCTTCCCCCGTCGTGGGGACATTCCGAACAGTGCTAGGAGCTGGGAGGGCCCATGGGGACTATTCAGGCCGAACATGCCTGGGGGGCTGAGTGTCTTAGGCCTGTCTCAGATGGGGCTGAGCTGAGACTAGAGCCCAGGGAAGCTGGGGGGCCCTCAGAGCAGGGTAGCCCCATGGCCCTCCCCAGCTGGGCAACCGGAGCTGTTTTTCCCCAAGCCTGGAATTGGGGGCGGGTGGCTCGAAGCAGCCTCTTCCTGGGGCTCCTCCACACTCTGCCCCTCCCCACCCTGTCGAGCCCCCTTTTCATTCCAAGGCCTGAAGGCCAGGATGCCACCAGGTGTGGCCTGGGAAGTGGGGTGCAGGTGACGGGGGGCATCTCCCATTGTACCTCAGCAGTGGCAGCCTGGTGCCACCATCTGGGGCTCCTGGTACCTTCCGCAAGTGGTGGAGCGGTCCAGCCCTCAGCGGGGCCCCGAGTGTCACTGTTGTTTGTGGGACAACTGGGCGCAGCCCCAGGCCCTTCCGCGCCTCTGGATGGGGTGCTGCCCCCCTCCAGTCCCCCACCTTGGGACCCCCTCAGGCTCCAAACAAGGCTTAGGCTTCAGCCTGACTCCCAGCAAGGAGGTTGACACAGGCACACCGCTCCTTAAGTAGTAATACGGGTGGGTGGCTGACGTCTGCTGAGCACCTACTATGTACCAGGCACCGTTTAAAAGTTTAACTTAATATTCAGTCATTCGATCCTCATGTTAACTTTACGAGGCGGGTGTTATGGTCACCTTCCATTGTACAGATGTGGAAACCAAGGCCCAGTGAGGCTTCGTTACTTGCTGAATGTCATACGGCCAACATTAGAAACCAGGCAGTAGGGCTCTGGGGGCGGTCACGCTGCTGCCTAAAGAGTGTTGAATTCAGTGTCTCCCCCACCTCCCCTTGGCCCCTGGCATCGTGCAGATGGGGACACAAGCCCAGAGAGAGGCAGAGCCGGGTTCCAACTCCCTGTCCAGTGCTCCTTTTACTCCACTGCCTATGGCTGGCTGCGGAGGGGGTGTTCCCAAGTGACTCTGTCCCCAGGGACTTTGCTCGTGCCTCGGAGTCCTCCTGGTCTCTGGGATAAGGACTGACCCCAGGGGTCAAGGCTCCCTCTGTTCCCTATCAGCCTCTGCCATCACCCCCTCTAATCGGGTCGGCAGTTAGAGTGCTCTCTCAGAACATGGTCCAGAGAGGGGCTGCTACAGCCCAAGTATCACACAGCTTAGTTCTCGAGTCCCTGGAGCCCAATGCTGCAGGGACATTCCAGGTGTGGCTGAGCACCCCTGATGGGGCCTCGTTTGTTCCTTGTTTACCTGCATCCCTCTCACAAAGCCCCAGCCAGGCCAGGGCGTTCGTCCGGTGTTCAGAGGACAGCCACTTCAGACCTGCATCTCCCTCAACAATTCCCGCTGGGAAACCACTTCCTGTCTGGCGTTCTCAAACTTGAGCAGAAACACTTGTGGGGCTGGTTAAAACCCAGGTTGCTGGGGGCCCATCAGAGTTCTTGACTCCGTAAATCTCAGTGGGGCTGAGCATTTGCATTGTGACCCCGGCTGATGCTGAAGCTGCTGGCTTAGGGGCCATACTTTGAGAGCCACTGTCTACAGGGCTGTCCAATACTATGCAACCATAATTTAAAATTTTCTAGTAGCCATGTTAAAAAAGTAAAACGAAATCGGTGAAGTGAATTTTAATAATATATTTTCTTTAATGCAGCATATTCAAAAATGATCATGTAACAGTTAATATAAAAATATTAATGAGATTTTTAAAGCATTTTTTATATCCAATCAACCCAGCGTCTACACACACAGAACATATTAACTTGGACTAGCCATGTTTTTTTTTTTTTATGTTTATTGTTTACCTTGAGAGAGAGAAAGGAGAGAGCATGTGTATGTGTGTGTGGGGGGGGGGGGTGCAGAGAGAAAGAAGAGAATCCCAAGCAGGCTCCACGCTGTCAGCACAGAGCTGGACGTGGGGCTTGATCCCACAAGCTGTGAGATCATGACCTGAGCTGAAATCAAGAATCAAATACTCAACTGACTGAGCCACCCGGATGCCTGTGGCCTAGCCATGTTTCACGGGCTGGATTGGCACATGTGGCCCGTGGCTACCATACTGGAAAGCCCAGTCTAAACCTTCCAACGAAGGGCCAGGTGGTTGGCCACATGCTTCCAGGCAGCGCCCTCTGCTGGCAGCTTGTAGTGCTGCCTGCCCAGTGCTGTCTGAGACCCACCTGAGCTTTGGGGTGGCCTGATCACAGGAGAGCTGGGAGAATCGGATGAGATGGCAGTGGGACAGCAGTGGACTTGGTACGTGGGGAGGGGACACTGTTGACTCGCCCGAGTCAGGGACAGGGGTGCTCTATTGACGGAAATGCCAGTTGAGCCATAGTCACATTAAGTCAGAGGTTACTGGTGTTGAGTGATGCACCAGAGCGTAATAACGCCCATGCCTCTCCTGAGCTCTAGCTGCACAGGCTCACAAATGTACCTTGAGGCTCTCCCTATGCCTGCCTCATGTGAGACCCCAGACTGTGCCTAGGGCAGTTTAGGACCTGGCATTGTCCTCAAAAGACAATTGTTGGGAGCCCTCCCTCCAAATTGCCCGCAACCCCTGGTGCTTTCACAGCCCAGGAGGGGCTGTATAACCTGCCCACCCCCATCCACCGCTCCAAGCAGGGCCAGCCAGCGGCTGCTTCTCACCGCCACGTGGGGGCGCGGTAGCAGGCCAACGTGCCCCAGCCCTAACCCCCTAACCGTAGACGCGTGCGGCTCCCCAGCTCCCTGCGCCAGGAGGGATGCCCAGGCTGCGGTGGTTTGGGGACAGAAATCCTGTCTCTTCTGGGTCCAGCTCTTAAACTGTGTCCCTCTTCGTCACCCTGCAGCCCACACACCCCGAAGAATTCTGTCCGTAGTGGGGGCTGTCCCTGGCTGCACCTGGCAAGGAGGTACACGGACCTTCTGTTTCCAGCCCCCCACACCTCTCCCGGGACTGGCCCACGAATGAGGCAGGGGAATGTCTCGTTCTCAGGAACTCGGCAGCGTCCATCTTTGGGTGCCTCCTCCCCAGCCCGTTGGAGCTTTATCGGGACCAGGAGTGTGTACACCCGGCCCTTCCCATCCCCTGCTCCCACTCTGGGTGCCCCCCCCCCCCCCGCCAGCGTAGGAATGAGACCTAAAAGCGCAAAACTGGCTGCATTTGTGACACCCAGACGGGTGAAGACAAGGTGGTTACGTAAACGGGAGGGAAGTTTCGGTTATTACTTCAGAAATACCCTTTGGCCACACGGCGGGCACATTTCTCCCTTTCCCTCGAGGGGCCACCTTGCGCACCCAGACTTTCACGCACTCCAACTCGGGCTCCTTCGGACTGGGGTCAGCGCCTCCGACTTGGCTTTTCCTGGAGGCGTCAAGACGCAGGGAGAGCAGACTCTGGTCCAGCTGTGCGCTCTTCAGTCGCTGACACAGCTTCCCCGTGTCCCCGGGGTCCTCGCCACCTGCCCCGTGGCCCCGCGAGGAGACCAGGGACGCTAGGCGTGGACCCGCCAGGCAGGCGGAGCCAGCTTGTGGGGGTTGGGGGTTCCAGAGAGAGGTTTTGGGAACAGTCGGCGCAATACGGACGTTTGGAGTCTGGGATGGGGTTCCCAGGGAGGTTTCAGGGAGAAGGAAAGGGGCCTAGGACCGCGCGCAGAGAACGCGTTTATTTACAGGCGCCCTAGGGGGCGGAAACAGCCAGCTGGACCTTGCTCTGCCGCCGGGGCAGGAAGCGCGGAGGAAACGGGGTTGCCAAGGACAACGCGTTCTGGGCGGAGCTGCTGCTAGGCTAGAGCTTGAGGAGCTGGGGGCGGGGCCTGGGGAGGAGGGGGGGAGGAGAGGGCGGGGCGTGGGGGGACTGAGCCAGAAGCGGCATTGTGATTGGAGAAGATCTCATGCTCTGGGCGGGGCCTGAGCGCGGGGGAGCGGTGTTGGGGTTGGGGCGGAGCTAGGGGCGGGGCGGGGGCGGGCGCCGAGAGCTGGAGCGGGTGGCGGAGACGTGGTTGGCCGGGACGGAGAGCCCTGGGAGGGGTCGAGCCGACAGGGGCGGAGCCGAGAGGGAGTGGGCGGTGCTGGGTCGCGCCGGGCCTGGGGCCGAGGCGGCGCGGCGCTGACAGCTGAGTCGGCTCGCGGCCTCCCGCCCCCTCGGTGCCCGGCCCCGACCCAGGCCTGGCCTGCCCGGGAGCCATGAGCCCCGGGCTGCTGCTGCTGCTCGGCAGCGCCGTCCTGGTTGCCTTCGGCCTCTTCTGCACCTTCGTGCACCGCGCTCGCAGCCGCTACGAGCACATCCCCGGGCCGCCGAGGCCCAGGTGAGCGGGGGGTGGGGGCGGGGGCCTGGATGGGGCGCTCGAATGGGGGGCCGGGGGGCCGCGTCCAAGCCGGCGTCGGGGCCGGGGGTCCAGCCTCGCGGTTGCGCGTGGCCGCTTGGAGACGGCGGCCGGGAGAGGGGCGCTAACTATTCTTAGTAACAAATTACTCACAGCCGCAGCAGCTGGTCCGCGCCCACCGCGCTCTGCTGGGCCCCACAAACGTGATGGCAGCGACAACCCTGTTAGGTAGGCGCTATTGTTACCCCATCGTTCAGACGAGGAGACTGAGGCGCGCAGAGGCAAAGTCATCTGCCCAAGGTCACACAGTTGGTAAGCCTAGATTGAAACCCAGGTCAGCCTTGGCTCTAAAGTGAGCCCTCGTAACTTTGGGACTTTGAATGGGGTCACTCAACCTGAATTGGATCACGTTATACTTGGGTCACATTACCCTTGGTATTTCTGTCCTGGTACATGCTTTTTGCTTCTCCTTAGTACTTCCATTCCATCCTTGTCCCCCACCCCCACCCCCACCCCCACATACCTCCTCCCACCAGAAGCTTACCTTTCTGAAGCCTAAATCAAATGTGTCATTCCTCTGCTCCAAAAGCTTCCCATCACTGCAGAAGGAAATCGAATTCTAAATTAAGTCCACTCTATGGCCTGCAAGGCCCCTGCTGAGCTCTTAGAACCCACTCTGTACTGTTCTCATCCCCCCCTTTGCTTGCTCACTGCTGCCCCCAGTCTTTCTGCAACCCCCCTCCTGCAGCTGATTTCTCCTCCAGGGTCTTGCTGGAGACCATCCACCACTGTGTGTAAAGCCCACCTAGCCCCGAACTTCTTATGCGGCCATCTCCCCCGAAGTTGCCTTCTGTTCACTTGTTGACTGTCTGCTCACCTGTTGACTGTGTCTGTCTCCCCCCTTTAGAATGTGAGCCCTAGGAGGGCAGGGTACTGTGTGTTCCCTTGTGTATGCCCGGCTCCTGGCACTTTGCAGATGCTCAATAAATACTTGCTGAATGAATGAACAATGGTATTAGATACACTTTTTAAAACCTCAAGACATGAACATTCTGGAAGGTGTCCACCTCCAGCACAAGCCAGATGACCTGGCATTAGAAGCCTGAATTCCTGTTTGGTGGGTTCGGGAAAGATCTCTATGGCTGGTGACACAGGGAAGCGATATTTCTCCCTGCTGGCTGGCTGTCTTTCCGGGTGCCCTCACCCACCTCTGGTTCTTCCTTTTCCCATGCTCAGCAGCTCTGTCTTCCACGCCACCCAGATGCTTCTTCCCCTCACCTTCCAGATGTGGCTCGAAGGCTAACTCCTCAGGGAGGTCCCACCTGCTTCCATGCCCGAATATATTCTGTTCACTTTGTAAACTCTATGTCATTGGAACTATGACATTGGAATAGTTGTTGGGCAACTATTTGTGCAACCTCTTGTTAAGTGTCTGTCTCTCCCATAAGCCCATGTCTGTCTTGTTCACTGCCATGTCCCTGACACCTTAGCACAGCAGCAGCGGGTACGTGCATGTGGATACTCGGTGAACAGTGAGTCAAAGTGGATGGTGGAAATCGCCTACAAGTCCTGTTAGGGACGCTGTCACCCTTTCAAGTTTTCCCAATTGGCCATCGACAGCTTGGGATTGAACGAGCTTTGTGTTTGTTCTCCTGGGTCTCGTGATGATTTGGGCTTCACGTAAACCCCAATGCTTCAAGCACTGCAGACCTGGTCTGGTCTCTTTGTCTTGAGAAGGCAGAACTGAAATCACGCCCCTCTCTGCCCCTCTCCCATATATTTTTTCTTAATTGCGTTTTCAAAATAAAACTGTGCCCTAAAATTTACCCCTTTAAAGCGTACAATCAGTACTTTTGGGGACAGTGACAGAGTTGTGCAGTCTTGTTCCGGAACATTTTTTATCACCCCAAATAGAGACCCAATACCCCTTAGGTGTCACTCCTCACCTCCCCCCACTCCTCACCCCCACCTCCAACCCTAGGCAGCCACAGATCTGTTTTCTGTCTCTAGATTTGCCTGTTCTGGACATTTCATATAAATGGAATCATACGATATGTGGCCTTTTGTGTCTGCCTCCTTTCATTTAGCACAATGTGTTCAAGGTTTATCCATGTAGTAGCCCGTGCCCGTATTTCTCTCCTTTTTATGCCTGAATTCTCCCCTGAGTCCTACACTGCAGAATCTACGTGTGACCTACAGGTGCCTGTGGGCGGGTGGAGGAGTAGGAGGAGGTTAATTACATAATATTTAATTATATAATTATAGCTGGGCTCTTTATTCTGAGGAGGTGAACTGAATGATACATATGCTGTCTGGTGGTCACATCTAAGAGTGCACTAAATGAGAGTTCTGGAACCCTTTCTGGCACAGATCAGATGCTTTTGTATTCAGCGCCTGGACCCTCAAACCATGACTGGCAACACCATGGTTGGCTGAGAAGGGTACATGTCGAGTCTCTGGTGGTAACATTTGCCCCTTGGTGCTTCTGGGCTTTGCCAGCTTTCAGGCAAGGATCCCTCTGCCTTCCAAGGGGCAGCTGCTATGCTTCCCCACCCCCCACCCATCCTCCTCCTTATTCGGCAGGAGTCACCGGGCTACCCTCTCCTCCAGGATGCCCTCCCGGAGCTCCCCACAGACAACATCCTACTGCAACCATCCGTGTCACAGCCGAAAACTCCGACCCCACGTTCAGATCCCACACAGACACTTGTGGCTTCTTCATTTCTCTGTTGCTGTTCCCAACTTTCCCATCAACCCCCCGCGCTCCTGGTAGCGTGGGATGAATGTAAACTTGGCAACAAGAAGTCTCGCCCTTCCAGGTTTTATTTTAGAACGGTTTTTCCAGTATGACTCCTGGCTGGCACGGGTTTCCTCCTCTGCTCCCTGCTTGTCAAGTTGCCAGAGGTGAGGTCTGTTCAATAAATTGCCCGATGGTTCCTGGCGATGGTGGAGACCCCTTGCCGGCTCTGTTGGGCAGTGCATCCAATTGGAGCCATCGTCGCCCCATTCCACTGGCGCGAGGCAGCCATGGCCCGTCACCCTCACTCCCGGCAGTGGCCCCCATCCACACCCCAAGCTGTCATGTGGCTCCCTTCATCCCTGTGGCTGGCCTCACCGTGGGCTGTCCGGATGACCTCTTCTCCTTTATTATCCAACACGTTCTCTGTCCTCAGGGAACCTTGATTCCCACTGTGCCAACCGCAGCATTACAGGAAAGGGCATGTGCCAGGGACCGGGCAGGGGAGGGGGGTTTTCACCCTCCTTTCTCTCCCTGGACTGCTCTGTCTTATCGCGCCTACCGACAGGGACATGCCAGGTGGACTTCTCTCAGCCCCCCACCCCAGTCTCAGCATTCCACCATCCCCCAATCCTAACATCCCTTACCTGTTTGTTTCCAACGCCCGGTCTTCCGGCTCTGCCTTTCCCTCCCCGGTGTCCCCCTGCAGGAACGGGAAGGAATGGGTTTTAGTCCCCTTTCTTGCCGGGCACTGGGAACCTCACGCCTCTCCGTCGCCTTGGCCTTCTTGAGGTGTCACTCACCTTCTTCCCCAAGTGGCATTGGGCCCCAGCGTTGCAGGCGGAGGCTCTCAGACAGGCCTGGTGGGGTGGAGAGGGCCTATCGCTCAGGTGTTCAAAACAGAACATCCTCCCCAAGTGCGCAGCTACGGCAGTGGCCACGGTTACTAGGTTATTCTGGAAACACAGCCAGGCGCGCGTGATGTCCACAGGCCATCTTTCTGCAGGTGGGGCATTGTCAGTTCAAAGCCACTCACCCTGAGTGGGCCTCAGCTGCCGGGCGGCCACACTGCCCTGCTTCCTCCCGCATCTGCCCGCCCACTCTTGGCGCCATCTCGCTTCTCCTCAGGCCCTGCCACCTCCCCCTCTGTCCCCACTCTCAGGCTTGATTCCTACCTCCTACCTCCCTGGGTAAATGGAACAGCCTGAGAGAACTTCCTTCCGGGGTTCTGCCACCACAGCCACCCCCTTCCCTGCACCCGGGCCCACACGCCCTTCCCACTGGGACCTAGGTGCTCCCGGCCAAGGAGAGCCGTCCCCTGGGTTCGGCGACCCCGCCCAGCGGGGCCCCTTCTCTCCCATGTCATCAGTTTTCCTTCTCTCCAGCATCATTCCCATTTTTATATAACATGTTGTAAAAGAACAACCACCCTTCCCTTCCCTTCTCGTTCCCTCCAGCTGCCGCCCCCTTGTCTCTGCACCCCCTCAACAGTCCCCCTGAGAAGCCTGTTTTGGGTCCCCATCCCTCCCTCCCCTCCTGTCTTGGGCCCAACACCCCATCGGGCTCTGGCACCCACCTCTCCCGATCAGCCCACCCTGCTTTGACCAAAGTCCCAGTGATCTCCCTGTAGCTACACACACTCTCACACACACACACACACACACACACACACACACACACACACACGGTGGCCCTGCAGTCCTCCCTCGTCTTGCCTGACCCTGGACAAGTCCCTCCCTTGTCCCCTTGGCCTGCTTTCTTCACAGGCTGCCCGCTCCACTCTCCCTCGGCTCTCCTCTGGTGTCTTCTGTTCAGTCTCCCTGGCTGGTTGTCCCTTTGCTGCCTGGCTCAGTCCTCGGGTCCCTTCTCTGTCTACACTCACCCCCTTGTGGTCTAATCCAGCTGCTGGGCTGTAAGGGCTGCCTCTCAGCGGAGGACTGTCACATTTACATCTCTGGCCTTGGCCCCAAGCATTTCTTCCCACCCTGCCCTTGGTGCTTTCCTCTGCAAACCTGCCAGGTTCAAAGCCCGACTCCGGATTTAGTCCGCTTGTCTCAGGTTGGTTCCCAGACATTGATCCTGAGGCAAGAATTGAAACGGGGGCCCCTGGGTGGCTCAGTCGGTTGAGCGTCCGACTTTGACTCGGGTCATGATCTCGCAGTTCGTGGGTTCGAGCCCCATGTGGGGCCTCTGCACTGATGGTATGGAGCCTGCTTGGGATTCTGTCTTTCCCTCCCTCTCTGCCCCTCCCTGGCTCATGCTCTGTCTTTCTCGCTCTAAAAAAAAGAGAGAGAGAGAGAAAAGAAATGTAAGTGGTTTGGGGGGTTGGGCGGTGATCCCTGTGGGAGTTGGGAATGCAGAGAGAGAGGAGGTCAATAAAAAAAGCCAATAAAGCAAATTACCTCTGGGGGGCCAGTGAGGTGCAACCCCCTGGGGGAGCGCTGAGAGCCGACCCCACCAAGGTGCAGGGCGCAAGGTCATTGGTGGGGGGCTGCTCTGGGGGTGTTGAGCTGGAACTCCTGGCCCGTCCTTCCTGCAGGCAGAGCCGGGAGCCCCAGGCAGTGTCTCCATGCTGCCCCCCAAAACCTTCCTGGCTGCATGAACGAGGGCAGAGGCGGGCCCGATGCGGTCTGCTGCCCTGCAACCAGTCCCTCTTTGGTCCTCCCCACCTTAGGACACGGCAGCTCCACTCATCCTTCCAAGGATCAGGCCAGAAGCCTTGGGGCAGCCTGATACCACCCTCCCACCCTCGTCCACACCCCCAGCAAGTCTGCTTGGCTCCTCCTCCAACCTGCCCTGGGAACCCGGCTTCTCACTGGTCTGCGCCCTATCCCCTCCCCCAGCCCCTTGCTGGTGCCCCTGCCTCCACTCCTGCCTCCCACCCACCCCGTTTACTCCCAGCACAGCAGCTGTGAGAGGGAGCCATTGAAAACCCGTCAGACCCTGTCTCTGCTCTGCTCAAGACCCTCAGGTGGCCCTCTGCTTTTCAAGGTCAGAGCAGTGTTGACACCAGCCCGCAAGGCCCTTGGCGATCTGCCCCCTCCCTTGGTGACCCCATCCTGTATCACATCTCCCTCACTCTACTCCAACCACAACACCTTCTCACTGTTCCTTGAACTTATCACGCACATTCCTACCTTGGGATCTTTGCACCTGCTATCTCCTTTGCTGGAATGCTCTTCCCCCAGGTACCTGGGTAGGCTAGTCCTCATTTATTGCAGCTCACGTTTACCTTCTTTTTTTTATAAAAAATTTTTTTCGTGTTTATTCAATTTTTGAGAGAGAGAGAGAGAGCGCGCGTGCACGCAAGTTGGGGAGGGGCAGAGAGAAAGGGAGACAGAATCCGAAGCAGGCTCCAGGCTCTGAGCTGTCAGCACAGAGCCCGACGCGGTGCTCGAACCCACGAACCGCGAGATCATAACCTGAGTGGGATGCTTAACTGACTGAGCCACCCAAGTGTCCCATGTTACCTTCTTAAAGGGCCATTCCCGACCTGCTTGTAGAAAATGGCATCGCCTACTCCTATCCCCAGCTCTGATTACCTCCCCCTCTGATTTTTCCCCCATCCTTCTTTTTTCTTTTCTTTTCTTTTTTCTTTTCTTTTCTTTTTTCTTCTTCTTCTTCTTCTTCTTCTTGTTAATTCACTCTCTATCTCCAGGAGAAGGTGAGTTCCCCGACTCAGAAAGCCCCACCTGTAGTTTCTGTCACCCGTTCTGGATGGGGTCGTGAGTGAGCTTGACTGGAATAAGCCATGCAGGAGACAGGAAGCACCTGTCAAATGTGCCACCAGGTGACGCCAGATAGACTTGTTGACATTCCGTTGATCACCCACCCACGGCGGACTTAGTGTGACCAAACCATCCCCTGGTGAGAAGGACCGTGGGATGCCTTGGTGCCAGCCGCGCAGCCGTGGACAGGTGACCACCTCTTCAGCCTCAGCTGCCCTACCTGTAAGCCAGGTTAACAATAGACCTACCTCCAGGCAGTAGGGGGAGGACAGATGGAATGAGGCCCAGCATGGCGCCCAGCATGTATGTAGTCAGTATTCAGGGGATGTCTCCAGGTAATTCGGCACAGCACTATGGGACCCTTTCCACACGACAGCCCCTCCCCTCCACACCAGGGAACCCGCCAGACCTGTATTTGCATCCTGCCTGCATTCTTACACTGGGTGCCCTGAGCCAGTGCCGTGCCTCCTCGGGCCTCAGTCGTCCCATCTGCAAAGTGGGCCTAATAAGGCCACCCTCACAGGGTCCTGTGGGGGAAGGGAGCACTCTTTAATGGTGACTTCGGGTGATCTTAATGTTTCCCATTTCTTCTAGTTTCCTTCTAGGACATCTTCCCTACTTTTGGAAAAAGGATGAGGTTTGTGGCCGCATGCTCCAAGATGTGTTTTTGGATTGGTGGGTCCTAATTGTCATTTGTTGCCCTTACTCCAGCCCAGGTCCCTCATGGGGCAGCCCCACCCCTTCCCCAGGCCAGCACACACACTCCCGCCTCCCCGGCCAGGTCACTCCCACCCCCGAAGTCCCTCCCCTGAGTGCAGAGGCAGAGGAGGCTGGTTCAGAGGGCAACCTCTGCCTTTGGCAGCTGTGTGACCTGAGACCAGACATCAGAAACTCTGAGCCTCAGTGTCCTTGTCTGTAAGCTGGGTGGGGGGTGTGACTCAGTAACAGTCCTTGTACGTGGTGGTGCTTCGCACTTTCCAAAGCATTTCAAAGACATGATATCGCTTGATTCCCAGCAAAATCTTTTGGGTCAAAGGAGGAGTGTAGCGACCCTATTTCATGGGTTTGAAAACTGAGACCCAGTGTGGGATGTGACTCGGCAGTGAGTCCGTGTTAAGCCCCTCCTGGGATGGGACACCCTGATCCTCCCGCTGGGTGGTGATGATATTCACATCTCTGGTCGTTGACAGCCTCCTTTGGGTCATTTTGGTTTCCAGGGCTAAGAAGTACGGACCCGTCGTGCGGGTCAACGTCTTCCACAAAACCTCAGTCATCGTCACGAGCCCCGAGTCGGTCAAGGTAGGAGGCAGAGCAGTTTCTATGGGGAGAGCCCTTCCCTTCCCTTCCCTGGGTTGGGGCACAAAACTCGACCCCAGAGGCTGTAAGAGAAATGTCTCAGAGTCACCAGCACTCGGGCTCATTTCCCAAGGATCCAAAAGTCGGTGGCATCTTTCTCTCTGAACACCCACCATTTGGGAGTTTTGCCCAAGTGATGTGCACACGTTTAGCTAGCTCACCCCTCTTAGCCTTGGTTCCTTCATCTTCGAGGTGGGATCATAACCCCTCTGTCTCAGGGCTACCATGAGATTTCAATATCAATTGATTCATTTAACAAATGTTTATATCAACACATATTTATTTAACAAGCAAAGGGGCAAAAGATACTTAAACATGTACTTCTTTACTTCGCAATTATGAACCCATTTAATCCTCACGGGGGTAGAGACTGTTATCAGTCCCCATTTTAGAGATCAGGAAACTGAGACGGTCAGCACTGATTGGTCTGGACTACGTGGAGGGCGGTGCCTGCGATCTGGGGACTAAGAATGGCCCTCAGATCGTTTACCTTGGACTTGGCTGACGTGGGCTCAAGTCTAGGCTCTGTCACCACTCTGGGCCTCAGTTTCCTCATGTGTAAAATAGGGATGATGCCTCTTACAGGTGGCAAAATAGCATGTTTGAGCCATCTAGCCCATGCCTGGCACAGAGCAGTTGCTCAATAAATGATGGTGCTCTTTTTCTCACAGTGGGTACTCAGCAGAGTGAGCCTTGGCATGACAGGGAGAAGATGCAACTTAGGGTCCAGATCAGGAGAAAAGCCGAACAACCATGGTGTCTCTAAAAGGATGTAACAAATACTTTTTTTGTAAAGCTTAATTTTAAGTGTAGACACAGTTTAAGATTTTTAGGGGCACCTGGGTCTCTTAATTGATTAAGCATCTGACTTGTGATGTCACAATCTCACAGTTTGTGGGTTCGAGCCCCACGTCGGGCTCTGTGCTGACAGCTCGGAGCCTGGAGCCTGTTTTGGATTCTGTGGCTCCCTCTCTCTCTGTCCCTCTCCTGCTCTCTCTCTCTCTCTCTCCAAAATAATAAATAAACGTTAAAAAAAATTTTTAAAGATTTTTAAAGCATGCTACCAAAAGCCATACACAAAGACCTTCATGATGCTCAATGAGAAAAGTTGAACAATATATATTAATATGATGCATTGCATGGATTACTTTTCAAGTGTTAAACCAACCTTGCATTCCAGCTCTCATGATACAATTTGCTCATCTTCTAAGAGTTTTTGTTTTTATACTTGTTTGGGGATCAGATTAATAGGCTTCACAAGATGAGTTGGGAAATGTCCCCTCTCCTTTATTTTTCTGAAGGAGTTTCTATGGGGTGGTGTTATTCCTTCCTTTAATGTTTGATAGGATTCACCAGTGAAGCCATCTGGGCCTGGCATTTTCTCTGATGGAAGTGCTTTTTGTTTGTTTTAATTACTCAATTTATTTAATTGATTTATGACCATTCAGAGTTGCTATTTTTCTTGGGTTTGGTAATTTATGTCTTTATTTATTTATTTATTTATTTAGAGACAGAGACAGCTCAAGTTGGGGAGGGACAGAGAGAGAGGGAGAGAGAGAGAATCCCAGACAGGTTCTGTGATTCAGTGCAGAGCCAGATGAGGGGCTTAAACCCACAAAGCTGCGAGATCATGGCCTGAGCTGAACCCATCCAGGCACCCCTGTAATTTGTGTCTTTCAAGGAATTTGCCCATTTCATCTAATTAAAATTCTTGGTATCAAGTTGTCCATAATATTTATTGATTTCCTTTTTCATGTCTCCTGGATCTGTGGCGATATCCCTTCTTTCATTCCTACAAATAATTTGGGCTTTCTTTTATTTTCTTAATCAAGCTAGCAAAAGGTTTATCAATTTTATTTATCTTTTCAAAGAACCAGCTTTTGGGTTTATTGCAATTCTCCATTGTTTGTCCATTTTCTACTTTATTGATTTCTGCTCTTTATTATTTCCTTCCTCTATTCGTTTAGGGTTTAATTTATTCTTGTTCAAATTTTTAAGGTGGGAGTTTAGAAAATTGATTTTAGACCTGTTTCTTTTCTAATATAAGCATTTAAATCTATACATTTCCTTATAAATACTACGTTAGGGACAAATGTACCACACATTTCAATATGTCGTGCTTCTTTTTTCATTCAGTTCAAAATATTTTCTAACTTCCCTTGTGATTTCTTCTTTGAATCAGGGATTATTTATATGCATATTGTTCACTTTCTAAATATTATGATATTTACAAATAAATTTCTGTTATTGATTTCTAATTTTATTCTGTAAGGGCAGATGAAATACTTTTCATGATTTCAATCCACATAAAAAAATTGAAGCTTGTTTGATGACCTAGCACATGGTCTATCTTGGTGAATGTCCATGAGTACTTCAAAAGAATGAATATTCTGTAATTGTTGAATGGAATATTTCAGAAATGTCAACTAGATCAAGTTGGTTGATAGTGTTATTCATATCTTTTAAGTCCTCACTAATTTTCTGCATACTTGTTCTAGCAATTATTCTGAGAGGAATGTCAAACTCTCCAACCACAATCATGGGTTTTTCTATTTCTACTTTAGGTTGTACCGATTTTGCTTTATGTATTTTGAAGTTCTGTTATTAGGTGTGTACACATTTAGGATTAATATGTCTTTGTGATGAATTGTGTGATTTATTTTTAGAAATGTCCCCTTTATCCTTGGTAATATTCCATTTCCTGAAGGATATTTTGTCTGGTGTTAATATAGCCACTCCAGCTATCTTCTGCTTAGTGTTGCTTGGTATATCTTTTTACCATCCTTTTACTTTTAACCTATCTGGGTTTTTAGATTTAAAGTGGGTTTCCTATAGATAGCATATAGTCTGGTCTGGTTGCTTTATACTGTCTGACAATCTCTGCCTTTTAACTGGAGTGCTTAGGTCATTTACGTTGAATGTAATTATTGATATGGTTGGGTTTAAATCTACCACGTGGCTGTTTTTCCTCTGTCCTGTTGTTCATTCCCCTCTCTGCCTTTCCTGCCTTCTTTTGGATTGAGTATGTTTTAGTATTCCACTTTATCTCCACTATTTGATTATTGGCTCTCTTTCTTTCTCTCTTAGTGGTTGTCCTAGGGTTTATAGTATAATCTTTAACTTATATCAATCTACTATTTTATCTCTGTCTGCTTTTAAGGTTTTCTCTTTATCACTGGTTTCAGAAATTTGATTATGATCTGCCTTCATGTACCTTTTCTTGTTGTTAATTCTATGTAGGAGTCTTTGCACTTCCTGGATATGTGGGTTCCTTGACCACATTTGCAATACTTATAATAAATGTGTTAAAGTTCTTTTCTGCAAATTCCATCATCTCTATTATTTCTGAGCCTGGTTATAGGTAGATCTTTCTGCTCTTTGACGTGTCTAGTGATTTTATGTTGGCCCCTGGACATTGTGCATTGTACACTGTTGAGTTCTCAGTTTTGTTTTATTCCTTTAAAGAGTGCTGGAATTCATTCTGGCAGATGGTAAAGTTATTTGTGTAGATCAGTCTGATCCTTTCCAGGTTTGCTTTGAGGCTTTTGTAGGGTTTATTTAGGGTTGGCTTTTACTCTAGAACTAGTTAAGCCTCACTACCAAGGAGTGACTCTTTCTTCTGGGGGCCGCTAATAAAGGGCTTATGTCTGAAGTTTACCTCTGGCCAGTGGGAACTTTAACAGTTCTTGGCCTGTGTAAGCTCTGAGAACTCTTCAGCCTGTAGTTACTCGGTAATTCTCCTTGTCCCAAAAGTTGTTTTTAACTCAGCTTTGTGTCCATGGTGCATGTACACAGGCTGGTATTCATTCGAAGATGTAGGGGATCCCTATGCAGATTTCTGCACAGGAGCTCTTTCTCTACATGGCTCCCTCCCCTCAGGTCCTCTGCCATACAAGTTCTAGCCTCCTCTTGTATGTCTGGACTCTGATCTGTCTCATCAAATTGGAAAGCCTACGGGGCTATATTTGAGTTTCATCTTTTAGTGCCTTTATCCTGAAATTGCAGAAAGCTAGAGTAATCTTCGGTCATAGGTCTCATATCTTTTTTTTTTTTTCCTTTTCCTTCTTTTAGGATTCACAATCCTGCACTTCCTGTTGCTCAGTGTCTGAAAACAGACATTTCATGCATTATGCCTATTTTTCTGATTACTTATGGCAGGAGGACAAGTCCCCAGCAGTTATCCCTTAGTGGGCAGAAGTGTGCTGCCAGTGTGGACAGCAGAGAAGGTGCTGGGGGTGCCCCCATGCACTCCTCACATCCCAGAGCCCAGCTCACTGGGCCTTCAAAGGATCCCCAGCCCCAGAGACAACAGGCATGGGGACCCTTGACTTTGGGGGCACCTGATTAGAGCCTGTGTTGAGGCTGCTGTGCCTCAGTGTGGGGACTCCTCACTTTAGGTTGGGAGGGTTGGTCCAGACCTTGGACAATTTAGGAATGTTTGAGAGGGACCTGGGAGGTGGGTCTTTACTGCCATGGGGATGGGGCCTGCAGGCATGGGTAGTGAGGAAAGTTCGTTTACAAATGACAGTGTTTGGGTGGGGGTGGGGTTCTCAGGATGTGGCTCATGCCCCAAGGTCAGCCATTTTGGGGGGTTCCTTTTAGCTAAAAGATTGATATTAGATCCCTGAGCTAAGCTCCCAGATACCAGAAGCCCCTGGATTCATGTACAATGGAGATACCATCTTCCTGCTTCCCAGTGCCCACAGGCTGAAGCTCAGGGTGCCAGAAGGCAGGCCTCTGGGATCCAGCCCCCGCTCATGCCCATCCCTACCTCTCATTCTGCCTGAATGCAGCAAGTGGCCTGGGCTTCCCCTGGCTGGATCACAGCCTTCTCTTCCCTCTCTGCCATGGCAAATTGCTGGGATTCAAATCCTGTTTCCACCATTCACCATGTGTGTGACCTTGGGCTAGTTTTAAATCTCAGTTTCTCTGGGGCGCCTGGGTGGCGCAGTCGGTTAAGCATCCGACTTCAGCCAGGTCACGATCTCGCGGTCCGTGAGTTCAAGCCCCGCGTCAGGCTCTGGGCTGATGGCTTGGAGCCTGGAGCCTGTTTCCGATTCTGTGTCTCCCTCTCTCTCTGCCCCTCCCCCGTTCATGCTCTGTCTCTCTCTGTCCCAAAAATAAATAAAAACGTTGAAATCTCAGTTTCTCCATCATATGTAAGATGAGCATAAACACAGCACCCACATCTTAGGATTGACCGAGCACTAAATGAGCTACAGGTGCTGTTGTGCACCTGACATTTACGGGGCACGTGCTGTGTGACAGGCACTTTTCTCAGCACTTTTCAAGTAGAACAAATTTACCCATTGCAGCAACCTCCCCAGAATAACTTGCCTGTGGTCATGAAGTGAGTCCAGGGCAAAGCCAAGATGGTGAGCGCGGATCCAAATTCAAGCCAGCTGACTCCATGGCCTGAGCTGTTAACCACTGGGCTATGCTGGCTCAAGAGCCATCAGCTAATGTTATTATTGCTACCATCCGGCTTGTGGCGAGGCAAGTTGGTCCTTCCTCCAGGAAGCCTTCCTTGGCTTCCATGGCTGGGTTGGCACTAACAGCCCCTGAACCTGTGCCAAGTGTGTCTCCTGTGTCCCAGAAGCCCTCCCTCCGGGCTTCTCCCCTTCCCTATTCTGGTTTCAGAGCAGCACCTGCATTTTCTTGTTCTCACTGCTTTAGAAGGTGGTGCGGTACAAGATCTGTGCATGGGCATGGAAGTGAGGACCCCCCACAATGCCACTCCAGCTGAGTGGCCACAGGAATATCACTTCACCCCTCTCTGCCCCACTTTCCTCACCCCCAAGCAAGATGCTATTGCTTGAAGACAGGACTTCTGGAAGGTTAGGTGGGATTGCACGGAATGAGGTGTTCACACCACAACTGGCACCCGGTCAGTGGTGATTGTTGGGGCGTGTTTCACAAGAGTCCAGAAAACTGCTGAATCCTTTGCTTCGTCTCATGGGTACATGAGCTCACGTTGGCTTTTTGGGGATGTTTAGAAGTTCCTGATGTCAACCAAGTACAACAAGGACTCCAAGATGTACCATGCAATCCAGACCGTGTTTGGCGAGAGGTAAGGCATGCGGAGGGGCTGGGGGAGAGGCCAGGAATGCCTCTGGCTGCAAGCAGACAGCCCATGGGGCCCAGGGCATTGGGTGTAGCATGAAGACCAAGGCCCTGGCTATCAGTCACACCACAGGTGCCCCATAAATGGTGGCTGCTGCTCTCGTCATTATCACCTCCCTTCTCCTCTTTCCCCTGTGGATAGCAGGCGGGAGTGTGGGGGTTGCAAGGTTGGTGCACATGATCACCCCCATTTCTTTTGTATTTCTTTTATTTTTTATTTTTGGTAAAATTCACAAAATTCTTCATTTTAACCACATTGGGCTTACAATTCAGTGGCATTTGGTCCATTCACAGTGTGGTGTAACCATCACCACTGTGTAGTTCCGGAATATTTCCATCATCCCCAAAGCTGACCCTGTCCCCATCAAGCCATCGGTCCCCCTGTCCCTTCCTGTTTCTCACATCAAGCATTTGTCTCCCCCAGACTGTTTGGCCAAGGTTTGGTGTCAGAATGTGACTATGAGCGCTGGCACAAGCAACGCAGGGTCATGGACTTAGCCTTCAGCCGCAGGTGAGTGTATCCAAGAAGGCGGGTCTTGGGAAAAGAGAGGTCTTCACCGGAGGGGGCCTCGCCCAGGCTGAAGGTAGAGGGGAGAGCCAGGCAGGCTGCTGGGGGGACAAGGGGCTAGCCATCAAGGGCTGAGTAACACTGATGCCTGGGGATGGGGTCTTTTTCCCCCCAAGAACTTCCCTGCTCAGACCTCATCACTCCTCCTCTGGCTTTTTATTTTCCTTATTAGCGTTCTCATTGTTAGTAACATTTTATTTTTTAATAACTTTTTATTTATTTATTTATTTTTGAGAGAGAGAGAGAGAGAGAGAGAGAGTATGATATGAGTGGGGGAGGGGCAGAGAGTGAGGGAGACAGAGGATCTGAAGTGGGCTCCCCGCTGACACAGCCCCCATATGGGTCTCAAACTCACAAACTGCAGGATCGTGACCTGAACCAAAATCAGATGTTCAACTGACTGAGCCACACAGGTGCCCCTAAATAACTTTTATTGAGATGGGGTTTTTATAACATATATTTTCCCTACTTATCCACAAAATGGAACAACCATCACCACAGTCAAATTTAGCACATGTTCATCACCCCAAAAAGCAGGCACTCCCCATTTCCCCTCAATGGGCTCAGCCCTGGGCAACCATTAATTTATTTTTCATTTCTATGGATTTTCGTATTCCAGACATTTCTTGTAAATGGACTCATACAACATTTCTTTTGTGTCTGGCTTCTCTCACTCAGAGAGAAGGTTTTCAAGGTTCATCCATGCTAAAGCCTCTTTCAGAACTTCACTTTTTAAATTGCCAAATGAAATTCCATTGTATGGACATACCACATTTTGCTTGTCTATTCATCAGCTGGTAGACATTTGCGATGTTTCCAATCTTGGCTGTTTCAAATAATGCTGCCATGAACATTTGTGTACAAGCTTTTGTGTAGGTGTATGTTTTCACTTCTCTTGAGTGTGTACATACCTAGGGATGGGATTGCCAGGTCATAGGGGAACTCTGTGCTTAACATTTTGAGGAAGGTTATCTTTTAGTTGGATATAATTTCAAATTTACAGAAAAATTTCCAGAACAGTCTAAGCTACTTCTATGTATCTTTTACCCAGGTTCGCTTATTGTTTATTGTTTAAATCACCATTTGTTTTATCATTTCTTCTGGATGTGCATATATAAACATATTTATCATTCTTTGTGTGTGTGTGTGTGTGTATATTTACAATTTTTTAATATAGTGTACTTTTAAAACCATTTGAGAGCAAGTTAGAGACACTGTGATCCCTTCCCTTAAATACTTATTTCCTAAAAACGTGGACATTATTTTGGATGTCAGTTATCAAAATGAGGAGATTTAACATTAATCCAATACAGTTATCTAATCTACAATCCGCATTCGAGTCTTGTCATTGTCCTTGTCATTATAGCTATTTTTTTCCTTGTCTGAGGTCCAACCCCGGATCACAGGTTACACTTAGTTCCCACATCTCATAAGCCTCCTTTGTGCTGGAACAGATCTTTGTCTTTCCGTGACTTCCCTGATTTTAAGATTACAGGCCAGTTTTGTAGAACGTCCATCAATTTTGTGTGTCTCAGGTTATGCCTTTTTTGGCAGGAATGGCACAGAACTGGTGTTGTGTCCTCAGGGCATCATATTAGGAGACCTGCGTTGTTGACCTGCCTCATTGCAGGAGATGTTAACTTCACTCCCTTGTCAGAGACAGCGTCCTCCAGGTTTTTCCACCATTAAGTTACTAGTTAGTGCATAATCTGTGGTTGACTATATCTGACTATATATACATAATCACATAGACTTTCATCACAACCTCCCTGGCCTCCCTACCTCCTCCAATGCATCCACCTCACCACCCCTGGGGAGATCTTGCTAAAATTCACATCACTTTCCTATCCTGAAGCCTTCAAAGGCTCCCTATCACATGAAAGATGAAGGTCAGATTTCACCCACCCCCAGTCTGGCCTCCAGACCCCTCCAGCCTTTGTACCCTCTTTCCTCCATCTTTTGGGACATCTGGGCTCTTTCTGGCATCTCTGCCTATGTCCTTGCCTTTCTCTCTGCCTTGTGTGCTCCCCTGCAAAATTCCTGTGATTCCTTTGATACCCAGCTAAGATGTCACTGTTAGGGAGCCGTGGTCCCTGATCCTCTGAGGCTGAGTTTATGCCTCCAGCATGGCTCCTGTCACACCCACTGCAATGATTCTCATTCAGCCCACCTTCGCCACCAGACTGTGGGCAGAAGGCAGAAGACGCACCCTGTCCCTGGACTCCTGCGCTCAGCACAGCACCTGGCCCTTTGTGAACTCTCCGGGAAGTCCATAGCGTGAATGAAAATATGAGTGAAATAATGAATTGGGATAGTCTTGCCCTCACTGGAAAGTTGCCAGGAGTGAGAATGAGGAGGAACAGACTAGAAAGAGGCCTTCAATTAATACATTCTTGTGCCAAGAGCCAGGGTTACAAGAGCCAGCCAAGGTGATATAGCTGCTGCCCGCAGGAAGCTTTGAGGCTATAGATTCTAACCAGCTGACTTCCTGCAGCGGTCATGACATTAATACCAGCATCTCTGTCTTGGTGAACCATCCCCAGCACGTAGGACCTCACATTCGAACAGCACTTTGTGTTTTATTAAGAGCTTTCATAGGCGTTTTTATTCAAAGATTTTTAAATTGTGTTAAGATACACATACCGTCTGGCTCATTTTTATGTGCACAGTCCATGGCATCAAGTATGTTCACGCTGTTGGGCTGATGTCACCACACAATTTTATTTGTGTCTCACAATAAGGTAATCATCTAAGAGATGGCTGTTTTATTAGAAAGGCAATGTTCACAAAGTTGTATGAAGAAGCTCTGGGAGCCCACTTGGTTGTGTTTGTGAACGTGGTAGAGTTCTTGGTGAATCCGCCTTCACCGGTGAGAAAATAGAACCCTCTGGTGAGTGTCCTCTCCAGCCATTATCTACGCAGAACATCATCATATACTCTTAATAAAATCATGACCATAAATTGCCAGTTTCTGCTTTTCTAGATTACTACTTTTACTGGAAGGCCTTGGTCTCAACCATTTCAATAAAAACAAAACAAAACAGGGGCGCCTGGGTGGCGCAGTCGGTTAAGCGTCCGACTTCAGCCAGGTCACGATCTCGCGGCCCGGGAGTTCGAGCCCCGCGTCGGGCTCTGGGCTGATGGCTCGGAGCCTGGAGCCTGTTTCCGATTCTGTGTCTCCCTCTCTCTCTGCCCCTCCCCCGTTCATGCTCTGTCTCTCTCTCTGTCCCAAAAATAAATAAACGTTGAAAAAAAAATTAAAAAAACAAAAAACAAAAAACAAACAAAACAAGGGGGTTGGGATTTTACCATACTACAAACACTCCAGCCCAACATTTTATATCTGTCACGTCCACAAGAGATTCAGTGGTAGTGTGACAGTCAGCCATGCGCCACCCAAACAGTCAACCTTTTAAAAAAAGACAACTACAAATAATCTCACGTATAAATATATACTTGCAAAACCATGTAAGTGTCCTGGAGAAGTCGACTAGCTACGGAAGCACGTATAGGGGCTACTTGAGGCTTTAAGAGACATTTTCCTGGGAAGGTGGCTTTCGGGTATCCATCTGGAGAGCGGGCAGGTGTGCGAGTAGTAACAGGGCCTAGGGATGGAGGGTGGGAGGACAGAGACCCCCAGCAGAGGGGACAGCATGTGCAAAGACCCTGAGGTGGGAAGGATCCTTGTGCTGCGGAAGCACTAAAAGGCCATGGTAACAGGAGACAGAGCTGCAGGTGGGCATCAACGTGACAAACTCCCTCTGTGTCCACGTAAGGATGTTCCCCACACTGTTCAGAGTGACAGGTGCCTTGGAGCGTTTTCGGTTGGCAAGGGACTGGAGCAGAGTGGTGCCTTCAGTAGAGGCCGCGGAGGGTGAACCCTGCAGGTGGCTGGGTGGGGGCTGGGCAGCAGTGAGCAAGAATGCTGGGGCCCCACGGAGCCGGGAGCCAGGGCAGGACCGGTGGACGGGCAATGAAGAGCGATTTTCTTTCCTGATTAAAAATTCCCCTTCCTCCCATTTTCTCTAAGAACCTCTTATTTGGAAACCATTTCAAATTTCTGAATAAGTTTCAAGAATAAGAATAGGACAAAGAGGGGCGTCTGGGTGGCTCCGTCAGTTAAGCATCTGACTCTTGGTTTTGGCTCAGGTTATGACCTCGCGGTTCGTGAGATCGAGTCCCATGTCGGGCTCTGCGCTGACAGCACGGAGCCTGCTTGGGATTCTCTCTCTGCCCCTCCCCTGCTCAAGCTCGTGCTCTCTGTCTCAAAATAAATAAATAAACTTAAAAACAATTAAAAAAAGAAAGAGGCGCCTGGGTGGCTCAGTCGGTTGAGCGTCCGACTTCGGCTCAGGTCATGATCTCGCGGTCCGTGAGTTTGAGCCCCACGTCGGGCTCTGTGCTGACAGCTCAGAGCCTGGAGCCTGCTTCAGATTCTGTGTCTCCCTCTCTCTCTGACCCTCCCCCGTTCACGCTCTGTCTCTCTCTGTCTCAAAAGTAAATAAACGTTAAAAAAAAATAAAAAAAAAGAAAGAAAGAATAAGAGAAATAACACCCCCTACCCTTTACCCAGATTGGTAACATCAAAAATCACTTCTGATTACAAAAGCAACAGGTTTTCTTAGTAAAAGTTCAGAAACATGTAATGCACCAAGAAACAACCTCCCTTCTCTCCCTTCCTCGGGGTCACCATCTCTTGTGAGTTTGGAGCGTGTCCTTCCATACTTCTCCCTAGGCTCTGTGTTCGGGTGATGAGCCGGGGTAGCTGTCCCCGGGCCAGGAGTGCTGTGGGTAGGGAGTTCTGGGTCTGAGGACTCATTTCCATGCAGAGTTGGGGGCTGTGATTGCTCAGGGACAGGGAATGAAATGGGAAAGCAGGCTGCAGGTGGCGACCGGGACAGGGCAGGTGAGGAGAGTGGGCGGTGCGAGCAGAGGGGTCCATGGCTGGGACCCCAGTGAGCCCGTCCTCAGCTGCAGGGGGCGCCCAGAGGCCTCGCTTCCCTTCCCACCCTGTGTCGCCTGGAGTCCCTCCACTGCCACGATCAATGGAGGTCAGAGTTGAGGGGCCCCGTGGCAAACGCCCCGTGGAATCATCCAGGCAAAGGCAAAGGGACAGCGTTCGTCCTGAGGGGGATGGCGAAGCCCCAGGGCTTGGCTTGATGACTGCAACCCCAACCTGGGAGCCAGGCCTCAAGGGACGGCCACCTCCACTCTGCCCACTGGTCCCCCCACATAGAGGGGCCGCGGGATGACTGGGCTGGTCCTGGAGGCCCCTGACAGCTGTGCTCTTTCCCCAGCTCCCTGGTCAGCTTGATGGAAACGTTCAACGAGAAGGCGGAGCAGCTGGTGGAGATTCTGGAGGCCAAGGCAGATGGGCAGACCCCAGTGTCCATGCAGGACATGCTGACCTGCACCACCATGGACATCCTGGCCAAGGTGACCGGAGCACGGCGGGCCCCGGGAGGGGGCGGTGCCACCCGGGGCCCACCACTGCTCCTCCCTCTGTCTTCCCTTTCCTTGCGCTCGCCCTCCCTCCTGCTCCCCCAGCATCGGCCCCTTCTCTGGGTGGGGAGCCCCCTGTCTCCTCGAACATTCGAGACCACAGCAACGAATGCGCTCTCCAGACGCCGGACGCCGAAAGGTGTGGGGACCGGCCTGTGTCTGGTCAGTGGCAGGAGCAGGATTGGGTCTCAGGGCTGCCTGGCTCCCGGCTCGAAGCCTACCTCCCCCTCGGCGCCTGCCCTGGGTCTGGCTTGGCTCTGCACCTGGCAGGCTCAGCGGTGGCCCAGGGACCCCCAACACGGTTAGGCAGCCCTGGCGGCTGGAGTACAGGCACAGTGAGTCATTGTCGCTCTACAGCTCACTGGGAGGCTGGGTGCAGAGGGGCCACCAAGGAAGGCTGCATTTCAGGGCAAATGCATTTGTCATGGAAGGAAGCCAAGGGTGGTGGGGTGGCTACTGTGCCCCGTAGTCGTCACCGCATCCCACGGGGTTGGAGTCGTCATGGGTCAGGGCCCATGCCGCCTGCACATGAACCCTTGGTGCAGGGCCTGGGTCTCTAGCTGAACGGCCCCAGGCTCCATGCTGGGTCTTCCAGTCCTCCCCCCCCCCCCCCCCAGGGATGACCTCGGCCCCCTCTCTCCCCCAGGCAGCTTTTGGGATGGAGACAGGCATGCTGCTGGGCGCCCAGAAGCCTCTGTCCCGGAAGGTGAAACTGATCCTGGAGGGCATCACTGCATCTCGAAACACTCTGGCGAAGGTAACATCTCCACACCCCCTCTGAGGACCAGCCACCATAGCTCTGTGCTAATTTGCCAGAGCACCCCCTCCAGGGACCTTTTTCCAGAATGGGTTTGGAGTTCTGGTGTGACCCAAGTGACTTCCGCATCAGTTAGGATCTGCGTAGATCGCCGCAAGGAGAGACTCAAACTCAAGGTGGTTTGAGTAAATCGGGAGTCTGTCTTTCTCTCACGTAAAATGACCCTGAGGCAGGCAATCCAGGATGGCTGCGATAGCGCCCCAATGTCAGATGTTTGTGGAATTTTCTAGCTTTCTGTTCCACTGTCCCCAGCACATCACCTCATTGTTATTAAGATGGCTGCGGCAGCTCCAGCCATCACTTCCTTGTTCCAGGCATGAAGGAGGGAGAAGGGAGAAAGGTGGTACTCGAATGGATTCCCAGACAGATGCCCAGGGCCCTTTCCTGTTCCCTGGGACTTCAGCCTCTGGGCTTGGAGCCCCCTGATGCCACCCCATCTTTTTCAGCAGTTGATTCCCTCTGGCCGTGGCTTCCTCCTTCCACGCGGTCCTAGCCACCTGCCCCCTTCAGGGGTCCCTTGTTACTTGCCGGTGCGATGTGGCTCTTTCAAGGCATCTTTCCCATCCTATCTAGGGATTTGGAGCAGGAAGGGGAAGTCGATGCTTAGGCTCAGCCTGCCACCTTGGTCTAGTCTCCTTGGCTGCTTTATCTTTTCTAGAATTTTCTCACAATCTTCCCGCCTCCCAGCTTGCCAGTGCTGCTGTGGGTCTCTAAAGTCGTTTCGGAGCTGGGGGAGCGGGAGAGGGAGACGCGCGTGCTCGGTTGGCGCCCCGAGCGGGAGCTCTCTCGCTCAGTTCATGCCAGGGAAGTGGAAGAAACTGCGAGAGATCCGGGAAAGCGTTCGCTTCCTGCGCCAGGTTGGCAAGGACTGGGTCCAGTGCCGCCGGGAGGCCCTGAAGCGGGGGGAGGACGTCCCTGCCGACATCCTCACACAGATCCTCAAAGGTTCGAGGGCGCCCGCGGGGACCTTGGGAGGGCCGGGCATCAGGGTGCCACCCGTCAGGGTGACTGATCACCCCTGACTCCAGGTCTGGCTTCTGGGGACAAGGGCGTTTGGTTCTCTGCTGAGCCATGGGGAAAGGGGGCGAGGGGCGTGAGTGTCACCCTGACACCCTCCTTGTCTTCCAGCTGAAGAGGGGGCCCAGGACGATGAGATCCTGCTGGACAACTTCGTCACCTTCTTCATTGCTGGTTGGTAGCTCCAGTGGCGACCGGGGGCTCAGGGCTTTGCAGAAATGGTGGGAACCAGGCGTCCCCCAAACTCTGACTCTGGGAGATTTCTCGGGCTGTCTGAGCAGCAAAGTTCTGCCGCAGAATGGAGGGGCTGGGGTAGAGGAACAGAAGGCCTCTCTCTGCTCGAGGAGGTCCAGGAGGCCCCCTCGGCGGCCGCTGACCTGGCAACGCAGCTGGCAACTGTGACAGGTCGTGACACTGCCTTTTGGGGCTCAGGAGAGGTTGACCGTGTGCACTCAAGGCTCCATCCCGCTCAGAATTTGTGGGGCAGAGGCCTTTATTAGACCAGCGCAAAAAGACACCCCAAGCAACTTCATTCCTTTGCTCGTGAGCTATTTCTTGAGCATCTTTCTTTATCTAGAAAACTCCTCCTTCGGCGATCCCTTGAGTGCCTCCTCCTCCTCCGGGAAGCCCTCAGTGATTGCCCAACTGCATCGGGCTCCCAGTTCGGAGCTCTGCATGGTGCCCAGAGCTCTTCTCTGCCCCCAGGACTCACAGGGTTACTCCACGGACTTATCTGTGGCGATTCTAGAAGGTTCATCTTCCTCACCGGGTTGCATGCTCGGTGTAAGCCAGGGGTTATGCCCTGCTCCCTGTGTGTTCCCGGGGTCCAGTGCAGCACGGATGCGTACAGAGTGGATGAAATGAGTGAACAAATGCACGAACGCTGGGCACAAAAGACAGAGGCGGGCGGACAAGACGAGGGACAGTTCATGGTCTGAGGGTGGAGGTGGACAGACAGAATGAATTGGGGATTTTGCTGGCCAGTGGATTTCCGGAGGCGGGTGCATGCACCCCTGCAAGATGAAAGAGGAGGAAGGCTGTCCTGAGCGGGGATTGGGGGTGGAAGAGGGCCCTCCCAGTGTGGAGCACTGTGGGCACAGATACCCCGGGAGCCCCAGAGCGATGTCCGAGTTGGAGCAGGACTTCAGGGCACTGTTCCCTGCACTTGCCAAAATGCTCGCTGAACGGACAATGGCTGGCCTCATCCTGCAAGCCAGGAACCCAGCTGTTCCTCCTGGGATGTGGCTTCTCCACAGGCCGGCTCTGTGGCCTGGGCCTCAGTTTCCTCATCTCTAAAATGGGGGCCTGGAGGCACTCCCCAGACTTCCCTCCAGCGCTCCAATGAGGGTTTAATGATCTCCCTCTAACCTCACGGCCCACCCCCGCACCTTGCATCCAGACACCGTGGGGCGCAGGTGCGGGACGGCAGGCAGCCTCACTTCCCAGCACCCACTTACTGAAAGGTGTAGGCCCTGCTCTCGAGCCCAGGAGGCCCCGGGCCCCTTGGCTGGCGGTGGGTGCCACCTGGTAAAACCACTTACCCCTTCAGAGGAAATGCACGTAACTCAGGTGGTCCCCTCCCGGGCCAGCCGGGGGGCTTGGACTTGACCGGATGCTGCCAGAACTCAAAAGTGGCCTTCCCGCTCCTGCACACCCCCTGCCGTCTCAGGGGAAGCCACCCACTGCTCTATTCCTCGAAGCTACAAGCACAACCTCTCCAGGCCTCAAGGGTGGCGCCCACCGCCTGGGGACAACACCGGCTGTGGGCTGGACTTGAGCCCCAGGTCCTATCCTGTGGCCTAAGAGACTCGACTCTCAGCCTCAGTTTTGTCTTCTACAAAATGGGATGAATACCCCTCCAGGCCAGGCAAAGCTCAAGGATGGTTGAAGGCAGGAGCTTTTAGAGTGTGAAATCCGGATGCGTGCGGGCAAATGCTGTTTATTGGACGACACTGGCTGGCACAGGGGACGTGGACGGGGGCAGCCAGTCTCCTTCATCTCTGTATACCCGGCTCAGCTGCAGGGTGCAGAAGTGAGGGCCTGAACTGCCACCACGGGCTCAGGGGCTCAGAGGCGGGTGGGCTGGGCCAGCAGCAGCCCCGCAGTCCCGTGTGGAGCCCCACTTTCCTTTCCCGCAGGCCACGAGACCTCTGCCAATCATCTGGCATTCACGGTGATGGAGCTGTCTCGCCAGCCTGAGATCTTGGCAAGGTATGGAGCGGGGAGGCTCGGGGGGTGGGGATAGTGACTCCCCTTGAAGCTGGTGAAGGGGTTGTCTGATGTCTTGTTCCTGGAAGACAACCTGCTCCGGCCCCCCACGGCCGAGCCTCCTCCAATGTGTCCTGCTTCTCTTCACCCCAGGCCCTTTGCACATGCCAGTCCCTCTTCCGGACGCTCCTCTCCCTGCTTTTCTCCTGGAGAACTCTGTCCACCCCCGCAGAAGCCTTCTCATGCCCCTAAAGTAGCCATTCTGCGTTTTCCCCTCCCAGGCTCCTCCCAGCTCGTGAATGCATTTCCTCCTGGGACCATTTGCTTGGAGTCTATTTCGGTCATGAAACTAGAAGCGAGGGACCGTGGTTCTTTTTCCCTCCCCATGCTGCGTTCAGCGCCTGGCCGGCACTGAGGACCTAGCAGAAGTCCAACTAAGTGCTGTAGGAGGGCTTGTCCTCAGCTGGCGAGACAGAGGAGGGGTGCCCGGGAAATGGCATTTGAGCTGGGCCACTGGTTTCCTTGAAGACAAACAGTGAAAGCGCTCGAAAAGCCCCAACAGGCATGGGGGTGGGAGCTCGGGATGGGGGGCGAGCCTTGATTACCCTTCTTAATCAGCAGCGCACAAGGGCGGAGGTGAACGGTCGCTTCAGAATATAAAATAGTTGATTGGGGTTTTAAATACATATATTACAGTAAGGTGGTCATTACAAAAGTTTGGAAAAAGCCAAAATGTTGAAATAATAATAATAATAATAATATAGTAATAATTCCACCACAGGGCCCCACCCCCAGGAGGCAGTTCACGATCAACTACTGAATTTCACCACGTATTTTATCACATCACCTCTTCTCCCGGTCCACTCTTTTTTTTATATTGTCCACACACACACACACAAAACTTGCCATTTTGACCATTTTTTTAAAAACATTTTTGCCTGACGACCCCAATAATTTTTTGTAAGGTCATGTGTCCCCTCACCTTTTATCTTATTTTTTAACAAAGTTTATTTATTTATTTTGAGAGAGAGAGGGAGGAGCAGAGAGAAGAAGGGAGAATCTCAAGTAGGTTCCGCACGGTCAGCACAGAGCCCAACGCGGGGCTCGATCTGACGGTTCGTGAGATCATGACGTGAGCCGAAATCAAGAGTCGGACGCTGAACCGACTGAGTCACCCAGGCGCCCCATTCTGATCGTTTAAGAAATTATTTTTATTGTTTATTTTTGAAAGAGACTGCAAGTAGGAAGGGGCAGAGAGAGAGGGAGACAGATCCGAAGCAGGCTCCAGGCCGTGAGCTGTCCGCACGGATCCCGACGCGGGGCTCGAGCTCACAAACCGTGAGATCACGACCGGAGCCGAAGTCGGACGCTGAACCGACTGAGCCACCTGGGCATCTCTCTTCTGGCCATTTTTAAGCGCACAGTTCGGTGGCGTCACGCACCTTCACGGTGCTCTGCAGTCATCGCCACCCCCATCCCAGAACCTTCCATCACTGCCAACTGAAACTGTCCCCGTGAAACACCAGCCCCCCCCCCCTGGGGGCACCCCCCCCCCCGCCCCCGCCATACTCCTCTCTGTCTCTCTGGATTTAACTCCTCGAGGGACCTCATGTAATTGGAATCATTCGGTAATTGACCTTTCCGTCTGGCTTGTGTCACTTAGCATAATGTCTCCAAGGTTCATCCAGCAGGTGTCAGAACTTCCTTCCTTTTTAAGGCTGAATAGCGGTCCATTGTCCGGATGCCCCACGTTTTGTTCCCCGACGCGGCTGTTGAGGGTCGCTCGGGTGGCTTCCACCCTTTGACTCCTGTGAATAACGCTGCCACGAGCTTGGGTGTGCAAGTATCTGTGAGAACTTGGGTGTGCGAGTATCTGTGAGAGCCTGCTTTCGCTGTGGGGGCTTATAGACCTCCAGAGAAATTGCTGGAGCGCATGCTAATTCCCCATTTCGGTTTCTGCACACCGTTTTACACTGCCACCAAGGGGACACGAGGGCGATGCTTTCTGCACATCCTTGCCAACACCTGTGACTTTCCGCCTCTGGATTACAGCCTTCGGAACGGGCGTGAAGTGGTCCGAATCCACTCTCGGGCCTGCGTCCGAGCCTCACCGCGCACATCGTAAGGCTCGCTCGGCCGGCGTCCCCGCGAGGCTTATTCTGTTTCCGGCTGTCGGCTGCCGTGAACCAGGCTGTGATGCACTTCTCTGTGCAAAGACCTTGTTCTGTGCATTTATTGCCTGCGGCCGGTTCCGAGCGGCGAACAGGGAGGGGGGAGACTGTAAGGCCCTGGAACAGAATTCCTAACTGCTTGGGCATCTTGCTTTGGACGTGATGGTTCCTGGATGTCTTCAACGATGAAGCCGGGGGGCCGTGGGAGGAGGGCTGGGGGGGGGGGGAGGGGAGCTCCGGGCCGCTCTCTTCGCGCTTCCTTCCCTTCCTCCTTCTAAAGACTAATAGGGGGCAGTCGCTCGGTGGGGACGAGCTTGTCTTTGTCTGACCCGACAGGCTGCAGGCCGAGGTGGACGAGGTCATCGGTTCTAAGAGGCACCTCGACTGTGACGACCTGGGGAGGCTGCAGTATCTGTCCCAGGTGTGGGGCAGGAGAGAAGCTTCTGGGCACGTGTGGGTGGTTCGTCAAGCCAGGCCTGCTGCCCCCCTGAACCATTTCCCGTGGGTGTTCTCTAACTTCACCGCCCGTGAGAACGTCCCTGCAGACTGAAAATCATTCCCGTGAGCACCTGTCCCAGACCAATGACATCAGAGTCGCTGGGGCGGGACCGGGCTCTGGGGCTGTAGTTCGGCCAGAGCCCGGAACCTCCTTCTCCTTTGGGGCCTCAGTTCCTCCTTCCGCGACAGCAGGGGTTGGACAAGAACATGAGGCTAACTTTGCAGGGGGTCTGGGACCCAGTCCTGGACGCGGGTGCGCAGTCAGCACTGCGAGCGGGAGCAAGGGTGGGTCTGGGGCACGCCGCCGGCACGTTCTGTGGGGTCTCTGATGTCTCTCCTCGTCTCCCCACGTGGCTCCTGTAGGTTCTCAAAGAGTCGCTGAGGCTGTACCCGCCAGCGTGGGGCACCTTTCGCCTGCTGGAGGAGGAGACCTTGATCGACGGGGTCCGAGTCCCCGGCAACACCCCGCTCCTGGTGCGTACGGGCCCTCTCTGCCCTCCCCCGCCCAGGTGGCCAAGCCCTGAGGTCGGGACATCCGTGGCCCCGTTGTCGCCACTGGGATCTGTCATGAGCTTCACCGTAACCGCGTGAGGACTTTCTTCCTCTTCACCCTGTCCAGTGTGAGGTTACAGCAGGCGATTCTGGAAGGGAGGCGCCCTGTGTACATCTGAGGGTGCTGAGGCTCAGAGAGGTTGGGTCACTTTCCTGAGGTCACACAGCCGGCAGGCAGTGCCCCGTTTCACAGCTGACCCCTCTCCCGCCTCCCCCCACGGAGGGTGACTATTCTCCCCCGCCTCTCCTTTACTGGCCGTTTACACGCTCACTCATTTGTTCCCTCATCAGGTGTCCCTTCATGCACCATGACCTCTCAGAAACCCACCCCCAAACTAGAACTGTGTCACTATCCTGCTTCCCTACGGAAGCAACCACTGTCCTGAATTTTGTGCTTACTAACCTCTCGCCTTTCCGTGTGTGTGTGTGTGTGTGTGTGTGTGTGGACACGTGTCCATCCACACGATAATATGTCCTGGGATTGCTTTGGGACGGCGGGCCCTCACTTCTCTGCCGTGTGTAGACTGCCACCCCGTTATCCATTCTGGGTCAGCAGGCATCTCTGGGGGCTGCCCGATTCCCTGCTCTCCCGAGCACCACGGCTGCCACTCCTGCCCGTGTGGCGGACGCACTGTGCACACGGTGGCGGGAGGGCTGGGTTGTGGGGCATCTCAACGTTCGACTCGGTAAACTAGGGCCAAAGTGGTTTCCGGAACACCCATGCCAACCCAGACGCCCACTAGCTCTGTTCCTTATCCTCCCCAACGCCGACTGTGGTCCGGCTTCTTGGTTTTGCCAATCAAATAAGCGCAGGGAAGGTGTTTCCCTGTGGTCTTGATTTGCAGTTTCCTGGTTACTAGTGAGGCTTGCGGCGCTGTTATCAACGCTGTGCAGAGCTCTCTGTAAAAGTTCATTTAAACAAATTTTTTTAATGTTTATCTATTTCTGAGAGAGACAGTGCAAGTGGGGGAGGGGCAGAGAAATCGAGAGGGAGACATAGAATCCAAAGCAGGCTCCAGGCTCCAAGCTGTCAGCACGGAGCCTGATGCGGGGCTCAAACTCATGAATCATGAGATCGTGACCTGAGCCGAAGTCGGACGCTTAACCGGCTGAGTCTCCCCGGTGCCCCCATCTCTGTAAAAATTCATATATTAATCCTTTGTCAGGTATGCGTGTTGCAAATGTCATCTTTAGATTTGTGGCCTCTCTTTGTTAAAGTGTTTTTCATGATCCAAAGTTCTTAATATTTCAGGCGTCTGTTCTCTTGTTTTGTCTTAGGGAACCCCACCCCCACCCCATCATGAGCTCAGCATAGTCACTTACATCATCTTCTGGCAATATCACAATTTTCTTTTTCAAGTTAAGTCCCTATCTACGTGGAACTGAATTTGTGTATAGCGTGAGGTAGGGATCTGTATTCGTTTTCTGGGGCTGCTATTACAAAGCACCACAGAAGGGGGCGCTTCGCAGTGGAAATGTACTGTCTCACAGTCCTGGAGGCTGGGAGTCCAAGATCAAGGTGTCTGCAAGGCTGATTTCTCCTGAGGCCCCTCTCCTTGGCTTGTAGATGGTCGCCTTCTTGCCTGTCCTCACAGGGTATCTCCTCTGTGTGCGTCTGTGTCCTAATCTCCTCTTCTCATAAGGACACCAGTCATCCTGGAGTAGGGTCCACCCCAATGACTTCATTATAACTTGCCACTTTTTTATTTTTTTAAAAATTAAAAAAAATTTTTTTTGAGAGAGAGAGACACACACACAGAGAATCTGAAGCAGACTCCAGGCTCTGAGCTGTCAGCACAGAGCCAGCCACAGGGCTCGACCTCATGAAACATGAGATCATGACCTGAGCCGAAGTCGGATGTTTAACCCACTGAGCCTTCCAGGCGCCCCGATTGTCGCTTTAAAGAGACTATCTCCAAATACAGTCACATTCTGTGGCTGAGACTTTAAGATAAGGATTTTAGAGGGACAAAATTCAGCCTTCCCCAAGACCTGATTTGTACTTTTACAGAGGAAAACATGTTCTGGTTCTATCTATTGGGCAGCCCTCTCCCCCCTCGAAGCCCTGGCTTTCCCAGGGCTCCGCCATGCCTTCTCCAGCACGTATCAAAGCTTCATGATGTGTGGGTCTTTATTCTGTGTATCTGCTCTTTATTTATTTATTTTTTTTCTAACACCCCAGCACCAATACCACCTGCCTGAATGACCCAGGTGGTGGTTTAGAATGCCTTTATATCTGGCTGAGCAGGCGGGTAGCCATGTGGGCCTTGAGTGGGCAGATCCCAGCTCCAATCCCACCCTGCTCTGGCAGGCTGGCTCACCTCTGGGCCTCAGTGCCCTCCTCATAAGCTGGGGTGATGATACCTGAGTCACAGTTTACTGAGACGAGTTGAAGAACAATGGTCATCACATGTCTGGTAAATATCCCTGGCACACAGTAGGCGCCCTTTGCTGACCTCGGACACCTCTCCACCTTATTATGCTCCCACGGTTCCGGGCCCTTCCTCCGCTCTGGCTGCCCTATACTCTCAGCCCAGGGAACCAGCGGCAGAGTGGGCCCAGGGAACTCTTTGGTGCAGGAGTAATGAGACCGAGGTCGGCACCCAGGGCACCAGTTATAGGGGGCACGTATGGCCCACAGAGGCCAGGGTCACAGAACACTGCCCTCAGTCGGGAGGCAACTTGGCGCGTATCATAAGGCCAGTGGGGCCTGCAGCTCCTTTCCCTCCCCCCTCTTCCCCCCCCCCCAACCCCACCGCAGAAACAACCTTGTGCTGAAAAGGAACTTTGAATGACAGCTTTTAGAGATCTTGAGGAAGATGCTCTCGAAGCAGACCTGAGTTTGAATCTGTTTTGCCACTTACTTGCCCAGTGACTTCAGGCAAGCCACGAACCTCTCTCTGAGCCTCAGCTTTCCCATCTGTAAAATAGGGATAACTGTAGGCCCCCTGTAGCACGGGACCAAGCATAGGATGAGATACACACCCAGCTGGTCCTTGTTGGCACACTGGGCTGTCCCTTCCCTTGTCTTAGACACTTGCCAGGAGCCAGTGGAATCCCACACTGGCCCAGATGGGTGGGTGGAGTAGAGGGGGGCCACTCTGCTCCTGGTCGCCGCGTTGGGTGACCACAGTGGATCCGGGAGGTGTGAGGGTGCCTATCCTTGGAACCAGAGACAAGCAGTTCCTCCCCCTGCAGTTCAGCACCTACGTCATGGGGCGTATGGACACATACTTTGAGGACCCACTGACTTTCAACCCCGATCGCTTCAGCCCCAAAGCACCGAAGTAAGTCCCTCTTCAAGCTGTGTGCGAGTGGAGGCCTGGTGGGGGGAGGATGGTCCCAGTGACCTGCGGGCTGGACCGCCTATGACCCCTGAGCCCACATGGCCTTCCAGATCACTGTGAGGAAGTTGCCATCCCCACTCCGCCCCCTTTTGTGGGGAGGAAATCACAGCTCAGAGAGGTAAGGTAACTTTGCCAAAGATGCACAGTCGGTAGCTGCAGAGCTGGGGTTGGAGCCCAGCTCGGACTGGTTTTAACACCCAGACTTATAACCAGTCCCTGATATTGGGAAGCTCTGGGACTCAGGCCAGGGGCTGCAACTCCCCCTGCCTTGATGGTCCTGAGAAATGGGAACACTGATGGCTCCCCCTGAAGGCTGCGTTGGGGGCAAATGCCTTAAACTACAGTGGGACGTGGGGGGGGGGGAAGGGGGAGGGGAACCAGGCCCCAGGGACCGACCACCTGCATCCAGACCCAGCCTCTGCCCAGAACTGGACGTGTGACGGGCCAAGTGTAGAAGTGGCAGAGAAGCCGGGGTGGGGGTGGGGGTGGGGGTGGGGGTGTTGCTTTGGCTCTCCGAGCCTCAGTCCCTCCAGCTGTGAACTGGGGATGATAACAGCTCCTTCTGGAAAGCGCCAGAGGAGGATAAAATGACAAAACGCTGACGCAGAGCGACAGAGCCAGCCCTGGATGTGTTCAGTGGGTGCAAAACCCAGTCGTGGCCCCAAGCCACGCATCCGCAAGGGACGGGTTTGTCACCCGCCGGGGCAGGGCTGTCACGGGGCCGCCTCCTCCTGACAGCCCTCTCCCCGCAGGCCGAGGTTCACCTACTTTCCCTTCTCTCTGGGCCCCCGCTCCTGCATCGGACAGCAGTTTGCTCAGGTAGGAGGCCAGGGCTGGGTGGGGTCTCACCCCGGGGCCAGGAGGCCTGGCAGAGCCGGGCTCGGGGACCGGGGGCGGGGCGCCGGGGTGGGGGAGGGTCGGGCCCGCCGGGGCCCCGCCCACCGGCTGCCTTCCGGCCGCCTGCCTCCCGCCCCTCCCCACCTCTGCACGCAGATGGAGGTGAAGGTGGTCATGGCCAAGCTGCTGCAGAGGCTCGAGTTCCGGCTGGTGCCTGGACAGCGATACGGGCTGCAGGAGCAGGCCACGCTCAAGCCGCTCGACCCTGTGCTGTGCACTCTGCGGCCCCGGGGCTGGCAGCCCGCACCCCCGCCGCCCTGCTGAGCGGGCCTGGGGTGGATGGGACTCCTCTGGCAAGGGCCGCACCCACACTCCTCTGCAACCCCGCTGCCATCCACCCTGTTCTCCTGTCCCCTTCCTCAGGGGCACCCTCCATGCTGGCTCCCAGCGGGCCCCCCTGCCAATCACCACCTGCTTTCCTCCGGCCCCCCCCCCGCGGCCCCGGCAGCGAGCGGGGGGGGGCGGGGCCGACGCCCTCCGGGCAGGCCCCCCCCAGCCCCCCCCTCCCCGCCCCTGAACCTAACTTCCAGCTGCGCCCCAGATGTGCTATCTCTTACCCCCACCTCCCTGCACAGGCCACTCCCCCTGCCACACACCCTAACTCTTGCTCACTTCCTAAAACCCTCTTCAGGTGTCACCTCTTCCAGGAAGCCCTCCCTGCCACCCCTGGCGGGGCCAGGGGCCCCTCCTCTGTGCTCCCTTGGTCACCTGTGCTACCTCTAACACCACACTGACCACACTGTATTGTGAGTGTCCTTTGATGTGACCAGCTGCCCTGCCAGGCTGTGAGTGCCTCGTGGGCCAGGTCTGTGTACGATTCGTCTCCGAGCCGCCCTGGCCTGGCACAGAGCCGATGCTCAAATAAATATGTGTTGACTGCATGAATGAATGGCCGGACCGGGCCAGAGCGCTCTGGCCTCAGTTTGCTCATCTGTAAAATGAGAGCAATATCGAGGCTGGTCTAAGGGCTAGTGCAGCTCCGGAAGCTTCCCTTGAAGGTGCCCAGATGGTGCCGTCTCGGGAGAAGGCCGCCCAGGTTACCAGGAGGGCTCTGTGTTAGTAGAAGCCAGTTCCCTGTGTTATGTGCAAGGCCATGTTCCTGGGTGTGGTGTGAGGTTGGGATTACAGACGGGGTTTTGAGAGAGCTCAATCTGACAGGGTCGGGGCCCTGGGGCCCGTGTGGTCTAGTCTACTCCCAACAAGGGTGCTGGGGCCCCCAGAGGGCCTCTCACACAGGCCAGAGCCCCCGGGACCTCTCTTGGGGACCGCTCGGTGGACCTGGACGCCCGGCCTCACCCCTGCTGGCTTCCTCTGCACCTTCTGGCACAATGCTTCCCCTCCCGACCTGGTCGGGGGAGGCCTGTGGGCCCAGCCCCAGGAGGTGAGACTGGGGAACCCCGACAGTGGTAGGTGGGTGAAGGTGCCCTTCTTTCCTCCCCCGGGGCCTAGAGGTGGCCAAGGGCAATAGGTACTGGGCCAGCCATGTCCTCTGGGCCCATCCGAGGAAAAGGACCCTCTGAGTTTCTCCCTCAGTACTTGGGAGCCTGTCTTCCTGCAGAGAAAACAACACGCCTATGCCCACTGCCTGGGGCAAATGCCCTGGCAAGGTCAGCTCTCCATAGCAGGAGGGGAATGGAATGGAGTTGGGCCAGCCCTCGCTTTGCCTCAGCTCCTCCTCAGTCCTTGAGCAGTCTGGAGCTGAGGGACCTTCCGATTTAGCAGAAGAGGAAGCTGAGGCTCAGGGGAGGAAGTGACAGGCTCAGGGAGGTGGGGATACTGAGCCCGTTCCTCTCCCCAGCCCAGGTGGGTCAAGGGAACTGGCGTCTGCAGTCTGTCCTGAGCCTCTGGGCAGAGCGCCCAGCCTCCAGGATGCCTCTGTGGCCGCAGGTTCCTTGTAGAGTGACAGTCCCGCTCCCCTAGCTCTCTGCCCAAACCGAGCACTGGGTGGGGGGCCTCGATCGAACTACACTCCCACCCTCCCTCCCCTTTCCAGTCCCATGTCTGGGCGGGGGAGGGGGCTCAGAATGTCCCGTGGCTCGCAGAACCCGTGTGCCTGGGCTCTGCCTCCAGCTGTGTGGCCAAACCCGCCCCCTGATGGTCTCTGCCCAGCTCCCTCCCACAACCCCCCAAGTGCCGCTGTTTCCTCTTGCCTCGTCCCTGGGCCTTCAGCCTTGTACTGCTCCCAGGGACCTGCCCTGCCTGGACCACTACCCCCCACCCTCTGCAGCTTCCCTTTGAGGCTCACCAGCCCCCCCTGGAGCTCTCCAATAGCCCCACAGCAGCCCCACAGCCCCTAGGCACCCCCACCAGCCCCCCAGTCTCCACCAGCACCCCCTACTCCATGCCCTGCGCTTCCTGCCGTGGCTGGGCCTGGCCCACACAGGACAGAACCTCCTCCGCTGTCCATCTAAAAGGCCCACAGGCTCCCAAGGCTTAGCATTCCAGGGGCATGACCTGGCATTGCCTGGAGGGGTCTGGAGGGGTCAGCTCCCTCTGGAAACTTCCAGCTGCCTTTACCATCATCTGACTTAGCAGCTACTTATCCACTGCTGAGCCTGAGTCTTCACATGGTCATTGCTTCAAATCCTCTTGAGTATGGCCCATTTCACAGATGAGAAAGTCAAGGTCACGACACACAGCAGGGCCATAGTGGAGTCAGGACTCAAACCTGACTTCCGCCTGCTCAACAAGCCCTGTCACCAAAGGCCTGGGCTGGCCTCCGAGCACTGGAAACCCAGGGCGGGAGGCCTGAGGTGAGTGGGAAGAGCCTGGACCCCCCCAGCTCTGCTCTGCTGTCGCCTGTGGGTTAGTGCGCCCATCCTGACCTTCCTGAGCCACTTCCTCCTCCATAAAATGGGCTTTTCATGAGAGAGAAGGTGGCTCTCAGGCCTGGCTGCCTAGATGAGTCACTTGGGCCAGCTGGATCTGCCTACGAGTTGGGACCCCCAAACTTCTCTTACGTCCCCTGGAAGACTCCAGTGTGCACAGGGATGGTGTCAACCCCTGGGACTCAGGCAAGATGGGTCGAATTGGAACCAAGCCCCTGCAGCCAGACCTCCTGGGGTCAGGTCCTACCTGACCTGTCACTGTTGGGGCGGGGGGGGGGGGGGGGGGGGCCTCAATTTCCCCATCTGTAAGGAAGGACGGATGATAGGACCCACATCCTAAGATTGATGGGAGAATTAAGAGCATTCTGTATAGATCGTACTTAGCATAGAGTCTGTCGCGACCGTGTTGCAGACCCGCCCGCAGTGATTGTCACTGGCGTCGGAATCTTGATCGTGGTAACCTCTAGGGAAGGAAGGGCTTTCCTGGGAGGCCGGGCAGTGCAGTTCCCAGAAGGACCACACGGTGGCGCCCCGGCGCAGCGCTCCGGCCGGCGCGCCTGCGGGTGGCCGAGTGGGCGGTGCCTGCCCGCCCGGTCCCGCGGGGGAACCCGAGGCCCGGAGGGGGCGGGGCCGCGGCGAGGCAAGCCCGGCCTCCTGGGGGCGGGGTCGGGCCGGGAGGGCGCAAACCCCGGCGGGCCCAGGCGCTGGTGGTTTGGAGCGTCCTCTGAGCCTTCGAGTGGAGGGGGGCAGGTGGGCGTCGCCATCCCCGTGTCACAGGTGGGGCCACCGAGGCACGGCGAGGCACGACAGCCGGGCGGGGGGGACGTTAGGGGGGCTATCCCGCAGTGCCGCGATCGCTGGGTGGTTCCCCCTCACCTCTCCTGGCGGTGGGCTGAGTCTGCGGTGGGACGCTGGCCGGCCGGCCCGGAGCGGGCAGCTTTGGCAAGAAAAGCCCAGTGGCGGGGAAGCGCACTAGGAGGACGGGCAGGGAGGACGGGCAGGGGGCTGGGGGCTGCCTCCCGCCTGGGAGGGCTGGGGGATGCCTCCTGACTCCTCAGGGCTGAGCTGCTGTAACACTGAACACGCTCTTGGCTGAACCGAAGCCACCTCCAGTGTCCTCTGCCCCGGGGCCCTGGAGGCTGGTGATGAGGGGTCCTCGGGGTGGCTTGTGGCCCAGCCTTCGCTGGGGGTCGGCCTTGGGAGCCTCGCGAACTTGGGCTGGGGGTGAGAAGCTGTCCCAGCTGTGTGGGAGGTGGGAGGTTTTCTTCTCTGCTCTGCACCTGAGGACAGGAGTCTGGCTCTGGAGTCACCTAGTGACCCTGCTGGGCCTCAGGGGCAGCCGACGTGAGTGGGCGGAGGGCCACAATTAGCCACCCACCTGGGCAGGTTAATCGGGTGTGGTGTCCTTTATACTGGCCCAGGGTTTGGTAGGTCCAGCCCCGGTGGACCCCAGAAACAGTGTATGTGTGTATTTCCTGGGTGATCAGCGACAGGGAGGATGGCCACCTGGAGGGGGACCTCAGGGCAGGGGCAAGAGGGGGCTCAAGCCAGCGGCTCTTCCCACATTTCAGCCCCTCTGCAGGGATGTTGGTTTCCTCCGGGGCAAGAATCCCGCATCCTAAGCAGGCTTCCTGATGAGTGTGTGCCGCAAAGGCGGTTCTCACCCCCCTGGGGTGGATGACCGAAACCCACATGTCTGCCCAGACCTCACCCCTGGGCTCCAGACAGCCTTGGGCATCTCTGTCTGCAAGTCTATAAATAGCCCCAGGGGGAGGGGGCAGACACTAGGGGTATTTCTGGCAAGTGGGGGAGACTTGCTACTGGAGGGCCATTTCTCTGAATCAGGGCTGGGTGGGTACAGATGGAGTGAAGGCCCTCCCTTGGCCTGGAGCTTTGGAAACATTTGTGCCTCCCCGAACACGTCCCCCTTGAACTTCCTCCTTGCTTAGGGAGACCTGTGGTCACCCTCTGGATGTTGCCTACCTTGGGTAGTCCCTGCCAGCGGGCCAGACCGAGGGCCAGCGAGGAAGAGTGGTCACCGCCAGCGGGAGGCAGCCTGAGTAGCTAGGGGCGAGTCCGCAGGTCCCTGAGGGGGCACCCCAGAACCCCCTGCCTGAGGCAAGGCTCAACAGCAACCCCCACCCTGCCATGCCCAAGTCCCAGGCCTACCCCGGAAGAGGCTCCATGCGCCTCAAGACAGGCCAGGAGGGGCGTGGGGGGCACCGGGGCCTTCCGTGCAGGAGCCTGGCCCCCCAGGTGGGATGTGGAGGGTCCCTGGGTCAGTGCTGGGCAGGCAAGGGCAAAGGACGGGCCTCCCCTCCCTGCTCCCTCTCTCTGGGCCCAGCTTCTCTGCCGGTCTCAGTTTTGGGGGGCCGTGGGGGATGACAACAGCAACTCTGGCGGGGCCCTTCTAACCCCAGCCCACGGGGAGAGCCCTTATCCAAGCCCCTTGCGTGGCCCGGGACCCCAGGTGAGGAGGAGTCCAAGGTATTAGCCACAATGACGCTGACGATGCCACCAGCTCACCACTGAGCGCCCACTGCAGTCGGCCCTGAGCCCACTGTACTGTGACCCCGGCCCCGAGGGGCGGGACCTCACTCTCCCTGGGGGCCTCCCCCCCTGCCGTGAGCCCTGGAGCCTGAGGAGGAGGCCAGGGCATCCCCGGCAGCCCCACGCCTCACCCCAAGTGACAGTGGCTCCTCGGCCTCCACCCAGAAGCGAGGGTGTTGCTCAAAGGACCCAGGGGCCGCCCACGCCCTCACCCTAGGGACACCGAGTGCGTCTGGACGGGCCCCTGAGCGTCTCTCCTGGCTGGGAGGCTGGGAGGCTTATCCAAGGCCTCCCAGGTGGCCTTCAGCTTAGGGGGCCTGGGCGGGGTGGGAGCCGCTGGGTGCGGGAAAGCGGCTCCCAGAGATGCACGGGAGTGGTGCACACGGGTGCCCACTTGTGTCTCTCCCTCCATCGATCTCTGTGTTTCTGTGGTCTCTCTGTCACCGTGGATCCGTCTCTCCCGTGTGGGTCTCAGTGTCCACGTCTGTGTGTCTCAGGCTACATGTATTGGGGGCTGTGGGCTGTGTCCTGAGCTGTAAGGAAGTGTCTGTTTTCACCTCAGGCAGCGGACAGGCCTGGGAAGTATCGTGAGGCCTGTTGGTGCCAGGCCCTTGCAGCACAGCACAGCCTCGTCCTTCCCACGACCCCGGGGAGGCTAGATGGCCTGCCCAAGGTCACAGGCCCAGGAGGTGTGGTCCACCCAGTGTGGACATCCGCTGTCCTTCCTCGGGTCGTAGCCACCAAAGTCCCAGGGGAAGCTCCTTGTTCAAAAGTTTCCTCCCGGGACGCCTGGGGGGCTCAGTCGGCTGAGCCACCGACTTCGGCTCAGGGCATGATCTCACAGTCCGTGGGTTCGAGCCCCGCGCCGGGCTCTGTGCTGACAGCTCAGAGCCTGGAGCCTGCTTCAGATTCTGTGTCTCCTCTGCTCTTCCCCTGCTCATGCTCTGTCTCTCTCTTTCAAAAATAAATAAACATTAGAAAAAAACTTTCCTCCCTCTGTTATGGGGGGGACCCAAGGCCCAGGAAGACCGGGTCTCCAGCAGGGAGGAGTTACTGGGGCTCCTGAGACCTAGCTGGTATCTGTGCAAATGGGGAGTGAACAGGTGCCAGCGGGCGGGGCGTGGGCCTCCTCCCTGGCCCCACCAGGCTGGGGGGCCGCTCCTGCCTTTGGTGGGGCCGGCCCTGAAGCTCCTTTCCTGGGACACCCTCCTTTCAGCAGCAGAGATGGCTGGCTGTGCAGTGTAGGGGCAGGTGGGGCGGGGGGTGTAAGGCAGGGCCTGAAAGGGGCCCCGCTCAGAGCTGGCCCCACTGATGCACAATAAATGTGCACCCCTCTTGCCCTGTTCCCCTTGAAGCAACCTGCACCCCTGCAGACTTCAGGGGCCCCACGAGCAGCCCGCCTGCGCCTCTCACCGGATCGCCCACCACTGTCCCTTCCCGCAGCGCCCCGACCACTTTGCCAGCCCTGTTTCTGCGCTGCACCTGACCCGCCTCCTGCCTGGGCTGCCGGCTCACCCTCCAGGCGTCTGTCTGCATGACACTGCTCAGAGAGGTCCCCCTTGACCCTCATGCTTGCCCTGGCCACCGTGGCCCGCCTTTCCTGCACTCCCCCGCCCCCCTTGAACCTGTGCTCACATCTCGCTCAGGCAGTTGAACAAAGAGACAGACACTTGCTGTGAGCCCCAGGGGCCGGCCAGCACCATGCCAGGGACACAGACAGCTGGCTTCGAGGTCAGAGATACAGGATGTGCTCTCAGGAGCCAGAGGGTACACCCACATGTGTACACAGCCCCCACAGGCACATACACGTTCTTACACACGTACACAAGCTCACGGGGGCACATGCATGCCCCACGTGTTTACACTCCCCTGCACGTGCACATACGTGCTCACCCAGGAATACGTGCACACTCATCCACACTCCCCTACGCTCTTCCACACCCCCCTACACACACGTACGTGCTCCCGTGCACATAGGTGCACACACACACGCTCACTTGTACCAACCCACACCTGTGATGCGCTTGCACATTCTCATGTGCACACACTTTCCCCACACACGTACCCACCGCCATGCACGCCTGTGTGCACCCACGTGGATTGTCGCATACGTTTGCACACGTACGCAGTGGCCCAGAGCTGCTGCAGGGACCTCGGAGCAGAGAAACCAAGTTGTTTTTTTCCCCCAACACGTGTTCCCACCATAGAAAACAACAGGAAGGTACTCGGGGCCGGGGACAGGAAGGGGAGGTGGCCTGCACACAGGAGGTCAGCTCTAGCGGCTGGACACTGGGAGGCCTGTTTGGGTGGGACCCTGGGGCGGACGCACTGATGGCTGCGGGGGTGGGGGGGGGGTGGGCGGACGGCCCCTCCGAGGCTTCTGGGCCCTGGTGCTCAGCCTCTCCACCGTCTCCCATTTTGGGATGAGAAACCGAGGCGAGGATCAGCTTGTCCCAGTAGCCGAGGGGGGCTGGCAGAGTGGCATCCAACCCAGGCCCTGTGACACTGACAGGGTGCTCCTCCCGGCCCTGGTCCTGCAGTGCACCCGGCAGTGGCCGAGGTGAGGGGCTCTGTCTGGGGCGCCAGGTGGCTTGGGGTCGGGGGGGCTCTTGCTGCAGCACCGCTGTGTGTCCAGCACTGGGCACACCCGTGCCACCCTGGACCGGGCAACTGGCAGTCTCGAGGGGTGCCCTGAGGTGAGTTCGTGTGTGCTTCTCTGTGGACCCAGCTCATCCCAGGGAGCCCAGAGCAGGTGCTGCAGGAGACAAGACCCGAGCGTGGCCCCATGGGACCGGGCACGCCTCGTGGGTTCCCCCTGCCCCCAGCCCGGCCCAGGGCCAAGTACATAGGAGGTGCTCGTAAATGCTCTGCTGATGTGGAAATAGAGGCACAGAGAGGGGCCAGGACCTGCGCGAGGCCACCCAGCAGAGCAGGTCTGACCCCGCCCAGGGTAGGGGGGGACAGCTGAGTGCTGAGTGGAGGGCTTGCAGGTGGGTTCCAGCGCCCCCCCCCGGCCCCGCCCCTCCCTGGGGATGTCGCTGCCACCTGCGGAGATTTGGTGGCCCTGTCGCTGCTTCGTTATCTCCTATCTCCATCAGTCCTCAAACCCTGGCAGGTGAGACTCCTCCCACTTAGCAGGTGGGGAGGCCCTGAGGCCCTCTCCTCTCCTCCCCTCTCCTTGCTGACTTACATCAGCTTCTTGCCCACACCCGCCCAAGGCACAGGGCCGCTGCCTTTCCATTCCCAGAGAGCTCACCTGGAATCGAGTTAGGAGGGGGGAGGGAGGGAAATCCTGGGGAGGAAGGGGTGGGGCTGTGAGGTTCCAGAGATAGTTCCTCTTGTTTTTTTTGTTTTTTTTTTTTTTTTTTTTTTTT
>NW_024412396.1:71344502-71386438 GCF_014898765.1 Herpailurus yagouaroundi
CACCTGCGGAGATTTGATGGCCCTGTCGCTGCTTCGTTATCTTCTATCTCCATCAGTCCTCAAACCCTGGCAGGTGAAACTCCTCCCACTTAGCAGGTGGGGAGGCCCTGAGGCCCTCTCCTCTCCTCCCCTCTCCTTGCTGACTTACATCAGCTTCTTGCCCACACCCACCCAAGGCACAGGGCCGCTGCCTTTCCATTCCCAGAGAGCTCACCTGGAATCGAGTTAGGAGGGGGGAGGGAGGGAAATCCTGGGGAGGAAGGGGTGGGGCTGTGAGGTTCCAGAGATAGTTCCTCTAGTTTTTTTTGGTTTTTTTTTTTTTTTTTTTTTTTTTTTTTGTCTTTTCTCGCGTAAAAACCTCAGGAGGGACCCAGGATGGCCCCCAGTCCTGGTTTGCCTCTGATCGAGGGCTCCCAGGGTGCAGGTAGGACTTTCAGGGCTGAAGTAGGGAAACCAGCACAAGCTGGTCACCCTCGAGGGGCCCCCAAACCATTTAATCTAACCCCACAGTGAACTCCCTTCACTGTGTCCTTGTCCAGTGGCTGTCTAGCCCTGCTTACATCCCTCCAGTGACAGTGAGCTCACTATCAGACAGCAGGAGGTGGACAAAACCAGGGTCAGGCACTGGCCACCATGAGGTCGGTTTGTGGAGAACACAGGGGAGCCTGGCCCACCTTCAGGGACAGCCAGACAAGGCTTCACAGGGGAGGAGATGGGGGGAGGACAGGGAATTCCTGACCAAGGGAACAGCACAGGCAAAGGCCCGGAGGCCTGGAACCACCGTATAGGGATTGCATTCCTTTGCTATCACCTCTGACAGTTTGTGTGACTACAGCTGTCCCCCACCCATCTCCAAAAGGCAGTTCCTTCGGAAACATGGTGGCCTGGGCTCCCCTGTCTTCACTCCCCGGGTGTCTGAGCTGGGAAAGGCATCAGTGCCTTTGTTTGTTTGTTTGTTTCTTCTTCTTCTTCTTGAATGTTTTATTTTTGAGAGAAAGCAGAGTGGGGGAGGGGCAGAGAGAGGGGGACAGAGGATCCAAGGTGGGCTGTGCACTGAGAGCAGTGAGCAGCCCAACGAAGGGCTCAAACTCAGGAACTATGAGGTCATGACCTGAGCCAAAGTCAGACGCTCAACCGACTGAGCCACCCAGGCGCCCCAAGGCCTCAGTGCCTTTGAAGAGCTGCTGGGCCTCTGAATGCTGTTTCCTGCCCCTCACATCTTCTGGAGGCTCATGGACCCTTAAGCCCAGTGTCTGCCCCCTCTTCCAAGAAGCCTCCCCTGACTTCCCTAGCCTTGGATGCCACCCCTTCCACAAATGTCAACCACCTGTCCTCGGGATCATCATCACCTCCAGCCCCTGCCGGGGACACCTGCCACCCTCCAGTCCCAGCTGAGCTTTCCTGGTGCTCCTCTATGCACCTGCTGGTCTCTGTTCCCGGAATGCCCTCTCTTCCCCTGAAAAAGCCTGCTTATTCCTCAGAGGCATAACTCAAATGCCAGATCTTCCAGGAAGCCCTCCCGTATCTCTCCGATTGGGGTCGATCACCACCCTCTCTCCTTCTCTTTAAGCCACTTTACTCCTTCTAGGCCCTGCGTGCAGAACTGGGTAGACCTGGAGCCCTGGGGGGGCTCAGTGACGTCCAGCCCTGGCATGATGCCTCTGGGAACTGAGCCCAGAGCCTCCCACTTGCCTCCCTGCCCTGGTCTCTGGCCCAGACCCTTGTGGGGACCCAAGAGAAGGACCACCCTGCCTCTTAGGCAAGCACACGGCAAGTGTACACTAAGTGTTTGTTGAGATGTGTTCTCCCAACCGGTATTTCCTGAGGACCCACTCTGTGCCCGACCCTGAGTCACATGGCTGCTCCCAGGGATCCATCTCTACCCCTCCCCAGAGCACCCCCAGCACACGTGGAGCAGCCGGCACCCCACAAGGTGCCCAAAAATGGCTGCTCTTGGTCTGCCCAACGAAGGCAAGGGCCACGCCTTCCCGTAGCCTTGGAGACAGACAGTCGGGCTCCAGAGTCCAGCTCTGGTCACACCCCGAACTGGCCGGGTGGCCTTGGGTGGGTCGTGGCCTCTCCAGAGAGCTAAGACGACAACCACGGACTCAGTGGGGGCATCCCTCCGTCGTCTCCTCCATTGGCCGTAAAAGCCACTCACTGGCCGGGTGGAACCATTCCCAGGGAGAGGAGGCTGTGGGCGTTCTGGGGTCTCCAGGGCTGGGGCTGGGCTCTTGGGGACTGCCCGAGCACCCAGGGGTGCAGCAGCCTCGCAGGAAACATTCCGAGGCAGCCCGGGAGAGGCCCAGGGCAGGGGAGGGCAGTGCCCAGATTTATCCACCAATCCCGCGGGCTCCTGGCTCTGGAGCGCGTTCTTATCTGCCCAGCCCAGCATGGGGGGGCGGTGGGGGCAGCCGGGCCGGCTGGGGCGGGACGCTGCCTGGGGACTGGACGCAGAGCAGGCCCGGCAGCCCCAAGCCCCACCAGGTGGGTGACAGCCACTGACGGCTCTGAGCGTCCCCGCAGGCTGGTGGCCGGCTGCCCGCCCGTCTCCTGCACCATGTCGGACGGCGAGGGCCCCTCGGCCGGTGAGTGGCAGTGCTATATTTACCCACCGCGTCTCCGGTTGCAGAGCCAAAGCTCCTGGTCGCTGAGGGCACCGGGCGCCCCCACCCCAGGCTGCAGGCAGCTGTGGGGCTGGACCCCCTTCCTCCCAGCCTGATGCCTGATTGGGGGGGCGGGGGAGGGCCGTGCTCCTGGAAGGGGAACTGGACTTACAAAGCTAAGTTCTGCTGCACCCCCTGCCTTCCCGATGGGGCTAGAGCAGGGGGCTGTGGCCGCTGCAAACCCCTCCCGCCACCAGCGGGGGGTGCGGAGCTCACCCCCACAGTGCGGCAGGGTCTGGACTGGGCCCCTCAGTGGGCTCAGGGTGCCATGGGCCCCCACGACCGCATGCAAACGAGTGTGTGTGAACACTGATCCGGGGTGGGGGAGCCTACAGCTGCCATCTGATTCCCTAAAGGTCTGAGACCTCCAGGAAGTTCTGAGCCCCCGGCCTGCCTGCACAAGGCAGGCTCCCCCGCGGGTCCCCAAATCCTCTAGGTTGGAAACAGCCAGGGACGCAAAGGCAGAGGGGTGCTCGGATACTGGGGTCTGCTCACGTGCCCCTGCCCTCCCCGGGGCAAGGGGTCGGGTGGGGACTGGCTGCCTGTGCCCCTGCCTGGCCACCCTTGGCTCCTTCCGGTTGAAGACGAGCTCTAGGGTGGACATCTCTGAGGCTCAGAACCCGTAAGTGAAAAAAGGGACAGTGGTAATAGTTCCTCACCCACAGGTGGTTGGGAAGTTTCACTGTGCCGGCGGGTGAAAGCCTATCTGTTGGTGCCGGGTGTGCAGTGAGGACTTGGTGGTGGCTTCGTGGAAGCAGCAGGTGGAGGGTCCTGGGCAGGAGCCCAGAGGCTCAGGAGCCTGTGTATCCCGGTCTGGCCCCTCCAGCTGCGGCTTGTTGCCTAAGACACGGCACGGCAGTGGCCCGTGGATCCCTTATCTGCCAAGCACCGCCGTGGAGAATCCTGGGCACGTCTGACTGTCCTGGGGTCCTGGGGTAGATTGTGAGTGACGGCAGTGTGCCCCCTCCCCCCCCCCCCCCCCCCCCCGCATGGTGTCTGAGGGACCATCCCGGCGCCTGGACCTGGCCAAGTCGGAATTGGAACTCTGCGTGTGTGTGTGTGTGTGTGTGTGTGTGTGTGTGTTGGGGAGGGGGACACCGACAAAAATGGCCTGACCTCACCCTCTTCCGCCAGGCGTCAGTGGTGCTGGCTGCCAGGAATTGTCCGCCGAGGAGCCAGTATGGGGGGGGGGGGCGGGGGGATGTGTGCAGCAGACAGGCCCTTTCTGGCTGGCTCTGCCCACACCTGACACGAACCCGGAATAGCTCTCTCCCTCCACCAGGGACACGGCCCTGCTTTTAGCAGCTTGTAAAACCACCCGCATGTAGATGGGTATTTAGCCCAACAGGGCGATGGAATGGGAGCCATGTGCGTGCGTGTGTGTGTGTGTGTGTGTGTGTGTGTGTGTGTGTGTCCAGGAGGCTGGGAGGAGACACGGCCTTTACTACCCCTTCGCTGTGTAGGAGACGGTCAGCTGGGTTGGGGGGCGGCAGGTACGACCGTGGCTCTGCCCACCCTCGCTGGGAAGGTCACCTCTGGCAAGCTCAGGACTTGGCCTCCTGCCTGTAAAATACCGTGGGATGCTTTCGGGTCTCTGCCGGTTGGACTCTCAGTGCAATCTGGTTGGCAGGAGTAAAGACAGCACCTGGGGGGCAAGGGTGCGTGTTTGTTTACTGGGGAGGGGTCTCCTAGAACGTGTCGTCTAAAGTGCCAGACTTTCTAGGATGCCAACCCCCTCGGCAGCGAATGGGTCCGGGAGACAGCTGTGAAATATTTCTACTTATTTGCACAAACGAATCCCCGGGCCTGGGAAAGTTCTCCGCCCTCCACCCACGACCTGTGTGACCTGTGTGACCTTGGGCAGATTATTCCGGATCACTCTGCTTCAGTTTCCTCATCTGTTAACAATGATAGGACATTAGCTCCTTAAGTTCCAACGAGGGGTAAGTGACTGGAGGCCTGTAACCCACTTAACATAACACCGGGCTTACTGTTAACAGGTGTAGCTGTTGTAACTACCATTCAACGAATAAATGAGCTGCAGCCAAAGAGGAAAATGAAAGGAACACGGGGTCTGCTGTGTCTTGTGTGTTGTGTCCTGGCCACTTTGGAGACATTGTTCGATCCCTGGAGGGGCATGCATGAACCCCACTGTATAGCTGGGGGAACTGAAGCTCAGGGAGGCAAACAGACTTGTCCAAGTTTGCCCCGTTGGTAAATTACGGTAGAGTCGGGATTCACACCCAGACCAAGAGCCCCATCTGGGAAATCCCACCCTGCTCGCCCAAGGGTGGGGGCTGGGGGTCTTGGAGGCCATCTGCGTTCTCATCTGAACAGCAGCCCTTCCCACTTTGGAGATGGCTAGCCAGTTCTGCATTGTCTCCAATAATTTGGAGCCTGTTTAAAAAAAAAAAAAAATGTGGTGCCTTGTCACCGTGTCAGGAAAACTTCACAGATCAGGAGCACAGTGGCAGGCAGTCGGCTCCTGGGTTCATGGCCCTGTGCCTGGACAGGGGAGCCTGGAGGCTAAGGTTACCAGGAGTCAACACTGTATTTATAGCAGGAACCCGCCTGCACCGGGAGCTGCCAGCCTGCACAGCACGTCCAGGGAAGGTACTTCCCATACAGTTGCCTGGATTCTAGGCCTGGCTCTGCCCCTTAGTGAAGCAGGGCACGGATGGGCCACTTCCCCGCGGAGACTCCGTTTCCTCGTCTGCAAAATGGGGCCCTACCGTGTCCCTCTGGGGGGCTGGACAGAGGGGCCGGAAGGTGCTGGCTCCACACATCCTGGGTCTGTTGATTGTCTCTTCCTGCCTTTGACCTCGTGGTCTGTCCCCTCCCCTCTCGGCAGAACTCTGCAGGAAGAGAATGCAGCCTCTGTGCTGTCAGTCCCCACATGTTTGGGAAAGTTTCCAGCAAAGCAGTTTTACAGTTCCAAGCACCAAAGAATAGGCCATTGTATTCTCAGAGGAGCACTGAATGCGAGTGCATGGGAGCCCAGGGTTCGAATCCCTGCTTTACCACTCCCGGGGTCTGTGGCCTTGAGTGAGTCACTTAGCCTCTCTGAGCCTCAGTGGTGAGTCTCCTCACTGCTTTGGAGGGTGTGTGTGTGGGGAGATGGACACCCCTAACCCAATTAAGTGCTCAGCCAACAGAGGGACTCTCTTTCTCCTGCTGTGCAACCTCCCACCGATGCCGTGCCCCCTCTGGGCCCCAGCCTCCCTGTGTTTGTGCGGTGAGCAGCAGACAGGCCCCCTGTCTTTATCACCTTCCTCAGAGCTCTGCGGGTCCTGGAGCTCTTCCAAGTGATTCAGCCGGGTTGGCGGGGGGTGGGGGGGGGCGGGTGCGCAGCCGACAGCATCTCTCTGGGGTCCCCCAGAGGATCCCCAAGTATCTCTCTTTGCCTGGAAACAAGAAGGTTTTTCTGAGGGTGCAGGGCCTGACATTGGAGTGGGCTACCTGTATCTCACTCAGTTCCTCCCGGCGCCCCCAGAGCCCAGAGAGAGCCCCACTTCCCTGTCCCTCCTTGTCCTGGCCTGGGTTTTACCAACCGACCTCAGGACCTGGGCCTGTGTCTACAAGGAGATTAAAGCAAAACATTTTCATTGTTCAGGACCTACTCTTGGAGAGGAAGTATCTTCCCCCAGGAGAGGTGGCAGGCGTGGTCCCTGGGCCTTGTCAGCTCTCTAGGTGGCTCCCCTCCTGTGATGAGGGCTTCCCCCTTTCTAGGCAAGTAATGGGGTTTGGGTTTCGTCTCTTGGGCAATAGGGAGTCAGTGAGAACTCTAGCCAGGAGGGTACCCGGATTGCTTCCATGTGTGGGGTGGAGGGACTAGAGAATCTAGAGGTCAAGAGGCCCAGGAGGAGGCTGGCAAGATGGTCCTGAAGGGAGAGGGTGAGGCTGATTCAGGAGGGGAAGGGCGGGGGGACCGGGGCGGGGGGCCTGGCAACTGTGGAGTGTGGGAGCGGGGAGGCTGCAGGGAGGCCATGGTCTGTGCTGGTGCCCCCATCGGGAAGGTCCACAGGACAGATGCTCGTCTGCAGGGGTTCGGGGGTGACCTGGCAGAGTCCCAGGGTTGGTCTGTAAAAACACATTGGCGGGGGGCACCTGGGGGGCTCAGTCAGTTAAGTGTCTGACTTCGGCCCAGGTCATGATCTCGCGGTTCATGAGTTTGAACCCGGCTTTGGATTCTCTGCTGTCAGCGTGGAGCCTGCTTTGGATCCTCTGTCCCCCCCTCTCTCTGCCCCTTCCCTGCTTGCTCTCTCTCTCTCTCTTTCTCATCTGGCCTCTGTGCAGCTCTGCCTCCTCCGGGGCCCCTCCCCTGACTCTGCGGTTCCTTGGGGGCCCTGCACCCTTGGAGCGCCCACCCTCGACCGTCTGGTTGAATGGTTCCGGCCTGGACAAGTTGGGTGTCGGGGGATAGATGTGCCTGGGTGGCGTTCATTGCTGTGTGACCCGTGACAAGCCTCCTTTCCTTTTTGGCCTCCGAGGATCCTACAGGTGACGTGGCCCTGCCCACGTGTCCTGTGTCCCAACAGGAGGCAGGGCTCAGGCCCCAGCTCTGCACCGGCCCTCATCGGGCCCGAGCCCCTCTGAGCAGCAAACGGGTGAACTTTCGCTCCTCTTGGTTCAGGTCCCTGCTCTAGGATCTGAAGTGTGTTGCAGGATTTTTTACCACAATACCCCGGGGTTCGCTGTCTCACCGCTTCGACGAAGGAAAAGGGGGACACAAAATGAGCAGGAGGCAAAACTTTATTAGAGTAGAAGATCTGGAAGGAGGAAAGCTGTCTTTACAGAGAAGGCACATTGGGACGTGAACACCAAGGACTGTAGGGGAGGGTCCTTGTTTTATAAGGTTCTGGTCAGCGGCCCCTTCCCTTCCTGTTCCTTCCCAGGTTCTACCCTTATTGGCTTGAGAGCCATAGGCAGGGGTTGTCCACTCCCCATTGGCTTGTTTCCATTGTGCAAGGGGTGGCCTGAGGCCACACTTAGGTCTCGGGTCACATTCCAGAGGGGAAACCCGAGGGGGGTAGGCGGGCTCTCTTCCATTCTTAAGAGGAACCTTACGCCTGAGGGGGCTTGCTGTGGCCCGACCCTCTCAGCATTGTTCCAGAATAGGTGTTTTTCCCCACCCAGGGACCCCAGGACCAAATCTTTCCCTCTGTGCCCACTGAATCCTAGTCTCCTATCATCGTACCCTTCGGGGGCCTTAACGCTTAGGACAAGAATACACAGGTTACAAGCTGTTGGGAATTCAACTTGGAAATGCAAGTTACCATGTCTGTTCTTTTAAGGGATTGGGTTCATTCTAAACAGGTTTTTTTTGTTTTTTTTTTAAATGTTTGTTTGTTTTTGAGAGAGGGAGACACAGAGTGCAAGTGGGGGAGGGGGAAGGAGAGAGGGAGACACAGAATCCGAAGCAGGCTCCAGGCTCCGAGCTGTCAGCACAGAGCCCGACACGGGGCTCGAACCCACGAACTGTGAGATCACGGCCTGAGCCGAAGTCAGACGCTTAACCGACTGAGCCACCCAGGGTTCATTCTAATTGAGCATTCTTGAGAGAGCAAGAGGGATTTTTTTTAAAAACTTCATTATGCATTTAAAATAAAATGAATCTGCTGGTGTTTGCCACGACTTAACTGTATTTTCTCGAATCTATGCAGTCAGAATAAAATACGAAAATTGGTGGCTGAGACGGGTGAAAGATACACATCGTCATCCACAGCTGCTGATTTCAAATCTTTATATTCATCAAAACAAATCCTTGGTTTTTTACCGACTGTGTCACTCAGGATGGGTCCAGTATGCTCTGGAAAAGAACAAATCTCAGTGGCTTAAGGCAACAAAGGTGTACTTCCGGCTCATGCAAAGTCCTTTGCGGATCTGGGTAACTCTCAGGGTGGGTGACCTAGGCGGTGGCTCAGCCGAATGCCTCCATAGGGACCCACGTTTCCCCCGTTATGAGGCAGGCAAAGAGAGAGACAGAGATGCCACACGGACGATTAAATGCTCCCATGCAAAAGTGGCCCCTGCTGCCACTGTTGGAATTTACTGGCTCAAGCAAGTCACGTGACCACACCTAATGGCAAGAGGGCGGAGTACGGCCCTCCACTCGTGAACCACTGTATCTGCCCCCCATTGACTTTTGTTCCCAGTTGACTTAAAAAAAAAAAAAAAAGTCATCTATTTTTATTATGAAATGTTCGGAGCGTATCGTCTGAGCTGTGGTCTGGAAGCATCTGAAATGCAGATTATGAATCGTTCCAACATGCAGATCACAAAGCAAGGGGCAAGATTTTTCAAAACCTGTTCTTTCCCACAGAGTTAAATTTGCACTTAAAAGCATAAACACACATTTCTGAAAAATCTGGCCACACCACCAGCAAGGAAAGGGGTAACCGAGAGGAACATGAGCTGCTAATTGCCAAAAAGCTGTAGTGATTTATTATTTGCTAAGGTGCCAAAGAGGGGGTTAGGGCTGGATAGCTTCTGAGGCCGTCTAATCAACAAACTCAACGGATAAAGAGACGGGGTCTGAGATTTGAAAGAAATGATTACAGAGGGGCGCCTGGGTGGCTCAGTCAGTTAAGCGACCGACTCTTGATTTGGGCTCAGGTCATGATCTCAAAGTTTGTGAGTTCGAGCCCCACGCCGTGGGGATGGCACGGAGCCTGCTTGGGATTCTCTCTCTCCCTCTCTCTGTCTCTGCCCCTCCAGTGCTCACGCTCTCTCTCTCTCTCTCTCTCTCTCTCTCAAAATAAATAAAATAAACTTAAAAAAATTCTTTTTAAAAAGAAACGATCATAGAAACGTATTGGAAAGTAAACTATGAGTCTGTGCTGCATCTCTCTGACACAGACACTGTTTCCTTGATCCCACGACACCGCCACACAAAGGCTGTGCAGCCAGTTTAGCAAGAGGCTTCCCACTGGACTTGTAATAACAAATAACGACTTTAAGTACGAATTTACAGCCTACCGGAGGGCCGTGGCCTCGAACGCCGTACGTCGTTTTGTGTAATGAGACGAGAGCTGGTTTTAAAATATCGTTTGCAAAGGCTGGAGATTGTCTCTAAGCCCTTCTATAAGGGGCGAGGGTGTCAGTCGAATGGCTAGAATAAAGCCGGAATGTGGGTTGGGGTCGGTGGAGTCCGTGCTGGGGATCAGATGCCCCTGCAGCCCTGGACTCCACGTTCCAACCTCTAAGCCAAACTGTCTGGAGAACTCTCTACCTAGTATAAACACACCCTCTAGAGTTCCCGCCTCATTTGTTTCGGGCGGAAAAACATGTCAAAGCCCTGGCGCACTTGCAGAAGACAGAAGACATCCTTAGTGCTCCTCTCTGGAGGAGCCCGTGGTCTCGGTGGACCACCTGACTTCGGCGGTGCTTATCCGGCGCGTCCTGTGTGCGTGGGTCCCGCCGCGTGAGGGAAGGGCTGGGGCCTCGGCCCGGGGAGGCCCCTGGGGGGCAGCTGACCGGAGGAGTTGTGCGCAGGTCCCCCGGAGCCCCACAGGGAGGCAAAAAGGGACCGGCAGGTGATACACAGGCTGCGGGCTCCACGCAGGGCCCTGGGGGCCCACTGGGCACCGTTCCTTTTGGTTGGGGGGCGATGGCTTTATTGAGATGTAATTCACATACCACGCAGTGCACCCACCTCAAGGGTACAAGTCAGGGCATTTTGGTCTATTCACCGAGTTGTGCAACTATCCTCACAGTGAGTTTTAGAACTTTTTAATCGCCTTGAAAAGAAATCCCTGCCCATTAACTGCCCTTCTCAGCCCCTGGCGGCCACTATTCTTTCTGTCTCTGTGGATTTCCCCATTCTGGACATTTCCTATAAATGGAACCACACAATACGTGGCCTTTGGTGACTGGCTCCTTTCGCTTCACATAACTTTTTTTTTTTTTTTGATGTTTATTTTTGAGAGAGAGAGAGAGAATGAGTGGGGGAGAGGCAGAGAGATAGGGAGACAGAATCCAAAGCAGGCTCCAGGCTCTGAGCCGTCAGCACAGAACCCGGTGCGGGGCTTGAACCCATGAACCGCGAGATCGTGACCTGAGCCGAAGTCAGACGCTCAACGGACTGAGCCACCCGGGCGCCCCCTCGTGACGTTTTTAGGTCCCTCCACATTGTGGTCTTAGTGCTTCATTCCTCTCGTGGACAAATACTCTCCCCTTGTACGGGGAGACCACGTGTTATTTAACCAGCCATCAGCCCAAATGATGGACATTTAGGTTGTTTCTACTTTTCGGCGATCGTGACCAACACAGCTACAGACACTAGTGCCTGACTCCCTGTGTGAACCGATGTTTTCGTGGCTCTTGGGCGGCCACCTCGAGGTGACGTTGCTGGAGCCTAGGGTGGCTCCATGTTGAACCGAGGAGCCCCCCAACGGCTTCCCACAGTGGCTGCACCAGTGCACGCCCCTGCAGCAGAGCAGGAGCATTCCTGTTCTCCACATCCTTGCCACACCTGCTGCTGTCCCCTTGCCTCCAGCCATCCTAGTGGGTGTGAAGGGATCTCACTGTGGTTTTGACTTGCCTTTCCCTTGTCACTAATGGCGTTGAGTGTCTCTCTGTGTCCTCATTGGCATCGCCTCTCGCCTCGGAGACCTTAAGGCTCAAGATCTTCATCTGTAAAATGGGGACAGCAACAGAGCCTGCCTCACAGGCAGCGGTGAGGGTTCAGTGAGATAGTTTGAGGGTCTTGGCGCGGAGGGGCTGCCCAGCACGTGTTTCCTCTGAGGGCTGGCGTGAGGGAGGGGACTCGGAGGAAGCTGGAAACGTGGAGGTTTCTGCAAATTCCAAGCCCATTTAGAAAAGGACAGACCTCATCAGAGACACTGGCCAGGCCCTGGGTGATTCCTTCCCCAGCTGCCGGGCTGGGCAGGCCACGTGACCCGGCCGCGTCCGCACAAACCCCGGGGAGAGGCAGATGAGGCAGGGGTCCAGCCCGCACGCTCCGGGAAGATAAGCCTGGCCCGTCATTCGGGTTTCTGGTGAGAGACACCTGCACGTTGTTCTTATCGTAAGTTATCTGGCCTCCTCCTTTTGATTACGCTCGAGGCTGGTCACGTTGCCCTTCCTGGACTCACAAGCTTCCGTCTGTCAATGGAGAGCTCTGGAAATAGGCCAGGAGCATCCTCCCGTGAGCTTGGGCGGGAGCCTGGGGCCTGGCCGAGGTGCCGATGGTCAGGCTGATTGTGTAGCTGGAACCTGAGCCAGGAGCCGAGCCAGGAGCCGGGCAGGAGGTGAGGGAACACGATCGGGTCATCACGAGTGGAAAACAAATCCACCTCCAGATAAGGCTCATCGGGCTGCCCCGCAGGGAACCTTGCATAGTCTCTCTGGAGCCCAGCGGGAGAAACGCACGGGGCCTGCCCTGACGGCCCTGGATGTTCAGTTGAGCCTATCATCTGGGAAAGGTGGGTCTTTCCCCCAGGGGACCCCAGACTCTGGTGCAGGGTACGGGTGCTGCAGCGGGCAGGAATGCCAGGCTCTTCGCTCGCTCTGTCACTGTGCCCAGGGCCACTCGGGGCAGCAGGCAAGAGGCAGGCACGGGATTGTGGCTGGGGAATCAGAGAGAGGGACACGGGCCGTTGAGCTCTGCTACCCGGCGCTGTGTGACCTTTGCAAGCCAAAGAGTCTCTCTGGGCCTTTGTTTGCTCGTGTGTAAAATGAGGCCGATGATACCATGTAGGATGGCCGCCAAGCATGAATGAAATAGTGCATGTGGTCAAGGGCAGGGTGGGGGGCGAGACCACACCTTTCTCGTCTGCCGCCCATCAGGGAATGTTTGTTGAACGACTGCTGGACTGGATACCGTTGTTGCTGTTTCTCTGCGCCGAGTCACCTGGGACCACCACGTGCTGGGACCCCGAGGCATCTCTGGAGTGTAGACTGCACCACACGGTCTGAGACAGGACGGCCGTGTACCCAGCCCCAGTGAGCCCGGCAGCTTCCGGCTATCCCCCCAAGCCCTCCTTCTCTTGCCCCGTCCGGCTGTGGCGTGTGTTCATTTCCTGGGGCGTAAAACAAAGGCAATTAATTGTCGCGGGGCGCCTGGGTGACTCAGTCAGTTAAGCGTCCGACTCTTGATTTTGGCTCAGGTCATGATCTCACGGTTGGTGAGTTCAAGCCCCGCACGGGGCTCCGTGCTGACAGCAAGGAGCCTGCTTGGGATTCCCTCTCTTTCTCTCTCTCTCTCTCTCTCTGCCCCTCTCCTGCTCACTCTCTCTCTTTCAAAATAAATAAACGTTAAAAAAAAAACAGAAATTAATTTTCTCACAGGTCGGGAGGCCCAAAGTCTGACACTAGGCTCACTGCAGTGAAAGCCCAGATGTCAGCAGGGCCGCGTTCTCACTGGGGGAGAGTCCGTCCCTGGCCTCTTCCAACTTGGGGTCATTCTCCTTGACTTGTGGCCGCATCCTTCCCATCCCTGCCTCTGGGGCCACATGGTCCCCCTTCTGTGCCTCAGATCTCTGTCTGCTTCCCTCTTATAAGTATTCTCACTTTGGCATTTAGGACCATCTGGATAATCCAGGATAGTCCCCCCCCCCCCATCTCAGGATCCTTAATTTAATTACATCTGCGAAGACCCCCTCCCCATATATGGTAATGGTAACTTTCAAAGGATCCTGTGATTAGAGCCTGGTATCTTCAGCCCGGACACAGGATTCCCCAGAAGCTTGCGGCCTCCCAGGGCTCTGGCTGGGGACCCAGAGAGACAGTCTGAGGGTCTCAGATCCCCCCCCCCTCGCCCCCCCTCCCCCCCACAGATTTCTCCTCTCTGGGCTCTCCAGGCTTTTCCTTTGCAACAGAAAGGGAAGTTTTTGGATTCAGAAACCCTTTTAATCTTTCTATGAAATGCAGGTACCAAGTCAGTTGTCTCCGAAAAGACTCAGGCTAAGCTGAGAGTCCTAGCAAGCCACAGGCTCAGCTCGGGGCTGTGGCCTCTGTCCAGAAAGGGACAGCCACCGAGGGTCTCACAGAAGCTGGGGATGGCCAGAGGAGACGTCACCCTGCCCAGACGCTGGTGCCCGGCCCAGAGAAGATGCCGGACAGGAATTAGTTCCCCCGCCTCCCGCCTTCCTCAGTTGCCCCGTCTGTGAAACGAACCGGTCTAGAGCAGGTGTCTCTAGAGGTGTTTCAGGTGAAGTTCTAGGGTCTGTGAAGGGGAATGAAAAAAGAAAAGAAAAGAAACTAAGTAATTGCTTACTTAACCGCTAATCACGTCCTGAGCACCTGCTGTTGGCCAGGCCACTGCTGGGTCCTGGGGGCACAGAGGATGGCCTGTCACAGCTGGACAGAAAGACAAATTAGCAGATGGACAAGGAGAGGCCGGTGAACCGTGTGCGAGGGCTCGAGATTTACAGGGATGGCTTCCCGGAGGAGGTGATCCCAAGCCAGGTCTTGAGGGACGAATGGGAGGTGACAAGGGAGAGAAGGGTCTTCCGGACCAGAGGGCGCATGGAAGGCACCGGGGCCCAGGAGAGCACGGCCATCCAGGGCCTGGGGAAGAGCCGAGGCTCAGGTGTGCTAGAGACAGCCTTGCAGGGGGGTCTTCCTATTACCAAGTGAGTCCTGCTGCTCAGACAGCACAGGAGCAGAGGCAGCAGCAGTAGTGAGCCATCAGTCCTTCAGCAAACACAGAGCAGCTGCAAAGAAGGCGTCGTCCCTTTCCTCGCGGGGCTGATGCCCCAGAAACAGAATACACAACCAAACTGTGGTGATGAGGGTGAAAAGGATGGAGGGAGGACTATGACTCAGGGAAGAGAGGTGAACCCTAAGAGTGAGTCCTGGACGCATCTGGGGGAAGGTCGTTCCTGGCGGAAGGAGACAGCAGGTGCCACCACCCGGCAGTGGGAGTCCCTGGTGTTTCCAAAGAACACGAGCGGGGTCAGTTTGGGTGGGAGATGAGCTCCGAGGGGAGGGGGCAGAAAGATAGCGCGGGACCCTTGCGCGGGCTGAGGGGGGACGCTGGTTTTGGCCCTGAGGGAGACGGGAGCCATGGAGGGTTTGGAGCAGAGGAGGGACGAGATCTCACGTGGGTTTTACAAGCAAGTGGCAGCAAGGAAGGATGGTAATTCCCAGAGGTTCTGAGCAGCAGAAGACAAGAGACGTCAAGCCCAAGGCCCTGGGGCCAGCCCGTGCGGGATCATCACGCGTGGCGTCCTGGGGGCAGCTCCTCCGGAGGCAGTGGTAACGGACCCGGCCAGCAGCCGGCTCTTGGTTCTAACGCGCTGGGAGCTCGAGTTCTTTTGTCTTGAGACAGCACCGAAGGCACAGCCCCCGAGAGGCATTGCTTGACCTTACCCAGGAAGATGCTTATCACCGGACTCCCAGACGTCAGGTCTTGAGACGACAACACACACACGGGCACGTACTCATGTGGGTCTCGTACCCAACACCGGGGCTGCTAGATGGAACACAGGCGTGCAATTAGCTCCGAATTTCAGATCATCAGCGGGCGATCTTTTAAGTGTCGTCACCACCCAAATATTGCTCCTTATCGGCAGCTGAAGAGTCCCCCCAATGCGCAGGGACACCTCTGATGACAGTTCTGCTTTCGGGCTCGCAGGACTGAGGACGGAGCATCTCCCCGAACATCGTGGTTGGAGCCAGGAGGGTGGGGATCAAGGTCATAGACCTTCAGGCCTGGAGAAAGTGTCCTGGTCCCACCGAGAGGCAAGGCTGCCTGCTGACGGCTGGGGAGGGGGGCATTCCCCGGGGAAGCAGTGCCTGCCTCAGGGCCGTCCCTGCTGGGCCTCCACAGCGCGAACCCAAACGGTCTTTGGCTGCTGGAAGGCGGCTTGCCGAGTGCCAAGGGCGACTGTCTCCTCTTTGTTTCCCAGCCCTCCACTACGGAAGTGACTTATGGGGGCGCCCGGGTGGCTCAGTCGGTGAAGCGTCTGACTCTCGATCTCGGCTCAGGTCACGATCTCATGGGTCACAACTTCAATCCCTGCATTGGGCTCTGAGCTGACAGCATGGAATCTGCTTGGGATTCTCTCCCTCCCTCTCTTTCTGCCCCTCCCTTGCTCGTGCATGCTCATGTGCGCTCTCTCTCCCTCTCTCAAAATAAATAAAGAAACTTAAAAAAAAAAAAAAAAAAACAGAGGGGCACCTGGGCGGCTCAGTTAGTTGAGCGTCCGACTTCGGCTCAGGGCATGATCTCACAGATCGTGAGTTCGAGCCCCGTGTCGGGCTCTGTGCTGTCAGCCTGTCAATGTAGAGCCTGCTTCAGATTCTCTGTCCCCCGCTCTCTGCCCCTCCCCCCGTTACACTCTCCTCGCCCCCCAAATCAATAAGTAGTAAAAAAAAGAAAGAAAAAGAAAGTGATTTACGGCCCGGAGTAAGTAGGGCGGCTGGGGGAGGAAGCACGGTGGGGCCTGACTGCAGGAGGAATCTGCTGCTACCTTTCAAAACCACACATTAAAAAATACGTACGCTTTTTACACACAGATTTTTTTAAAATAGAGACGCCTGGGGGCGCCTGGGTGGCGCAGTCGGTTAAGCGTCCGACTTCAGCCAGGTCACGATCTCGCGGTCCGGGAGTTCGAGCCCCGCGTCGGGCTCTGGGCGGATGGCTCGGAGCCTGGAGCCTGTTTCCGATTCTGTGTCTCCCTCTCTCTCTCTGCCCCTCCCCCGTTCATGCTCTGTCTCTCTCTGTCCCAAAAATAAATAAACGTTGAAAAAAAAAAAACATTAAAATAGAGACGCCTGAATAAGAAAACAAACCCTAAAACATGCGGATGAAGGAAGAATTTCTCCAGGAAACTGCACGAGCGGTCGTAAGGTCGAGGCCTCTGTGGGAAGTGCCCCCGCCGGGCCCCCCTCTCGGCCCTGCGGCCCGGTCCCCGACACCTCAGCTGGTGGGACCTCTTAGGGATTTTTCTCCACCAGAGCTACATCTAAGGCCCTGGGCCCGGCACGCACTGCCTCCCTGGGGGGTCTGCCAGCCCCCCACCCCCCCACCCCAAGTGCAGCCGGGAGATAGCACTCTCTGCGGGCTCCGTGCCGTTTCTCACCTTGTGGTCCCCTGTCCTAGAGCACCTCGTTATCCCTAGCAAAGCCGGCCTTGCCTTCCACCCTCTCCTTTCCCGCGGGGGCCCTCATCTCTCCACGTGTCCCTTCATCAGACGGTGACCGTGGTGAGCGCGGCACCCGTATGTCTGATTCATCTCTGTGTCCACCACACATAGTAGGTGCTCAACAAACAGCTTTGTTACTCCTCCGAGGCTGCTCGTCACTGTTCCTCCGGCTGCCTCTAGGACGGAGGCACTGGGGTCGAGACCGGACTAAGGCCCTTTGGGCGCCCTCTCTGTTTTCTCTGTCCCCCCAACCGCGAGGTGTGGCCACTTTCTGGACAAGAAAGCTGGGCCCAGAGGGTGTGGATCATCACACGGCTAACGCACGGAGGTGTGGGGATTCACCTGCAGGCTGCCGCCCCCATCCTGCGGCTGAGCCCCTCCTTGTCCCTGCCCTGGGGCTCGTGGACAAACCCCTTTCCTCTCTGGGCCTCAGTTTCCTGATGTGTGAAGTAGGGGAGGGGCTACTGTTGATGATGTCTGAAGCCTCACTCCTGGGGGTGGGGGACACGAGACACTCCTTCTTGTGACACCCCTTTAACCCTGTGGCAGCCACGGTCACCATCAGCTTGGCGGGGTCTGAGGGGGAGAGGGGCACTTCTCAGCCTGGAATGCCGCCTCCCCCACCCCCTGCGTCCCCCAACAGTGGCCGTGTGAACTCTGGGTGAGGCCACGCCTCAACTCCCCGCCTGGCCTGCTCAGGGGTTGGGGTGAGGGGCTCCCCGTGCTGGAGGAGGAGAAAGGGTGGGGTGCAGGGGCTGCAGACTGACCTCCCGGGGCTCCCTTTGGTGGCCTCGCCTTTTTGTTTTCTTTTCAACTCCTGCATGAGCCAATTATAAAGTTAGAGGTCCGGGTGTGGGTGGGCAGGGTTTGCACACAGGAATTCACTTTTTACGAGTCTTGTTTTGAGGACGGACGAGTCAGCTTTGCCATCCTGCACTGGCCAAGCCATCCACCAGCTGAGTGGTCTAAGCAAGCCTCAGTTTCCCCACCTGTAACGTGGGACTAGTAGCACCGGCCCCCGACCCCCAGGGAAGTGTTCCACAGACCCCACAGGGGAGCCGATGCCTCCCCCTGCCCTCCCCACCCCTCGACAGACCCCTGCAGATGGCAGGCACCCGCCCCTCCAACCCACGCAGCGTTACAGGAGGGGACAGGTGGTCACAAGGAAAAGCTGTAAATCTAACCGGTCTTTTTTTTTTTTTTTTTTTTTTTTTAATCTAACCAGTTTTAATCCTGCTAATGGTTTATCTTCCTTTCATGAGAATGAGGTCCAGCTTCCGGCACGGGGCCAGGAATGACAGGCCTTTGTGTTCTTTTGGGAAATCAAGACGGAGCTCAGAAAGGGACGAGTCAGGTGTTGGCTCCTTATCTTTCCTGGCAAAGCTGGGACCTCTGGGCCAGGTCCCTGCTGGCAACCGAAGGGAGGCGTGAATAATAGAAGGGCTGGCACCAGGCTCCCTGCCACCGGGGCTGTGTCGGGAAGCCGAGGGAGGCAGCATGGGGATATACGGCCTCATACAGCAGAGGGACCCTGGAGGCCCCGAGGGGCTTTTGTCTGGGCTGGCCGGGCCCTGCTCTGAGAGGCAAAGTATCTATGCATCAGGGTCGCTGCGAAGGCCCTGGGTTTCCGTCTCAGATTTCAAAGCTGTGTGTCCTTGGGCAAGACACCTAACCTCTCTGAGCCCTCATCTCTTATCTTTGACACCTCCCCTCATCTCTTTATGATGGTTTCTTTTTTTTCTCCCATTTTTTAAAAAAGCTTATTTGCTTTGAGAGAGAGAGAGAGAGCAGGGGAGGGGCAGAGAGAGAGAGGAGGAGAGAGAGAATCCCAAGCAGGCTCTGTGCTGTCAGCATGAAGCCTGACCAGGGGCCCGAAGCACCCAGGCACCCCCACCTCTTCTGATGGTTTTAAGGGCTCCCGCAGAAGGGCTGCAGAGTGCCCAGCACATAGTAGGTGCTTCACAGTGGCAGCTACAGAAAAAAAGCACTCAAGGGTGGTGCCACTTCCCCTCCTGGGAAACAGGGGGCTTCTCCTGGTCGCAAAAGCTTGTGAGACCCAATTCTAACTTGCACTGTTGCTGATTAGAGGCTCAATGCCCCTCTCTAGCAGACAGGGGTGGGGACACTGACGTGTGTCTATGGGTCAAGCAGGGGCTGCTGGGAGGAGGCAGGGGGCAGGAGCTAAGCCCCAGCCAAGCGTTGGCACAGGGAGGGGCTATTTCACAGATGAGAAAACTGAGGCTCAGAGAGCTCAAGTGACCTGCCCAGGTCACCAGCTGGCAAGCGACAGCCCCTCTCCCAGCCATTGTTGCCCTCAGCGAGGGGATAGCGTGTTGACCCTGGGACCGCTTTCAGTGGAATGGAGCTCGGGAACAGAATTATCCTGGGAGAGGTCACCGGGGGCCAACAATCCGAGGGTCAGCGCCTGCTGGACCCCCACAGCGTGCAGTGAGGACCCTTCTCTGTGCTGTTGGAGACAGCATTCCCTGATGGCATGGGGGGGGGGGGTGGCGCTGCTGATCACGGCCAATCACTGCTGATTTAGGGTGGGTCTCGGTGGGGGATGTCAGGCCAGGAACATGGGCAGGGGAGTGGTGCCCAGCAGCGGCGGGGTCCACGGTGTGACCCACGCTGATAAATTGGAGAAGTCACGGGGGTAGCACCCCCGGCCCTGCCCTGCTGATGCAGGGATGTGGGAGGGGAGGGCTGGCCATCAAGGCCACACCGTCCTGCTCCAGCATGAGTCACTGCTTGGCTGGGGGCCCAGGCAGCCGAGGGAGGCCTCTGGCCGGGGTTCCCTGAGGTTAGCAGCCTTGGGGCTCATCTGTTCCTTGGTGTTCCTGGCAGGCTTCTGTTCCTTTAAGAACCTGAACTTGAGATAATAGGGTGGGTGGTGAGATGGCTTGAGCTCTGTGATGTTCTAAGCTTCTCCTTGAAGAAGCATGGCCTCACTTTTCAGTGCCCAGAACCCACGGCCAGGGGTTCTCAAACTCGGGTGTCGTTACAGCCGCCTGGGGTGGGGGTGCCGGCTGAAAGGGTGTGTTCCGAGCCCCCCCGGGCCCCTGGAATCTGCATCTTGGGGCTCCCAGTGTGGCTCATGGGCCCCTGTCCCGGGCGCTTCTGGGCGAGATTCTCCACACCCCCCCATGTCCACTTGCTCCGGCCCTCACCCGCAGGTCCCCACACGGGCACCCACAGCACCCACACGGGCACGTGCACCTCGTCTCTATGGCTCAGACTCCCTGGGCCGCGTGGGCTCTGGGACCCACACAGATGTGCAGACACACACACTCAGGTCCACCCAGACCGAGCACAAAATTCTCAGGGCCTGCAAAATGAACGTGCAGGCCCCCATTCAAGAATTATCTAGAATCTCCAGGTGGTGACAGCAGAACATTAAACCAAGCCTGTAGCCCTGTGCGACAGCGCAGGTCACATGTCAACAAGGCCAGCCCTCCGTACACTCAGGTCACAGTGCCTGGGACCCTCATGGATGAGCTTGCCCCTAGCACGGGCCTGTGCACGTGCGCGCGCGTGCGCGCGCGCGCGCGCGCGCACACACACACACACACACACGCGCGCGCGCAGTCGCGCTCAGGGGCACAGGCGCTCCTCTGTGGCGAGGTTTTCAAGATGGCTTTTTATTGGGATGAGGACGTGTGCCGGCTAATGTTTAATAAGCAGAATCAAAGTTGAGTCATATGTGAGTTGCTTGTAAGCAAGAAATGCCAGATGGAGTAGAACTGAATCACCGTCTTGGGTTTCATGAGTAACATTTTAACTGGGTTGTGACTCGTTTGGGAAAACTTCGGGGCGCCCTCGCACGCCCACTCCACGTCTCAGTTAGACCGGTTCTTACTGAACGCTTCTAACGCCACGAAGCGCGCAGAATAAAATGCGGACCTAAAGGGTTTTGTGAACAGATTCCTCCGCCAGGCAAACTGGGACGAGTGGGGCCCGTTCTTTCCAGGACTGGAAATTGTAGACTCCCGTTCGTCAAGCACCTGCTATGTGCAGCCCCCGCTCTGCTCCGCGACGTCCCCTTATCTCTGTGAGCGCCGGTGGCATATGACCGCACAGGTGCACCGCGGGGGTGTCGTGGGCTCCGAGCCAGGCCACTGCAACGACGTGAATGTCACAATACAGCAAGACAAATAAGTTTTTTGGTTTCCAGGGCATATAAAAGTAACCCTTACGCTATGCTGTTGTGTATGAGGGTGCGATAGCATCATGTCTAAGAAAACTATGTGCATCCCTTAATTAAAAAACACTTTGTTTCTAAAAAATGCTAGCCATCCTCCGAGCTTTCAGTGAGTGGTGATCACCCAGCACAGATCACCGTAAGAAACATAAGAATAATGAAATATTGGGAGGCGCCTGGGTGGCTCAGTCGGTTGAGTATCCCACTCTTGATATCGGCTCAGGCGGTGAGATCCAGCCCCGTGTTGGGCTCTGCACTGACAGGGTGGACCTGCTTGGGATTCTCTCTCTCCCCCTCTCTCTGCCCCCCCCCCCCCCGACTCGTAAACACACACCTGTTCTCTCTCTCCCCCCAAATAAATAAATAAACATTAAAAAAAAGAATAATGGAATATTGGGAGAATTATCAAAGTGGGACACAGAGACATGAAGCGAGGAAATGCAGTTGGAAAAATGCACCAATAAGGCTTGCTTGACACAGGATGGCCACAGACTTCCGACTCGAAAAAAGTCGGTATCTGTGAACAAAGTGTGCCTGGGTTTCGTCAGAGCCTAGGATCCACTGGCTGTAAGACGCAGGTTATCTTCTGGCCGGCCAAGAAACAGAAAACACCACCACCATTCAAACCCAGCCACCAGCCGGTGCCGGGCGACCTCTCTCTGGGCTCAGAGCAGATGCAATGAGGGATTGCCAACCCAGTCCACAGATGGGGAAGACTGAGACCCAGAAAGGGTCGTGACCAGCCAGCAGGGCGTTTTGGCTCTTGATCTTATGTGAACAGACACTTAGGAGGGTTTACTTCAGAGTCCCACCCACCGTGCACGCAGGGGTGTCTTTCCTCGGGGTGAGGGGAGACCTGCCTCAGTTTCCCTGAAATGCTACGGGTGCACCCCTACCTGCGCAGCCTTGGGGTTAAGGCGTTCCCACGGTAGAGGCTTCATTGTTTGCGTCTCCCCCACATTAGACCAAAGGTAGGCACCGTTGGGAGCATTTTCTTCAAAGCAAGTTTTAGGAATTGTAAGGATTGTAGTAATTTTGGGGACTGGGGCCTGCCTTGAGCCCAACCCTCGGCTTCCCAGGCAATAATTCATTACGGGAGGATTTTTCACAGACAGCGACTGGCCTTGGAAGGCAATGAGCTCATGAATATGCATCGGCTCCTCCTCATAAATTATGCATGCCATTGGGAGGCTTCCTGGGGGAGGCCGAGGAGGGCGGGGGAGTGGTTAGTCCGGAGGAGGCTTGGTCTCTGAGCTCTGGCTGTACAGCTCCTCTCCAGCTTGCCCTCCCTCCCCGTGACAATGAAATTGCGGGGCGCCACTCAGGCTCCATTAAATCACGGCACTCTGGTTTTCTAAGAATCTAGAGTTTACTAGGCTGTTGCTTCTCTAATGGCAATGCTGGCGGGTCCAGAGGGGTCAGAGCTGCGTGCACTCGCCTGGGTGACGTGCCTCGGGCACATAGATCTTGATAGCCTGACCTTACAGAGGCCCCCGCAGCCAAAAAGCTGCGGCAAAGACGTGTGATTTACATGCCGTTTAGATTTATTTACTTTTTTTCAGTTTTCTTTTTTTTTAATATAATTTACCGTCAAATTGGCTTCCATACAAAACCCAGTGCTCATCCCAACAAGTGCCCTTCTCTATTCCCATCCCCCATTTTCCCCTCTCCCCCTCACTCCCCCCCCCATCAACCCTCAGTTTGTTCTCTGTATTTAAGAGTCTCTTATGGTTTGCCTCCCTCTCTGTTTGAAACTATTTTTTCCCTGCCCCTCCCCCATGGTTGTCTGTTGAGTTTCTCAAGATCCATATAGGAGTGAAAACATATGATATCTGTCCTTCCCTGACTGACCTATTTCACTCAGCGTAATACCTTCCAGTTCCATCCATGTTGCTGCAAATGGGCAGATTTCATTCTTTCTCATTGCCAAGTAGTATTCCATGGTATATATAACCCACATCTTCTTTATCCATTCGTCCGTTGATGGACATTTAGGCTCTTTCCATAATTAGCTATTGTTGAAAGTGCTGCTATAAACATTGGGGTACATGTGCCCCTATGTATCAGCACTCCTGGATCCCTTGGGTGAATTCCTAGCAGTGCTAATACTGGGTCATAGGGGGTAATTCTATTTTTAATTTTTTGAGGAACCTCCACAGTTTTCCAGAGCGGCAGCACCGGTTTGCATTCCCACCAACAGTGCAAGAGGGTTCCCGTTTCTCCACATCCTCGCCAACATCTGTTGTTTCCTGAGTTGTTCATTTTAGCCACTCTGACCGGTGTGAGGTGATATCTCAGTGTGGCTTTGATTTGTATTTCCCTGATGATGAGTGACGTTGAGCATCTTTTCATGTGTCTGTTGGCCATCCGGATGTCTTCTTTGGAAAAGTGTCTATTCGTGTCTTCTGCCCATTTCTTCACTGGATTATTTGTTTTTCGGGTGTGGAGTTTGGTGAGTTCTTTATAGATTTTGGAGACTAGCCCTTTATCCGATATGTCACTTGCAAATATCTTTTCCCATTCCGTCGGTTGCCTTTTAGTTTTGTTGATTGTTTCCTCTGCAGTGCAGAAGCTTTTTATCTTGATGAGGTCCCAGTAGTTCATTTTTGCTTTTAACTCCCTTGCCTTTGGAGATGTGTCGAGTAAGAGATTGCTGCGGCTGAGGTCAGAGAGGTTTTTTTTCCTGCTTTCTCCTCGAGGGTTTTGATGGTTTCCTGTCTCACATGCGGGTCTTTCATCCATTTTGAGTTTATTTTTGTGTCTGGTGTAAGAAAGTGGTCTAGTTTCATTCTTTTGCATGTTGCTGTCCAGTTCTCCCAGCACCATTTGCTAAAGAGACTCTCTTTTTTCCATTGGATGCTCTTTCCTGCTTTGTCAAAGATCAGTTGGCCATACACCTGTGGGTCCAATTCTGGGTTCTCTATTCTGTTCCATGGGTCTATGTGTCTGTTTTTGGGGCAGTGCCACACTGTCTTGATGATTACAGCTTTGTAGTAGATTTCAAGGGCTCATATTCCTCCAAACTTCAGTGTGGTCAGGTCCGGGTGGCCCCAGCTTCGTGCAACAAACACTGGGCCAAAAGTCAAGGTAGGACCCAGGTTGTAGTGGAAAGGGAAGGAAGGGGTGCTGCCTCCCCCAACACAGGTGTCTGGGGGGAACCTGCCCTCCCAGAGTCACGCTGAGCCCCCCAGATACAGCTCAGTGCACACCGTGGGCACCCCGGCGGTCGGGGCTCAAGGTGAGCTCTGCCTGGTCTGTGTGGCCCCGGGGCCCCACCTCGCCCCGGGATCCGTCCCTCTTCTCGCCCAGCTGCTGCCACACGTGCCCACCTTCCCTGTGGCTCTCTGGAGGTTCTGCCACTTCCTGCGGGTCACACCTCAGCCACCCTTCAGGGCAGCTCTGGGCCAGGAGGTCCCGTTTCTCTCTCCACAACCTTCTGTGACTGTTAGCTCCTTTTCAGCTATCCACAGCTACCAGGCGTGGGCACTTTAGACCCTTCCTTTCATCACAGTCCAGACCTCAGCCAGAGAGGGAAGGGCCTGTCCTGGTGGGCGGCTGGCAGGTGGCCCCGTGGGTTTGGAACACGCTCACCTAACACTGTCTCCAGCCCAGCAGTGCTGGGTGGAGCCCCGGCCGAGCCTCCCCCAGCCTCCCCTGCAGCCAGGCCAGAGGAAGCCGCCCCCAAATCACTGTGAGCTCTCATGGATCGACAGCTACAGGCCGAGGCTTGAACCATTCCACTTTTTGAAAAAGCAAACTTCCGAACGCGTGTAAGAAACAAAACCTCCACGGAAAGATATTACATGGAGAGCAAGAAAACGCAAACCACCTACAGTCCCTTCACTTGGCAACCCCGGGGGCTGGCGCAGTGGGATTTCCCCCCCGCCCCCCCCCCCCCCCCCACCCCCACGTTTTGGGGCAGAACTGCCCTCGCAAGCCACCCATAGGAGGGCGTCTCCTGTCCCTTGCCCTTAGCATTATGTCATGAGCGATTCTCACATTGCCGCGTCATCTCCAAAATCACTGCTCTCAAGGACTGCAGAACGTGACACATGGGACCCTCCCCTTATGTCGGGCCTGACTGTGCAGGGTCTTAAAAAGTTCAAAGGAAATGACTTTCAGGCATCTATTAATTTAATTCTTATGTCATTTCACTAATGGAAGACAGCTCTCCACCTGTCCCTCCTCCACACGGCTAGCCTCCTCTAACAGGAAACACGCTCTTCTGCCCCGCCTCACCGTCGGGGCCTTGAAGACAGGATCGGAGCCCGCCCAACCCCCAGACGCATACCGCCCGTCGCCAGTGCTAATCTTGTTCTCATCAAGTAGGCACCTATTCTGGGCCAGACGGTCCCCACACGCTGGTGTCGCACGTCCCTCCTCAGACTGAGCAAACAGTATCTCACCCAGTCCTTGGCTTCAGTGGGTAAATGCAGAGCGGGGGTTCAAACTCTGCCCGAGAGTCACAGCACGACCAACGCCCCGCCTGGGGGAGCCACACACAAGCAGGGAGAGATCCAGCCTGAGGGGGTAACACAGATGGAAACCGGTGGCCACTTAGAGAAAGCCCGTGCAGGCAGAATGAACTTCGTGACGGACCAGGACCAGACGTGGGGATGGGGCCAGGAAAGGGACCCACCATCAGGTTGTGACCGGGACCTTCGGTATCTTTGTCTGGACCAGAGGGGCAAAAATGGCACCTGGATCCCTGGGATTGGTTTTTTTTTTGTTTTGTTTTGTTTATTTTGAGAGAGAGAGAGAGAGAGAGAGAGCACTTGAGCAAGGGGCAAAGAAAGAGGGAGAGAATCCCAGGCAGGCTCTGTACTGTCAGCACAGAACCCAGAGCTCGAACCTACGAACTGCAAGATCATGACCTGAGCCGTAACCAAGAGTCGGACACTCAACCAACTGAGCCACCCAGGCGCTCCTGGATAATTTTTTTTAATGTTTATTTATTTGTTTTTGAGAGAGTGTGTGCCCTTGGGTGTGGGGGAGGGGCAGAGAGAGAGACAGAGCGTGAGCGGGAGAGGGGCAGAGAGAGAGAGGGAGACACAGAATCCGAAGCCGGCTCCAGGCTCCGAGCTGTCCGCACAGAGCCCGACGCGGGGCTCGAACCCACGAACTGTGAGATCACGACCTGAGCCGAAGTCGGACGCTTAAACCAACTGAGCCACCCAGGCGCCCTGGACTGTTTCTAAGGGTCCTTTTTTTTTTTTTTTTTTTTTATCGATACTTAGTGTGCATGAAGCAAAGTGAGCAAGTTGTAAGTGCCCTGCTTAATGACTTTTCACAAAGTGAACACACACCTGTGTAAACCGGTACCCTGATCAAGAGACAGAATGTTACAGCATCTGAGGTCCCCCTAAGACCTCCTCCACGCACTACCCCAAAGGCAAGCACCGTCCAGATCCCCAAGGCTGTAGATTAGCTCTGCTTGGCTGACTGATAGATTGATTTAAGTTTATTTATTTTGAGAGAGAGAAAGAGAGAGAGAGTGAGCTCGAGTGGGGGAGGGGCAGAGAGCGAGGCAGAGGGAGAGAATTCCCCAGCAGGTTCCTCAGTACCAACGCAGAGCCCGACACGGGGCTCGATCCCACGAACTCTGAGATTATGACCTGAGTTGGACGGTGAAATGCCTGAGCCGCTCAGGTGCCCCTGGCTTTACTTATTTTAGACATTATATGTTTCTAAATACAAAGACTGGGGAAGTGCAGGAGCAGCGGGCACCCACACACCTCGCTGGGGGACTTGCGACCTGGTGAGAGCATTTTGGAAAAGAGATTGCCTACTGAAGCTGAATTCTACTCCTGACGGGCCTGCGGGACGTAGGCGTATGTGCCTAGGATGTGTGGGTGGGCAAACACCCCTACTACTCCCGCCACGTCCCCAGTGGACACAAACGCACGTATTTACTCAAGGACAGTGTTCCCAGCAGCCTGTTCATGAAAGCCTCAAACTGGAAACCGCCCACGTGTCTGTCAACATTAACATCGATCTACAGATCAGGGCATTCGCGCCGTAGACCGGCCCTCGGCCATAAGAAGGAACGGAGGACGCAGGGCAGGATGGATCTCCGACGCTGAGGGAGGCGGACCCACAGGAGCGCCCGCGGCGAGGACCCCTGGGCCCGTCCGGGGATAACTGAGCTCATAACGAACGGGCAACTACTTGGGAAAGTGTCCGGCCTCCACCGAGCACCCCGGGAGCTTGGCGGCTGTTCTCACTACTGTTCTCGTGCCTGGGGGTTTTCTCTAGATTCTCCACTAAGCTGTACCTGTGTTTGGATTGCTTTTAGCTTTTGCCATCCACGTTCCTTAACCTTTCTGAGCCTCAGCAGAGCGAGCCTGGGTAGGGATGGGGGCTGGCCGCTCAGGGCAGGGGTGGGGAGGGAACGCCTCTTCTGGCCCTTGGTGCACATCCCCACACCCACTCTGCTGGGCGAGGGAGGGGCCAGCCTGGAGGCTTTGGCTCTGGGAGGTCACTGACCCACGGAGGCCCTCCCTGGAAGGCGGGGCTTGGGTATCAGGAGTGCACTTTGCTTCTTGTTACAACTGCCGGTCGGCTCAGGGCCTTGAACACATCCTTGAGCGGGAGAGAGCTGGGGAGTGGGGGGTGCCGAGACTGGCCCAAATCCCACCCAGCCAGGGATTTGCAGTGAGACCTCCAGGGCTGTCTTTCGCCCCTCCCCCTCCCCTCTCGCCCTCCTCCCCCTCTCTCCCCCTCTTCCTCCTCCCCCTCCTTCCCCTCCCTCTCTCCCTCTCCCTGCTTCCTTCTCTCCCTGCTCCCTCTCCCTGCTTCCTTCTCTCCACAGTCCTGCACTTTTACAGACAATAAAGAGCAACTCAAAGAGGCCCCTGACCCGCCCAAGGTCGCACGGACAGTAGGAGCCGGGGCCAGAGGGCAGCCCTGATTATCCCTGTGCTTTCCTAGCCACCACTAGGGCCGGGGGGGGGGGGGGGGTCTTCCCCACCTGGAGTCTCCCCTCCCCACCTGACACAAGCCCCGGGGTCTAAGCTCGCCACGTTGGGCCTTGTTCAGAAAACCTCACTGGTTCCCGCAGTGAGAAGCCTTTTCTCTTGGTCGCTTTCCCCAAGGAGCACACAGCCCGGGCTGCCACCGCTGTGTGTCCACCCTAGACAGCCGGACAACGAAAAGAGCAGCTGTCCCTGCCCTCTGGGCCAGGTCTCGTGTGAGGCCCCTTACAGGGGAAGCCATGCTGTCCCCCACTCTACCCACTGGGAAGCCGGCTACTGAGGAGGGAAGAAGAACGGGGAGCCTGGTGTCGGGGGAGAGGGGAGGCGAGATCTGAAGTGAGGCAGTCCGGCCGAGGCCCACACGCTGCCGCCGGCTCCCCTGTGGGGTGGGACCCTGGGGGGGGGGGTGCGGGGAAGGGGGTTCAGCTAGAAGCCTCATCTCTGTGAATGTCAACCCTAAGACATGCATCCGTGTCGCCCATTAGCAAAGACACCACTGCGATCCGAATCTAAAGGCACCTGAGTACAGGTAGAAAGGGCCGCAGCAGGTGGCTAGGCTGAGAGGCACCTTCTGCCTAATGAATAGTCCCCGCCACCCAAATGCACACCCACCACCCGCGTGGGGCCATTGGGGGGGAGGGCTGGCCTGCTTTTCACTGTCCCTGAGAAAAGAGACACCAGCAGCATGGCAGAGCGGGGTTGTCCAGACAAACGGAACCAGTGGGATACAGGCAGGGATCTTTAGGAGGACATTTCTTTTAGGAATCGGCCCACCTGCTGGCGGAGGCGGAGAAGTCCCCCAGGGAGCTGTCTGCAAGCTGGAGAATCTAATTCAATCCCAGTCCAAAGGCCTGAGAACCTGGGGCCAACAGGCCAGGATCTGCATCCCAAAAGCTCCAGAACCAGGGGTGCAGGTATCCGAGGGCAGGAGAAGATGACGTCTCCGCTCAAAGAGCAAATCTGCCCCTCCTCCCCCTCTATGTTCCATTCAGGCCCTCAGTGGACTGGACGGTGCCCGCCCACCCCGGGGAGGACCATCTTTACTCAGGCTACAGACTCAAACGCACTTCCTGAGACACCCTCCCAGATGTACCCAGAAAGAACTTTTTACCAGCCATCTGGGCATCCCTTAGCCCAGCCCTGTTGACCCATGAAATTCACCATGACACCCACTAGGGTTGGGAAGGTGTCTGTGTGGAGAGTAAAGAGCCATACTATAAACAGCCCCATTTAGAGTGTCCCTCCCTTGGTTGAAAGAACTGACCCCTTTGGTCTCCCATCCAAGTACTAACCAGGCCCGACCCTGCTTAGCTTCCGAGATCAGACGAGATCAGGCGCGTTCAGGGTGGTATGGCCGTAGACAACAACTGACCCCTTTGGGAAGAATAAGAACACTTCTAACAACACATTGGTCAAGGTCTGGCAATCGGGTTGAACGCAGCAATGGCTGATGCCTACTGTGTGCTCAGTTCCCATGAACGGCTGTAAGGTGGGATCCCCCAGAGTCACGCTCCCAGGAGAAACGGGTGCAGAGAGGGGACAGCCGGGGTGCTGCTTGGTGGCTGAGGGAGAAAAGAAGGAGAGAGGTCACCGCCTGTGCTCCAGTCCAGGTATATAGCAGAAGAGGCAGGATGGGCTACACAGAGCCGCAGAGGTATGCGTGCTTGTGAAATACGCAAGGTGCTTACAGACCCTTGGCTTGGCCAGCAGTAGGTCTGTGTCGTGTTCGGGGACGCCCAAGGTGCTGCCTTACCCGCTCCTCAACTGTTTTTTTGGTTTTGTTTTTTTTTTATTGTGATAAAATACATAGAACAGAAAATCTACCATTTCAACCATTTTGAAGTGCACAGTTCAGGGGCCCTAAGCACATTCCTTCCCACTGTTGTGCAGCCGTCAACGGGTCAGCACCGTCCGTCTCCGCAACCCTTCATTTTGCAAAAACAGTAGTTTTATCTTCACTGAGCGTTAACTCTGTATCTCCCCTCCCCCAGCCCATGGAAACCACCCTTCTACCTTGTGTCTCTATGAATCTGACGACTCTAGGGACAGCATGTAGTGAATCATACAGTATTTGTCTTTTTTGTGACTGGTTTATGTGACTATCTTTTGTGACTTCACTTAGCGTAATGTCCTCAAGTTTCATCCATGTTGTAGCAGGAATTGGAATTTCCTTACTTTTTTTTTTTTTCTTCTAGAGGAAGAAAGGTTTATTCTTCCCTGTAAGTACCAGAATTTCCTTACTTTGTTTTTAAAGTTTCTTATTTTAATTCCAATACATTTATTTTAGTTTCAGGTGTACACTATAGTGATTCAACAATTCTATACATTACTCAGTGCTCATCCCAAGTGCCCTCCTTAATCTCCATCCCCCCACCCTTGGTAACCACCTGTTTTTTCTCTATAGTAATGAGTCTGTTTCTTGGTTTGTCTCTGTCCCCTTCCTTCCTTCCTTCCTTCCTTCTTCCTTTCTTTCTTTCTTTCACTCATTTGTTTTGTTTCTTAAAAATTGCACATATGAGTAAGATCATAAGGGTGCTTACCTTTCGCCGACTGACTTAATTCACTTAGCATTGTACATTCTAGCTCCCTCTGTGTCGTTGCAAATGGCAAGATTTCATTCTTTCTTCTGGCTGAGTAATAGTCTATCGCATACCTATACCACATCTTCTTTACCGTTCATCAGTCGGTGGACACTTGGGCTGCTTCCATAATTTGGTTATTGTAGATAGTGCTGCTGTAAGCGTAGGGGTGCATGTATCCCTTTGAATTCGTGTTCTTGTGTCATTTCCCTACTTTTTAAGGCTGGACAACGTTCCATTTTATGAGTATGCCATCTCTTGTTTATGCATTCGCCTGTCAATGGACACTTGGGCTGTTTCCACCTGTTGGCTCTCATAAGGAATGCTGCTATGGACATAGGCATACAGATAGCTGTTCTAGCTCCTTCTTTCAACTGTTTTGAGTATACAGCCAGAAATGGAATGACTGGATCACATGGCAATTCTAAGTGCAATTATCTAGAGGAACTAAATCAGTCTTTTTTTATCACCCATTGATTGAGAATTTCAGGGAGACTTAGCAACAGCCGGATGAGGCGGTCATTACCGTCTACAATTATTTAATGCTTGATTAATAGCTTCATTATCCTAGACTTAAAAGCCGGGTGTGAACTCTTCACCATTGAAATTACACTGGACGACGTTAAACATCCACCCAGATCAACATCAATAATTTGTTCCACTTGGCACGGAAAAATGTTTAAAATTCAGCGAAGCCAGCAGATACCCACAGCCCTGTGTTGCCAAGCAGCAATCATGCTCACAAATGGCCAAAGCCTTTTCTTATAAAGAGAGGAGGAGGCCAGTGCTTGCGTGGAGACAGCGGGTCTGTCGCTAATGGAGTGAGCTGGCCGTGGAGTTTCTACAGGAGGCAAAGTGCAATCTATCATGTTGGAGTGTTTACTCTGAACGTGAAGCATGTCCACTGGGAATCACAGTTTTCCAAGGGCCTTGTGCTGGTTCTGCTGATTCATATTCCCACAATTCCTCCACCGCATAATATTTTCCCATTGCCATGGTGACCGTGTGAGGAGAAGGCATAGGGAGAAACTTCAGAGTTTCCTTCTTATTTCACAGAGGAGAGATTAGACTTCGGCTGGAGAGTGGGCTACATGGTTTCTATTTTAAAGAGAAGAGGTAGGTTCCACTGAGCCGAGTTTTCTCTGGCTGAGAGAGAGCAGGAGTCAGGGAATGAGAACAGCTGGGTGACTGTTCCTGATTCCAGTACTTTCTAGCTGGTCTGGCACTTTCTAGTTGTTGACCTTGGGTAAGACTCTTTCCTTCTCTGAGGCTTAGTTCCTTTCTCTATAAAATGAGACACAGAATGGCGGTTAGGGTTCTCCGTAGAATTGGTAAAGAAAATGCAAGACATTTACAAATTGTAAAACGTTATTTAAAAAAAAAAAATCACAAAAAATCCCTCAAATACAAAGCCCCTTAGTCCAGGTCAAGGTGCTGTTGCAGGTGGTTTTATGTGGTGCCACCGTGGGCTTCGTTCCTTCGGAGCACCCTGTTCACATACGCAGTGTTGACCCTCTCGAGGACAGGAACTTTGCTTTGTTATCCCAATCCCTCCATTTTGCAGAGCACACGAATTTCCTAGGGCAGCCCTCAAGAAATACTTGCATTGAGTTCAAACTTGGACCCAGCAAGTATTTGCCAAAGCTCAGACTGCATCAAGCTTTTGGGGTCATGGAGGCAAGTCAGGTGAGGGAGCTGAGTCACCCCACTTATGAGACCTGCCTTTGATTTCACAGCAGCTTTCCCCCGGGGGGGGAAGGAGCATATCTACATGTGAGGTGCACACTGAATAGAAAATTCAGCCTTATATCTGGAACCTTCAAAAGCAAAACCGTGTGTCCTAGAGTTGAGAAACTGGTGACCACAATGCCATGTGTTAAGTGAGCTTCTCAGAACTTCTCTGTTGGCAGAGGTGACCCAGAGAGGGGAAGAATTCATTCTGTGTGATGGGGTGGGGTGGCAGAGAGTTTCATGGGGCAGCCGTCTGGGCCAGAGGGCAAGGACTAGAGTTGCCATGGAGGAAGAGAGTTCATGGGTGCGGGAAGAGCGGTACCCAAAGGCACACGGCAGCCTGCTATGCTCGAAGGAGCTACCGATAACTCTCCGTGGCTGGAGCATAGAAGAGGACGGAGGTGGGCAGTGTGGACACGCCAGGGATGTCCACACACACGACAGCACTCGACTAATGGGCACGAAGAGAATCTGTGCTCCGGTCACGTGTCCTACGGACCAGACAGCTGGTGGAAGGGGAAAACTTTGAGGTGTGCTTGAAACCGCCCCCCCCTAGTGCTGGTTGTGTCTTTTTTGTCCCCAGTTTGGGGCTCTAGGGTGACCCAGGCTGGCATTGGTTGGAGGTTCTGATGTGGAGTCAAGACAGCCAAGAGCTGCAGACCCGGCCCCTGTCGAGTGGGATCCCACCAGAGGATCCTTCTCTGGTCCTCCATTCTCTGCAGACTCCACTTTGCCAGCAACTTGCATGAGAAGCATAGAAAGGAGCAGCCGTAACTGTCTCTCCCGGCAGGTCAGCCCGGCAGGGATTTTGCAACAGAGCTGAGGACTTTGGGGAACTGGGTGTGTCAGTGTGCACACAGCAAGGCCTGTTCTGCAGATGGCATCCTGGTCGCCTGTGGGGACACCTGACCCAGCGACAGAGACAGGGAACGAGTGGGGGAGGGGAAGAGGGAGAAGGAGACACAGAATCCGAAGCAGGCTCCAGGCTCCGAGCTGTCAGCATAGAGCCTGACGTGGGGCTCGAGCTCACAGTCCGCGAGATCATGACCAGAGCTGAAGTCAGACCCTTAACCGACTGAGCCACCCAGGGGCCCCTAGATGTTGAATTTTAGGGGGCTGTGATTTAGTCTTCTGTGTTTTCCCTAGCAGAGTGATTTTCAATCTTTTTTTAGAAATGAGTCATAGTAAGAAATACATTTTACATAATAACTCATATGTATAAATATCAATTAGGTCAAGATGTGTTGGGATCTTCTGTCATTACTCATTTTTTTCATGGTCTAACTGTTCTATAAATTGCTGAGAGAGGGATGTTCAAATCTCCTAGTATGATTATGGAATCATCTATTTCTCCCCTTTATTATTTTTCTAAAGATTTTTTTTTAAGTAAGCTCCACACTCAACATGGGCCTCAAACTCACAGCCCCAAGATCAAGAGTTGCATGCTCCACCAACTGAGTCAGCCAGGCACCCCCTCTTTCTCCTCTTCAAAGCTGTCAGTCTTGCTTTATGTGTTTTGAGGCTGTGTTATTTGGCACATTTACATTTACTATGGTTATGTCTTCCTGATGAATCGACCCTTTCATTGTTAGGAGGTGTCTCTCTTTAGCTCTAGTGATAGTCTCTGTCCTGAAAGCCTATTTTACATGATATTAATAGAGGCACGCCAACCTCATCATACTTACTTTTGGCATGTTACACCTCTTCCAACCATTTACTTTACTTTTTTTTTTTTTAATTTTTTTTTTAACATTTATTTTTGAGACAGAGAGACAGAGCATGAACAGGGGAGGGTCAGAGAGACAGGGAGACACAGAATCTGAAACAGGCTCCAGGCTCTAAGCTGTCAGCACAGAGCCCGACGCGGGGCTCGAACTCAGACTGTGAGATCATGACCCGAGCTGAAGTCGGACGCTCAACCGACTGAGCCACCCAGGCATGCCATCCAACCATTTACTTTTCATTGACATGTCTTTATATTTACTATGGGTCTCTCTTCTTAAAAAAAAATATTTATTTTTGAGAAAGAGAGCAGGGGAGGGTCAGAGAAAGAATAAGAGAGAGAGAAAGAGCAGGAGAGGGGCAGGGAGGGGCAGAGAGAGGGAGAGAGAGAATCCCCAGCCCACACAGGGCTCAGTCTCACAAACCATAAAATCATGACCTGAGTCGAAATCAAAAGTTGGATACTTAACTGACTGAGCCACCCATGAGCCCCTGTATTTACTACTTCTGATGCCATTCATTCATTCGTGAAGAGCTGAGTTTTTCTCCCCCACTTCATTTTCCTTCAGACTTAAGAGCTTCCTTTAGCTGTTCCTTTATTTTAAAATGCCTTTATTTCGGGGCATCTGGGTGGCTCAGTCAGTTAAGCATCTGACTTCAGCTCAGGTCATGATCTCACGGTCCGTGAGTTCGAGCCCCATGTCAGGCTCTGTGCTGACAGCTCAGAGCCTGGAGCCTGTTTCAGATTCTGTCTCCCTCCCTCTCTGACCCTCCCCCATTCATGCTCTGACTCTCTCTGTCTCAAAAATAAATAAACGTTAAAATTAAAAATAAATAAAATGCCTTTATTTCATCTTTCTTCTTGAAGCATACTTTTGCTGTATATAGACATCTGGCTTGATAATGTTTTCCCTTTCAACACTTTAAAGGTGTTGTTCCACTGTAATCTGGTCTCCATGGTTTTTGATAAGATGTCTGCAGTCATTCAAATATTGATTCCCTTGTGTGTAATGCATGGTTTTTCTCTGTCTACTTTTCAGGTGTTGCCTTTATCTGGTTTTCACCAGTTTGGTTCTGATGTCCCCCAGACATAGTTTTCTTCACTGATCCTATTCAGATTTGCTGGGCTTCTTGAAATTATGGTTTGTTTTTCTTCAAGTGTGGGAAGTTTTCAGCTATTATTTCTTCAGATAGGTTTCTTGCCCATTCTCTTCCTGTCCTCTGGAACTTTTAAAACTCTGATATTGTTTTATGTGTCCTTGAGGCTCTGTAAATTTTATTGTCTTTTTCTTCTCTCTCTTTCAGACTGTAAAATTGTTATTCATCCCTTTTCAAGTTCATGGATTATTTTTCCCTTCTCATTCTGAGTCCACTCAGTGAAATTTTTTTTTCATTTCAGATACTAGGGTTTTCAGTTCTGAAAATTTCATTTAATTTTAAATGGACAATTCAGACTTTTTTAGTATGGTCACAAAATTGTACAATCATCACTACTATATCATTCCAAGAAATGTCATTACACCCATTTCGTTACAAGAAACCTGATATTCACTGGCAATCACTCCCCAGTCCTCCTTCTCCCCCGCTCCTGGCAACTACTTGTCTACTTTCTGCCTTTACAGATTTTCCTACTCTAGAAATTCCTTATAAATGGAACCATACAATATGTGGTCTCTACAACTGGTTTCTTTCACTTAACAGTGTTTTCAAGGTTTTTCCATGTGGTAGCCTGCATCAATTCTTCATTCTTTTTAATGGCCAAATAATATTCCATTGTAGGAATATACCACCTTCCATTGACCCACTCATCAGTTGATGGACATTGGATTGTTTCTACTTTTTAACTCTTATGAATACTACTGCCAATTGGTTCATTTTTACATTTTAAATCTCCTGATTTTGAATATTGTTGAATATTGTCATAATAGCTATTTTAAAGATCTTACCTAACCATTCCAATATCTGGGTCATCTTAAGGTTGGTTTCTGTTGATTGCCTTTTTTCTTGAGAATGGGTTGCATTTTCCTGGCCTTTCATATACGGAGTAATTTCGGATTGTATCCTGGACATCGTAGATGTTCTGTTGTAGAAACTTTGGACTCTGTGACATTGTTTTGAATAGAATTGATGTTCTCGTTTCAGTAAGAATTAACTTGGCTAGACTCAAACTTCAAACTCTGTGACACTTGTGCTGGGTGGGGGCCCAGATCTTGGTTAAACTGCTTTTAACATGCCACACACACGTGTGGTTTGGGGGTCAGCCAGGAACTCGGGCGGGGTTTACACACAAAATGTTTTGGGTTCCTTCTCCGGCTCTCTCCTTTATGGGGTTCCTCCCCACTCTCCAACCACTGCGGTTGTCCAAGCTTCCTTCTCCTGGTTCCTCAGTCCAGAGGGAAAATAGGCCTTCTCCTAGAATTTGGCCACCTTGTCCCCCTACCGCAAATGTGGCTGCCTACAAGGCAAGGCCACAAAAATGGGAAATTGTCCCAATTGGGTTGATTCTTCTGGGTTTTAATGCTACTCCCAAACCTACCTGCTTATGTTTACTCTCCAGGGCCCTCAAGATGTGGTTTTGGCTATTTTGTCCATAATTTGTAAGTTTGTAGATGTTATCTGCAGGAGGGTGGGCTTGTGAGGAATTTACTCCTCCACACAGAATATCTGTCATCTGTCAATCTATACACACCCACATATATGTGTATATATGAATATAACATGTATGAATATATGCATACATTTGAATATATCAATATATTTGAATATGTATTCATATACACATACATTTGAATATGTATATGAAACAAAAGGCTTATGAATCAATATTTACCCTACTCCATGTTTACACATCATATACTCTGATATTTTCTGCTCTGCTCCACGGTATTTCTTTTTGAAATGCTGGTCTCAGTCCCCTCCTAAATTGATTTCATGACCCAAGAGTGGGTCACGACCCACAGTTTGACCCAGGGCGCTCTAATGCCTGGCAGGCAAGGGGCAGGTGCTGTTACTGGAAGAGCTCATTGAACAAAATGCAAGAGACGGGCGGGGGGGGGGGGGGGCCCCCCCCGCCCCAGGTTTCCTGAACATACTGGGAGCAGTGTGGTCGTAATGCCGTTTTCACAGATGGGTGAACATCTGTGTCCCCTTCCCCTCCACCCCCCTCTGGGGCCTCCAGTGACCAAAGCCCAAAGTAAGAGTCCTCCAGGGTCCAGTCCTCACTGCTACACATGATTCACAGACTTTTGTTTGCATGTCCCTGACCACCGCCCCCCAAGCAGCAACAAAAGGCTGCAAACTTTATTTTGCTAAATAAGCACATTTACAAATAAAAATAATGGGTGCACCTGAGTGGCTCATCAGTTAAGCGTCCGACTTCAGCTCAGGTCATGATCTCACAGTTCGTGGGTTCCAGCCCCGCATCGGGCTCTGTGCTGACAGCTCGGAGCCTGGAGCCTGCTTCGGATTCTGTGTCTCCCTCTCTCTCTCTGCCCCTCCCCCGCTCACACTCTGTCTCTCTCTCCAAAGTGAATCAACGTTAAAAAAAAATTTTTTTTTAAACAGTAAAAAATAAAAATAATGATCATCTACTGGAGCTATCATGTCATTTAAAAAAAGATCACAAAAATGTCAGACGGACAATCTCCGAATAAGGCAAAGGCCTGAAATCAAACTCATTGGGTGCATCACAAAAACTCTCTGCACGTTTTCCTTGCCCCGTGGTTGGGTGTTTGGGAGCCTCTGAATCAGCCGGGGCCACAGGAGGAAAGCCCAGGGCTGGAAAGACACTGGGAGGTCCCACATCTGGGAGAGAGAGAACGTTTCCCAGTTTTCCCGCAGGTAATCCGCCCAAATTCCAAGTAGCTCTGACTGCAAAGATGCGGCTTGTTCGCAGATGCCATCTGTGCTCTGTAGCCTCCCCAGATCACTGAGCTCATTTCACTAACTGCCGCCTGTCCCCTGGGGTGGCTCTCTCTGCCCTACTTGCCACCACCCGGAGACCGCGGGGCCCTGTGGCCCAGAGCAGGGGCGGGGATGGGAAGAGAATCTCGCCAGGCCAGGTGGGTGTGCCCCCCCTCACAGACCCGCCCTGCTCCCAGCAGCTCTGGAGGCCCAGAGGCCCATTAGTGCCTGCATAATGGATGGATGTCTCTCTTCTTGGAAAGCACAGGCCCATCTTGCCTAAGGAGGACAAGAAGAGGTCGGATGCAGGCGCTGTGCTCCTAAGGCTGGTCTCAGCGGGGAGCTCACACTGGGAGGAACCGGCCAGGTGTCTTTCTTCTGCCTGACAAAGGCTGGGTGAGCATCCTCAAGCCGTCCGGCTGAGGGCTGGGGTCGTGGGCCTGTGAACCAGGCTCAGGGCAGGGCGGCTGGGGTGGGTGGGAAGAGCTCAGGCTGGGGAAGGGCCCTTTGCAGGGCTCAAGGGGAGACCAGGTGGGAGGGAGGGAAGCTGAGCTCCAAGCACAGGGCAGAGGGCTTGGAGGTGGGAGGGTCGGATGCTAGGGATGGGGACTTCCCCGGCCCTCACAATGTCTCTGGTCACCAGAGACAGCCACGCGGGGGTGGCCGGTGACCTCGGCGCTGACACACATCCGTGCCCTTCACCGGGATGTTCTTAGGCATCTTTAGGGCCTGGCTGGGCACGGAGTCAGCTCGTGCACCTGATTTGGTCACGGCGATGGCTACGATGCAAATATTTCTGTCCTGCTCAGTATTTCTGTAATGCTGCCTCGTCCCCCAGTCCTCGCCTGAATGTACCCTTTTGTCCTGCCAGCCGGCCTCCTTCCGGGACCCCTCAGACCTCGCCCCCGTCCAGCAAGGAAGGGGCTCCTGCCCAGCACATCAGGGGCTCCAGGCCCTTGCTCCAGTCCTGGCCGTGCGATTCCTGCATAGTTTAATAAGTCCCTTGGGGCTGCTGTATGCTAGGCCCTCGGCTGTGTGACCGACGGCTGACTTGCCGCGGTGGGCGTGTGCCCTGCCCGCCTGGGGGCAATCCAAGGATGTCAGCCTTGTTCGTGGGTGACCCGCAAAGCTTAGGGGTAAGGAGCTGTCTTGGTGCATCCACGGGGAGCCTCGGGTCAGGAGAAGCTGTGGGGAGAAAGGGCTAGAAGTGGGGGTACGTTGCTGGCATCCCCCTGAATGGCAAAGAAAGTTGGGAGTGAAAATTCTAATTGCAAATCCCACTGACAGCTTGAGTTTAAGGGAAGAGATGAGCTAAATTTAACCTAGCCACTTAAAGAGCCAAAAATGCAATTTACTAATTAGCTTAAAATGAAAATGAGTCCAGTGATCATAAAGCGCTTCTCTAGTTACAAAATACAAAAAAAAAAAAAAAAAAAAAGAGGCTGTTCCTCTTTTCATACTGACATGCATTTTACATTCTAATGCTGTTATAGAATTAGGAATGTAGCCTGCTGGTACAGTGCTGTAGACAGGCAGAGCGTCACAGCCTTCTTGGAAAGTTCCGGGAAGCTCTGGGTCCGCGGCCAATCCCCTTTCTAATTGCAGAGCATGGTGGGGGGGGGGGGCATCCAGTGTCTGCCCTCAGGGACTGCAGAGTGCACTGGGTGCAAGGGGCAAAGTCCCACATTTTGGGATTTCTCTAGACCGGATGCTGAAGGGCTCGGCGCAGGGAGAGGGCATCGGCAAGGAGGGTGGAGAGGGTCCCTGAGTGGGTGGCATTTGCGACGCCCCTTGAGAGACAGTGACTAGGAAAACGGGGACTGTATTCGTCTGCTTGGGCTGCCATAATAAAATACCACAGGCCGGGGGCTTGAGCAACAGACATTTCTTTTCTCCCAGTTCTAGAGGCTGGATGTTGAAGGTCAAGGCAACTTTGATTTCCGGGGAGACTCTCTCTCGGCTTGCAGGCAGCCACTTGCTCGTTGTGTCCTTTCGTGGAGGAGAGAGAAAGCTCTAGTGTCTTCCTTTACTTGGAAAGACACCAGGGGTATCTGGATGGCTGAGTCAGCTAAGCATCCGACTCTTGATCTCAGCCCAGGTCCTGATCTCAGGGTCGTGAGTTCAAGCCCTACGTTGGGGTCCACGTTAGGCATGAAGCCTACAAAAAAAAAAAAAAAAAAAAAAAAAAAAGGAAGGGACAGCGCAAAGTCTGAGAGGGAACAGAGTGAGGGTGTATCCAGAGAATGAAATGGTCCATCTCACAGGGCAGCAGGGCTGAGGCACCGGCAGATATGACATATCCCACACTGACCCCGTCACAGCAGCTCATAGGCCAGGTTTACTCTTCATCGGTGGGCAATGGGGAGCCACTGGGGACTTCGGAGCAGGGTAGTGATTGGATGAGAGCTGGGCTGTAGCAGACCGACCTGGCCACCGTGTGCAAGATGCATTTCCATTACGGTGCGATGTATTTTATTCAACATAATTTCTGTACCAATGTGAAGGCATGCCTAAATCATGGGTACTGCTTATTAGCCCCTTCTGTTTCCCACATCATGGCGGTTTTGGGGCAGCAGCAAGGACGTTATAAATAGTCATAGCACAGGGGCACCTGGGTGGCTCAGTCAGTTGAGCGTCCGACTTCGGCTCAGGTCATGATCTCACGCTCTGAGTTCGAGCCCCGCGTCGGGCTCTGTGCCGACAGCTCAGAGCCCAGAGCCTGTTTCGGATTCTGTGTCTCCCTCTCTCTCTGACCCTCCCCCGTTCATGCTCTGTCTCTCTCTGTCTCAAAAAAATAAATAAAAGTTAAAAAAAAATTAAAAAAAAAATAGTCACAGCACAAAAGGTAGCATTTGGGAGAAAGAGCATTTTCTTAGCCAATTTGCATGATACAGTTTATATATGTATACTCTTCCAACTAAAACAGGTGGTTTTCCCAAACTATGGCTATTTTTTAAAAATATTTCCTGCTGCTGTAATCTGATGCAATACAAATCTTTGGGCAAAAATAAAAACCTCAGTGGGCAAAATGGCCGTTCATATATTAAACATGTTGATGAGTCTGTCCTCAATGTCCTCACAGATGGAGCTGAAAGGAAGAAGTCATATCTGTTATAAATGGAGAAAGTGTAAAAAATCTGTGAAATTAATTAGTACAGAATCCCAGTGACCTATAGATGAACGTTTTACCATTCCATTCGTTGGATATGGCTAGTTTTTAATCAGTACATGACACATAATGAGGATGCACGTAATAGCAGGGGCGCCTGGGCGGCTCAGTCAGTTGAGCGTCTGACTCTTGGTCATGATCTCACCTCAGGTCATGATCTCACTGTTCGCAGGATGGAGCCCTGCATGGGGCTCCACGCTGACAGTACGGAGCCTGCTTGAGATTTTTTTCTCTCTCCCTGTCTTCCCTCTCTCTCTGCCCCTTCTGCTCTCTTTCAAAATCCATAAATAAACTGGGGCGTGTGGGTGGCTCAGTCAGTTAGGCGTCCGACTTCGGCCCGGGTCATGACCTTGCCGTCAGTGAGTTCGAGCCCTGCCTCCGGCTCCCGCTGTCAGCTCAGAGCCTGGAGCCTGCTTTGGATTCTGCTTGTGTGTCTCTCTCTCTGCCCCTCCCCCGCTCACGCGCTGTCTCTCTCAAAAAGGAATAAAAAAAAAAATCAAAAAAAATTTTTAATTAAATAAATAAACTTATTTTAAAAAGAATGCACTTAATAATGTAATTAAGGACACACCACAGTACATAAATGAATTCTAACTTGTGGTCATTAGTAATACTGGTCATAAATTAATTCTTCTCTTCCCAAATGGCTGTGTGTTGCCCCTAAATTTATTCTCAGACTACCTTTCCTGCTGCCACATCTGTCTCTCACCGAAGTGGCCACTGTATGAAAATATGAGTTTATACAGTGGTACATTATGTGGATTGTATTTTCCCAACAGGTTTGTCATAAGGCCCTTTAAATCAGAAGCCCCCTGGGGCGCCTGGGTGGCGCAGTCGGTTAAGCGTCCGACTTCAACCAGGTCACGATCTCACGGTCCGTGAGTTCGAGCCCCGCGTC
>NW_024412396.1:71386538-71402228 GCF_014898765.1 Herpailurus yagouaroundi
GGAAACCCATCTACGATACAAAACAAAGTAAAATGGCACCTAAATCTTTAACCTCCTTGAAGTTTTTCTTATGAAAAGGAAAGGTTCTTTAGGGGCAAGAACTGAAACTGCCTCTTCCTCTGACACAGCACCTGACTTTCAGAAGAAGGTTCACACTCAATGTCTGTAGAATGAATGAATGAATGAATGAACGAACCAACTAAAGAGCAGGTAAACAAATCGAAGCTTAAGGAGTTAGATTGAAATGTGCATATAATTTTATTTATCTTTTTAATGTTTATTTATTTTTGAGAGAGAGAGCACGAGCTGGGGAGGGGCAGAGAGAGCGGGAGACAGAGGATCTGAAGCAGGCTCCAGGCTCTGAGAGTGGAGAGCCCAGTGCGGGGCTTGAACCCACAAGCTATGAGATCATGACCTGAGCCAAAGTTGGATGCTTAACTGACTGAGCCACTCAGGCGCCCCAATGTACATATAAGTTTAAACTTAATTTCAGTTCATTAAGTCCATACTGCACATAGTTTTTCTTAATTTTTTTTTAATGTTTTTATTTATTTTTGAAGGAGAGAAAGAGACAGAGCATGAGTGGGGGAGGAGCAGAGAGAGGGGGAGACAGAATTCGAAGCAGGCTCCAGGCTCTGAGCTGTCAACACAGAGCCCGACGCGGGGCTCGAACTCACAAACTGTGAGATCGTGACCTGAGCCGAAGCCGGAAGCTCAACCGACTGAGCCACCCAGACGCCTCCATACTGCCCATGTTTGAAAAAATCAAGTACTTCTCCAGGGCTTACTACAAAAACAAAACAAAACAAAACAAAAAGTAGCAGTTAGCTTCCCTCATCTACTGTACCAACTCCACATTCTGACTTCCCAGAACCAACTGCCACTTCCAAATATTGTATCCGTTCCTTTTGGTGTGCAAAGGGCACCTTTCTTGAAATAATATAAGTATCCTGATTCTTCCTGCTCTGCCGGGTTCAGAAACGTGTTATCTGGAATGCCCCACCACAGCGGGTGAAGACTTGGTTCTCTTTCGCGTGACTCACTCCACACCCGCACGTGCACACACATTCCCCATCTTTCCAATATAGTCACGTTATCATTTCTTCTTCTTCTTCTTCTTCTCCTTCTCCTTCTTCTTCTTCAAGTACAAAAGACAGTGTTATATTAGTTTCAGGTTCATGATTCAACAGTTCTAGACATAAGTCGTTGCTCATCACGGGAAGTGTGTTCATATTCCCCTTCACCTACTTCACCCACCCTCCCCCCCACCTCCCCTCTGGTAACCGTCAATTTGTTCTCTATAGTTAAGAGTCTGGTTTCTTTGTCTCTTCTTTCTTTCTTCATTTGTTTTGTTTCTTAAATTCCACGTATGAGTAAAATCATATTTTTCTTGCTCTGACTTATGTCAGTTAGTATTATACCCTCTAGACTCATCCATGTTATTACAAGTGGCAAGATTTCATTCTTTTTTGTGGCTGAGTAGTATTCCAATACATATATATATATATATATATACACATATATATGTATATATATATCTCCATCCATCTATAGATGGACACTCAGCCTGCTTCCACATCTTGGCTATTGTAAATAGTGCTGCTATAAACATAGGGGTGCATGTCTCTTTTCAAATTAGTGTTTTTGTTTTCTCTGGGTAAATGTCCAGTAGTGGGGTTACTGGATCGTACGGTAGTCATATTTTTAATTTTTTTGAGGACCCTCCATGCTGTTTCGCACTGGCTGCACCAGTTTGCATTCCCACCGACAGTGCACAGGGGTTCCTTTTTCTCCACATCCTTGCCAACACTTGTTGTTTCTTGGGTTTTGGATTTTAGCCATTCTGACAAGCGTGTGGGGATATCTCATTGCAGTCTTGATTTGCATTTCCCTGATGATTAGTGATGTTGAGCAATTTTTATGTGTCTGTTGGCCATCTGGATGTCTTCTTTGGAAAAATGTCTATTCACGTCTTCTGCTCATTTTTAATAGGATTGTTTGTTTGTTTGTTTGTTTGTTTGTTTGGTGTTGAGTTGTATCAGTTCTCTGTATATTTTGGATATTAACACCTTACTGAATACATCATTTGCAAATATCTTCTCTCACTCAGTAGGTTGCCTTTTTATGCTGCTGATGGTTTCCTTTGCTCTGCAGAGAATTTTTATTTTGGTGTAGTCCTAAGAGTTTAATTTTGCTTTTGTTTCCCTTGCCAGAGCAGATGTATTCAGAAAAATGTTTCTATGGCTGATGTCAAAGAGATTACTGCTTATGTTTCTTGTAGGAATTTTATGGTTTCAGGTCTCACATTTAGGTCTTTAAACCATTTTGAGTTTATTTTTGCGTCTGGTGTAAGAAAGTGGTCTAGTTTCATTCTCTTGCATGTTTTTGTCCAATTTCCCAGCACCACTTGTTGAAGAGATTGTCTCTTTTTTTATTTCTTTATTTTGAGGGAGAGAGAGAGAGGAAGAGTGTGCACGTGTGTGCTCAAATGACTGTGGGTGAGGGGCAGAGACAGAGGGAGAGAGACAATCCCAACCAAGCTTTGCCATAACATCCCAACGCAGGGCTCAATCCCATGAACCATGAGATCATGACCTGAGCCGCAATCAAGAGTCGAACAGACACTTAACTGACTGAGCCACCCAGATGCCCCAAGATTGTCTTTTTCCCATTGCATATTCTTGCCTTCTTTGTCATTGATTAATTGACTGTATAAACAGGGATTTATTTCTGGAATTTCTGTTCTGTTCTATTGATCCTTGTGTCTACTGTGCTAGTACCAAACTGGTTTTTTTTTAAGTTTATTTCTTTATTTTGAGAGACAGAGAGAGAGAGAACAGAGGAGAGGCAGAGAGAGAGAGAGAGAGATTGAGAATCCCAAGCAGGCTCAGTGCTGTCAGCATAGAGTCTGACGTGGGGCTCGATCCCACAAACCCACGAGATCATGACCTGAGCTGAAATCAAGAGCTGAACGCTCAACTGACTGAGACACCCAAGTGTTCCAGTACCAAACTGTTTTGATTACTACACATTTGTGGTATGTCTTTTTTTTTTTAATGTTTACTTATTTTTGAGAGAGAGAGAGAGAGAGAGAGAGAGAGAGAGAGAGCAATCCAGGAAGGGCTTGAGAGAAAGGAAGACAGAGGATCTGAAGTAGGCTCTGCACTAACAGCAGTGAGTCTGATGTGGGGCTCGAACCCACTAACTGAAAGGCCATGACCTGAGCTGAAGTCAGCTGCTCAACTGACTGGGCCATCCAAAAGTCCCTGTAGTATATCTTGAAATCTGGGATTACAATACCTCTAGTTTTTTTCTTTTTCAACATTGCTTTGACTATTTGGAGTCTTTTGTAGTCAGTCCCATACAAATTTTAGCATTATTTGTTCTGGGTCTGTGAAATATGCCGTTGGTATTTTAATAGGGATTGCATTGAATTTGTGGATTAATTTGGGTAGTATGGAAATTTTAACGATACTCGTTTTTCCCGTCCATGAACATGGTATATCTTTCCATTTCTTTGTGTCATCTTGAATTTCTTTCATCAGTGTTTTATGGTTTTCAGAGTACAGGCCTTTCACCTCCTTGGTCAAGTTTGTGTCATATCATTATTTTTTCACTTGATCATTATGTGTTTGTATTATTGTGACAATGAAATGCTCTCCATAGTTAAGCCATGTGGTATATGATTGAATTTCCTTTCTTCTACAATTTTTTGTTTTCCTGGAGTAAGTAACTGTCTTCTGTTTTGTATGTATCTATCACCACATCATCTCCCAAATACTCTGGCTTGTGTGTAAATCTCCTCTCAATAGTTTCCAGTTTCATCTTTTGGTGGCATTTCTCCAGCACCTGTGTCCTCTGGCTGACATCTGACTGGCTGCCTGCTGGCAAATTGTTACTGTCCTTTCCACAACTGATGCCTTGCGATCTCTCATCCCATATCATTGGGGATTCCTTTCACCTCTCTCCTGGATCCGATTCCTTGGTTTTTGGATCTCATGTCTTTTTCTCTCTTGGCAACTCCCTCACTTTGGTGGAACACATCCTGCAGTAGCTTCCTGAGAAAGGAGGCACAGGGCAGCTAAGTTTTTGAGAACTTGCATGACTGAAAACATCTTTAGCCTTACACACTTGATGGTTCGTCTGGGCCTGGATTACAGGCCCCTCCTTTTATCCTTTATTACTCCCCTCCCTTTATCCTTGCATATTTTCTCAAGTGTTTAGAGACCTCAGCCCCTCCATCCACATTTTAGAGAGGGACCTTCAAAACCTGCCTGAAGCTTTGAGTCCACAGACGAGGCTTGTCAACAGGAGGACTCCCCTGTGACTTTGGACCTTCCACACCTCCAGGTCTGTCATGTTCCCTACAGAAGGGTCTCCCATGAGCAGACACTTGGCTGCCAAAATTGCCAGAGCTGAGGGTGGGAAGGGGGCTGGAGGGTGGTTCCTCGTTCAGCTTTAGGCAATCGCTTCTTTCTCATCTTCAGGATGGCACCCCTTGGCATCTGTTGGTGCAGAGAACCCCCTACTTCCCCTGTTGCAGAGATTAAAACTCTAATCTTCTGCAGGGAGAGGAAAGGCATCGGGAAGGGGTCTAACCACTTCTGTCACAGTCACTTTGGGCTGCCAAACAAAATACCTTTATGGGCGGGGGGCTTACGCAACAGAAATTTATTTGCTCCCAGTTCTGGAGGCTGAAAGTCCCAGCTCAGGGTACCCACAGGGCCCTCTTCCTGGCTGTGGACAGCAGACTTCTCACTGTGTCCTCACGTGGTGGAGAGGGAGAGGGATTGGGGGTGTGTGTGTGGAGAGAGAGATCTTCCTCTTCTTATAACACCACAATCCTATCAGATTAGGGCCCACCACCATGACCCCAATTAACCCTAATTACTCCCTTAAGCCCTATCTGCATATACAGCCACGATGAGGTTAAGGCTTCAACATAGGCATTCAGGGAGACGTGATTCAGTCCGTAGTAGCTTCCTAAGCATACTTTTGGCTAATCCTCCTGTTTCCAGCATCTCCTGTGCCCCTCATTTCCATAGGTGCTGGTGCTGTCAGTCCTTGAACCTTTGGGGGGTGCTTCTTGGTTGCCCCAGCCTTACTGGCTTCAGTGGCAGCTTGTTGGGGGCAGATGAGCCCATACCTGTTCTGTCCTGCTCCCCAGCCTGTGGTTCTGTGGACATCCTCTCCTTCCATCCCCTCTGCCCGTGGGCATGAGAAGCTTCAGCAGAACGTGCTCGGTCCACCGCCTTTCCCTAGAAGGCCGCTGTTAGGTCTCCATTACAAGGGCGATTATGTTGCCAACAAAGTATCTGTTGAACAAATAAAGGAAACCTCACGTTTTTTGTGGCTTTCCATGCATCTCGTCCTTCTGACCCTCCCTCCCAGAAGACGTGCCCTCCATCCTTCTGTCCAAGGAGACTCCCCCCGCACACCACGTCCTCAGGAAGCCTGTCCCAGCAGCCATCTCTTGCCTCCTTGAATTGTCACCAACTTCCCTTCCTCTGACTCTTCCCACCCTGACAAAGTACCCTTCCCCCCACCCTGGCCATGCTGCCCATGAGGGAGTCACACGGTCTCCCTGTGTGACTGCTTGATCCTGGCCACTTCTAGCCCTCTGGCCTTGTCACTACTCAGCTGTCCAGCCTCTGGGTCCCCAGTGGTATCCTCATTGCCCAAACCCTGGCCTTCTCCCCATACCCACCTCACTTCCTGCACCGCCCCCCCAACTCCCTTTCCCTTAGAAGACATCCTTCCTTGGTGTCCTCTGAATCAGCAGCCTGGTCTGGCCAGCCCATTCCTGACCCACCTGGGAGGCCGGTGCCCAGGGTCTTACCACTTCACCCAGAAGTACGCCGGGGGTCCATTAGATTGTTTTCATGTCCCCGTGTCCCCTGGTCCAGTTTACACACCTTTTCCAATCAGCCTTCCTAAGGCACAGCCTAACTGTGTGGCGTCCAGGGACTTCTTGTTACCCATGGGCCAAGCCAACCCCTTAGTAGGGGCGCCCAGACCTTCCACAGTGGGGCCTCCAGTTTGACCTCCTTGTCCCATGCTTGGATTGAATAGAGCTGGGCGGCCCATCATTTCCCAGACATGCTAGCCTCTTCTTGGACAGCTTCCCCTTGTTCTCCCACTGTCTCATCTCCCAGGCCATCAGGGCTGGAGCTCTGGGCCCATCCACCCCGGCTCGTCTCCATCTGTCCAGCCTCTGGGGATGCAGGGATGTCAGCTTGTATTACCCAGCTTCTTGGGTAAAGTCTTCCCTTCCTTCCCCCTCGGCTCTCAAATGTCTTCCTCAGCTGCAGAGATGGTCGTTGAGAACAGTACAATGAGGGTCTGGACTTGAAAGCACCAGATTTAAACCTTGCCTCCACCACTCACCAGCCCCGTGACCTCAAGCGAGGCACCTGCCCCTCTGCTCCCAGGGGAGTTTCCCTATGTGTAAAACTGAGGCAGTACTACCCACCCTACAGACATGTAGCATGGGCTGGAGTTCATGCATGGGTGGCAAGTGGCACATTTCCCCAGTGAGCCTTGGTCCCCTCCTGTGTGTTTGGTGTGTTCCTGTGCATATGCTGCCTCCTGGACCATGAGACCCCCAGGGTTGGGCTGGTGCTTTATTCCCCCTCGTGTCCTCTGTTCCCAGCCCAGAGTGGTCACTCAGTGTGTGCAAAGGAGTGAGCCAGTGGTCAGCACCCTGTCTGTGAGCAAGCCATGAGTGAGGAAGGAGCAGCAGTGTCTCACCACTGATCTCTCATCAGAAGACCCTTTAAACCTTTGCCTTAATCAGTGGGATAGCTGGAGTCTAAAGTCCAAAGGCAAACATTTTAGCAAGGCTTCCAGGACCCTGGGCTAATTACAAACAAGTGTTATGCGTCCAGCCCACAGAAATGTAAAAGCCTGTGATGGAAGTGGTGGGAAGGGACAAGGCAAACTTCAGAAGCAGGTCTTTTACTTGGCTTTCCAGATAAATACTCAGATTTCTGGCAACTTTATTTTTTGCAACTTTGAGGCCATGAGGCAGCTTAAGGTAGTGCTTTAAATATACTTGTGTGAATCTCAATAATTTTTAAAATATACAATATGGAGAGATTCTAAGTCTTTCCATGCTAGCTAGGACTGCCATATAATTTGTCTTCCAAACCAGAACACCCCAGGGCCACAGGGGGGCTCCTGCTGATCACCCAGGACACAGGCACAAATCTGGCTGCCGCAGCACTCTGGGATGAACAGCCGACCTGATATTGGTGTATTTACTCTGCAGTTAGTCGGTGGTATGCCAAAAACTGCCATAAAACCTTGCAAAAATTCCTGAAAATGACACTGTTGAGTGGAGACGTTGCAACGGGGATTTTGTTTGTAATCTATTGCAACACCTGCAAGACTGTATGAATTATAGACAGTCACAATGTCAAGTTTCCTAAATCACACATAACTCTAGAAAGGGAAAGCCAATCGAACATTACTCTAAATTTTCCACTTCAATTCAGACGCTTCAAAACTTGTAGATCATTTTGATGAATCCAGATCATCAAGAACACTTTTGAGTGACGGGGTACCTGGGTGGCTCAGTCGGTCGAGCGCCCAACTTCGGCTCAGGTCATGATCTCACGGTTTGTGGGTTGGAGCCCCGCGTCAGGCTCTGTGCTGACAGCTCGGAGCCTGGAGCCTGCTTCGGATTCTGTGTCTCCCTTTCTCTCTGCCCCTCCCTCCCCCACTCTCTCTCTTTCTCTTTCTTTCAAAAATAAATTAAACATAAAAAAAAAGAAGACTTTTGAGCGAATAACCTTCTGAGAGGAGAAAAGCCATGGGTTTCTCGGATAGTAAGGAGTTTTCAAATCCATTGGACTATTAACAAGTCAAGCGTGGACGGCTCAGAAGTTCATGATTCTCCGGTGCCGACAGTCCTGTGATAGCAGAATGAGGCTGGAGAGAGGCCCCTGATAAGGCTGTGTGTGCTGTTTCCCAGCCAGTGCTTCTGACCCGCCCCAGCCCGTCCAGGACAGGATGTGCCCAGGTAGTCAGGAGCCAGCTTCCCCGAGTTACGGCCGACTCACCTTTGTGTCTGCAAACGTGAGGACCAGGTTCCCGGGCGTGAGACCAAGGCGAACGCTATGAGGACTCCACATTGGCTGCTGGGGGGGCGGGGAGGTGTTGGGGGGCTGAGGCGTGGGGGCGGGGCAGGTGAACAGACACAAAGCCAAGAGCAGAAGCCCAGCTCCCATGGTGTCAATGGTCCCGTTTCTACAGAGTTTCAAAAGGCAGGTTGGTTTGGCACACGTGGACGTGTTGCCTGCCCTAAGCAGCGGAGGAGGCGGGGACTCTGGCAAGACTCTGAGGTTATTGTATCTCGTTCAGGAGAAAAGAGCCCAGTGGAGTGGAGCTTACAGACTGAGTGGAAGGACACTTGCCGCAGTGGGAACCACACAGGGGGAGCCCCAGGGACAGACCACTAGGGAGGGTCTGGGGCAACGTGAGCTCATTGGGGCGGCAGATGCATGAGCAGGGGGACCAGGGGCCTTGAAAGACTCTGAAAGCTGTCTGCATATTCTGCACTCTGCCTTGTGGGTTTCTTTTTCTCCCACAGGGAGAACAGTTGTAAAACTGGAGAGTGTAGAAGAAACATCCCCAGAGGAATTGCCAAGAGCCCAAAGATGGTGAGAAATGGTGGGCGCTCCTTAGCTACCGCGACCGCCTTCTCTGGGCCTTGACAAACCATCTCGAACCTCACCAGATGGGCATTGCAGAAAACTGGGAAGGGAAAAATGTCATAATTTTCCCCAACACGGAAGAAGTTGGCTTCTGGGGAATAACGGCTGATAAATTTGATGGGTTTAATATGGGTTCCGAGCAAACATTTTAACAGATCTTTGAAGAGGTAGCATGTATGATCTTGGAAGGAGATGCGGTTCCTAAGAGCCAAACCAACTTTGTTCTCTCTTTTCGTGGCGTTACCAGACTGGATTTACAAAGCACTGGTAAAGATCCTTCACAAAACACTGTGCATACTCAAGAAAAATAGGCTGGGCGAACAAACAATTGGGGCAATTGCATATTTAGTTGGACAAACATATTAGAGTATTGATAAATACAGCAACGGAGATGCGGCTGGTGAGGCATCTGGATGGGTGCACGGAGCCCCACCCCCTCCTGTGCTGCTAACGTGTCTGTTGATTACAAGGATGAAAGAGGGCATTAAAGAGTTTGTTATGGCACACGCCCCATCGTCAGAAAGCTGATGTCTTAGATGCCAGATATCAGAGCTTAAAGATTTGGGTTGGCTAAGAGGATGGGTTGGAACCAACAAAGTGACATTTAACAGCGTAAAGATAAATCCTGTCTTTAGATTTTTCTTTTTTTTTTTAATCGATTAGCTCAGTACAAGATGGAGAAGACCCAACAGCAGTTCATTTGAAAAGACTGATAGGTTTGTAATTGACCGGAAGTTCAACATGAACCAAGAGTATACATCCTGACTGCTCAAAAAAAAAAAAAAAAAATCAATACAAACTTCAGTTGCATTAATAGAATCATAACATCCAAGTTGTTAAAGGGAAAGGCCACACCGGTCGGTCTGCTAAGGTTATTGTATTCACCTCTGGGTCCAGGATTCAGGAGAAAAGAGCCCGTTTGAGCGAGGTGGGCATCTATTCAGACAAGGGGTTGAGAGACTACATCACAGGATGGATGGGGGGCTTCAGCCTGGAGAATGCAAGAGCTCTCTACAAAGCATTTGGAAGCCTATCGTGTGTTATGAGCAACCAATGTTGTCTAGCGGGTTCATTCATTCACTCATTCATTCACTCAGCATTCACTCAGCGCCAACTACTTTCAACATTATGTCCAGCATGACCAGTGTCTGGAGCATCTAATCTCCTGGGAGAGATGGATGGACACACACACACACACACACACGCACGCACACCGGTTAAGGCAAGGCCAACTTAACATAAGGGATACAGTAAAGTACCAGCAGATGTTGGAAGTGTAGCAGACGGGATTACTCAGCCTCTAAGCTGGCGGGAGGGGAAGGCAAAGGCACACTGGGCTGGGGCATGGGCAGGGGTCCAGAGCAGTCAAGTGCATGGCATGACTGAGAGTCATGAACGTTAGCTGCCGATAGCATGGTGTGGCAGGAGCGTGTCAGAGGCCAAGGACAGCATTTGCTGCAGGAACACAGACACGCTTGAAGGTCTGTGCCAAGATGCTTGCCCTTCGTGGGGTAGAGGCCACAGAGGATGAAATGACATCGTTAACCCCTCTCTGGGCAAGTTAACCCTGGAGTCACAGAATGGAGCTGGGGAAAACTGGGACACAGGCTGTTACTGCACGATTCCTGAGCAGACAGCCTACACCGGGATACCGGAGGTTCAATCAACCGGACAAAAGCGTGGTCTATGAAGAATGCTTTGGGAAAGGCGATTCGGGATAAAAATAACCAACAATCTTTTCAATAATGCAAGCTCTTCCATTCTGAGGTGGCCGAGAGACCATTTGTCAGGGACGTTGTAGAACAAGTACAGGCAGGTTGGAGACTGAAGAGTTTAATGTTCTTGATTGATGCCAAGAATCTCTGATTACCTCTCATTTTATGGAGTGACAATCTTATCATAGAGTGTATTTTATATTTTGATATCAGTAGTGAATGGTGTCTTGAATCCATGGAAGAACCAACCCTTGACTTTGGGATTCTATATTATGTCAATTTGCCAGGGCGGCTGTAACCAAGTAGCATGCACTGGGGGGTGGGGGGAGTGGGGGAGAGGGTCTTAAGCAGCAGAAATCGATTACTTCATTGGTCTGGAGGCTAGAAGGCCAAAATCAAGGGCTTGTCAGGCTTGCCTCCTTCCGAGGGCCACAAGGGGAGGATCCGTCCCAGGCCTCCCTCCTTGGTTTCTGGACAACTGTCTTTTTCCTCTGTCCACTTTTCCTGTGTCCTAACCTTCTCTTCGTATATGGCCATCAGTCCTATTGGATTAGGGCCCACCCTAATGACCTCAATTTTTAGAAAATGTTTATTTATTTATTTTGAGACAGAGAGGGAAAGTTAGAGAGCAAGCAAGGGAGGGGCAGAGAGAGGGAGACAGAGAATCCCAAGCAGGCTTCTCTTTGTCACCCAGGAGCCCCACAAGGGGCTTGAACTCATAAACTGTGAGATCATGACCTGAGCTGAAATTAAGTGTCAGACGCTTAACCATCTGAGCCACCTTGGCACCCCCCTAATGACCTCAGTTTGACTTCATGACCTCTGTGAAGACCCTGCATCCAAGTAAGGTCACATTCCGGGGTAGTAGAGGTTAGTCCTTCAACGTACGAATTTTGGGCTGACACAGTTTAACCCACAACACTAAGTGAAGGGCAACTTTTCTTTGCTCTTAGAATATAATCAGACCCCCCCCACTTTTCAGTGCAGGGGTCAGCAGCAGTAAATACAATGATGTGGTCACGCGGCCATCACGAACATCTATCTCTAGAACTTTCTGATCATTCCAAACTGAAACTCTGTTCCTGTTAAACGCTAACTTCCCACCCCCCTCAGCCCCTGGCACCCCCAAGTCTACTTTCCGTCTCTATGAATTTGACTCCTCTAGGGACCTCATACAAGTGGAATCATGCAATATTTGTCCTTCCGGGTCTGGCTTATTTCACTCGGCATAAGGTCCTCAAGGTTCATCCGTGTTGTTGCAGGTGTCAGATTTTCCTTGCTTTTAAAACCTGAATAATATTCCATTGTACGTATATATCACATCTTGTTTATTCATTCGTCTGTGACAGACACTTGGGTTGTTTCCACATTTTGGCTGTTGTGAATGTTGCTGCTATGAACAGGGCTGTGCAAATATCTCTTCAAGACCCTGCTTTCAATTCCTCTAGGTACATGCCCACTAAAGTAGAATTTTCTACTTTATTCTTTGAAGTGCACATATGACTCTTTAAATCGAGTACACGGCCACACTGGCAGTTTGGAAAATACTGTGTTCTGTGGCTGTATTCCCAGCCCCAAGCACGGTGCCTGGTACTGGATTAACTATTTTTGGAGAAATGCTGAATTAAACAATGGACACACGAGGCCTACGTTTCTGGGCAATTTCGTTTTTTATTACTTCTCTATGAATAAAGGCTACAGAGCTTCTAGTTTCCTATCTGTTTTCCACACATTGTACAATATGCTTCTATTAATGCCACGGAATGCTTTGGTTCTATTGTCCTTGAGAGTATACATCGCTTATTACAATGACAACAGTTTCTGGTCTTGGGCCACCAAGTATTTCAAAATGACACAGAACAACAGACTGTTTAAGTGTTTGGGTGCAAAACCCACACATCATTAATTAAGTGCTCAGAGATCTTTCTTGGACTCTCCCCATGGATCTTTTTCTTAAGTTGTTTTTTTTTTAATGTTTATTTATTTTTGAGAGAGAGACAGAGCATGAGCGGGGGAGGGGCAGAGAGAGAGGGAGACACAGAATCCGAAGCAGGCTCCAGGTTCCGAGCTGTCAGCACAGAGCCCGACGCGGGGCTCGAACCCACAAACCATGAGATTTTGACCTGAGCCAGAGTTGGAAGCTCAATCGACTGAGCCACTCAGGCGCCCCCAAAACATAGCCATTTCATATTCTAGGTTAAGAGCGTAATAACGATCTTTATCATCTCAAAAGCAAGTGGACTGAGCTCCTGTTAATTGTAATTTTGCTCTAGTGCAAGTAACATCTTCTCTGAAAATCTCCAGCTCAATTTTTCTCCTGCCCCACTTCTGAATTTTCTTTATTCTTAACTCTCCTTAGTTGTGGTCAAAGATCATTATCTTTAAAGTCATAAATGAAGAATATTAACATTCTTCAGAAGAACCCTCTTTTAATCACTTATTTATAATTATCATTTCCTTTCCAAGTTTAAGAATGCCACGGTCAGCTTTTTATACCAAGTCTCTGCTGTATCCTAATATGTAAAACTGCAACGTGGAGTAAGGGTAGGGTTAGGATGGGATTTGAAGGCGGAAAGGTGGGAAACGGGAAGACAGACAAGGGTAAAGGTCACAGTGCACCTGCGTTCAGTCTCGTCCTCTAAAACCCCCTCCTCTATAGCACCTGCTTCTTTTTTTTCATGCACATATTTTATTGATTGCTTGATTTGATTTGATTTTGTATCATTAATTTTATGCTGTATTTATTTATTTTTTTAAATATGAAATTTATCGTCAAATTGGTTTCCATTATAGCACCTGCCTCTTGCAGTCTACCTGTGCTGGTCGGTGGCCGGGGTGGCTTTCTGTGACCCTGCTGCCTCCATCGCCCTCTGTATTTGGCCCGCATTTCCTTTTCCTACCAAAATTCTCAAACACGCATCTACGTGTGCTCATCTTTTGATGACCAGCAGGCCCTGGCTCCTGCCCCCACTGGTCACCAAGATGCTCCTGGCCACCCAGCAAGCTCTTTGCTACCAGATGGAGGCCTCATCCTCCATGATCCGTTCTGCAGAGAATTCTGTGAAAGCGCCCACCTCTTCGCAACGCTCAGCGCTTACAGTTTCTTCATTTATTTTTTTCACATGCTTGTGTTTTTTTTTTTTAAATTAGATATAATCTATTGTCAAATTGGTTTCCATACAACACCCAGTGCTCATCCCAACAGGTGCCCTCCTCCATGCCCATCCCCCACTTTCCCCTCTCCCCCGCCCCCCATCAGCCCTCAGTTCTCCGTATTTAAGAGTCTCTTATGGTTTGTCTCCCTCCCTCTCTGTAACTTTTATTTTTTTCCCCCCTTCCCCTCCCCCATGGTCTTCTGCCAAGGTCCCGTTAGGTTTCCCTGTTTCTCTTTCCTGACGCTCCTTTGGAATTTATTTCTCTCCTAGCTACCGCTACCAGTAGTCTCTGCCCTGCTTCTGTTGACTCTCCATTCTCACCTTTAGAAAGTTCATTAACAACTTCTACCCAAATCCCATTCGTTCACTGGCAGGCCACCTCCAATCTCCATTTGCTCCAGGCATTTTGAGTGGGATGCTTGCTATCTGTCTTGGCTTCCCCGCCTCTCCAGCTGTCTGCCCTACAGGCACGTCCCTCTGGCCCATCCCTCTGGCCCACCCTCAGTCTCTCTTTCTTCCCTCTGGCCTGGCCTCACCCGGGGCCACTCCAGCTCCAGGCCCTGCTGTCCTGTCCACACACAGACTCATCTCTCTAATGCAGTCTTAGCAGCCACTGGCTTGTGTGCAAGCCTCCCACCTTCCTCCTGCCGGCTGTGTTCAGGCTCCTCCGCCGGCCCTCCGGGCCTCTCCTACCTGGCTCTCCCCCGCCTCTGCGCAATCTCATCTCCCACCTGTCTGCAATACAAGCCGTTCATTCCTATCAGACCAGCCCTTCGGCCCGTAGCAGACCCCGGATCACTCATGCTGTCTGTCCTTCCCATCGTCCTTCAAGCACTGGGACGGTCAAACCAGCAGTGCCCGCAGCCCTTCAGTGTCCCACACGTGTTTTTCCTGTGAACAATCCCTCTTGTCCCCCTGTGCTTGGTCTTCCTGACCAGGTCCGGGGTAAGGTCTTCAACCTCCCTTCTGCCCATGATGTCCAGTGATGTCTACTGCCAGTTGTCACTTGCAGGGACACTTGCAGGGACAGAGCCCCCGCCCTCACCACGCCCTCTGCTTCTGCCTCTGAACCCAGTGAGGCCCACACACCGCCCTGATGGAAACTTTTTACTCATTTCACCTAGTGTGTTCAACCCATACAGGCGAATACTAACAACTTGCAACCCTTCAGACATGTAAGTGAATTAGAACATGTAAGGGAATCACATGTGGTTATATCGTGTAAGTGAATTGTAACAATTGTGTGACAAGGAGCTCAAATGTTGGCAGTCTCTCCTGTGCCCAGGGGACCATCCAACGGAGACATTCTTCTCTCCTGCTTCCTCCTATGTTATTTACCAGCACCGGTACTTGACGCGGAGCGTGGTGGAACTCCAGTCATTAATGCAGTGTGTGAGTGTGTGTGAATGTGTGTGTGTGTGTGTGTGTGTGTGTGTGTGTGTGTGTGTGCGCGCGCGCGCTGGGAAAGTTACACACTGGTGGGTCCGGGTGCCTCTCCTGCTATGGAACTTGTTCGGAACTCGCTGTCTTCCCGAGACGGAATGCACACGGCTCTCTGGGCTCCTGGAACCAGTTAACAAGTGTGTAATGTGACAAATCTGTACCGCAGGGGCCGATCAGAGGGGAAGGAGCAGAGCAGATGTTGTGGCTCCTTCCCAGGCCGCCCAGACTGTGCGGCCCCAGGTGCCCCGGCCTCCATTTGCAGCGGCAGGCCGCCTCTCTCCCCGCCCGCGAGCCGACGGCCGAGCGGAGTCACCACCCCGCGCTAAACCTCCCCGGAGGCCGGGCCTCGTGGCGGCGGAAAACGTGTGGGGAGAGGGGCGCGCCGCGGCCGGAGGACGCGGCCAAAAGCGGCGCCGCTGCGAGGGGGAAAGGCGGCCGAGATGGGCTGGCACGCAGTCCATGTTTGGGCCTGGAGCTGCGGGCGGGCGCGGGGACGGGGCCTTCGGGGAGCGCGGGCCTCCGCGCCCGCAGTGGGGGTGGGGAGGGGCTCCCCCCGGCCCGGCTCCCCGCGCGCCCGCCCCGCCGCTGCCTTTGTCCCCCGCGCCCCCCCCACCCCTGCGTCCCGCCCTCCCGGGGACGCCGCGGTCCCGAGAGGCGGCG
>NW_024412396.1:71402628-71413846 GCF_014898765.1 Herpailurus yagouaroundi
GGGGAGGCCGGGGCGGCCGCGGGCGCGGGGACGTGTTGCTCGGGGCCGCCGGTTCGCGTCCGCTTGGGAGGGTCCGCGGGAGGAACTCGGAAAACAGACCGCCGAGTAGCACAGCACTCCCTGGGGAGGTGCGCGGTGCTCGTGGCGGCCGCAGCCTGCGAAGCCGGTCAGTTCTACTTTGGGGAAACCGCCGCCGTGCAACGCGGTGCACAGGAGCGGCGAACCTGGCTGGAAAGTGCTCGCACTGTTTGTTTACGGGCTGGTAGATCTTGTTGCATTAAAAAAAAAAAATTTTTTTTTTTTTTTTACAGGAAGGAAACGGTAAATAACTACCAATATGACATCTTTAAAAGAAAAATGTAATATTCTCGTGCTTGAAAGGCTTTATTTAGTCTCACTAGCAGGGATGAAAAAGATTTTCACACCACAGCATATTTTACGAGAACCCGACGTATGATAATTCATGCACAAAAGTTAACCAGTTTTTTTTTTTTTTGACGTCGGATTTATTGCTTTATCAGAGGGTCCCAAAAGTTTGTCAACGAAGAAACAATGTGTGTTGTATAGAATTTGCGAATAATTTGGCATTCTAGGTGCTTTGACAACTTGAGCAATTTATTTTTGCCATTGTAATTGTGGTTTAGGGAAACTTTTCTAGCTCATTCAACACCTGCCTGTAAATAGGAGGTATTAGCTGTAGCAATGAAGATCCCTGGGTGTGTTGATTCTTCCTCTGTAATGATAGTTTAATTCCTGGTGGAATCGATTCTTTTTCGTGGAAGCGTTTTCCTGATGGTTTTAGCAGCCTGTAATTTTCATGTTAATCACATGCAGGCCTTCATTAACTTAGTAATGCGCTCTTCAGTGGAATGAAAGTTTTGACTCTCCAGATGTAACAGCAGTTTCCCAGAGCAGAAGCCCTGTGTTTTCGATCCTCAGGAGGTGTTGAAGGCAGATAGAGTGTATTTGATGCTCTGGGAGCCCCTGGAATCCCTCACAGTTTGCAGTCGTGGGTCTGATTTTGCTCTCCCATAGGTTGAATAGAGTTCTCGGCAATATTTTGAGTAGTTCCCTTAAATGACCTACAATCAATCCTATTTGAATTACTATTTTTTAAGTAATGTTTATTTATTTTTGAGAGGGGGGGAGGGGCAGAGACAGAGGGAGGACACAGAACTTGAAGCAGGCTCCAGGTTTCCCTTGTCAGCACAGCGCCCAATGTGGGGCTCGAACCCACGAACTGTGAGGAGATGACCTGAGCCGGTCAGACACATAACCGACTGAGCCATCCAGGTGCCTCTTGAATTGCTATTTTTGATGTGAAGGTAGTACAGCCTCCTACATGTTTTCGATAAAAATCCTTTTATGTTAGTTGTGAAAAGCATGTGGCTGAAAATTATATTAAGTGAATTTCAGGCAGGAAGCGTTTTGAAACGCTAATATGTGGGCATATATGCTGACAGTTTGATTTAGGTTATGAAAACGAGCCTAGATATTTTTATTTGAGCAGTTGTTAGGGGGCCTGGTCATATGTTCCTAAATAGCAGCTCAGTTGTAAAGTTGACCTACACATCTATTCATGAGTGTTTTGGTTTTCTGCCTTTTTTTTTTTTTTTTTTTTGCTGTTAATTGCTCGTTTAGCAGTATTGATAAAGTATTTTACTGGAAATGATGTCTAGAAGCAAGTAAAGGCCAGTTCTTATATGTTGCATGGGTAACAGTTTAAGAAAAAATCACATTAAAATAGCTAAACTCCAACAGTAAGATCATTTCATCACACAAGTGAATGAATCATAATTGTTGAATTTCTTTCCTCAGACAGTTCTTAGCTCTGTTTTTATTATGTTTTGGTTACCATATGAATAAACTTTACAGCACGAGTAGTTTATGGGGGCAGAAATGGACGTTAACGGATGATGTCTTAAGCAACAGATGTTTTGCTGTGAAATTCTTCACTTTAAGAGGCTTCCATTAAGTGAAAATATAAATGAATACAATTCAGTTAATGACTATGATGATTCGATTAAAACACTGGATCGTAGCAACACTGTTTCCCCAAGAACTAAATTAAACATGTGGGTATTTCATTAGCTGCCTTGAAAAACAGATTTTTTTTTTCTTTTTAAATTAGAGATTTACACGACAATGGCCAGGCTACAACAGTGTCATAGATGAACTCCTCTGTTTTCGTATGTTGCTGAAGCTTCCAGCTTTTGGTGGTGACAGGAGCTGAAAAGTCATAGTTCTGTATTAGCTTCAGAAAATCCAGGCCATCCCTCTTCCTTGGGGGACGGTCACGGTTAGCATCCTCCTGGCAAGATAAATATATAAACGAGCGGGAAAAGAAAGCTTTGTTCGAATGAATGAAATTTCCGTCTTCCCCTGATCTGTTTTCCCTTGCTGCGTCCCCTAATTTGCAGCGGATACTACGTGTAAAGCCGGGCGATGTGTAGCTCATTCTCTTCTTTCAGATATTGGTACCCTGACGTTAGGAGAAAACTTGGGCAGCATTTTTTTTGTGTGTGTTTTTGTTTCTCTCTCTCTTATTTTTTCTCCCAAGTACTTAGAACTCTTGTCAAACGAGCTAGAAACCGCAGACTTCTTTTACTGCTCCGGGAAAAACCGCACCAGTTGAAAAGTGAAGAAAAGTTATCATTGATAAGCCAGTTTAGGATTTGGGAAATACTTAACCGTTCTCTACTCCCTGGTTTCTCCAACCCTTTCTGGCACAGGAGGAAACTGAGGCTCAAAGAGATTTGGTGACTTTATGAAGCCACACGACTTGAAAGGCTTGGTTCTGAATCTTTTTTTGTTTCACTAGCAGCTTTACTGAGATATGACTGACGTACCTTTGAAAGTATACAATGAAGTGCCTTTTCACGTAGTCACAGAATTGTGCCCGCTTCACTGGTATCTAATTTTAGAACATGTTCATCAGCCCAGAAAGAAACCGCCTTGTCACTTGTCCCCCCCCCCCCCCTTGCCCGAGACCCTGATGACCACTAATCTGCTTACTGTCTCTGTTGATTCTGAATGTTCTAATGTAAACGGAATCATCCCGACATTCGACCTTTCGTGTCGGGCTTCTCTCACTAAGCATCGTGTTTTAAGGTGTGTCCAAGGTGGTAGCATTTGTCAGTTCTTTGTTCCTTTTTATGGCTGAATAATATTCCATTTTATGGATGTACCGCATTTTGGGGATCCATTGTCCAGCTGATGGGGTTTGGGGCTGTTTCCACTTTCTGACTATTACAGAGAATGATGCTCTGAACGTTCGTATACAGGCATTTGTGTAGACCTGTGTTTTCACTTCTCTGGGGCAGATGCCCAGAAGCAGAACTGCTGGGTCGAATGGGAGCTCGGGCTTTAATATTTTTAAGGAACCAATCTGAATCTTTTGACATTGAAACTATCTACCTCTTTTTACATTGCACCTTGCCGATGAGAGAGGAGCAGAACTGGAGGAAAGAGGGAAGTGGGAGCAAAGAATAAAAAGTTGCTATTTCATTGAGTCACTTTGGATGCTTTCCATCAGTTGGGGCTCACCAGGAAGCATTGTGCACACCCTTGCTGAGAGGCCATGGGTTGGAAGATCTCAGCCTTTGAGGGGACCTAACAGGTTGCTTCATCTTGTGGTTGACCTTCTTAAGCCTTTGACCGGCTTCTTCAAAGCACAGCTCACCCAGGAACCCAGATGGAAAGCAGATGAACACAGAGCTGCTTCCACCGAGGTGGCACGAGCACAGCACCCTGGCCCTCCTCGCCTGCCCCCTACCCTTACCCTGGTCCTGTGCCCCCTTCCCTCCAGGGCTTGAAATCTTGGTTGGATGGGAGGATGCTTCAGAAGGTATATAGCTACTGTGTGAGCCGTTCCAAGGGACTGGAAAGTCCTCTCTCTCCATGCAGTCCATTCCTTTTTTGGGCCGTTCAGGCTGCCGGTTCCTATGTACGCTCAAAATTTGGCCCAAGTGCTGCATCTTGGATCCACAGAGAATAGGTTTAATCTCTTTTCCATACACTAGGTTGTCACATGTTTGAAAACAATTGTGGCTGCTCTTTCTGAAGTCTTCTTCTAGCTAAACATTACCATCGGAAAAAAAATATGCCTCATAAGATACAATTTTAATCATTTTGGATTGCCTGATCTACATGTGTTTCCTTTTGTCTGTATGTCTTTTAAACGTGGACATAACTGAATGTGGTATTCTAGACATGGTTCTTAAGCAGAGCAGAATAGAGTAGGATACTTCACCTCCCTTATTCTAAAGTTTATACTTCTTGTAATGCAGCCTAAGATAATAGCTCTTTTGCTTTGTACTTCTTACTGATCTTCACCTAAAATTCTTGTCTGTTTTATATGTGTGATGGGTAAGCTCTTTCTTTTCTTGCTTTTACCTTTGCTTTTTGAGGGTGAGTTTCCTCTAGCACGCAGAGCCCTATCAAGTTACAACACCGTTGTAATCTGGGGTGTGATGCTGTAAATAATCCTGGTGCTCAAAAAAGATATTTCAGCGTTATCATAATATGGAAGTTGGTCATTGCCTTAAAGGGTTATGATTCTGGATGGTAGCCTTGTCTCTGTCTTCCCTTGGAAGGTGTCATGAGAGACCATCAAATTCCTTCTAAAGCCGGTACATAGTTTAACTACCGGTTCCCTGATCTTCTTCTCCTACAAGTGTTACTTTTTTTTTTTTAAGTTTATTTATTTTGAGAGAGAGAGAGCGAGCACAAGGAGGGGAGGGGCAGCAAGAGAGGGAGAGTCCCAAGCAGGCTCTGCACTGTCAGCACAGAGCCCAGCGTGAGGCTGGAACTCGGGAAACTGAGGTTACGACCTGAGCCGAAATCAAGAGTCGCATGCTCAACCGACCGAGCCACCCAGGCACCCCCCCGTGTTACTTTTTAATAACCGTGGCGGGTCAAGTCAATGGCACCTGCTACTCCCAGTCGTGTTGTGAAATCACCATTATTAGTCTTTTGAGCTACTGCTGTTTATATTTTCTAGTTTTGAAACAGAAAATCTTTTTAATTTCTAAGGATTTATATTTTGAAAATTAAGAATAATTTAAAATCTTGAACATCCTTAAAAAAAATGTTTTTTAATGTTTATTTTTGAGACAGAACAAGTGGGGGAGGGAGGGGCAGAGAAAGAGGGAGACAGAGAATCCCAAGCAAGCCCTGCAGTTGTCAGCGCTGAGCCTGATGTGGGGCTCGAACCCACGAACCGTGAGATCATGACCTGAGCCACGACCGAGTCAGACGCTTAACCGACTGAGCCACCCAAGCGCCCCAAGAATTTCTTATTGGTACATTTGGTTCTCCACCCGGCAAGGAATTTATTTTATAGCCAGACCACAAGCATTTATGACATTATAAACAAACCCAACCGTTTTGGTGGAAAATTCACAAAACTATGCTTAAAAAGTAACCGTTAGTTGGTTATTGCTAATTTCTGAGATAGTGTGAGCCTTTTTATATATTCTCTTAAAAAATAAACACTTTAGTTGGGTGGAAGGTAGATAAGGAAAGAGGAGTAACATCTTTGTTGGTAGTGTTGTAATCAGGTCAGGCCATAAAACTAGTAACGTGAAAAACTTAATCACAGCGGCATTAAAAACCGTACATTAAAGCGTTGATTTTATTAGTAAGGGCTTAAAATCGATGGTATTTGGTACTACTTATAAAAATCTCTTTCAGGAAAAAAATCTTTAAGCTTATTTTGAGAGAGAGCGCGTGCTCACACGCACGTGAGCGGGGGAGGACCAGAGAGCGAAAATCCCAAGCAGGCCCCACTCTGTCTGCACAGAGCCTGACACTGGGCTTGAACCCACGAACCTCGAGATCGCGACCTAAGCCGAAGTCAAGAGCCAGGTGCTTAACTGAGCCACCCAGGCGCCCCGCTTTTGGAAAAAAATATTTCTTATTCATCTTTAAAGTCCTAGCTTATTAATAGGGGGTTTCTAGTATTAGCAAAATGTTTTAAACGCCAGCAGAAACTTCGGTAATCAAACAAAGTGTGCTGTAACCTCGCAATGCTATGGAACTGTCAGTCCAGCATCCTGCCCCCAGAAGCTTCATGCTTTTCTCACTAGATGTTTGACACATAGATTTAATACTCTGCTGGAAGCAGCAAGTGGGCTTGAATGCAGTCCAGGACTGGGGGTGTCCTGGGGTGCACACAGGAGCAAGTGCACATCCTCTTTGGTTTACTTTAAAGAAATGGCTCCTTGCAAGAGTTTCTCTTTCTTTAAAGAGCTAATTTCTAAAAGAAGAGTTAGGGAGACATACTTCCAATTTTGTTTCCTTTAAAGCTGTGTCCTTGTTGGAAAATACTCTTGGTGTGGAAAGCCACCTTTTTGCAGAATACTTAGTTGTGTCTTAAATTGCAATATTTATTCTGCCAGCTGTCTGGAAAAGAACTGAACTCTCCGGGCTTAATAAACGACCCTAGATTTCCCTAATAATCATCCTGGACTCTTCTCTCCCCCATTCTCCAGTCTCATTCGGCGTCGTGGATTCTGCTGATCATCCATCCATCCCTGCCGCTCCGTTCAGAAGCTCGTCGTTCTCAGCTGGGTTTTTGTTTGTGTTTTTGAATGGCAGCCCCAAGGGGGTGCCTGGGTGGCTCGGTTGGTGAAGCATCCGACTTTGGCTCAGGTCATGATCTCGTGGTCTGTGAGTTTGAGCCCCACATCGGGCTCTGCAATATCAGCGTGGAGCCCACTTCGGATCCTCTCTCTCTCTCTCTCTCTCTCTCTCTCTGCCCCTTCCTGCTGGTTCTCTCCCTCTCTCTCTTTCTCTCTCAAAAATAAATAGATTAGAAAAAAATGGCAGCTCCAAACTTGTCTTTCTGCCAGTCTCAGCCCCCTTCAAGGTGTTCCAAGGGTGCACATTGTCAACGTGTTGCTCATCGGGAGCTAGACATTCAGTGCTGCCTTCACAGTGAGTTACTTAATGACCCCAGGGATAGAAGTTGCTAGGAAGTCTAAGGAACCTCGTAGAGGGTTGCAGGGCCTTGGACTCGGGGCATGAGTATTGGCGTCTCCTAAGGAAGGCCTGTGTGAGTTCTTCTTTCCAGGATGAGTGGAAGTCAGACACTGCAAGGGGGTGGGGGGAGTGGGCAGGGTTGTGGGGGAGAAGAGCCCTCCAGACCAGGGTGAGGGATTAGGAAGTAGAGAGTGGAAGGTCCTTTTGGAAACTGAAAGGCCTCCTATGGGGAAAGAAAAAGGAGCAGAGTGGCTTGAGATGAAGGAGGGAGGGTCCAGTGGGGCTTCTCAGCCACACTGAGGGGTTTGATCTTCTTCTGAGGAGCAGAGAGAACGTGGCAGAGAATTTTGAGGCGAGGGAGTGACGTGGTCAGAGCCTCAGGGAGTTTTGAAAGGGGGCTCCCCCTGCAATGTGGAGGGTAGGCTAGAAGCAGAGGGGGAGGGGGCCGGAGTCCACTGCGTGAAGCCAGGGGATTGTGGTGGTGATTTCCACTCGAGGGGCACTTAGGGCCACCTCACCAGGACGTGCATCATCGGGGTCAGGGAGAAGAGGGAGCCAGGGGTGACACCGAGACTCTGGCTCATCTGAGCGCCATTTGCAGAGCTAGAAGGAGCTAGAAGGATGGGCAGGCAGATGATGGTGCGGCTTGCGGGTGTGAGGGACTGTGGGCCATACAGGCTGAAGGGCTGCGTGGGCTGTGAGCTGTGGGCTGTGGGGCGCGGAGCTGGGGAGGCGTCCGGAATAGGGATACAAAATTCGAGAGCCATCAGTGCATAGCAGCTGAAACCACGGTAGAGATGAGCTCATCTAGGGAAGAATTTGACACTTGGAATGCTCTTTCTGGAAGGCAGACCTGATCACAACAGCCTCCTGATTGAAAGTCTTTGGTGCCCCCCTCCCTCCCCGGGCACCCAAGGCCCTTAGCGGGGGCTGCTGACTGAGCCAGCTCCTTCTGCCCCCCCACCTGTCTGAGTCTGGTGAGGCCTTTCCCCGGTGGCCACGTGGTCATCTAGTCCATAAATCTCTGTTACCACGATTATCCCAGAGGCCCGTCACTGTGGCTTATTTTCACGTGTCATTAGGCTGTCACCACCTTCTGGGCAGAGTCTCCTGGTGATCATCTCGGTAGCTGTGTTTCAGCAATGCCCTCCTGGTCCCTAACGGCTCTCCTGGTCAACGCTGGTTAAGTGGGATCAGGGACCACCGTCCTGGCCCCATCGCACCTCCTCAGACACACGCACGGGCAAAGTGTCTCACGTGTAACAGGTGTACCCTAAATCGTGGTTGGAGAAAGCTGTCGGGCCACTTCTCTGTTTGCTTGAAATAAAGTCTGTGTTTATGTTGTTCTTTATCGCATGTGTTTATAGATGACCCCGTGGCCACCGGGGAAAGGCCTCACCAGACTCAGGCAGGTGGGGGGGCGGAAGGAGCTGGCTCAGCCAGCAGCCCCCCCTAAAGGCCTTGGGTGCCCGGGGAGGGAGGGAGGCACCAAAGACTTTCAGTTAAGAGGCCGTTATGCAGTGTGGGTGTATGACATCGTGTGACATCCAACTCTTCCCCTCATCAAAGGACGAGCGGACTGAGGCATTCAGAAGACAAGGCATTTCAGGCGAGGGACCTTATCGGCCAAAGGCCAGACACGCCACTGGCCCGGTGGCGTCCCACTCGTCTGCACAAACATCACAGAATGCCACTAGCTGGACGCCGGCTCTTGAATCCACAAGGAGAAACATTTGTCAAAAGCCCTTTGCGGTGCAGCGGGCTCCAAACGCATTATTTTCAGCCAAAGTAATTGACACCACGAGGTAGTTCTTGGCACAACCAGCATTTTTTTTTTTTAATTTTTTTTTTCAACGTTTATTTATTTTTGGGACGGAGAGAGACAGAGCATGAACGGGGGAGGGGCAGAGAGAGAGGGAGACACAGAACCGGAAACAGGCTCCAGGCTCTGAGCCATCAGCCCAGAGCCTGACGCGGGGCTTGAACTCACGGACCGCGAGGTCGTGACCTGGCTGAAGTCGGACGCTTAACCGACTGCGCCACCCAGGCGCCCCATAACCAGCATTTTTTAACATTACACGCGATTTGGCTCTTAAATCAGCCCCCCCTCCCCCGCCCCAAAGTTGTTTTATGTAACGAGAATTTCAGCATTCCTGGAAAAATACGCTCCAGTCGAGAAACCATCGGGTGGACTTCGGACTTGCTTCTGCTAGAGCATCCTTCCACATCTTAGCCGGAGTTACGGTGCCATCAACAGCTGCAGATCCTAGGAGGCGAACTGAGGGAGGAGCCTTCGTCCGCTGGGGAGTCACTCGCGGTGCTTAACTGTTCTGGTGTAAGCCGCGCAGACTGCTCCTCGGGGACCGCGTGGGAGCTCTAATACAGATAATCATTTGTTAGCGTGGCTCCACCAAATTAGTCCTTTAGAAAGTAATTAAGCAGGACTGCCCACACACCAGTGCTCCCAAAGACTGAGATCTGGCTCCGTGTGTGATCGCTCTGCCTTCCTTGAAAATGGTCTTTTGCTGAGTCGCTGTAATTTAATTAGATACAGATATGTGTTCGTACCGCATCTTGTACATAATTATAACGCTCTCACCACACGCTTGTCATTCCCAGACCGGACCTTGTGCTCTGGGAGGTGGGGCCGGGGCCCCTGCGTCTCTGGCTGCCCGTGTAGGCCCCGCTGTCCTGTGTAGACCGTGGGGGGAGGGGAAGGGAAGCTCTCGGCAGGCGGCAACAGGCGGCTGAGGCCTGAGCGCTTTACAAGTGCCCCCTTTATCCTCGCCATACCCCTTTGACGTGGTGCCCGTGATGATCCCCGTTTTGACAGGCCAGGCAGCAGAGGCCCCGAAGTTTGGGTGACTTTCTCAAGGTCCCCCAGGGGCGCCCGGGTGGCTCTGTTGGTTAAGCGACTGATTATTGATTTTGGACCAGGTCATGATGTCACAGTTTGTGAGTTCGAGTCCTGCATCAGGCTCTGCGCTGCCGGTGAAGAACCTGCTGGGGATTCTCTCTCTTCCTCTCTCTGCCTCTTTCCTTCTCCTGCTTGTACACTCTCTCTCTCTCGCTCTCAAAAGAAATAAACTTAAATAATAATAATAAAAAAAAAAGGTCCCCCTGGCTGACACTTTTCAGAGCTGGGATTTGAAGCCAGGCACTCAACACAGCGTTGCCGAGTGCCCAGTTACACTTGATGCATAGTGATGGGAACCATCATGGACACAGAGGGGGCTTAGGAGACGGGTTCATTGTGTGCCTTGCATGCCACGTACTGGCTCAGACCTGCGTGCCCTTCCCTGGCTCGCGGTGGGGTCTCCGGACATGTTTCCTTGTCTTCACCCCTGTTTCCCTTCCCATCGCCCCACTTCACTTTCTGAGACAGAAATCCCATTTATCTCTGAGTGTCTCAAAGTCCCACGGAAGTTCCCCCATAGCTTGGAGGACAGGCCCAAATCTGGAACCGCCTCCCACCTGCCTCCCTGGCCCCCGGGGGCCGCCTCCTCCCCTCCCCCCCCCCAGCACCCTTGGATTCTGAAAAAGTCCAAAGGTGCTTGACATGCATCCTCACAGGCTGCGGCCCTGCCTTCCACGACCTTCTTCACCCGACTGCTCCTCACGTCCTTTAGAACCCAGCTCCCTGCCCGGGGAGGCCTGCCCAGCTCAGAGCTGCTTGAGGCCAGTTCACGTGGTGCCCCCGGGCCTCCGGTCTGAGTCTCGGTGCACTCCAGACCAGCAGCTTCTTTTCTAGAGGTTGCTGTTACACATTCGGCACAATCCACTGACACGAGGGCCCACACCGCGGGCCTTGACCCAAGAGTGGGTCATTTCAGGCTGGTAACTGCCTGCTTAGGAAGTTTTAACCATCTCCCTGAGTAGCCCCTGCAGCTGCGTCCAGTCTTTGTGTGAACAGCTCTGTTACTTTCAGGCGCTCCCCAGCACCCTTATCCTCTCATCATTTCTGTCCTTTTCCCGGAACCGCTTTTAAGAACTTGTAATCGTGGTAAAATACACATGGCGTGAAGTGCCCCCGCCTAACCGCTTTTCAGCCTACAGCTCAGGGGCACTAATCACTCTCCCACTGCTGTGTAGCCGTCACCACTGCCCATCCCCGGGACGCTGTCATCCTGCAGAACTGAAACTCCCGAGCCCCGCCCCCCCCCCCCGGGGGGGGCGGCCGGGGGGCGCCCCCCCCCCCGCATTCACTTTCTGTCTCTGTGAGTTTGACTACCCT
>NW_024412396.1:71413946-71447553 GCF_014898765.1 Herpailurus yagouaroundi
CCCGCATTCACTTTCTGTCTCTGTGAGTTTGACTACCCTACAGATGAGTGGAATCCTGCCGGATTTGACCTTTTGTAACTGGCTCATTTCACTTGCTGAACCCTTTTTAAAACTATTGTTTCATGAAGTTCTAGAATCCCAAACTGAACAACGTCTAACTAAGGGTTCAAAGCTGGGCTTAAAAAAAAAATGGGATTATTACCTCGAAGTTCAAGGCTGTCAGAGCCCCTGCTGGGTGTCACCTGATCCCCCCTGCATGGGATCTAGCAGCTCTCCTGTCTGTGTAAAGTCTAAGCTTCTTATCTCTGGAATCCGTGTAATAAAAAGTGTGTTCTTTCCCGGAGCTAGCATCAGTACAAGGCCAGGCTCCAGAAGGGCGGTGCAGAATTCGGGAAACAGGGCTCAGACTCTGAGCTGTCCTGTAAAGCCATCGAACAGCCACAGAGGCCCCTCTGACACGCAGAGAATGGTGACAAGTGTCTCAGCTCTCTCAGGGATGGAGGAGGTGGGAAAAAATGTTAGAGCAGTTTAGAAAAATGATGAGGGGCATATGTTTGCTACAGAAATTCCGTGACATATGCCTTCTGATCACCAATAGCATGCATTCTCTCGCAACTAGCTAAGAATCTAAGAAAGGAAACAGCAGATGTGAGACCCATGATCTAGGAAGGATTTGGGCGGGAGTCTTGGAATATCTCTTGAGTTTTTTCTTTTTTAGAGATTGCTGTTACACATTTGGCACAGTCCACTGACATGAATGTCTGGTTGAGCATCTCATTTGCAGGACTGTTTAAAAAGATAAGCAAGCATAGGCTGCCTGTGTGTAAAGTGGATCGTTAGCTCTTGCAAATTAGCACCAACGATCATGTGCATCTCTTTCGAGACCCTCTGTAGCCTATCAACAAATCACTTTTCCCAGGGTCCAGAGCATGGGCTTTGGAGACGGACAGGTCTGGGTTGGACCTTCAAAGGAGCACGTTGCAGCACCCCGGTGCCCCCAGCAGCCTGCCAGCACAGAGAACAACGGGACGGAAGCGTGGAGGGAGGGTCTGGAGGGCAGGCGCCAGAGGTCCTGCAATGTGGTCTAGAATGGAGAGGTTAATGCTGAGTGGTGAGTGTTGCCGTCCTGTTCTCTTGATGGTTGCAACAATGTTGTTCTATCTTGGTTCCTGATACTAAGCAGGCGTCCCATCGATGCTGGATTTGGGGTCTTAGCACATCCCTCTACCTACCATTGCGTTCCTCCAGGATGCCGAGAATTGCCACGGCTCAGTAGTCAAGCCTTGTCGACCCTCATCCCCTCCTGTTTCCGTGCTGAAATACAGTTCATCCCGGGCCCGGCCGAGACGGTCTCCTTCCGCCTTCCTTCAACTTTCCTCTGCACTTGCAGATTACGATACGTGCACCTCTGAGTGGCGCTTGGTTCACTCCATCTTGCATTGTGGCCGCCTCCGGTGCGGTCTTTGTTTCTGCCACCAGCTCGTGAGATCCTTTAGGGCAGGGTCCCTGCGTTGTCTGTTTATTTTGCTTCCTTTGTTGTGCAAGGTGCCTCACACGTAGGGTAGGTTCAGTAGACGCTGCTGAATGAAAACTCAGTAGTAAAATTTTACAAAGGGCCTCGCTATCTTCACATTATCATGAAAGGCGAAGGGAGAACTTCCTGGTGCTGAACAGCTTTTCAGTAATACCAAAAAACCCTTCTTCGTTGTTTACAGTAGTGAAATAAGTCAGTCGTGTGTAGCAAAGCCCCTGGATGATGGCCATCAGCGTGCAAACTTCCAACACGCATGGCTTACACATATCGGTGCACCTGGTTGGTGAAACACTAGACCTGCGACTAAAACTGCATACGTGTGCAATTTGAGTTTGTTTCTTTACCCGGTTGTTATTCGCCGTGGCCTCTACACAGCGTCCAACCACCGGAGTCTGTTCCCACACCGGAGGGATTTATGGAGAGACGGTGCACCGTGGACTAAGGGATTTTTCAAGGGTCATCGCGAGACGATCTTCATCTCATTGACCGACCCGAAAGCGTAGCCCCAGCGTAAAACAGTCCCTGCTCTAGTGTAGACTGCTTCAGATCTGTGTCTCAGTGAATACAGCCACACTCTAAGGTGAGTAAGACACTATCACACTCATTTCAGAGAGGATCAGGTAGACGGAGGGATGCTGGGGAGACTCACCGCGGCCACGCAGGCAAGTCTCCCACAAAACCCAGGGCTCTCTGAACCCTGCCGCGCTGCCTTCCGTTCATTGTCTCCGTGTTAGCATCTACGTCCAGCTGGTCGTGTACCTCTTGAAGAGTGCTTAACTGAAAAAAGAAGATACGACCTAGATAATTGCACCTTTTATTCTGCAAGTTTTGGTGTTTTCCTGGATCTTGGAAATTATTTAGAGATACACTCTGCTTTAAGAAAACCTGACATTTAAAAAATCCGGATGTATAAAACATAAGGCATTGTGAGATTATTTACAGGATTCTATCTCAGTTTCTTTTTAATTTTTGTTTTAAGTTTATTTTTGAGAGGGGGGGGCAGAGTGCGAGCGGGAGAGGGGCAGAGAGAGAGGGAGACACAGAATCTGAAACAGGCTCCAGGCTCTGAGCTGTCGGCACAGAGCCCGACGCGGGGCTCGAACTCACGGACCGCGAGATCATGACCTGAGCCGAAGTCGGACGCTCAACCAACTGAGCCACCCAGGCGCCCCCGTGCATTTTCTTAAATGTGTGAATTTCCCTATCTTTTTAAATACCATATTTACCAAATGTTGACCTTCACCATCACATTTAGGTAAAGTGCTATGCCTTTTTTTTTTTTTTAACTCCTGTTCCCCTGAAATCACAACCCAATGTTTCCTAAAGAGGTGGAGAAACCACCTGTCTCACAGTAGCACATCCTTATGCGTGCAGTTTTCCGTTCTCACCCTGAGGTGTGTCCGGCGCTCGGCCGGGTGCCCCGGGGCCTAGGCTGGTGCTCTGTCTGTTGGCCAGCTTCCGACCCTCGCACGGTGCCCTGAGATCCGGTAGCCCTGAGGGAGCAGAGGCCGCTAACTCAGCCCACATCCCTTATCTGGGATTTCAAAATCCGCAAGGCTCTGCCCACCAGATGTTTTTTGGTAACTTGTTTGTTACTTAGACTTGGCCTGATCTGAAATCATTTGGCGAAGGGGGAAAAACAAACAAACAAACAAACAAACAAACAAAAAGACTACAACTCCTCTGAATTGAAGCATGTGGTTTTAATGGTTTATGTGTATTTCTTTTTGTGTGAGAGTTCTGCTTTTCTGTGCTTTTGAGCGTGTTTTTATGGGTGCTGCCCCAGGAGCCTCTGGGGATATTGGGTAATACATGTACCTGTTCCATGCTTCTGTTCCCAGGTCGGAATCTGAATTCAGAAGCATATCAGGCACCAGGGGGTTGGGGGGGAGGGTTTGTGTGCCTGTGGGACCTGACGGCCAACCTGGCCCTGTGCACGGGGAGGTTGCTGCCGAGAGCGCACGGCTGCGTTCCCTCCTGTCCTGCATCCGTGGGCACTGGCCTGCTGCTTGGCCAACGTTCAGGGAAAAGCCTGGCTTGTAGGTGAATGGCGCCCCTGGAGGGAACCCTGAAGCCATGATACTGCAGCCACCTGTCACCGAGTCTTCTAGAGCCAGCCGGGGGCCTCCAGAGCCAGGCAGCCCGATGTGCCTAATGTTGTGCTGACTTCTGTCCCGAGGAAGCAAAGCTCAGAGAGAGTCTCCTGACTTCACTATATTCCTCCCTCCCTCCCTCTGTTCCATCCACAGGAATCTGTGTGTCTCCTTTTTTTTTTTTTAAACGTTTATTTATTTAGTTTTGAGAGACAGAGACAGCATGAGTGGGGGAGGGGCAGGAAGAGGGAGACACAGAATCCGAAGCAGGCTCCAGGCTCCAAGCTGCCGGCACAGAGCCCGACGCGGGGCTCGCACTCACGAGCTGTGAGATCACGAGCTGAGCCGAGGTCAGACGCCCCACTGACTGAGCCCCCCAGGCACCCCTGTGTGTCTCCTGTTAAGGGGCCTGGCACTTGGCTGTGACAAGTACCCCATCTGCCTTCACGTCCACTGTCTGCGGCTTGCGTATTGTTGTAGTTTCTCACCCGTGCTCACACCGTTCCGTGGCACGGCTGGGCCTGGCCTTCTCCATAGTGAGGGTTGTGCGCTTCAGCGAGGAACAGCTCTCTATCTGCAGGCCCCACACCCCCTATTTTTCCTAGCCTGCTGCCTTCAGAGGTCCTCTGAAAACTATTTGTCGATTTGGGCCAAATTTCTACCTTCCGAGACTCACCTTTTCAAAACCCAATCCAGATGGGGTGGTGGCTCTTCTCAGATTCCTGGGACAAGGCACCCGACTTCAGCATGTGCCTTAGTTCTCTGTGCTGAGAAATGGGCTTCCTGATCCCTGCCAGCGAGATGGTCTGGGTCGTTGTGCCTTGTGGTGTGAACTCCAGCACTCTCCCCGACCCTGTGGGGAAGTGATGTTTCCCCTCCCCCACATGCAGAGACATCTGCGGGGTGTCCCCCGATGGTGTTACCCCCCCCGTGCCTTTTGGGGTTCACCGTCTCTGCTCCTTTCTGACATGCTCAAGAGTGTTGCCTGGCTTCCTAAGTGAATGATAACTGTGGGTTGGAATTGATACAACAGAGAATAATTTTGGTGGTTTGGGCCTGCTGACTTTCTCAGTGGTGCCTTGGCAGGTGCCCCCCACTCCCAGGTCACATACGCTCGAGGACATTTCCGAGGCTGAAGACAACAAACCCCTCTGGGGATAGATAACCTGAGAAAGTCAATCTAATGAATGTTGTTTAACTATATCCACATGATGAGTCCTTTTTTGATCTACTGTAACTAGAAACAGTAACTGTGAGGCTGGCGAATTAGCATCTGAACCTAGTGTGGCCTTTTGGAGGGACCAAATAGCATTCAGGTGTTTCTGGGAGCTTCTCCCCTGCTAGGAGCCTCTTGGTGACCCTTTCTGGTTGATTATGCACTCCCAGGGTGCACGGCCCTCTTCCCTGGCCAGACAATGGGTTCTACAATTTGTCTGGCTCAGGGATTTCTTCCAAACCAATGAGACTCAAGAGTGTCAAGATTTAGGGCCTGTTTGAAACGGGTGGGTTGGGAGGGGGAACACAGGCTTCTCCGCAGGGTTGCTGAAAGTTTCAAGGGTCAAGGAAATAATATAAACCTTTGAATAGAGGCTCCCGAATTGTTTGTTTGGAGTTCCCAGTGCCTAGCATCTCAGTTACCAACTGCTTTGTTACAAGTTGCTTTTCTTCAGCTAAACATTCTCACCGGAGGGATGAAGCTTTTCTAAGTGTAACAATTCTCTTTCCTGATCCATTGCTAGCAAGGGGAGAGTGGGCAGAGGGCCCTTTAGCCAGAGGATCTCTAATTCACTCTGCCAAAAAATCCGTTCCACACTGTCAGCCCCACGTCTTTCTCCTCAAGGCGGAATAAATTAGGTGCTGCCCTTGGAAACCAAGTACGCTGTTTGGCCCGGGACGCTTCGTTAGCTACCTTTCTTGAGAAAAGATGATTAATCTTGTTATGCCCCTCGAAAGGGTTAGGGGTATGGCTGAACCAGTTTTGCGTGCTTTTAAATACCAACTCTTGTCAATTTTGTGTTTCTCGGTGAGGAAGCAACACGTGACGGTTTTGTGCAAGAGAAATACTGGCTTTGATTTCAGGGGGAAAAAATACAACAGCTTTGCTTAGCTTAAAAAAAAATCTTCGGGGGCACCTGAGTGGCTCAGTCGGTTAAGCGTCCGCCTTCGACTCAGGTCACCATCTCATGGTTTGTGGGTTCAAGCCCCACGTCGGGCTCTGTGCTGACAGCTCAGAGCCTGGAGCCTGTTTCAGATTCTGTGTCTCCCTCTCTCTCTGACCCTCCCCCACTCACGCTCTGTCTCTCCAAAATGAATAAACGTTAAAGAAAATTAAAAAATCTTCAAGGCAACAATTCAAATGGGTATACATTTGTATGGATTTTCGGTTGTAGAAGAGAGAATCTGAAAGACTATCAGGACTGACAGATATAACTACCTGTTAGAGAGGTATAGAGATGTAAAAAGACTGTAAACTTGGCATATAAGTTATTGCGTCGAGTTATTAATTTGCATACTAATCCAAATCAATAACTAGTTATCAACTAAAGTGAACAAAACCTTGGACATCCTGAATACTTAGGTTTGTGCTCCAGAACATCTGGCCCAGAGTCCCCTGTGCACGGTGCATGGAGAGGCTGGTGCCCAGGCTTTGAGGCTCTGCGGACTGCCAGCCTGAGGGCCAGCCGGGACCCAAGGGGGCCACCGTCATGTGTCTGACACACCTGTAGCCTTCTGCAGTGTTTTGTGTTGCTCCTAAGTAACTTCTAAGAGACCACACTGTTCTCTCCCCAAACACTGAAGGATAAAGAGGGATGGTGGCGCCGTTTGCCATTTTCATGGAAATGCACAGAAGGAGAGGGCCTGCAAGGATTCAAGGCAGAGCTGATCTTCACTTTATTTCATTTTAAATGTTGTATTTATTTATTTATTTTGAACAAGAAGGAGAGAGAGCCCAAGCACGGAAGGGGCAGAGAGAGGGATTCCCAAGCAGGCTCCACGCTGTCAGCATGGAGCCCAACGTGGGGCTCGATTGTACGGCCCTGGGATCGTGACGTGAGCCGAGATCAAGAGGCGGACGCTTAACCCGCTGATCCACCCAGCCGCCTTCCAGAAATTCATCTTTAAATAAGAACCCAGGGGCGCCTGGGTGGCGCAGTCGGTTAAGTGTCCGACTTCAGCCAGGTCACGATCTCGCGGTCCGTGAGTTCGAGCCCCGCGTCGGGCTCTGGGCTGATGGCTCAGAGCCTGGAGCCTGTTTCCGATTCTGTGTCTCCCTCTCTCTCTGCCCCTCGCCCGTTCATGCTCTGTCTCTCTCTGTCCCAAAAATAAATAAATGTTGAAAAAAAAAATTAAAAAAAAAATAAATAAATAAGAACCCAAAAAGAAGGTCAAAGGAACCAATTTTATTATAAAGCATTTTTTTTAATTAGTAAGTTTTTTTTTTAATATATGAAATTTATTGTCAAATTGGAAGTCTTAAAAAAAAGAATGGAGTCTGTTAAAATACAAGTTAAAGCTGTTTTAGAGAACATGGCAGCTTGCAACATGCAACCCGTTCAAGCCCTTCCAATTCCCCTCCCCTCCCCTCCCCAAGCTCCATGAATCCTACAGCACATGGACCAGTCAGCTCCCAGCCATGAGGATGTCTTTCCCCACATTCCTAGGCCACGACTGCACCTCTGTAGAATGGCCATCAAGCAGGCGGGGGTCTCAGCGGTCCTTATTATAGCAAAGACAAACTCTGAGTGACTTTGTGCTAGACTCCGAGTGACGGTACTAGGCCGATAGGCTCTTTAATGTCCCAGCAATCCTGTGGCGGGCAGGCTGAGTTACTCAGCTTTACAGGTAGAACAGCTGAGGCTCAGAGAGGCAGAGTAATTTGCTCAAGGTCACACAGTTAGGGAGGCGCAGAACCAGCTGTTTCAGACTCTGGTTGGTTTGATTCCAGAACTTTCCTGTACAACCCACAGCTCCGAGTTTTGAGCATTGCCTCATCATTTTGAAGTCCGTGAGTCTGAATTTCCCCCGGTGCTTAAACAGGTCTGTGAGGCTTTGTTTTAGAAACAAACTGTACGTCTTCAGATACGCTAACACTACATCCCTTGTCGTGCCACGGTGAACACAGACTTATTTTAGAGAAAATTGTAATGATCTCTTTTTCGTGTACAAACAATGGTTTCTTCTTGTCTGCCTTTGTTAAAATGGGAATGAATAGATATTTATTTTCAGGAGCAGAATAGCAAGCTTTGGAATACTTTCTGCAGCGTTGACTGGATGGCAGAATTAGAGATTCGTAGACTAACTCCTAAGTGATCGATGGGGGGACATTTCTGAGTTGTCTTTTGTTGGGTTTTCCGAAACTAAGAGGATGTGTATGTAGGGTGTTTGTGATTTATCTCCTTTCTCTGTATGGTCTGAAAGGTAAACCACGTTGGTGATGCTGGCATTGCTTCTGTCATGGAGATGCTTATAAGAGGAGCATTTTTTTTTTTCATTCATGTGAAATTCACATAGAGTGTTCTGTTAGTTTCAGGTATGCAATATGGTGATTCAACAATTCTATCCACGACTCAGTGCTCATCATAATCCTAACCTGTTTCCCCCCTCCCCCCCCCCCCCACCTCCCCTCCGGCAGCCATCAGTTTATTCTTTATATTTAAGAGTCTGGTTTTTCGTTTGTGTCTTTTTTCTTTGCTCGTTTGTTTCTTAAATCCCACACATGAACAGAATCTGACTGACTTATTTCACTTGGCATGATATACTCCACTTCCATCCATATTGCTGCAAGTGGCAAGATTTCATTCTTTCTGATTGCCGAGTAATACTCTCCCTTGTATATATAGACCACATCTTCTTCATCCATTCGTGTCTTGAGGGACGCTTAGGTTGCCTCCATATCTTGGCTGTAGTAAATAACGCTGCAGTAAACATAGGGGTCCATTTATCTTCTTGAATTACTGTTTTTGTTTTCTCTGGGTGAATACCCAGTAGTGGAATTACTGGGTTGTAGGGTAGTACTGTTTTTAATTTTTTGAGGAACCCCCATACTGCTCTCCACAGTGGTTGTACCAGTTTGCATTCCCGCCCGTAGTGCCCGAGGGTTTTTTTTTTTTCCCTACATCCTCACCAACCCTTGTTTCTTTTTTTTTTTTTTTAATTTTTTTTTTCAATGTTTATTTATTTTTGGGACAGAGAGAGACAGAGAATGAACGGGGGAGGGGCAGAGAGAGAGGGAGACACAGAATCGGAAACAGGCTCCAGGCTCCGAGCCATCAGCCCAGAGCCCGACGCGGGGCTCGAACTCACGGACCGCGAGATCACGAGATCCCGCGAGATCGCGAGATCGTGACCTGGCTGAAGTCGGCCGCTCGACCGACTGCGCCACCCAGGCGCCCCCCAACCCTTGTTTCTCGTGTTGTTGATTGTAGCCACTGTGGCAGATGCGAGGCGATATCTCACTGTAGTTTTGATTTGTATTTTCCTGGTGATGACTGATGTGGAGCATCTTTTCACGCGTCTGTTGGCCATCTGGATGTCTTCTTGGGCAAAATGTCTGTTCACGTCCTCTGAGTTTTTTTGAGGGATGTTGAGTTATATTAGTTCTTTATATATTTTGGATATTAACTCCTTACCAGATAATTTCACTTGTAAATTCTCCCATCCCATTGCCTCTCTGTTTTGTGGATCGTTTCCTTAGCTATGTAAAAGCTTCCTATTTTGCTGCAATCCCAACAGTTTAATTTTGCTTTTCTTTCCCTTGCCACAGCAGACATGTCTAGAAAGAAGTTGTTATGGCTGATGTCAGAGAAATGAGTGCCTGTGTCTTCTATGACTTTCATGTTTTCAGGTCTCACGTTTTGGTCTTTCATCCATTTTGAATTTATTTTTGTGTATGGCGTAAGAAAGTGGTCCAGGTTCATTCTTTTGCATGTTACTATCCATTTCTCGGACTGTCTTTTCCCCATTGCATGCTGTTGCCTCCTTTGTTATAGATCAATTGACCTTAGAAGTGTGAGTTTATTTCTGAACTCTCTAGTCTGTTCTGTTGATCTGTGTGTTTACTTTTGTGTCAATACCAAACTGTTTTGATTATTACAACTTTGTAGTATATCTTGAAGTCTGGAATTGTGATGCCTCCAGCTTTGTTTTTCTTTTCTTTTTAAGCTTATTTATTTTGAGAAAGAGAGACTGTGAGCAGGGGAAGGGCAGAGAGAGAGGGAGAGCAAATCCCAAGCAGTCTCCGTGCTCTCAGTGCAGAGCCCAACGTGGGGCGTCATCTCACAAACCATGAGATCATGACCTGAGCCAAAATCAAGAGCTGGGTACTTAACCAACTGAGCCACCCAGGCACCCCTGCTTTCTTTTTCAAGATTGCTTTGGCTACTTGGGGTCTTTGGTGGTTCTGTACAAATTTTAGGATTATTTGTTCCAGTTCTGTGAAAGATGCTATTGGTATTTTGATAGGAATTACATTAAATCTGTGGATTACATTGGGTGGTATGGACATTTTAACAACATTGGTTTCTCCAATCCATGAACATGGTATATCTTTCCATTTGTTTCTGTCATCTTCAATTTCTTTCATCAGTATTTTATACTTTTTTTTTTTAATTTTTTTTTCAACGTTTATTTATTTTTGGGACAGAGAGAGACAGAGCATGAAGGGCGGAGGGGCAGAGAGAGGGAGACACAGAATCGGAAACAGGCTCCAGGCTCTGAGCCATCAGCCCAGAGCCCGACGCGGGGCTCGAACTCACGGACCGCGAGATCGTGACCTGGCAGAAGTCGGACGCTTAACCGACTGCGCCACCCAGGCGCCCAGTATTTTATAGTTTTCAGAGTCCAGGCCTTTCACCTCCTTCGTTCAAATTTTCCCAGGCATTTTATTCTTTTTGGTGCAGTTATATAAATAGTGTTGCTTTCCTCATTTCTGTTCCTGCTGCTTCATTGTTAGTTTATATAAACGCAACAGATCTCTTTGTTAATTTTGTATCCTGCAACTTTGCCGAGTTCATTTCGTGTTTGCTGGGAGGTAAAAGGCGGCTCGTGGAAGATAGGGATCTGAAGGAGCGAGAATGTGGGTATTGCCGTGTGGCAAGTACTTCTCACGGATGCCTGCTGACACTTCAAAGCACAGATGTCCACATCGCGTGTTCTTTTACTTCTCGCTCACCCTTGCCTTTTATGCCTCATTTCTCATACAGTGTTTGTTGCATGGGCTTTTGTTGCATCCCCTCCTTTCGGAGGGTTATTACCGATACCGGATGCTGTCGGGGGAAGGTGAAGTGTGGCCTGGGGACATCTGTGGGCCGAGATCTGACTGGATGCCCACAACATGCCGTCTGTAGGCAGACACGTACCCCCGGTGCTGGAGATGCACACCCGGAGGTCTTGGCCCTGGATGCTCAGCTCACCCGGCGCCTCTGGTGACATCTGGAGTCCACTTCTTGTGTTCCTGGTCCCCGGGTTTTCTCCACACCCCCCCCACCCCCCCAGTTTGGCCCAGCTTTGGAGGCTGTGTATTTTGTTTGAAATGAGGAGAGCTTAGGTTGAAATGGTACGGTTGTGAGACTCCGGTACAAATCAGACTTCTATCCGGGAGGGCACATAGCCAATTCCGAGGACAGGAAGGAGTCCACTGCCGTGCGGATTTGTGTGCCCGTCTTTCTGCTCTGGGCCCTTCACTTTGACACTGGAGGTCAGGGGTCACACCGTCTGGTCCATGTTGCATCACCTGCGTGTGATTTTGTGACGTCAGGCTTTGACCACTTGAAAAATACTGACTCGCTGGATTGCGCAGCTCTTGAGTTTGTGCAGACACAGCGTGTGCCTCGGTTGTTCCTTCAAGTGGAAATGGTGTTTCCTGAAGAATGTTCGCAGCTCAGCTTTGCCGCGAGACAACCTGTGTGCTTTGGTCAGTGCAGCAAATGTACTGTATGTGCACGCGCCGTTTGTCACTCAGAAGAGTAGAGACGTGCTCTTAAGGGTGGAGTTTCAATAAAATTAGTATCTCTTGCGGCTTCAGCAAGGACATTCCTACATGCACATGGCATTTTTTTCTGTAAGTGGCGGCAAAGAGCACAGTGACCCGGTGCCGCCACCTGGACCCGGCTACGGTACCCGAAGTTCGACCCACTGCTCCTTTTCACGTGTGGACACAGGGACAGAGGCAGATGAAATCGTGGTGTTACGATGGCAATGGTTTTGGCCTCATGGACTTCCTGAAGGGCTCTCAAGGGTCTTGGATCTTCCATTTATTGATCTATCTATCTATCTATCTATGTGTTTATTTCTGAGACAGAGAGAGAGAGAGAGAAAACGAGCGACTGGGGAAGGGGCAGAGAGAGAGGGAGACGCAGAATCCGAAGCAGGTTCCAGGCTCTGAGCTGTCGGCACAGAGCCCGACACGGGGCTCGAACTCACGAACCGCGAGATCACGACCTGAGCCGAAGTCAGACTCTTAATCGACTGAGCCTCCCAGGTGCCCCAAAGCCAATCTCTTTTTTATTTTTTATTAAAAAAATTTTTTTTTAATGTTTATTTATTTTTGAGACAGAGAGAGACAGAGCATGAACAGGGGAGGGTCAGAGAGAGAGGGAGACGCAGAATCCAAAGCAGGCTCCAGGCTCTGAGCCATCAGCACAGAGCCCGACGCGGGGCTCGAACTCACGAACCGTGAGATCACGACCTGAGCCAAAGTTAGACTCTTAACCGACTGAGCCTCCCAGGCGCCCCTGGATCTTCCCTTTAGAACCACTGCTCAAGTGTTAGAAACAGCTCTTAATGCAGCACCTCCCTGAAGGGTCAGCTTTGTGGCAGGTAATGCTGAAGATCCCAAAAAGGAATGTCACGGTCCGTGTTTTCAGGGAGGTCACAGTCTGATGGAGACTGGATGAAGTAAGTGTGGTGATCATGCTCAGCCAAGGTGATGCTCTGCAAATACGCGGGAGAATCACCCAGCCCAGCTCGCTGCTGTAGCGCTGGCAATGAGAGGTGTTTCTCGGGGGAAATAGCAATGATGAGATGAGCTTCGAAGAGAAGGAAGCCAGGTAAGGGACAGGGGAAGAAGGTGTCCCCCAAAGGCAGGTGGCTTGGGAAAAGGCTTGAAGTACTTGGGGAACTAGAGGTGGTCCAGCTAGGGCTGGAGCCCAGGAGCTGGGTGGGGTGGGGGGTTGCGTGGGGCTACACTTTACGCAGAAGCTGGGCCCCAAGAGCTGAGTATTTCATCCCAAAGACGTGGAGACCGCTACGGGATTTGGGCAGGGCTGTGAGGTAGTCAGATCACTCTGACATTACGAAGAACGGGAAGGAGGCCGGTAAGACCGTTGGTGGCTGAGCCAGCCGGGGCGCCCCTGGGAGCCCAGAGAGCAAACGTCAGGACAAACCAGGTGGGGGTGACAGACCCAAGATCGGTGGACATTGAGGACCTATTTCATAGTCTAAACACTGAAAAATTTAGCGTGCTCACGATTTGATGGTTGATTTGATATCGAGGGGAAGAAACATGGGGCAACTGTCAAGGACACGCCAAGACTGTGGATTAATGGCTGGCTGTCGGTGGTGTGTTCAGAGGTGAGGGAGCCTGGGAGGGTGGTGACAGGCAGGACGGTGGGTGTGACTTCACAGATGGTATTCATCGGCACACAGACACGGATATGTACACATATCCGTCTGTGGGGAGGCCCACGTCCGTGCCTCCGGGTGACGATGTCAGTGGACTGATGGAGCCAGGCCTGGAGGCGGGGGCAGTTCTGGGCCCGAGATTTCAAGGAGAAGCGGCCAGCAGGGGACGTGACTGAAGCGCTGAGAGTGGGCAAGAGCACCCGGGAGGAGAACGGCTCAAGCACACAGAGATGTCAGGGTGGGGCAGCAGGCTGGGGAGGGAGGAAGCCTGGTCTTCCTGGTCCTGACGCCTCTAGAAGAGAGTAGAGAGAGTGTTGAAAATCAGCATCAACTTCCACTGAATGCTGCAGCGTGATCTGAGTGTGCTTCTAAAAAGTTTTGTAATGGTTTTATTTTTTTTGAGAGAGAGAGTGAGCGAGAGAGAACGAGTGGGGGAGGGGCGGGGGGGGTGGACAGAGAATCTGAAGCAGACTCCAGGCTCCAAGCTGTCAGCACAGAGCCCGACGAGGGGCTCGAACTCACTAACCACGAGATCACGACCTGAGCCAAAGTCAGACGCCTAACTGACAGAGCCACCCAGGCGCCCCTATACACTGTGTCTTTTGAAGTCAGAGGGGGGTTAACCCAGTGTTTTATCTTACTAATACATTATTCTCACGTTTGTGCTTACCGACGATGAATTGTATGGCACGTTATTCTCGCTGTGATCAACGCTGGTGCGTCCCAGAAAAACGGTCACCCACCTCCTTGCAGGGGGAGGTACCTTAAGAAAAAAACTTGCATGCTTCTTGGTTCTTCTAGCGGCTGTCATTGCTCGGGACGTGGCAGCTGGCAGGGAGAGGATCTTGACACCTCCGCGGACCTTTTCCAGACTTTGCTTCCGTATCGGAGTTTTACTCTTTGGTTTGAAACGACTTCTTAGCAAACCAGTCCCACACATATCCAGCTAGACCAGGGAGAACATCGGATCATCGTTTTCCCATGAACCTAATACACTTTCTGTGAGCAAACTAAGTCCTCCCTGCCACGTGGCACAGGGTACCCTCGCATCAGATGAGGATCCAGGGGTCGGTTCAGAACTGAACCTGCAGTTTGCCTGGGCTCAGCTCCGGTAACAATGGTGTTGAGGTGTCATGTGGGAGCAGTTGCTATAAAGTGGCCCAAAGGGTACCGATCAGGAGGAGATGAGAAGCTTGAGAAGAGACAGCAGTGCTTAGAAGACACCCAGAGCCCCGAGGCAGGTTTGGGCTGTGATTTTTACAAAGCCAGCACACTTCCTAGCCGTGGAATCACCTGCTCCAGAAAGTTCCTTCTCCTTATATCCTTGGCTGATTGACGTCGAGGCTGGGTGATAACCAACCTGGTTAGGGATTCTTGCATGAACTTCTAAATCTGTCCTGCTTTTATAGAAAGTTCTTTAAATTCAGTGTCTCGGCATTGTGACCCCGTGAAATAGGGTCATTGTCCCTAATGTACAGATGAGGAAATGGAGTCTAGGGTTAAATGGTCCGTTCAGGGTAATACGCTCATAGCCTGGGTCTTTTATGGGCTCTTTCTGTTTATTGCACCTGCTGCCTTCTGTGTCAGGAGGAAGGGGACACCTATCTCTTCCAACTCAAGAGATTCTATCCCATGTGACAGCGAATGATGAAATGGAATAGGAACAGATCTAAAAATCACTTAGGTTAGGATCGACGGTCACATTTCTATTTGCTTCCCCACGTGTTCTGCAATATACTTCTGTGGCTAACCACAGACCATTAACAGCAAGTGTATCTGTGGTTAGAAAACAACAACATTCCCTCCCTCTCAGGAGGGCCATGAATCAGGAAGGCAGGTCGAAGCTTTAGATGATGGCACATCACTGTGGAACACTGACTAACAGGAACAGACAGACAGCCTGGTGTGCAGAAATGAGAGACTGGGTTGCTCTTTTTTGAACAAAGGCATTTTGCAGCCTGGGAGGTGGTTGCAAATTTGCAAATACGAACTCTGGCATCTAACCAGAGGGCAGACTATATATATCTTCGGCAGAGTTAGGACTACTTATCATTCTAGGGTTCTTTGTCCAAAAAAATCCACTTTTTTTAGACCTTGGCACCATCACTGACGGTGTTTTTTTGAGTATCAAATACAGGAGCTGTGTATGAGAATATATGTGCAGGTGTGTGTGTGTGTGTGTGTGTGTGTAAGGGGGGACTTGGTGGCTGACAGATAATTATTTAATGAGCTTGTTTGAATAGCACCGGTAATAATTACCTCTTATATTTATCAAGTACGGTGGCATTTTCTTCTTTTTGCTTTTTTAATTTTTTTAATGTTTATGTTTGAGAGAGAGAGAGAGAGAATAAGCAGGGGAGGGGCAGGGAGAGAGGGAGACACAGAATCCGAAGCAGGCTCCAGGCTCCAAGCTGTCAGCGCAGAGCCTGACGTGGGGCTTGAACCCACAAACCGCAAATCACGACCTGGGCCAAAGTTGGATGCTTAATTGACTGAGCCACCCAGTCGCCCCTTTTCTTCCTTCCTTTTTTTTTTTTAAGTTTATTTATTTAGTAATCTCCACACCCAATGGGGGGCTTGACCTCACGGCTCTGAGATCAAGAGTTGTGTGCTTTTCCATCTGAGCCAACCAGGTGCCCCAGTGACATTTTCAAAGTGCTCTCACAGGTGTCACGGGGGGCAGTGCTCCCGCCAGGGCTCGCAGGAAGTCAAGCCTGGCCAGGGGGTGAGGTGGGAGAGGAGATCTGTCCCCCCCACCCCTTCTTGCTCTGATGCCTGTCCTCATCCACGTCCATTCTCCTTCTGTGGCCTTCTCTGCGCAACACCTCTTGGACGGGGACCCCCGAAACCAGTCGCTGTCCGTTTTGCTTTAAAATGCCGTTGATTTCCCTTTTGTTATGATGTGGGTCCCGCGTGGAAGGCATCGGACTTGAATTTGCCCACACAGCTTAGCGGCCGAGAAGGCTCACTGGGAGTGACCTGCTAGGCGGCCACGCTCGTCTGCTTTCGCTCGTGTTTCTGATCACTTGCATTCTCCGGTCCCCATCTCAGCCTGCCGAAACCTCCCTCTAGCCTCCTCACGTTTTCAGCTCTCCCTCCTCTTGGCCCACTTTGCCCCGCCAGACAGGCTGGTTGTCACCGGTCCAGTCCATCTGTGTTTTCTGGATTCACACCGGAGTGTCAGAGCTGTGACAGGCTGGGTTCCCGCATGCCTAAGTGCCGGGCCCTCCAGAAGCCACGTCCCCTGGGAAGAAGACCAAGGCCCCCCTCTGCCGTTCCAGCTTGGACTCTCCATCCGCCATGCCTCTCCGTTCCAGGGGGGGGGGGGGGGGGGGGGCTGACTTGGGATGCGCAGCTAGCGTCTTTTTCTATTGACTCCATTTCTTGTCATAAAATTGCCACTCAGGGGACCCTGCTGCCAGCAGAAGAGCTTCTTTTCTTAGGCGTGTGCTGGCCCCCGGCTCCCGGCAGAATGTGCCATGTTCGAGGGCCTCGTTGGCTGCCGACCTTGTCCTGGCCTTGCCGCGTCCCAGCAGGGGCATGGGAGCCGAGGCCCTTTCTGGCGGGGTGTGGCGCGGCAGAGAATCGCGGCTCTTGGTGTCACGCGACCCGGATGAGACCCTGGGCCTGCACGTGATACATCCTCTCCCAGCCTGAATGTCTGTCGTGTGTAAGATTGGATCCGGTGATCGGATAATGCCCATGGCCGTGCTTTGCTCATGGTGCAGACCAGTGTGCGTGGGAAGACTGCGGACCAGAGAATGCTAGTTCTTGTTCCCCTAGCATGTATTCCCTGAGTGCCTCCAGCGTGCCTAGCCCACTTCTAGAAAGAACAGTGAAGGAAACACACAAAACAAAGCGGTCCTTATAGAGGAGGAGCAACAAACAAGCAAGTAAGCAAATAAACGAGCCCGTGATTTCCCAGAATACTAAGAACCCCCAGAGAAGGCAAACGGTGACTGAAATGACTTAGAGTGGGTGGTTCAGGTGACATTCCGTATCACTGAGGGTTAAGCACCGTTTCCTCCAGGAAGCTCTCCTGACTGCCCCAGGCTAAAACAGGAATCTCCGAGGCTTTTTGGTGACTTAACACTTTACAGTCAGGAGACCCAGGCTCAGAGAGATCCAGCAGTCGCCAGTATCTCATGGCCAGAACGTGGCAGAGCCGGGTGCCTGCCCGCAGCGTCTGCCCTTCGTTCCAGCTCTCTGATCTTCCCAGTTCCCCCGGGACCTTATGCCCACCTCCGCTCCCGCACTCGCCGCAGCCCGTGGACGCTGATGTTTTCCCGTGTCTTTCCCTGTTAGCTTCTGCGCACCTCAAGGATGGGAACCGTCACCCTGAGCATCTGGAGCCGGGCTGAGCACTTCCTGGGAGCTTCTCCCAAGGTCGCCGAATTCATAACGAGCTCCAGCCAGCCCATGGAAAGGGTGCCGTGGGTTTCCACTTACGGGTTCAGAACCAGAATTCTGCCCTGAGGACTGCAGTGGGAACGGTCAGGTGGGATGTGTTGGGAGAGAAAATAGGGGGAAATGGAAATGAAGTCTCTTTCACTTAGAAATAGTTGTTTTAGACCTTAGCGTGTCTGTTCACAGGACCTGTGACTTTTTTAACTGTCATACCTCTCAACTTTACTGTAAGCGAGCCGAGATCCCTACCCACGACGGCTGAAAGCCCTCGGCACAGTCGTCCAGGTGATTGTGTCGGCTTCAGCCAGTGTCCGTTCTTGCGAGGGGTGACCTTTTACACCTGGCAGGTCTGCAGCATTTCTTGTGTGCTTGCATGTGTCGATTTCGAGCAGGGATAGGGTACAGGTGAGCAGTGTGGGTGCACTGAGCAGGTGTCCGGCAGGGCTGGGGCTCCAGCGTGGCCACTCCCTCCGCTGAACGCAGCCCCCCAGAGCATCCTAACGTGAGCAGCATGTCACAGCCTTCCGCGGTTCCCACCAGTCTGCGAAGATGCTCGTGCCCCGCCACGCACGGACACTCGCCTTTGTTCCCTGACTTGAGCAAAACCACCACCACATAGCACCGTGGTGCTGTCCCCTGGTGATATCTCCCTGCTCCTTGGGAAAAACATCTTAGGGCAAATAAAAATGACTGTTTAGACTGTTGGAGAATTCTGTGCTATAAATGGGATTGCATTTTGGAGGAAAAAAAGCTGAAGTCCACCTGATGCCAAAGAGGGAAAGTGAGTCAGGGACAGAAGGCGTGCGAGAGCTTGGTTGTGAGCAGGGATGTGCTACAAAACAAAGAACTGTGTACTGACCAGGAACAGAATGTGATTGTGGTTCAGAACATTGGAGAAGACTATTCAAGGTCGTTCCAGATACCGATTTCAGTGAGCTGAGAGTGTCAGGAGATTCACCCACTTGCTTTTTGATTCATTCCAAGCCAGGCACTGTACATGACTAGGTGCAGAATAAATGTGGCAGTGGTGAGCACTCTGGTGGTCCTTCTCCACGGAGACCCATTTAGCAGCCCGGAGATACCCTGGCGGACCAGCCAGGCCTGGTGGGGACCCTTGTGTGGTGTCTGGACCTGGAAGGCGTGGTACTATGAATACCATTTTTGTGGGCTGAATTGTGTCCCCCTCTCCCAATCCGTGTGTTGAAGTTCTAACCTCTGGCACCTCAGAAGGTGGCTCTATTTGGAGATAGGGTCTTTAAACAGGTCATTAAGGGGGCACCTGAGTGGCACAGTCGGTTAAGCGTCCGAATTCAGCTCTCATGATCTCACGGTTCGTGGGTTCGAGCCCCGTGTCGGGCTCTGGGCTGACGGCTTGGAGCCTGGAGCCTGCCTCGGATTCTGTGTCTCCCTCTCTCTCTGCCCCTCCCCCACTCGTACTCTGTCTCTCTCTCTCTCTCTCTCTCTCTCTCTCTCAAAAACAAATAAAAACATCAAAAAAAATTGATGTACAAGCTCATCAGCTGTTGTTTGGAACGGGGCACTTCTTTGGATGCCATTCTGTTTCTGTTTGGCAAATTCCTGTGGCTCCTTTCAAGCTCAGCCACTGCTGTGTTCATCACCGGGAAGCCCTCCAGACCCTCCGGGCCCACCTGAGGGCCCTCGTTCATGCCTCCTGGGAATGCCTACCTGTGTTCTTGCCCTTGCCCTCTTGTTAGTGCTGTTGTCTGCGCCCACGAGACTTTGCATGTTCACCACCCAGCACAGCCTCTGGCACAGAGAGCGCGTGGATGCGTGAGAGTGTGGACACGGTCGACTCCTGAAACACGGGTTGGAACAGCATGGGTTTTCTTGATGGATACAGCCCTGTAAATGTATTTTCTCTTCCTTAGGATTTTCTTAATAGCATCTTCTTTACTCTAGCTTACTTTATTGTAAGAATAAGGTATATATTACATACAATGCACAGAACATGTGTTGACTGACTGCTGACGTGATCGTAAGGCTTCCAGTCAACAGTAGGCTATTAGTAGTTAGACTGTTGGGGAATCAAAAGTTATACGTGGATTTTTGACTGCGGGGGTCGGCATTGGAAACCCCTGTTGTTCAGGGCTGCATTGTATTATCCGTTTCTTTTCTTTTTTTTTTTTTTAATTTTTTTTTTTTTAATGTTTGTTTATTTTTGAAGGAGACAGAGACAGAGTGTGAGTGGGGGAGGGGCAGAGAGAGAGGGAGACACAGAATCGGAAGCAGGCTCCGGGATCTGAGCTGTCAGCACAGAGCCCGATGTGGGGCTCGAACCCACGAACTGTGAGATCATGACCTGAGCCGAAGTCGGATGCTCAACCAACTGAGCCACCCAGGCACCCCAATATTATCCGTTTCTTGAAAGCCCATCATTCAAAATGGTTGAAAACTTGGGGTACGTGTTTAATGCCATGAAACATACCTAACAAAATTGGCAATTTTAACCATTTTAACGTATACAGATCTGATGACGTCGGCTACATTCACAAAGTTGTGGAACCAGCACCACCATCCATTTCCAGGACTTTGTCCTAACCCCAGACAGAAACTCGGGCCCCGTGAAGCAACAACCCCATTCTTCCCTCCCCCACCCCCTGGCAACCTCTAATCTGCTTTCTGCCTTTATGATTTGCCCGGGCTAGATACTTCATATAAGTGGAATCGTGTAATATGTGTCTTTTCATGACTGGCGCGTTTCACTTGGCGTAGCATTTTCAGGTTCCAACCACCTTGTAGCAGGTGTCAAAACTTCATTTCTTTCATTGCCGAGTAATACCCATTGTGTGGATGCACTGTATTTCCTTTCTCTGGTCATCAGCTGGTGGAGACCCTGGTTGTTTCCATCTTCAAGCTATTGGTTGGTTTGTTTGTTTGTTTGTTTTAATTGTTTTAACTTTTTTATTTTTGAGAGACAGAGCACAAGTGGGGAGGGTCAGAGAGAGAAGGAGACAGAATCCAAAGCAGGCTCCAGGCTCCGAGCTGTCAGCACAGAGCCCGACGTGGGGCTCGAACTCACAAACTGAGATCATGACCTGAGCTGAGGTCGGACGTTTAACTGACTGAGCCACCCAGGCGCCCATCATCTTCAGGCTGTTGTGAATAGCAGTGCCCTGGACATGACTGTGCAGATACCTGTTCGGGTCCCTGTTTTCGGTTCTTTTGGGTGTGCAGCCCACGGGTGGAATGGGGATTCTATGTATAACTCTTTGAGGAAACACTGCCCTGTTCTCCACAGTGGCAACATAGGAGGTTTAATCTCCCCACATCCTTGCCAACGTTTTCATTATCAGTTTTGTTGATTATAGCCATCCTGTCCTAGTGTGTGTGAAGGGGTGTCTCATTGTGGGTTTTTGTTTTTTTAGAGAGAGAGAGAGAGAGAGAGCATGAACAGGGGTGAGGGGCAGAGGGAGAGAGAGAGAGACTCTTAGGCAGGCTCCACAGTCAGCGTGGAGCCCAACACAGGGCTCTACCCCACGACCCTGGGATCACGACCCGAGCTGAAATCAAGAGTTGGACGTTCAACCGACTGAGCCACCCAGGTGTCCCACCATTGTGGTTTTGATTTACAATTTCCTAATGACTAAACTAGCGTTAAACATCTTTTCATGTGCTCAGTGGCCATTTTGTAAATCTTTGGAGAAATGCTTATTTAAGTCCCTTGCCCATTTTTTTTTTAAAATCAGGTGGTTTCTTTTTGTTATTGAATGAAATGGTTGAAACTTTAAAAAGTGTGCTCCTAGAAAATGTGTACCCCCCCTAATACTTGGCTTTCTGGGAAGCTTATTCTCTGAGGGTCTAGATGGACAAGGTCATTTTAATTATCTCCTATTCTTCCCCCATCCCAGTCTCTTGGTTTCCTCCCACTTTTTTCTAGTATTCGCGTTTCAGATTAAACTTGAAATCGATCTTGAATAAAGAATCAAACTGCAAGGTTTCACTTTGGAAAATGCCACAGCTCAGATGCACCCATATCCTTGTCACATGCATTTACGATAAACTAGAGAACTCGTGGGGCGCCTGGGTGGCGCAGTCGGTTAAGCGTCCGACTTCAGCCAGGTCACGATCTCGTGGTCCGTGAGTTCAAGCCCCGCGTCAGGCTCTGGGCTGATGGCTCAGAGCCTGGAGCCTGTTTCCGATTCTGTGTCTCCCTCTCTCTCTGCCCCTCCCCCGTTCATGCTCTGTCTCTCTCTGTCCCAAAAATAAATAAACGTTGAAAAAAAAATTAAAAAAACAAAACTAGAGAACTCGTGTTATTATTAGGGAATTCGTATTATCCCAAAACACCCTTTAAAATAATAACATTACAGAAATGTACTCTGAGCAGTATTTCTTTTTTTTTTTTTTTTAATTTTTTTTTTTCCAACGTTTATTTATTTTTGGGACAGAGAGAGACAGAGCATGAACGGGGGAGGGGCAGAGAGAGAGGGAGACACAGAATCGGAAACAGGCTCCAGGCTCTGAGCCATCAGCCCAGAGCCTGATGCGGGGCTCGAACTCACGGACCGCGAGATCTGACCTGGCTGAAGTCGGACGCTTAACCGACTGTGCCACCCAGGCGCCCCAGAGCAGTATTTCTCAACGTATTTTGGTTGGGCTTGGAAGCAGGGTTTTGAACGTGGAGAGGCAGATGTCTTCTTGGCTAGATCTGAATGCTCAGCTCCATGGGTTGGTAGGGTGTTCAATGTCATTGTCCCCCTCTGAACACGCAGTGATGCAGCATCCTGTATCCCCAGCCCTGAGGGCTGCTCCCGCGGGACCATCAGCAGCTGTGAGCCAGGGGTTGTATCTTTTGTGGAATTTGGAATGAGCAATTTCCAGTGGGATTTTGAAAGCTAATCTAAGAGGGTAGAAATAGGGGTGGGGTGGAGTGGGGTGGGAGGTGGGAAAAATATAGTTCTGCTGCGATAGCTGGAATATGTAATCACTGGCTTTGATTACAAATATTTTTCTTTTGGGGTGCCTGGGTGGCTCAGTCAGTTGAGCATCCAACTTCGGCTCAGGTCATGATCTCACAATTCATGGGTTCAAGCCCTGCTTCGGGCTCTGTGCTGACATCTTAGAGCCTGGAGGCTGCTTCAGATTCTGTCTGTCTGTCTGTCTCTCTCTGCTCCTCCCCTGCTGGCACTCTGTCTCTCTCTGTCTCTCAAAAATAAATAAATGTTAAAAAAGTTTTTTACTATTTTCCTTTTTTTTTCCCCCAAGGAAAAAGCTGCTATCACCTTTAGGTCCAGAAGTAGTCCAATGTATATTGTTTCCTTTCTTTGTTCAAACTGAATATTTTCTTTTCTTTTTTTTTTTCTTTTTTTCTTTTCTCCTCCCCTTCTCCTCCCTCCTCTCCTCCTCCTCCTCCTCCTCCTCCTCCTCCTCCTCCTCCTTCTCCTTCTTCTCCTTTGCATCCTGCCTCATACTATGAAGTGTTTTTGATATCTTTTTTTTTTTTTTTTAATTTTTTTTTCAACGTTTTTATTTATTTTTTTTGGGACAGAGAGAGACGGAGCATGAACGGGGGAGGGGCAGAGAGAGAGGGAGACACAGAATCGGAAACAGGCTCCAGGCTCTGAGCCATCCTCCCAGAGCCCGACGCGGGGCTCGAACTCACGGACCGCGAGATCGTGACCTGGCTGAAGTCGAACGCTTAACCGACTGCGCCACCCAGGCGCCCCTGTTTTTGATATCTTTTAACATGTGAGTGTTTTGAGTAGGTTTTCTGGAATCATGAAGATACTTTCCTCCTTTTTTTTTCTTTTTATACTGTTCTTTGTTTGTTTTTGTTGCTTCCTTTCCCCTTAGAAAAAAGAAACTTTCTGGGAGTATCATTGACATACGATAATCTGAACATATTTTAAATGAACAATTTGGTAAGTGTTGAGATATGCATATATCTGTGAAGCCAGAACCACAATAGAGAGAATGAACATCATCATCCCCTAAAGTTTTTTGCGACCCTTTATCGGCCCCCTGTCTCCCCCCACCTTCCGAACACTGACCTCTGTCACTGTAGGCTAATTTGCATCTTGTGTAATTTTATACAAATGCAATCATAGAGCATGCACTCTATTTTCTGGCTTCTTTTTGCTGAGCATAATTATTTTGAGATTCATCCGTGGTGTTACTTGTGTTAACATTAAAATGTTTTTATTACTGAGTCATATGTCCGTTATATGCACGTATCACAGTTTGTGCATTCACTTAGTGATGGACGTTTGGGCTGTTTCCGGTCTGGGGCTATTACAGATCCCACTGCTCTGATCTTTTGTGTCCAAGTCTTTGTATGGGCGTATGTTTTCATTTCTCTTTGATAAACACCGGGGAGTGGAATGGTTGGACCAAACAGTGGGTATAGGTTTAACTGTTTTCCAAAGTGGTTGTACCATTTTGCATTCCCACGTCAGAGCATTGGAGATCCTGCTAGAGTTGCTGTCTGTGCTAACCCACACTTTTTGGTAATATATCTGTCTGATTTTGCCATTAGAGTAATTCTGACCTATAGATGAATTGAGAAATAGCCCCTCTCTTCAAACGTCTGCAAGAGTTTGCGTATGGTTTGTGTGATTTCTTCCTGAAATGGTTGGTGGACTCCACCAGTGAAGTTATCTGGGTATGGGGTTTTCTTTGCGGAAAGGTTTTCAGCTATAAATTTAGTTTCTTTATTAAAACTATTTAGATTCTCTATGCATTCTCTCACAAGCGTTGGTAGTTTCATATTTTAAAGAGCTTGTATATTTCATGTAAGTTCTTGAATTTATTGTACAAAGTTGCACTTATTATTTCCTTAGTATCCTTTTAGTAGCTGTAGACCTGTAGTGATGTCACCTCTTACTCCTGATACTCACATTTTGCCCCTTTTCCTTTTTTGCTGAGTAATTTGGCTACAGGGTTGTCAATTGTATTTATTGTCTCCAAGAACCAGGTTTTGTCTTCATTGCTTTTCCCTACTGTTTTGTTTTGTTGTCCTATTTCATTGATTTCTGCTCAGAAGTATAGCACTTCCTCTCTTCTGCTTCCTTTGGGTTTTCTAAGTAGAAGCTGAGGTCATTTTCCTTCACCTCCTCCTCTCCTTTGTCCTTCTTCTTTCCTATTTTTTTTTTAATTTTTTTTCAACGTTTTTTTATTTATTTTTGGGACAGAGAGAGACAGAGCATGAACGGGGGAGGGGCAGAGAGAGAGGGAGACACAGAATCGGAAACAGGCTCCAGGCTCCGAGCCATCAGCCCAGAGCCTGACGCGGGGCTCGAACTCACGGACTGCGAGATCATGACCTGGCTGAAGTCGGACGCCTAACTGACTGCGCCATCCAGGCGCCCCTGTCCTTCTTCTTTTCTAATGTAGGTTTTTAGTGCTATAAAATTCTAGAATTTTAGCCGCAGCCCACCAATTTTGGTATGCTGTGTTTTCATGTTTATTCAGTTGAAAATACTTTGTCCTTTGTAGCCAATTTCAGTTAATTTTTGTGACAATTTGTAAGATCTACGTCTAAAATTTTTTTTCATATGGGCCTCCTGTTGTTCAAGCACCATTTGTTCAAAATCCTGTCCTTTCTCCATTGAATTGCTTTACTCTTTTGTCAAAGACTAACTGCCTGTATTTGAGTGGTCTGTTTCTGGGCTATTCGTTCTGTTCGACTATATGTCTATTCTTTTCCCAATAACATGATGTCTTGATTACTGTAGCTCTATAAAGCTCATAAAGTCAGGTAGTATTAGTTCTTTGGTATCGTGTTGGCTATTCTGGGTCTTTGCCCTTCCAAAGAAACCTTAGACTCAGTTTGTCGATATTCACAAAATAGCCTACTGGGATTATGGTTGGGATTGTGCTGAATCTATAAATCAATTTGACATTGATTGAATTGACGTTATAACAATATTGGGACTTCTAATCCATGAACATGGAACATCTATTTCTTTAGATCTTTTAAAAAAATTTCTTTGTAGTCATTTTACAGTTTTCTACATATAGATCCTGTACCTATTTTGCTAGATTTATACTTACATAGTTCAGTTTGGGGGCACTATTATAAATGACATTGTGTTCTTAATTTCAAACCCCACTTGTTCGTTGCTGGTATATAGGAGAGCAATTGACTTTTGTATATTAACCTTGTATCAAGTAACCTTGTTATAATCACTTACTGGGTCTAGGAGTTGTTTTGGTGATTCTTTCGAGCTGTCTACGGAGACCATCATGTCATCTGCAAACCGTTCTATTTCTTCTTTCCCGATTTGTTTACCTTTTACTTCCTTTCCATCTCTTCTTGCACTTGCGAGGACTTTCAGTGTGATGTCCAGTAGGAGTGGTAAGAGGGACATTGGTGCCTTGTCCTCGTTGTGAGGGAGAAAGCTGCCAGTTTCTCATCATTAAGTGTGGTGTAGCTTTAGGCTTGCTGTAGATGCTCTTTGTCAAGTCAAGGAAGTTCTGTATTCCTAGTTTGCCGGAATTTCTCTTTATCACTGGTCTTAAGCAATTTGATTTTGCTCTGCATGGTATGATTTCCTTCGTGTTTGTGGTGCTTGGGATTTACTGAGCTGATTGATCTGTGGATTTATAATTTTCATAAAATTTGGAAAAAACTTCAGCCTTAGTTTCTCCAGTTATTTTTTGTTCCCTCCCCCTCCCCGCTCTTCCTTTAGGGACTTGAGTTACTTGGATGTCCGCACACTTGAGCTTGTCTTACAAACTCCCTGGTGTTCTAGTCTCATATTCTCTCTCCCCCTCCCCCCATCTCTGCCTCTCTCCCAACCTCCTTCCAGGCTGTTTTCTCTCTGTATTTCATTTTGGATAGTTTCTGTGTCTGTTTCTTCACGTTTACTAATTTTTTCAGTTAATCTCATCTAGTAGACTATAGTTTTCACGTCTAGTGGATTGTAGTTTGACTTTTTTTTTTTTTAATTTATTTTTTTTTTCAACGTTTATTTATTTTTGGGACAGAGAGAGACAGAGCATGAACGGGGGAGGGGCAGAGAGAGAGGGACACACAGCATCTGAAACAGGCTCCAGGCTCTGAGCTGTCAGCACAGAGCCCGACGCGGGGCTCGAACTCACGGACCGCGAGATCGTGACCTGGCTGAAGTCGGACGCCTAACCGACTGCGCCACCCAGGCGCCCCGTAGTTTGACTTTTTAAAATACACACGTCTTCCGTGTGTCCATCTGACATGGTCCATCTTTCCTCTGACTCTTGTACATATAATAAGGTCATAATAACAATGTGATTGTCCCTGTGCACTCTTTTGTCATCTCCGTCATTTCTGGGTGAGTTTGCCTGCTCGATTCTTTTCCTTAGGATGGGTCATGTTTTCCTGCTTCCTTGAATGCCTGGTCCTCATGTTTTCTTGGATACCAGACATTATGAGTTTTACCTTGTTGGGAGCTAGGTATTTTTTTTATTCCTGTAAATACTTTCAAGCTTTGTTCTGGGATGTGGTTAAGTCACTTGGAAATAGTTTGATCCTTTTGCGTCAGGCTCTTAAGCCTTGTGAGGAGGGGACCAGCATCTTAGTCTAGGGCAAAACCCTCTGAGGTCTCTACCCAATGCCCTGTGGATTATGTAGTCTTCCACCCTGGCTGATGATGACAGGAACTATTCCCAGCCCTGTGTGGGCTCTGGTGGGTGTCCTCTCTATTCTCTTTGGGTGGTTCTTGCCTCAGCCCACGGTAGTTTCCTCACACTCAAGTGCTGATCAGTCCCCAGCTGAAGACTCACGGGTCTTCTCTGCAGATTTCCAAAGTGTCCTGTCTTGTGGCTCTGTCCCCTTCAGTGTTGTGCCCCGTGCGCTCACGGCTTTTCTGGACCTTCGGCCCTTTCTCCCCAACTTAGGGAGACCTGCGGGTTCACCAAGGTTCCCTCCCTGCACAGGAAACTCCAGGCCGTCTGCAGGGCAATTGTGGGGTCACGTCTTCTGCTTATCATATCTGAGCGATCACGGTCCCTCATTGTCTTCTGTCCAGTGTCTTGAAAACCTTTGTATGACGTATTTAGTCTGTTCCTCTTAGCTGTTTTAGGTACAATGGCACATATAAGGCCTGTAAGTCCATCTTGGCTGGAAGCAGGAGTTGATGGCCCTTTCGAAACACAAAAAAAGTAGTTATGTGATACTGATTTAAAAAAAAAAAAAAAGGACAGAAAAGCATTTTCCAGTAACAGCAATAATCAGCAAAAGAATATGGGTGGTGGAGCCTGGGCTCAGATGCCCTTTGGATTCTAACCCTGGAGTGTTGGGGCCCCACTTTTTGATAGGAAACTAAGAGAGAAGTCCTACAATGAAAACCTGGGTATTCTCCGTTTTAGTGTCTTCCAAGAGCCCAACCTCTTCACTGAAATATCCTGAAGACAGACCGCTAGCTTCAGTGAGTTGTACAAAGTTTTATCTTGGGGAACCAATTATGTGGCTTTGGCCCCATTCATGGATTTTCAACTACTTAAACTTTGCTCTTCTGACTTTCATCCCAACTATGGAAGGACAGGCTGTCACATGTCTGAAACTAATGGAAACTGTCCAGTCTAGAAGATGACCCATGTTATGTGTAATGGAACCATAAAGTACTTTAAATAGAAAAAATTGTACACTAATAGAAATTAATACAAAATGATAAAAACAAGATTAGCTTTTATTTTTATTCTCTTTGCTGAAATGTTTTGAAACTATCGTATCAAACAAAAATTTGTTGAAGTGAACTTTTTAGATACTTTCTGGTTAAGTCCATTTAGGACCTGACCACATCTCATCTAGACGTGAATAACAGGGGCACCTGGGTGGCTCAGTTGGTCGAGCGTCCGACTTCAGCTCAGGATATGATCTCATTGTTCGCGAGTTCGAGCCCCGCGTTGGGCTCTCTGCTGTCAGCAGAGAGCCTGCTCAGATCCTCTGTCTCCCTCTCTCTCTTCCCCTCCCCCACTGTCTTTCAAAAATAAACATTAAAAAATAAAATTAGATGTGAGCAACAAATGTAGCAAGTGAATATTACAACAGTCCCTTTGTAAAATGAACGTTCGATGACAGCCCTAGGTCTTTTTCAAGTTCTGTGTTATGCTCATTATTTTGTCTGCTCTCCCCTTCCCCACCTCCGTGACGTTTTAAAAAAATTTTTAACGTTTGTTTTTGAGAGAGAGAGAGACAGAGCACGAGCAAGGGAGGGGCAGAGAGGGGGGAGACACAGAATCCGAAACAGGCTCCAGGCTCTGAGCTGTCAGCACAGAGCCTGATGTGCGGCCCGAACTCATGAACTGTGAGATCATGACCTGAGCCGAAGCCGGTGCTTAACCAGCTGAGCCACCCGGGCGCCCCTCCACCTCCATGATTTTAAGTTTTCCTTCTGTGGTTGAGATTGGCAATCCTGCGTGACTTGTGTTAGTCTCCTCTCCCCCTCCCCCAGCGGTCCCCGGGACTGGCTGTGCCCTCCTGCCCTCAGTGATCCTCGTGCTGCTGGACTTCAGAACAAAGGCCAAGTTTTAAAGCATGTTGCTTCACACCTTATTGGGGGTTTCTTTTCTGCTCAACTGCAGGATCTCTTGTTTGCTTTAAAACTGTAAAGTGGGGGGCACCTGATCGGCTCAGTCGGTTAAGCATCTGACTCTTGATTTGGGCTCAGGTCATGATCTCACGGTTTGTGAGATGGAACCCCATGTCAGGCTCTGTGCTGACGGTGCAGAACCTGCTTGGGATTCTCTCTTCCTCTCTCTGCCCTTCCCCCCCTGCCAAAAATAAATAAATAAACTGGAAAAAAAAAAAACCCTATAAAGTGGAAAAAAAGAATTAGCCATACAGTGTCTAGGTCTTGTAGTCTCTGACAGAAACAAGAAACAAAATCACTTCTGCGGAGGTGGTGTGTGTGTGCACGTGCATGCGTGTAAGTGTGCATGCATGTGGGGGGGGTCACCAGTATGTGAGGTGTGTCTGTGTGTGTAAGCTCTTTGTGGGATAAGTGCATGTGAGTGCATGTACATGTGGGGGGCACGTGTGTGTGTGTGTGTGTGTGTGTGTGTGTGTAGTATTAAGTAATCATTTCAAAGATTTCAAGGAAGGGGCACCTGGGTGGCTCAGTTGGCTAAGCGTCTGACTTAGGCTCAGGTCATGATCTCACGGTTCGTGGGTTTGAGCCCCTCGTCGGGCTCTGTGCTGACAGCTCAGAGCCTGGAGCCTGCTTGGGATTGTGTGTCTCCCTCTCTCTCTGCCCCTTCCTCCCTCCCTCCCTCTCTCTCTGCCCCTCCCCTGCTCATGCTTGCTCACTTGCTCTCTCTCTCTCTCTCTCTCTCTCTCAAAAATAAACATGGGAAGTCTGTTGGCTTGATAACTCTGGTTAGGCAAAATGAAATGAGAGTATATTTCACGATAAAGTAATTAACCCATTTTCTGAATGCTCAACTGGAGAATTTCAAGGCTGTTCTTTCTGTAAGTGATTGTTTCTATTCTTCCTCTTTGCCTCATTCATTATTCACTAGTTGAAACCCAGAAGCTCACCTGAAATGCTGCTCTTCCCGCTTCACCTGTGAGATGATCCAGGGGTGTCTTGTCCTCACATTGCATCTGTAGCTGGGCTTTTTGCCAAGCTTGGGGCTGGGGGCAGAGCGGGGACTATTTAACTGCTCCCTCACCTGAGTTCCTATACTTCTGTGATGGTTATTTGTTGGCCAGTCTCCTGTGCTAGACCGAGCGGGCTGCAGTTGTGAAGGTCGCGGTGTTCACTGCATCGCCCGCCCTAGGTCTGGTCCTGAAGGGTGCTCAGGAACATTTATTGAACTGGATGGAAAGTCTGTTAGCTTTAAACCTCTAGATTTAACGCTCTGAAGCTCTCCAGATTCAAGAGGCTCTGCTGAAGTTCCTTTAATCAATAGACAATGGCAGTGGTTTTTATATCAGTCAAGGACTGCTGTAGATCCTTTCACGGCCAAGGATATGAAGTGGTAGCACGAGCGTCCATAGAGACAGCTTTCCTGATGGACAGGGTCAGTCCTTGCAGGAAGCGATCGATTTCAGAGCCGGAGCTTAAGTGGCAGGTGCAGCCCAGGGATGAGCAAGACTTGGAGAGCCTGACGGACCCAGTGGATCACAGGAGAACCAGGAGTCTTAGAGCAGAAAAAAAATCTGGCACCCTTCAGCCAGGAGTGGTGGGCAGGGCTGGGAATCTGACAGACTGGGATCCAGACCTGAAGATGACAGAGGCCGTGTTGCTTCTTACACTGTTTCTCTATTTCTTTTGCTATTGGGTGCTATAGCAATCAATGTAACATAATAACGTGGAAGGCTGGCTTTTATTATGAAACGTCTGCCTGCAAATCATTGAGTGAGTGGTTGTTAGTCCTTACTGCTTGTACGATCCAAAATGCTAAAACCTTGTAGTAAGATCTTTTCCTTTTTTTTTTTTTAAATTTTTTTTTTCAACGTTTATTTATTTTTGGGACAGAGAGAGACAGAGCATGAACGGGGGAGGGGCAGAGAGAGAGGGAGACACAGAATCGGAAACAGGCTCCAGGCTCTGAGCCATCAGCTCAGAGCCCGACGCGGGGCTCGAACTCACGGACCGCGAGATCGTGACCTGGCTGAAGTCGGACGCTCAACCGACTGCGCCACCCAGGCGCCCCAGATCTTTTCCTTTTTAAAAATTTTTTAAAATGTTTATTTTTGAGAGCAAGAGAGACAGAGTGCAAGTAGGGGAGGGACAGAGAGAGAGGAGGACACAGAATCCGAAGCGGGCTCCAGGCTCTGAGCCATCAGCCCAGAGCCCGACGCGGGGCTCGAACTCACGGACTGTGAGATTGTGACCTGAGCTGAAGTTGGACGCTTAACCGACTGAGCCACCCAGTCGCCCCTTAAAAATTTTTTTAAATGTTTATTTTTGAGAGCAAGAGAGACAGAGTGCAAGTAGGGGAGGGACAGAGAGAGAGGGAGACACAGAATCCGAAGCGGGCTCCAGGCTCCGAGCGGTCAGCACAGAGCCCGACGCGGGGCTCGAACCCGTGAACCGTGAGACCGTGACCGGAGCCGAAGTCAAGAGTTGGACACTTCACCGACTGTGCCACCCAGGTGCCCCCATCCTTATTGTTTTAAATAATTAACAGAGAGAACATCTCAAGATAAAAGGGACAGATTCTAGGTTAACTGTTGGAAATTAATAGTCCCCTTTGACTTCCAGGAACATGACGCAGACACCAGCATCTTCGTATCACCAGAGCACGTAGAGCCAAGAGCTTGTTTCTCTCTAGATGATGAGGTAGTCATATGAACAGAGGACGAAATGCTCTTTTCTGCTCTTTTACATAGAATCAAACAGACAAGTCGCTTCATCTTTTTGTGCCACTTTTTACCGTAAAACAGGAGTTTAACCTAGAAGTTGCATCCACGCATGGCTACTCGGAGGTCTAGGGCCAGGGAAGAGCCACAAGGTCATCTTCTTGTCCCTGGAACCGGAGGTGATATAGGACCTACCTGGATCTGTGACATCATGTGAAACTCAGAAGCTGGCATTTGGCTCTTCGGGAGACTCAAGTCAGAGAGGGAGGTGTGGGTGTGATGCGTGGTCCACCCTCTGACCACGAATCGTGTGCCATCACGGGAGGGTTTGCTTTTACTCCAGTGCAGGCCTCTCTCGTGGACCAAGCACTTACAGAATTTGTTCAGCAACTGTCGTGAACGCTGATTTCACTGAAGGCCGGTGTTTGCTTTCGGCTGCTATGAACAACGGTAGTCACAACGGCGAGCTACGGTGACACTACACTTCCCTTTGTGTCGAGCACCTGTCTGCCATCACTGTGTTAGGTGCTCGTGTACGTTACCACCTACCCTCACAAGGACTTCCGGAGACGGGCAGTATTCTTCTGGGAGCGGTCGAGCCATTCGCCAAGACTGCACGGCGAAGCGACGGGCCCAGGAATTGAACCCTCCACAATCTGAACCCCAGAGCCGTGCTCTTCCTGGAGTCCCAGGGTCCAGGCAGCCGAGAACCGGTGACGCGGATTGCCAGCCTTCCTGAGAACTGGTTTTCTGAACCGTGTTTGGCCCTCGACAAAATGCCATCACGAGGCTGGGATCTGTAGCCCTGAGAAGGTCCGTCGCTGGTCTAGGATACAGAGGAACTCGCGGAGCCCTTAGCCTGTTAAGACAGCTGCGTTACGGACTTCACGCCAGCGTGGGTTTGGTTCTGCGTCAGATTAAATCTCGTCTGTCGCTTTGCCCGTTCCGTCAGCCTGTGCAGCCTGATCGCGGACAGTTAGTTTCCTGAGGCTCAGATAAGGGACGCCCCGCCTGTTGTGTGTAACCAGATCCCCGCGCCTTCCTCAGGGAACGAGCAGGTGCACAGTCCTGAAGGTTCCAGTTCATCCAGAAGTTTAAAAAAGCCCCAGAGGTGAAAATACAAAGAATATTGTCTTTTTCAAACCTCCCTCTAACTCCACAAGGTGCAGTGATGCTGGACAAGAATGCAAACACTTTGGAAAAAAGATAAAGCTATTCAGTTGCTAACACTGTTTTAATGACCTCCGTGGGTACATTTTGGGGCTACAAGCTACAAGAATGAACATTACTTTAAAATATATAACCGGGTGGCTCTGTTGGTTGAGCATCTGACCTCGGCTCGGGTCATGATCTCATGGTCCGATCAAGATCAAGCCCCATATCCGGCTCTGCGCTGACAGCTCGGAGCCTGGAGCTGCTTCGGATTCTGTGTCTCCCCCTCTCTGCCCCTCCTCCACTCATGCGCTGTCTCTCTCTCAAAAATAAATAAACATTAAAATCAATCAATCAATCAATCACATAACTTGGGGCACCTGGGTGGCTCAGTCGGTTAAGCTTCTGACTCTTGATTTTGGCTCAGGTCATGATCTCACAGTTCACGAGTTCAAGCCCCACATCAAGCTCTGTGCTAACAGTGTGGAGCCTGCTTGGGATTCATTCTCTCTCTCTCTCTCTCTCTCAAAAGAAATAAATAAAAGCTTAAAA
>NW_024412396.1:71447653-71458770 GCF_014898765.1 Herpailurus yagouaroundi
CCCCCCCCCCCCCCCATCTGCCCTGCCCTGCTGTATGTGCGCACTCTCTCTCTCAAGTAAATAAACTTTAAAAATCTTAAAAAAAAAATAACATACATAACTTGCTAGGGGGGTTAATCATCTGAATTGCCAATCGGATAAGGTTTTTCTTTGATGGAATTCAGATCCCCTCTCCCATCTTGTGCCCCAGAATGCTGGGAGATGTTCAGAGGCTGGAAATGGTTTGTGTTGGGTAGACCAAGCTTTGGGTTTTGTTTTTCCTTTCGCCAGTTTGTTCGTGAGCTGAATTTGAATTTGTAAAGTCAGTTGAACAACACTGGCCTTTTCTATACACACGAAGGTTAAGAACTACAGACAGCTCACACTGCTCCCAAGAAGTCCTCCAGTCTGTTCCTGAGAGTAGCTACCTGAGGAGCAGAAGTGAGACAATCCATGTAGGTTAGTTAGGGTAGCAGTTCCGGCAGGATTTTCAGAGCACTGGGATTACGTCACGGGGACCACTTCAGCAAGTCTTGCAAATAGAAGTTCTCTTAAGCAGACAGATCTTCAGTGTTTAAAATGTTTCTCTTTAATGTTTATTCATTTTTGAGAAAGAGAGAGACAGAGTGCAAGCAGGGCAGAGAGGGAGGGAGCCACAGAATCCGCAGCAGGCTCCGGGCTCCGAGCTGTCAGCACAGAGCCCGACGCGGGGCTCGAACCCACAAACCAAGAGATCGTGACCTGAGCTTAAGTTGGACACTTAACCGACTGAGCCACCCAGGTGCCCCTGGACCTTTCGGTTTGTAATCACTTGTATTTGAAGGTAGATATTGAGGTGGTCGGAGTTTTGTGCTTTGGGTTTGGGGAGGTTTTTATTTTAGGTAAAATATTAAAATTAGGGTTTTTTTTTTCCCCTGTACCAATTTGGCAGTATAATTAAAATGGAATCTGATTTCTGCACTTTTATGAAAGCCATCTATAGAGCACGCTGAGGCCACAGTGATCCTATTTTTTCATTGTAAATTTTTAGATGTGTGTGGGGGTGTGTCTATGCAAGGTGGTGTGGTAGCAGCCAACTTTGTCCTTTTCAGGGCTGTGCCGGCCCCCACAGCCAATGTGCACTGTCTCTCACAGCTGCTGTCTACGCAAAACAGCCCCCAACTCACAGAAATGCACGACTCTACGTGCCAGATTCTTTTATGACTTGGAAAACATGTTTTATTCATAAAACACTAATTTCCAATTGATTTTTTTTAATATTTATTTATTTTTGAGAGAGGGTAAGCAAAGGAGGGGCAGAGAAAGGGGGACAGAAGATCCGAAGCAGGCTCCACGCTGTCAGCACAGAGCCCGATGCGGGGCTCAAACTCACCGCAAGATTATGACCTGAGCCCAAGTCGGATGCTCAACCGACTGAGTCACCCAGATGCCCCTCTAATTAATTTTTTAGTGCTATTTTGCATAACAGTGTTCAGACAACACATGGGGATTTTGAAGGAAAGGTTAACTTTGGTGATTTTTATCAGTGATAATAATTAACAGTGACAACGACTGTAGGCTGATTGTAGCCTGCATTTATTTACAAAGCATTTACAATATGCAAAAATGCATCCTAAGAGCTCTATGTATATTAACTAATTGAATAGTACAGCAACCTGCTGAGGTAGACAACTGTTGTTGTCCCTGTCTTACAAGTGGGGAAACTGAGGCACGTGGAGATACAATAACTTGCCCTGTGTCACACAGCTGGGAAGTGGCAGGGCTGGGATTTGAACCCCTGTGACCTGACTCCCGCGTCCGCGCTCCTGGTGACTAGCGGTATCCCTCTTCTGGAAGTCCTGTCCAACACTACTTTGGCTCTGGAATGGCTTCACCCGATCCTTCTTCCTGAGGCCGGAGACCCTCCCAAGTTAGGTCTGCCATGGCCCAGGTCCCCGTGCGACAGTTGCTACCCGGGCTTGCCCTCCCTTTGAAAGATTTTATTCAGCTCTTGCCTTGCTTCTCAGGGGACAGACAGAGCTAACCTACCTTTATATCCACACCCCCCCTCCCCAACTTCTCCCTTCCACTTGGCTTGCCCTGATGAAGTGGGACTTCCCTGCTTTCCCATCCAGGTCAAGGGACAGAAGGAGAAATCACACAGAACTGCTGTCTGTTCGCAAGAAGCGGTGTAGACCTTAGGGGCGGTCTCTTTCCAGTGAGCCGCAGGTGTTCTCATTGGAATATGTCTTTGCTCAGATCTCAAGGCGTAATAGCCACCAGCCTCAACAATCCAAATAGCAACCCCTAACTGACAAAGCCAATGGGTAGACCACATCTCCCTTGGACTCCCCAAAAGTTATTTTATTTTCTATGTTAGCATTCAACAAATCTGCTCTTTGGAGACCGTTCTACGTATCTTAACACAATAGAGATTCGTGTAACCCACCACCACTGTCAGGATGCGGAACGTTTCCGTCATTCCCCAAAACTCTGGAGTGCTGTGCCCGTACCCCAACTTTTGGTAACCCCCGATCTGTTCTCCTTCACTGTAGCTTTGTCTTTTGGGAAATATCGCATAAATGGAATAACACAGCACATAACCTTCGGAGACTGGCTTCCTTCGCTCGGCGTAATACCCTCCAGATCCACCCAAACCACTGTATCAGTAGTTAGCTTCCTTTTTATTACTCTACGGAGGTAGCACGGTTTAGGCGGTCACCAGTTGAAGGACATTTGAGTTGGCTGCAGTTTTTACCGCTTCCAACTTTTGTGTACAGGCTTTTTATGAATGTGGGTGTCCGTTTCTCTGGTGAGTCTGGGTCATGTGCTATGTGTATATTTAACTTTGTAAGAAACTGCAAAACCATTTTTCCAGAGCAAGTGTACCATTTTATGTGCCCACCAGCAACGTAAGAGGGTTTCATGTGCCCCATATTCTCGCTGCATCTTGTTTGGTCAGTAGTTTGTATTCTGGCCATTCTAATGGGTGTGTAGTGATATCTTGTCTCATTGTGGTTTGAATTTGCATTTCCCCAATGGCCGGTGACACTGAACATCTTTTCATGTGCCTGTTTGCAGTTTAGCAAAGTGTCAATGAACTCTTTTGCCTATTTTTTAATCGGGTTGTTTGTTTTCTGACTGTTGGGTTTTAAAAAGTTCTTTCTATGTCTCCATCAACAGGGAGAGACGGAAAGAAAAAGACATAGTCACCAGTATTCCCAACGGACACAATACGAATCCTACTTTAGGAGCGGAGAGAATGGAATATGTAGTTCTTGGAAGGCAAGGAGTGTGAGAAAAGATGATTTGCCAATTCTTACCTCAAGTTTGATTTCTTGGGAGAGATAGGTCTGTGACGTGTTTTTAAATTTTTTTTTCAACGTTTATTTATTTTTGGGACAGAGAGAGACAGAGCATGAACGGGGGAGGGGCAGAGAGAGAGGGAGACACAGAATCGGAAACAGGCTCCAGGCTCCGAGCCGTCAGCCCAGAGCCCGACACGGGGCTCGAACTCCCGGACCGCGAGATCGTGACCTGGCTGAAGTCGGACGCTTAACCGACTGCGCCACCCAGGCGCCCCTGTGACGTGTTTTTAAAGAGTTCTACAGTGTTTCCCTCATAGGATCTGTTGAGTTCTACATGTATGTGAATGCTTGATGAGTTCTTTGGGTTGTCCAGCATTTAATCCCCGTTATTCTGTCTCAGAAGTACCATAGACACACTTGGAAAACGTTTGTGTATGAAACTATTCTCTGTTACTTAGAACGTCGACAGAACTTGAATTTAGGGGCATGGCAGATTCATATCCAGTAAGCAGAAATTACAAAATGGTAGATTTCAGTTTCAAAGGCCACGATTCTCTGAGTACTTCTTATGCTTCTCAGCTCCCTCGTCTTTGTTTCAGTTGTTTCCGTTGCCTGGAATGTGGCTCTTCTTGCCTTTCTACATAAATGTTTTTATCCATCAAGGCCAACCCCTGCTTGCTCCTGTTTTCCCAGATGAAATCCAGATACCCATTTACCCATCTATTCATCCATGTTCCAAATATTTATTGAGTTCCTACCCTGTGTTACATATTGGGAGAATAACTCGGTGGACCAGCAGAAAAGATTTCTGCTTTTATGGAGCTTACATTTGATCGATGTTCTCAGAGAGCAGCCAGCTTCTGATTTCGTTGATTTTCTTTGTCCATGTTTTATCCCACTGACTTCATCTCTTTTCTTATTTCTCTTCTTTTTGCTTGATTTCGTTTCTAACATTTATTTATTTTTGAGAGACAGAGCAAGACAGAGCATGAGGGGGGAAGGGCAGAGAGAGGGAGGGACACAGAATCCAAAGCAGGCTCCAGGCTCTGAGCTGTCAGCACAGAGCCCACCGTGGGGCTCGAACCCATGGACTGTGAGATCATGACCTGAGCAGAAGTCAGATGCTCAACCAACTGAGCCACCCAGGTGCCCCTTGCTTGATTTTGTTTTAATTTGCTCTTCTTTTTCTAGTTACTAGTGAAAGTTGAGAATCATTGATTTGAGGATTGTCTCCTCTTCTAACAAAGAGATCTTAAAGCTATTAATTTTCCTCAAGGACTTGCTTTAGCTTGTCCTTGTGTGTCCCACACATTTTGAAATGTTACATTTTCACTATCGTTTAATTAAAAATATTTTCTAAGTTGTCCTGTGATGTTGTCTTTGACTTAATGATTATTTAGAAGTATCTTGTTTAATTTACAAATAGTAGGGGTTTTCCGTGTGGTCTTGTTTTTGATTTCTAATTTAATGCCACTGTGGTCAGAGAACATACTCTTCTAGTCTTTAAGTTTGTTCTGGTCTGCTTTTTTTGCCCAGAACCTGATGTGTCCTGGTGAATGTATCATGTGCACTGCCATCGTTGAGTATAGTTTTCCATACATATCAGTTAAGTCAAACTGGTTTATAATGCTGTTCAAAACGTCTATGTCTTGAGTGATTTTTTAAAAATTAATTGTCCTATCAGTTGCTGAGACAGGAGTGATGGAATCTTCAGGAATAATTGTGGAATTGTCTATTTCCCACTTTAATTCTGTCAATTTTTGCTTCGTGTATTTTAAACCTCTGTTATTGTGATTGTCTTTCTGATAAATTGATCCTGTTTTCAGTATGAAATGGTCCTCTTTATCTGTGGTAATACATTTTATTTGGCATCTATGTTATCTGATTATTAATATTTCCACTCTAGCTTTCTTATGCTTATTGTTTGCATGCTATGTCCTTTTCTTTATTCATTTATTTTCAGCCTGTCTGTGTCTTTGTATTTAAAGTATGTATCTTGTAGGCAGCCTATAGTTGGGTATTGGTTTTTTTTTTTTTTTCCTGACATTCTCAGACTTTTAATTGATGTGTTTAAAGAAATTAGTGCATTAATGTAACACTAGTGTAACTATTGCTATGTTAGGTTTGGGTTTATCATTTTACTTTTTTTCTCCTATTTGTCTAGTTTTTGTTCCTCTTTCCTTCTTTTCTCTCCTTTTGGATTATTTGAATATAGAATTTCAATGTAATATTTTTGTTGTTTTTTTTTCACCTATACTTATTTGCATTATTCTTTAGTAGTTCCCTGGGGATTACAATATACATCTTTAACTTTTCACAGGTCTCTTCAGTTAATAATGTATAATATTAAAATCCTGTGTAAAATATTAAAATCTCATATAAAATATTAAAATCTTATAGATCCATATCTTCCCCATCCTTTGTGTTATTGTTGTTATATGTATTACATGTACACACCTATAAATCTTACCAGTGTTAACAATTTTCATCTTTATTTTTAAAAAAATTTTTTAATGTTTTTATTTGTAGTTGAGACAGAGACAGAGCATGAGCAGGGGAGGGGCAGAGAGAGAGGGAGACACAGAAGCCAAAGCAGGCTCCAGGCTCCGAGCTGTCAGCACAGAGCCCAACACGGGGCTCGAACTCACGAATTGTGAGATCATGAACTGAGTCGAAGTCGGAAGCTTAACCAACTGAGCCACCCAGGTGCCCCTATAATTTTCATCTTTAAAAATTTAAAGGTTTTTAAGAACATTAACAGGAAACTGCAAAAAGAAAAAAAAAAAGTCTTGAACTCATTCAGATATTTATCACTTCCAGTGATTTTCTTGAGTATCTGAGTTTCCATCTTCTATAATCTCCCTTTACCCTGAAGAACTTGCTGTGGGACTTCTTAGAACATAGATCTGCTAGCAATGAATTCTTTCAGTTTCCATTTATCTGAAAATGCTTTTTTTTTTTTTTAAACCTTCACTGTTAGAGGCTACTTTTGCTGGATATAGAATTCCGGATTGGATTTTTTCCATTCCGTACTTTAGAGATGTTGCATTCTCTTCTAGTCTCCATCCATGGTCCTTGCCCAGTATAGACCACGTCAGTTTGCTCTTGCTGCTTTCAGTATGTGCCCTTAATCTAGTTTTCAGCAGTTTGATTACGATATGCCTTGAGGTGGGTTTCTTGGTGTTTATTTTGCTTGGAATTTGTTAAACATTTTGTTGTTTTCTGTTTCTGTCCTTCATCAAATTTAGGATTGGGGGGGAGGCCTTTATATTTCAGATTTTTTTTCTGCCTTGTCCTCTTTCTTCTTCTGTTCCAACTTAATGTACATTGGACTGGTTGAGGTCATCTAACAAATCCCCAAGGGACTTGGTTAATTTTTTTCCCCCAATTCTTATCTCTGTGTTCTTTACCCTGGATACTTCCTCTTGCCCCGTCCTCAGGTTTACGTGTCTTTCCTCCATCATGTCCACGCAGATGCACCCGTTCGGTGAACTCTTTACTTCCGAAAATGTGTTCTTCAGTTCTGAAATTTCCATTTGGTTCATTTTTATATTGTTTCTGTTTCTCTGCCAGTAATTCCCCCTTCTCCACTGAAATTTTCATTCACTGGAAATAACCTCATTTTCCGTATCTGTTAGTTCCAATATTTTGTTCATCCTGGAGTTGGACTCCATTTATTTTCTTTTCTCTTGAGAATGTGTTCCGCTTGTTGATTCTTAAGTATGTTGAGTAATTTTGGATTATATCCTGGACATTATGAATCTTAAGTTGTGGGGATTTTGTATTCCATGATTTCCCTCTAAGAAGTGTTCTTTCCTTTGTCTTAGCGGCTGCTTTTCTTGGCTGGACTTGAACTGCTAACTGCTTCTTGGGCAGTGCCTCCGATCTCAGTTCTGATCTTCTGCTCTTAGCTGTAACACTTGACTCTGTTCTATGCGGGTGTGATCCGCAGGTCAGCCAGAGATGGGATAGACAGAGTTTGGGAATCCCCCCGCTCTGGCTTCTTCCCTTCTGGGATTTCCCCACTCTCTTCAGTGGTCACAGTTTTTGGACTTCACGTTTTGGCTTTCTTAGCACAAAATGGCTGTGGGGCTTTCCCACATGTACCCTTAACCCCACCGCGAGTACCATTTAACTCTGGCTAAAAGCCATGGAAAGGAGTTTCTTGTATATTTTTCCAAGTGAGTGTAAACTCCCCACCAGAGTTTATATACTTGTGTCTCCTCTCCAGCACCTTCAAGTAGTTGCTTTGTGTGTAATTTCCAGGCTTAAAATTGCCTTCTGCAGGAAGGTGCTGTCCACAAGGGGTCTGTCCTACCTGGAAACAGGCGCAACTCTGTGGTACTTACGTTTTCTAGTTGGGACGTAGAAGATAATCAAGCAAGAGCACAGTAATGCTATGAAAGGAATAAATAAGGTTGACGTGATCGGAGCACCAGCCTTAGGTAAGGTTGTTAGGAAGGTTCTCTGAAGAGCTCTGTTTGAGCCGACACCTAAGAACAGAAAACAGAACAAGCAAAAAAAGCTTGTTAAGAAATGTTTCACGCGAAGGCAACAGCAGATACCAAAGAGAGAGAGGTCAGTGTGACTGAAGCATGGAGAGAAAGAAGGGACGATGTGAAATAAATGGGTTTGCAGAGGCCAGGAGACCTTATGGGACACGGGAGGCCTTGGTAAGGAACTGGCGATTAACAGATCCGTACGAGAGGCTGGGATTGCCATCGAGGTCACGGGGTGCTTAGCAGACAGATCATGTTACTTTGTCAGACTAGCTGGCCCTTAACAGGCATGACTGATACATGGTGTAGTCTTGTTTCGTTTTCTTCCGTTATTTTAACGAAGGAAAAAATCTTATTTATGTGGTCTTAGATTCCGCATTGCAGCTAACTTTTATAACGTTACCATCTATCGTGTTTTCATCAAATAACAAAGATTATCCATAAGTATCTGAAGAGGCTATTAAAATACTTCTTCCTTTCCCTACTGCGTGTCAGTGTGAGGCCAAATGTTCTTTATATACTTCAACCAAAATAACATAGCACAGCAGACTGAATACATAAACAAATCTGGTTCTTCACTAGTAAGTCAGCCATGAAAGAAAATTTTTAAACAGTCAAAGATGTCAGTCCTTTCACAAAACTATTTTCGTTTTTAAAAAGATAGCCGTTTTCCATAAAAATGGGCTACTTAATATGTGATACTTTTGTTCTTTGTAGCTGAGTCATGCTTACATATTTATAAAATGCTGTTTTAATTTTCAGCACAGCAGATACTGATAGACACAATTCACACAAACAAAAGTTATTTGTGGTCCCCAGTAAGTGTTGCTGATGTAAAGGAGTCCTGAGGCCACAGTGTCTGAGAAGTGCTGTGTTAAGGCTATTTTATGTGGGAAAGATAATACATCACGATAAATAAATAAATTATTTATTTATCACGAGAGAGAGAGAGAGAGAGAGAGAGAGAATGTGAGCAGGGGAGGGGCAGAAAGAGACGGAGAGAGAGAGAATCCCAACCAGGATCCCCGCTGTCAGCACAGAGCCTGATGTGGGGTTTGAACTCAAAAAACCATGGGATCGTGACCTGAACCGAAACCAAGAGTTGGACACTTAACTGACTGAGGTACCGGGGTGCCCCAAGCCTTTTTTTCCCCAAAATTTTTATTTAAATTCCAGTTAGGTGGGGCGCATGGGTGGCCCAGTCGGTTAAGCGTCCAACCTTGGCTCAGGTCATGATCTCACAGTTCGTGGGTTTGAGCCCCACGTCCAGCTCTGTGATGACAGCTCGGGGCCTGGAGCCTGCTTCGGATTCTGCGTCTCTCTCTCTCTCTCTGTCTCTCTCTCTCAAAAATAAACATTAAAAAAAATAACTTCTAGGGGCGCCTGGGTGGTGCAGTTGGTTAAGCGTCTGACTTCAGCCAGGTCACGATCTCGTGGTCCATGAGTTCGAGCCCCGCATCGGGTTCTGGGCTGATGGCTCGGAGCCTGGAGCCTGTTTCCGATTCTGTGTCTCCCTCTCTCTCTGCCCCTCCCCCGTTCATGCTCTGTCTCTCTCTGTCCCAAAAATAAATAAAAAAGTTGAAAAAAAAAATTAAAAAAAAAAAATAAAAATAACTTCTAGTTAACATATAGTGTAACATTGGTTTCAGGGGATAGTGTTGTCTTGGGATTATCTGGCCAACCCTTCAGTTAGCATGGTCAGAACAAAAGCGAGACGGTGATGGGGGCGGGGGGTGGATTTCTGCCATGTGTGGGGAGTTGCACGCTGGTCCTTCCTCTACCTCTGAGGTCTCCAAATGTCATGGGAAAGAACATGCATTGGCCCGTGTCTAGAATAATACAATAGCGCTTAAAACCTCAGCTAAGAGGGGCGCATGAGTGGCTGAGTCGGTTAAGCGTCCGACTTCTGCTCGGGTCATGATCTCGCAGTTTGTGAGTTCGAGCCCCGCATCAGCATCGGGCTCTGTGCTGACAGCTGGGAGCCTGGAGCCTGCTTCGGATTCTGGGTCTCCCCGTCTCTCGGCCCCTCCCCTGCTCATGCTCTATCTCTCTCTGTCTCTCAATAATAAATAATGTTAAAAAAAAAAAACTTTAAAAAAAATAATAATAAATAAATAAATAAAACCTCAGCCAAGAGGAAATGAAAAGCACGAACAGAATCACTAAAGACTAGAGCAGAGTGAGACGTTGTAGTTCTGTGTCGCACGAGAGGGCCCGTGGTTTCTGCACGAGAGCAGTGGCCTCCAGGGTATGAATGGTACCGTGTCCCAGCAATACGCTCCGGGCGTGCGGGTCGGTCCCATCCCTCCGGGGGGCACTCGAGAGTCACTTATTCCTCTCCTTTGGTTTAGATGACAGCGCTTCCGCCGCGAGTAGCATGGAGGTGACGGACCGCATTGCCTCCCTGGAGCAGCGCGTCCAGATGCAAGAAGACGATATCCAGCTGCTCAAATCGGCGCTGGCCGACGTGGTCCGGCGGCTGAACATCACGGAGGAACAGCAGGCGGTGCTGAACAGGAAAGGACCTACCAAAGGTGGGCGCCGTAGAGGCACAGGGGCAGCGCTAGACTTGGTCTCGTGGAGGACGCTTGCCCTGGCGGATGCAGGCCCTCCTCAACAGCGACAGAACCTCAGAAGATCAGGGAAGGGCTCTCAGCATTGCCCAAACCATCACACGAGGCGGGACAGGGTCTTTAACTTTATTTAGTTATCTTTGGCTTGACATGAGGGGATCGTTAGCCTGTGGTTACATGTGCAGATGGCCAGAACATGCTTGTGGAGTCAAGGAGGGAGCCATCCAGGGGCCACCCACCGCTGGGAGCACAGGTTTATCTTGCAAGGCAGAGCCGAGCACAAGGAAACCCCCATGATCCTCTGGGCGCCTTGGAGTCTGTTCCACCCAGAAACTTTCTGACAACTCTCCTCTCTTTCCGTGTACTCAGCTTCTGTGCTGCCATTCTGTTCGGCACAGCCACCAGTTAATGATCCTACGCCACAGCGAAGCTCTGCCCAGGACCGGGGGCCCCTAAGGGGCAGGCCCTTCCCTGAGGAGCTCAGAACCCGCAAGCTTAGGAAGCTCCTTCCGGGCACAGCCTGCTGTGTCCTTTGAATGTCCTACTCTGCTGTCCAGGAGAGCGTGGCCAGCTACAGAGTCTGTTATCTCGTGGGTTTCTGGCAAATTTATTTTTTTTTTTACCTTTTTTAATGTTTATTTAGCTTTCAGAGAGAGACAGAGAGACAGAGCACAAGCAGGGGAGGGTTAGAGAGAGAGGGAGACACGGAATCCAAAGCAGGCTTCAGGCTCTGAGCTGTCAGCATAGAGCCTGACAGGGGGCTCGAACCCATGAACCGC
>NW_024412396.1:71459170-71461187 GCF_014898765.1 Herpailurus yagouaroundi
TGAGTTCGAGCCCCGCATCGGGTTCTGGGCTGATGGCTCGGAGCCTGGAGCCTGTTTCCGATTCTGTGTCTCCCTCTCTCTCTGCCCCTCCCCCGTTCATGCTCTGTCTCTCTCTGTCCCAAAAATAAATAAAAAAGTTGAAAAAAAAAATTAAAAAAAAAAAAAATAACTTCTAGTTAACATATAGTGTAACATTGGTTTCAGGGGATAGTGTTGTCTTGGGATTATCTGGCCAACCCTTCAGTTAGCATGGTCAGAACAAAAGCGAGACGGTGATGGGGGCGGGGGGTGGATTTCTGCCATGTGTGGGGAGATGCACACTGGTCCCTCCTCTACCTCTGAGGTCTCCAAATGTCATGGGAAAGAACATGCATTGGCCCGTGTCTAGAATAATACAATAGCGCTTAAAACCTCAGCTAAGAGGGGCGCATGAGTGGCTGAGTCGGTTAAGCGTCCGACTTCTGCTCGGGTCATGATCTCACAGTTTGTGAGTTCGAGCCCCGCATCAGCATCGGGCTCTGTGCTGACAGCTGGGAGCCTGGAGCCTGCTTCGGATTCTGGGTCTCCCCGTCTCTCGGCCCCTCCCCTGCTCATGCTCTATCTCTCTCTGTCTCTCAATAATAAATAATGTTAAAAAAAAAAAACTTTAAAAAAAATAATAATAAATAAATAAATAAAACCTCAGCCAAGAGGAAATGAAAAGCACGAACAGAATCACTAAAGACTAGAGCAGAGTGAGACGTTGTAGTTCTGTGTCGCACGAGAGGGCCCGTGGTTTCTGCACGAGAGCAGTGGCCTCCAGGGTATGAATGGTACCGTGTCCCAGCAATACGCTCCGGGCGTGCGGGTCGGTCCCATCCCTCCGGGGGGCACTCGAGAGTCACTTGTTCCTCTCCTTTGGTTTAGATGACAGCGCTTCCGCCGCGAGTAGCATGGAGGTGACGGACCGCATTGCCTCCCTGGAGCAGCGCGTCCAGATGCAAGAAGACGATATCCAGCTGCTCAAATCGGCGCTGGCCGACGTGGTCCGGCGGCTGAACATCACGGAGGAACAGCAGGCGGTGCTGAACAGGAAAGGACCTACCAAAGGTGGGCGCCGTAGAGGCACAGGGGCAGCGCTAGACTTGGTCTCGTGGAGGACGCTTGCCCTGGCGGATGCAGGCCCTCCTCAACAGCGACAGAACCTCAGAAGATCAGGGAAGGGCTCTCAGCATTGCCCAAACCATCACACGAGGCGGGACAGGGTCTTTAACTTTATTTAGTTATCTTTGGCTTGACATGAGGGGATCGTTAGCCTGTGGTTACATGTGCAGATGGCCAGAACATGCTTGTGGAGTCAAGGAGGGAGCCATCCAGGGGCCACCCACCGCTGGGAGCACAGGTTTATCTTGCAAGGCAGAGCCGAGCACAAGGAAACCCCCATGATCCTCTGGGCGCCTTGGAGTCTGTTCCACCCAGAAACTTTCTGACAACTCTCCTCTCTTTCCGTGTACTCAGCTTCTGTGCTGCCATTCTGTTCGGCACAGCCACCAGTTAATGATCCTACGCCACAGCGAAGCTCTGCCCAGGACCGGGGGCCCCTAAGGGGCAGGCCCTTCCCTGAGGAGCTCAGAACCCGCAAGCTTAGGAAGCTCCTTCCGGGCACAGCCTGCTGTGTCCTTTGAATGTCCTACTCTGCTGTCCAGGAGAGCGTGGCCAGCTACAGAGTCTGTTATCTCGTGGGTTTCTGGCAAATTTATTTTTTTTTTTACCTTTTTTAATGTTTATTTAGCTTTCAGAGAGAGACAGAGAGACAGAGCACAAGCAGGGGAGGGTTAGAGAGAGAGGGAGACACGGAATCCAAAGCAGGCTTCAGGCTCTGAGCTGTCAGCATAGAGCCTGACAGGGGGCTCGAACCCATGAACCGCAAGATGATGACCTGAGCCGAAGTCGGATGCTTAACCGACTGAGCCACCAGGCGCCCCTAAAACATTTTTTTAATGTTTATTTTTGAGAGAGAGAGAGAGAAAGAGAGAGA
>NW_024412396.1:71461287-71543430 GCF_014898765.1 Herpailurus yagouaroundi
CGGCTTGAACCCAGGAACCACACGAGATCATGACCTGAGCCGAAGTCGGATGCTTAACCGACCGAGCCCAGGCGCCCCTGGTTTCTGGCAAATTTAAATCATTTCATTTCCCTGTGACACCCGTGAGTGAAATATAAGAAAGCACTATTTGTGTTTGAAGTAACTTTGTAGTGACCCTCCTCTTAAAATTTTGCAAGTACGACGCCTCATAGAAGTTTCCTGCTAATCGTACTCGGTTGCCTGATGTCCACTTTGAACCCATAGACCTTGCTCATCTTTTACCAGATCCCCGCTCCTTGTGGCTAACTTTAGAAAACAGAATTCATCTTGGCTGTCAAATTCCTTTACTTAAAACATTGCAGATCACACTGCTATGTAAATGTCCCTTTAAAATTAGCTTTGTTTGTTTGTTTGTTTGTTTGTTTGCTCGGATTTAACGAATTATTTCACACTTTCCATGTTTTTCCTGGAGTCAGGAGAGGGTACTGTCTGATGTCACATATGCTAGTTTTCTCTCAAGTCCTTGGCTACATTTTCCCATGTCTGTAGGAAAAAATGTATTTCTTCTTCCTTCAGGGTAATCATCACCAGCTCTATGTGAGATATACTTGTGGACCACGTTGACATGTTTTCTGTAATTCTTGTATCTGAGCATAGTTGCTACATGATGTTACAATGTTACATTAATTTCAGGTGTACAATTTCTACCTTACGCCCTGCTCACCACAAGTGTAGCTACCCTCTGATACCATACACGGATACATCTCAAAGAATCTTTTTTTTTTAATGTTTATTTATGTTTGAGAGAGAGAGAGATCGTGAGTTGGGGAGGGGCAAAGAGACAGAGTGGGAGCATGGGAGGAGCAGAGAGATAGGGAGACACAGAACCTGAAGCAGATTCCAGGCTCCAAGCTGTCAGCACAGAGCCCGACACGGGGCTCGAACTCATGAGCTGTGATATCGGGACCTGAGCCGAAATCGTACACTTAACCAACCGAGCCACCCAGGCGCCCCTCGAATAATCTTTTTAAGTACTGTTTTTCTCCTTCTAAGTTACAAAGTCATTAGGGAATTTTAAATAGAAACTAAGTTATTTTAGGTATTCTTGACCTACTCAGCTTTCCAAAAATAAATCTGATGACTACTATACCCTAAAGGGTACATCTGAAGTCGTTGCTTTATATAAAACTTCAGACTTCCAAAACGTCTATTTTTTAAAAAAATTAGGGAAAAAAAATGCAAGAGGCCTGCCTGTTTCTTTTCTTGATTAAGAGTAAAGTTTTATGAAACTTCCTCTAAGAGAATAGTTTCTTTTCATAGTGAGATCTGATGTGTTTTTTTTTAATATAATATTGTTTTCTAAGTAAAAGTAAATCATGGTATAAAGCCAGAGGGTCACGCCGAGAAATAGAACAAAGGTCATAAGAAAGCTGGTGAGTGGGGTGGCATCCCCCACATGGAACGGGCCATGACTTTCCCGCCTCGTAAGCAGTTAATTACAGGACAGTGGAACTGGAGGTGGGGAGGTGGAGAAGTGGGCCCATCAGAGGCTCTGGGTCGCTGCTTTCCTTCGGGAGAGAGCCGTGTTGGTACATGTGCACCTGCCACTGGGTAGCTGACACTCAGTAGCCATGGTTCAGTTGGGGGATCTTTCAGACCGGACGGATTTGACACAAACCTCCTCTGTGTGTAAAAGGCCGCTTCACATTATTTTGGCTTGCTGTCCTCCTACAGGCTCGAAGCAGACAGGACTCAGGGCATTCTAACTTTTAAGTATTAAGTGATGTTTCCCCCCAAGGTCAGTTGTCTGAACCTTAGGGTTCAATGTTCTGAGCTTTGGGCACCTAACTTCGTGCTGTTGGCCCAGCGACAGGAATGGCGGTGCAGCAAGAAACAGGCCACGCTGGTAGGCAGTGAGCTTTCAAAGTGCTCAGCACGGCTCAGCTCGAAGGAAGTATGCGCCGTGTCTGTGCCACAGTCACCCCGATGGGCAGACCTCAGAGTCTATACAGTAGCCCCAGGGTTGCCTGTGAGGCTGTAAATCCCTTTCCATGGTAGTACTTCACTTTGTTCGAAGGTCGAAGCTTTGACTTACTTTATTCTTCGCGTTATTCTTCTTCTTCGTATGACTTCACTCGCGTAACAATGAGAACTGCCTTCTCGGGAAAATAATTCACTAACAGATCAAGTTTGTGGCTTCCTGAGACAGGGGGGAGATTGTGGCCAAGCCATCAGATGCTGGGCCTGTGAACACAGAGTGTATATAGGAGGGAGCTGTGACTCACACCGCTTTTCCCTGGCAACATTCTCCTGGTGCCAGGGATTTTTAACCAGTGATGCCGTCCTGGGGCTTAGGAGTTACTAAGTCTCCACCGAAGCCCCCCAGACGTTGTTATTCGTGTTTTCTTTTGCCTTTGGGGTTTTTTTAAGTATTGAGAACGGGTTGCCCTGTCACGCTTCTTACCTACAGACAACCTCAGCCCGCAAAGGTTGCCCTGCTTATGTCAGATTGACCTTCAGATGCGGAGATTTGGTATGTTTAATTTTGCTGACCTTGGGTTACCCTGTACTGGGGAGAAGAGAATCAAATAGATTTCCCTGCTACCTAACAATGCGGTAAGAAGACCCCCGTGTATACTGATTGCTGTTGTGAGTATAAATACAGAAATGTGCTTTATGAATAAAGGAGTTCATTGCAACACCATGCATATAGGAGAATACTTGGATAGAAAGGAGCAGAGGGAGGGGCGCCCAGGTGGCTCAGTCGTTTAAGCGACCCACTTCAGTTCAGGTCATGATCTCGCGGTCCGTGGGTTCGAGCCCCGCATCAGGCTCTGTGCTGACACAGCTCAGAGCCTGGAACCTGCTTCAGATTGTGTCTCCCGCTCTCTCTGCTCCTCCCCCACTCACGCTCTGTCTCTCTGTGTCTCTCAAAGATGAATAAATGTTAAAAACAAAAAAATTTTTTAAAAAAAGGAGCAGAGGGAGTGCAAGCTAGAGGGGCCGAAAACTGCAGCACTCTGTATGATCTAACACTGGGTCCTCGTTAAAAACGTTCACGTTACTGGTAGCAACAGGGAAAGCACCTGTGCATTACATTAAGAGTCACAGCAAGATAGAAAACTGTATACACTGTAAAATTCAAGTTAATAGACAAATCTACGCAAAAAGACTGGAAAGAAGTATAACCAAGTGTTTTCATTGACTTTTTTTTTTTCCTGAGTGGTGGGATTGTGACCTTTTTTTCTTCTTTATACGTTTAGTTGGTTTCTAAATGTTGTTTGGAGTAATAAGCAGAAGAAATTCGTGTTTTTTTTTTAAAGTTTTTTTTTTTCAACGTTTATTTATTTTTGGGATGGAGAGAGACAGAGCATGAACGGGAGAGGGTCAGAGAGCGAGGGAGACACAGAATCGGAAACAGGCTCCAGGCTCTGAGCCATCAGCCCAGAGCCTGACGCGGGGCTCGAACTCACGGACCGCGAGATCGTGACCTGGCTGAAGTCGGACGTTTAACCGACTGCGCCACCCAGGCGCCCCAGAAATTCGTGTTTTAAACGTGACACTTTTCTGGGGCGCCTGGGTGCCTCGGTCGGTTGAGCATCTGGCTTCGGCTCAGGTCATGGTCTCACGGTTTGTGGGTTCGAGCCCCGCGTCGGGCTCTGTGCTGACAGCTCAGAGCCTGGAGCCTGCTTGGGATTCTGTGTCTCCCTCTCTCTCTGCCCCTCCCCACCTTGTGGCTCTGTCTCTGTCTCTCAAAAATTTATTGTTAAAAAAAAATTGGGGGGCACCTGGGTGGCTCAGGTGGTTGAGCACCTGACTTCAACTTCAGGCATCATCTCACGGTTCGTGAGTTCAAGCCCCGTGTCGAGCTCTGTGCTGACGGCTCGGAGCCTGGAGCCCGCTTCGGATTCTGTGTCTACCTCTCTCTCCGCCCCTCCCCTGCTCATGCTCGGTCTCTCTTTGTGTCTGAAAAATGCATAAACATTAAAAAAAATTAAAGTAAAAATGACTCCTGTTTTACCACGTAAACTGATCTTCACCTGCCCTGAGGACAGCAGCAAGGAGCAAGTGCCCAGAGGCTGGTGGCCTGTTCTCAAGAAGATAAGGAGTGATTTGGAGTTAAATTCACAATAGATCCATTGTATGTATGCATGGCTGATTTCCATCTCAGTGCCAGGGGAGTGCTGTGACCTTTTAATGGAAAACGTAGTCCTTGTCCCTGTATCCGGGATTGTCCGCTTTGTTCCGTGCTCACCAGCAAGTAATTCACATTTACCACTTTAAACGTTGCTCCTGTATTCAGGCCTAATTAACTCTGCCTCAGGTATCTCGGATCACAACTGAAACGCTGCATTAATTCTTCCTCCCACATCGCATTCAGGGTACCTGACTGCACCCTGATGTCCGAAGCATTCTGCCCTGGATGTAGCCGCGGCCGTGGGATAATAGCTCCCACTCCTCCCGTGCCTGCTGCGCTCGGACACGATGCTAACACCTTTCCACGCCTCACTCCCAGTGCTCTGGGAGCCCTGCAGGGTGGGCGCTGGGATCCTTATTTTTAAGAAGCGAGGGCCCGGAAGGGTGGTGACTTCTCTGAGGCTCCTTGAAGTAAGCCGCGCTGAGTCGGGCCGGTCCTGTGTGATTCCTTTATTGCTTTGTGCTTCCCAGCGTCCCTTGAGATGTGAGCTCCCAACCATCCTGCCCCCCCCCCCATGAATGCATCCCAAATACATGCCATTCATCATGCATTCTCTTTTGATTTTAGAAATTCTTCTTTCGTGCTGTGTGTCTACGTTTTGCCCCTAGGAACAATTGAAATGTTATTTAAAAAATCCCGTTTATGAACCAGCAGAATGTCTCCTATCTTAGTGCCGTGTGGAAACGGAGGAGTCATTTATCTCAGCACCTGATGAGCGGAAATTGCATGTGAGCCCTTCCCTCGGTGCAGTTTCTCCTCCACAGTTGTAAACGTTGCCTGTCTGAAGATGACGCATTGTCCTACAGGCTGCTCTCGTATCCTCCTGTCCTCCCCCTCGCAATCCAGGCTGCTGCCTGTTCACACTGGACGTGAGCAGGTGTTTTTTCTTCCAGAACATTCCCTTTATGGCAGCCGCCTTTCCTCCCTGAGTGGCTTACCACGTCCAGATGGGCAAACCTGGCAGCGACCTGAGGAGGCGTCACGTGCAAAATACGCAGTTACTAGGTGTGTTGGTGGCAGCTGTGGTGCTCTTGACCAAGCCCGTGGCCGTGACGGCCTGAGAATGTTACCAAGAGCGGCACAGCCAGCGAGATCTTGCCAAAGTAGGGGTCTCTCCACCTTCTTTGCCACTCCGAGGTGGTCACCATGCCTCCCTGCCATCCTGTGTTTTCTTTCATGATTGCATTTTTTTTATTTCTAAAAACTTTTTTAATGTTTATTTTTGAGAGAGACAGAGACAGAGCACGAGTGGGGGAGGGGCAGAGAGAGAGGGAGACACAGAATTGGAAGCAGGCTCCAGGCTCCGAGCTGTCATCACAGAGCCCGACGCAGGGCTCGAACCCACGAATCGCGAAATCATAACCTGAGCTGAAGTCAGACGCTTAACCGACGGAGCCACCCAGGTGCCCCTTCTTTCATGATTTCTCATCAGAGCTTTAAGAATTCTGTTTGTTTTGAGGACACTCTGTGACAGTGTGACGTACGGGATCTGTTACACCCTGTGCGAAAGCCACTGCGCGCAGTTGGTATCCTCTCTGTGGGTTTCCACAGCCCTATTTTCCCTTTCGGGAGAAGGACAGAACGAGGTTATGACGAGACTGGATTTGAGATCAGTGCGGTCTGATGGACACGTACTTGTGTTCCTTCTGTGGGGGCATCACAGCAGGTCCCACCATCAAGGAGCCTCCCATCGTGGATGGAGAGGACAGGTGAACAAACAGACAACACAGGACGAAACAGGTGACACAGGACACCCCTGGCACAGGCCAGGGAAGTGGGAACAGGGAGGAGGCTCGCCCAGCCTGGTTTGGCGGTGTGTGTGTGTGTGTGTGTGTGTGTGTGTGTGTGTTGGGGTGGGGTGGGGGTCCTGGACGAGGGGCCAGAGAGGAGCTGGGTACAAGACATCCTCCTTGGGCCCTCTGGGTCCTGTCTTTTTTATTTTTTAATGTTTATTTTGTTTATTTTTTGAGAGAGAGAGAGAGAGAGAATATGAGCAATAGAGGAGCAGAGAGAGAGGGAGAGAGAGAGAATCCCGAGCAGGTTCCCCGCTGTCAGCGCAGAGCCCGGCTCGGGGCTCCATCTCCCAAGCCGTGAGACCGTGACCTGAGCCGAGGTCAAGAACTCAACCGACGGAGTTACCCAGGCGCCCTTGTGGGTCCTTTCTTTACCCTCCTCTGGCCAGCTCCACAGGTCAGCCTGCAGGGACCACGCCGGAGGCCCTTGCCCTCCCCCTCCCAGTTAGGTCTACACACGGGGAGCCCTCGCTGGGGAAGGAGGGGAGAGAGGGGGGCCTTCACTTCCTTGGCTCCTGCCGCGTGGGGTCCCTCGGGTTGGCTGTGTCCCTCCTCTGAATGTTGCTTCTGCTCCCAAAGCAGTTTCTCTCCCTTTAGGTTCAGGTGACTGCTCCCCCCATCAGCCCCTGGGGCCCAGGAGGGGTGACTCGCTCTCTGCTGTCAGCCCAAGAGACAGAGCAGCATACCTGGCCGGCCTGCCCCCGGAGCAGGGTGTGCAGAGATCTAGGGGACACGCCTCCCAGCTCAGGCATCGTCTGCGACCCCCTCTGCTCTGCAGAGTGAGATTAGCTCATCTGGAACAACAGTGTGTAAGCCAGTGCTCAACTGGGAGGCCCAGACTGGTGTAGGAGCTGGGAGAGGCCATCCGGGAGGGCAGAAATGCCCAGGAGAGGACAGCAGCGTAGCCCATGGGTCTCAAAGTGGGGTCCCCGGAGCAACGGAGGCATGCCCTGAGAGCTTGCTAGAAAGGCAGATTCTCAGGCTGCACCCCAGACCCAGGATCGGAAACACTATGGGCCGGAGCCCCGCGTTGTGTATCGTAGCATGCCCTCCAGGTGAGTGCACATACCCACGTTCGCTAGCCCAGCAAGAGCAGAGCTGAGGAGGTGGAATGTTTGGCTTGTTGGTTTGTGGGGGGCACACGGAAGCACCTGGGGACACGGTGGGAAAAATACAGTCGTACGGATAGAATGAGAGCAGATAGCTGAGGTTACAAAAGCCCAGATCCTGACTGGCCGGGTGGCGGGGAGGTGCACTAACCCAGGAGTCGGGATGGTGTCCTCTCCCCTCCGCGGGCTGGTTGTGAAGTAGGAGCCCCCAGATGTGCAGGTCCCGTGTCAGTCCTGGTTACGTGCAACATGGTGCGGTGGCTCCTGGGGGCCGCTGGAGGTGGTGGCGAGGGACATCAAGGTGAGGGTCACGGGGAGGCGAGCCTGGACCCGGCTGACGGAGCGCCCCGGAGACCTACCCTTGGGGCTAGGAGTCGTGCTGCGGGGACAGGCTGGACAGGCAGGAACGGAAGGGACAGACAGGCTCACATATGCGTCGTTCTCATCTCTAGGGCTGCCATGACAGGTGACCACAAACTGGGAGGCTTATAACAATGGACGTATTCTCTCCCAGTCCTGGAGGCCGGCAGTCCGAGATCAGTGCCGCTGGACTGAAGTTGAGGGGCGGGCGGGCTTGGTTCCTTCCAGAGGCTCTAAGGGAGGCTGTCCCAGGCCCCTCTCCCGACTTCCGTGGCTGCTGGCCATCCTTGGCATTCCCTGGCCTCTGGACGCTTCGCTCCAAGCTCTGCGTCCACAGGCATGTGGCCTCCTCCCCAGGGGGCCTCTGTGTCTCTTCTCTGCTCCTCACAAGGGCACTATCATTGGGTTCAGGGCCCACCCTAATCCTGTATGACCTCATCTTAACTAATTACATCTCCAAAGACCCTATTTCCAAGTAAGGTCATATCCTGAGGTTCTGGGTGAACATGAATGTGGGGGACTCTGTTTAACACGGTACATGTACTTAAAAAAAAAAATAACAACCCAGAATGGGGCCAAGATGGTGGACAAAGCAGAGAGCGGAGGAAGAGCGGCCGTGACGGTGCCTGTCTTCCTGCTGGGGAGGAGGGTCCTGGGGACCAGCATGCTGTGTGCGAGAGAAGATGGGGAATCGTGGTTTGGGAGCCGTGCTGCTTCCACTGAGGAATGCTAGCTCCCCGTGCGCCCCAGGCCCTTGAGTGAGCAGGTGCTCGGGAGATGAGGAAAGAGAGCATAGAGGGTGGCGAAGGGCTTCATGCTCTGGCTAGGGAGCCGCCTGTGGCTTTTGCCGTTTTCGGTCACATTTAACAAAAGAAGGAAGCCGGGACGCCTGGGTGGCTTTGTTAGTGAAGCGTCAGGCTTCGGCTCAAGTCATGATCTCGCAGTTCGTGGGTTCGAGCCCCATGTCGGGCTCTGCGCTGACAGCTCGGAGCCTGGAGCCTGCTTCGGATTCTGTGTCTCCCTCTCTCTCTGGCCCTTCCCCTCTCGAGCTCTGTCTCTCTCTCAAAAATAAGTAAACATTAAAAAAAAATTTTTTTTAATAAAAAAAAATTAAAAAGAAAGAAGGAAGCCTAGCCTTCTGCTTTAGGGGCCGTAAAGTTCCAGTTCATTAAACACTTGGCATTCTAGGCAGTTTTGTTACTGTTTTCAAGAACATAAATTGAGGCAGATTTAATTCTGTGATAGACAAAACAAATTCTGCTAGCATTTCAAATAATTTTGTTTTTTTAATTTCAGAGTAGTGTTAGATTTACAGAAGAGTTACAGGGATAATACAGACAGTTCCCATACACCCCGCACCCAGGTTCCCCTACGATTAACGTTCTACCTTTAGTATGCCACCACGGTGATACATTTTTATTAATTAAAGGCACACTGTATTTAGATTTCCTTAGTTTACCCTTAATACCCTTTTTTGCTGTTGTTCCAGGATCGATCCAGGATCACATTTGTCTCCTTAGGCTCCTCTAGACTGACAGTTTCTCAGACTTTTTCCTTGTCTCTGATGACCCTGACAGTTTTGAGGAGCCCTAGTCAGATGGCTCATTGTCCTTCACCTTGGGTTTGGGTAGGTCATGGGTTTTGGGGAGGAAGACCGTAGAGGTAAAATGCACGTCCTTCACATCCTGTCAAGGTCACGTGCTATCGGTAGGACTCATCACTGTGACGTTGGCCTGGACAGAGTTTGCCAGGTTTGTCCACAGTGCAGTGACTCCCCCCGTCCCCACGCTGGACAGTGCAGAAGGCAGTCACTATGCCGCCCACACTTCAGGAATAGAGAATTGCACTCCACCTCCTTGAGTGTCTACGTAAATTATCTGGAATTATGCACGGGAGACGTATCTTTTCTCCCCCCATTTAATCATTTCCTCCGTTATCAACTTGTATCGGTATGGACTCATGGATACTTGTATACCTCAGGCTGTGATCCAGTACTGCCTTATGTGGTTTATTCCTGCGGGTTTCCCAGCTTTGGCTACGGGGAGCTCTTTCAGTTGGCTCCTGAGTGCCTCTGACTTGACCCCATCAGTATAGGGGTTGGGGTTTTATTACTGCTTTTGAGCACTTCCTTTCTCTCTGGTAGTACAGGATGCTCCGGGCCCGTGTCGTGGGTGCCCTGCCCCAGCCCCAAATTTGGGCATTTCCCCGAGGAGTCCAGGCTCCCCTGCTATTGTGGAATCGTGTTAGAAACCAAGGTTTGGGCGCCGGGTGATACTGCTTTCGGCAGTCGTAGCGGGCAGAGCTAAGGCATGTCTGTGTTTATACCAATATGTGTTTACATACGCATGTATAATTGTGTGTCTGTGGCTGTATCAGGCTAAACCTGGCTCATTGCAGCCTCCCCCTGGCTTGTCTGTAGCCTTGCTCTGCAACAATGAAGCCTTGCTCCCACCATCCTTCACCCGTCTCTTAATTGTTCTCGTGTTCATGATTGTGGTTTCAGAGGTATAGACCATGCCCTGTGGGAAACCATGTTACTGACTGGAGCACAGTGCTTACCCAGTGCTCCGGGGTAGGCAGACAGTCTCTCCCCATTTCCACAGCACCTCTCCTGCCCCACCCCCTTCCATGACCTCGTAGTACATACTGGTAATGGTGTTTGTTTTTTTTATCTGTCATGGGTCCCCCCCCCCATCTCCTAACTGATTTTTCTCTGCAAACGTTCAAGTTCATTCTTTGTGCCATAAGAGCCTGTAAGTTTTGACAGATGCCTGATGTCACATAGCCACCGTGCAGCATCACATAATCATTTTACCACCCTAAATTTCTCCTAGGTCTTACCTGTTTGGCCCTCCGCCCCCCACCCGGCCAACCTCTGGCAACCACTGATCTGGTTTTTTGTTTCTATAATTTTGCCTTTTATAAAAAATTTTTTTTAATTTTATTTATTTTTGAGAGAGAGATAAGAACGCAAGTAGAGGAGGGGCAGAGAGAGAGGGAAACACAGAATCCGAAGCAGACTCCAGGCTCTGAGCTGTCAGCACAGAGCCCGATGCGGGGCTTGAACCCACGAACTATGAGATCATGGCCCAAGCCAAAGTTGGATGCCTAACCGCCTGAGCCACCCAGGCGCCCCAGTGTTTTGCTTTTTATAGACTGTCATATAAATGGAATCATACAGAACACAGCCTTTCAAGCCTGGCTGCTTTCACTTGGTGGCATGGATTTAATAAGCCTCAGCCCTGTCCTTGGCGTGGATTTCTTCCTCACTTTTTTTTTTTTTTTTTTTTTTTGCTGAATCATATTCTGCGGTCTGGATGGACCACAGTTTGTTTTTCCACTCACCCATTGAAGGGCATCTTGGTTGCTTCCAGTTCCTGACAATATTATGAAAAAAAAAAACTGCTATAAATATTAAATGCAGGCTTTATACAGACATAAGTTTTCAAATCAGTTGAGTAAATAAATACCTAATGTCACACAATGCTTGGATCCTACCACAAGACTATATTTAGCAACTGCCAAACTGTCTTCCCGGGTGTCTGTACCATTTTGCATTCCGACCAGCCATGAATGAGAACCCCATGGCTCTGCATCCTGGCCAGCAAGTGCTACTTTGTTTGTTTTTTTGGATTTTAGCCACCCTAATAGGTGTATAGAGATATCTCATTATGGTTTTAATTTGCATTTCCCTAATGACAAAAGATGTGGAGCATCTTTTCATATGTTTATTTGCCATCTGTAGATCGTCTTGGGTGAAGTGTCTGTTCAGATCTTTTGCCCATTTTTTTAATTGGGCTGCTTGTGTTCTGTTTTAAGCATTCTTTCTTTATATTCCAGATACAAGTCCTTTATCAGATATGTGATTTGTAGATACTTTCTCCCAGTCTGTGACTTATCTTTTCATCCTTATAACAATGCATTTCACAGAGCAAGCGTTTTTATAATTTTAATGAAGTCCAAGCAATCTGTTTTTCTCTTTTATGGATCGTGCTTTTGGTGGTGTATCTAAAAAGCCACCAAACCCAAGGTCACACGGATTTTTCTCCTGTGTTTTCATCTAGAAGTTTTATAGCTTTGCGTTTTACACTCTGGTCTTGGGTCCACTTTGAGTTAGTTGCTGTGTAAGGGGCGAGGCTGGTGTCTAGGTTCCTTGTCCCAACATCCTTTGTTGAAAATCTCTGCTGAGTTCTCTTGGTGCCTTTGTCAATCCTGCCAGCATTTTAAAACTGATACCCTCTTCCTTCCTCCCTGTCTTAAGTTCTGTAAAAAGTTACGCTGACAAAGGGGAAAGTTCTGATTACATTTTCTGCTCATCTCACAGCAAGACCACTGGTGCAGACCTTGCCCTTAAGAACCACCATCAACAATGGCACCGTGTTACCAAAGAAACCTAGTGGCTCTCTGCCTTCCCCCTCCGGGGCCAGGAAAGAAACTGCTGTGGCAGCGGCAGCCAAAAGGTAGGTGGAGCGCGCCTTAAGCGAACTCTGAAAGGAGTTCCATCTCAGACTTAAAATCAGTATTGCCTTTTCATACGACCCTTGTTAATTTCTTGTCTGAATTAAAATTCATAAAAGTATAAGATTTGGTGTGTTGACATATCAGGACCTATGTAAGTTTTTCTGCCTTTTTTTTTTTTTTTACTTAATCTTACTGTCTCTGAAATCCCATTGGCTAACAGCACAGTGTGCCATTTTGTATTTTAAAGTTCTCTTGTAAAAACACAAATGGGAGTGTAACCTGTGTGAAAATGAATATGCTCTTCCCGAGTTCCTCTCCGGCACAGAGCAAAACTCAGGTCTCCAGACCAACCTCAATTATTTACCTGTAAAATTTGGATAAGCTCATCCTTTTAAATTGTGCCAAACGGTGATGTTCTAGATACTGATGTTGTCTCTCAGAGCATAGTTTGCTCTTAACTTTTCTATAATTTCATAATTGTCATATTGAAAGTTTATCTCTTATATGCCAGGCTACTTTTCTAAATTTTTAGGCTCTAGGAAATTCAGTGCCTGATGGTAATGTAGCCTAGAAGACCCTGGCTTGTTATGAGTACACCGTGGAAGCCATAGAACTTTTTACGATACTAACTGGCCAGTAGGTGCCCGGACACAGAGTGGAGCAAGCTCTAGGGCACGCTGGGGCCACCATTGGGCTTGTAGGCGTTAGCTTGGATGCTGGGTTGGGACTCGGAATGAAAACCTAGCGAGCTCATCTTCTGTTTTAAATATGTAGGTTTACACTCTCCCTCACCAAGTGTATTTTCATTGTGTTTTGATCAAATAGAGTTTCATGTACTTGTTGTTTGCGAATTTTAAGAAAATTGGTTTTGTGGGGCTTTTTAAAACTTAAAAAATGAAATTCTTAGCCTCATTTTGTATCTGTTGTTTCTTAAAGTATATTTATTTATTTTGAGAGAGAGAGAGAGAGCACGAGCATGCGCATGGGGGAGGGGCATGTGCCTCTCATGAGAGAGAGAATCCCAAGCAGGCTCCGTGCTGTCAGTGCAGAGCCCGACACGGGGCTCAATCCCACGAACGGGGAGGTCATGACCTGAGCTGAGATCAAGAGTCGGATATTTAACCAAATGAGCCACCCCAGCGCCCTTGTTTCTGTTTAATACTTACTTGAATCATTTATTTCTAATCCACGTGAAATGCCCTTCTAGAGTCTAATTGACAGTAGTAGATACGGACTTTTTTTTTTCATCTAGATGCTGAAGATTGTCAAGGCTTTTTATTTCAAAGTTCAGATTGCCATGTGTTATAAAGCACATGACGTTAAATTTATCACCTTAATCGTTTTTAAGCATATAATTCAGTAGTCCTAAGTACTGTTGCACATTGTTGTGCAACAGATCTCCAGAACTTTTTTGTCTGTTTTTGTGTTTTCTTTCTTTCTTTCTTTCTTTCTTTCTTTCTTTCTTTCTTTCTTTCTTTCTTTCTTTCTCTCTCTCTCTCTCTCTCTCTCTTTCTTTCTTTTCTTTCTTCCTTCCTTCCTTCCTTCCTTCCTTTCTGTCTTTCTTTCTTTCTTTCTTTCTTTCTTTCTTTCTTTCTTTCTTTCTTTCTCTTTCCATTTTAATTCCAGGATCGTTAATACACAGTGTTATATTAGTTTCAGGTGTACGATACAGCGATTCAGCACTTCCCTACGTCCCCCGGTGCTCATCATGACAGATGCCCTCCTTCATCCCCATCACCGACTCCCCTCATCCCCCACCCAGCTCCCTTCTGGTAATCATCAGTTTAAAGAACCTCATTTTGCAAAACCGAATCTCTACCCGTTAAACAGTAATTCCTTTCCCCAGCCCTTCACAGTCAACTCTCTGCATTCTGTTTCTATGACTTTGACTCCTTTGGATGCTTCCTCTGAGTGGAGACATACAGTATTTGTGTGTCCCTTTGTGACTGGCTTATTTCACTTAGCACGATATCCTCGAGCTTCATCCGTATTGTAGCATATCACAGGATTTCCTTCTTTTTTTAGGTCTGCATAATACACACACACACACACACACACACACACACACACGTCACTGTTTCTTTATCCATTCAACTGTCGATGGGCGCTTGGGTTGTTTCCACCTCTTGGTTATTGTAAATGATGCTACAATGAATATGGGTGTGCAAATAGCTCTTCAAAATCCTGCTTTTCATTCTTTTGGATGCATACCCAGAAGTGGCATTGCTGAGTCATAAGGTAATTCTATTTTTTTTTTTAATTTTTTTTCAACGTTTTTTATTTATTTTTGGGACAGAGAGAGACAGAGCATGAACGGGGGAGGGGCAGAGAGAGAGGGAGACACAGAATCGGAAACAGGCTCCAGGCTCTGAGCCATCGGCCCAGAGCCCGACGCGGGGCTCGAACCCACGGACCGCGAGATCGTGACCTGGCTGAAGTCGGACGCTTAACCGACTGCGCCACCCAGGCGCCCCGGTAATTCTATTTTTAATTTTTTGAGGGAGTGCCATACTGGTTTCCCTAATGGCTACACCATTTTACATTTCCACCAACAGCAAGCAAAGGTTCTCATTTCTTCTCATCCTTGCCCAAAACTTATTTTCTGTTCTTTTGCTGATGGTCATCCTAATGGATTTGAGGCAATATCTCATTGTGGGTTTCATTTGCATTTCTCATATGATAAGTGATATTGAGCATCTTTTAAAAAAAATTTTTTTTAATGTTTTTTTTTGAGAGAGAGAAAGAGAGAGAGAGCATGAACAGGGGAGGGGCAGAGAGAGAGGGAGACACAGAATCTGAAGCAGGCTCCAGGCTCCGAGCTGTCAGCACAGAGCCTGACGCAGGGCTTGAACTCACTAACCATGAGATCGTGACCCGAGCCGAAGTTGGATGCTTTAACCAACTGAAACATCCAGGCACCCCTTGAGCATCTTTTGTTAAGTAATCTCTATGCCCAGTATGGGACTTGAGCTCACAAACCCAAGATCAAGCCTCACATGCTCTACCAACTGAACCAGCCAGGCGCCCCAACATTGAGCATCTTTTTATATGCTTGTTGGCCATTTGTGTATCACCTTTGGAGAAATACCTATTCAAGTCCTTTGTCCATTTTTTAATCAAATTACTCACTTTTTAGTTATTGTTCTTGAACTGTAGAATTTCCTTTTGTATTCTGGATATTAACCCCTTATCAGATCTATGATTTGCAAATATTTTTTCCCATTATATAGTTGCCTTTCACTCTATGGATTGTTTCCTTGATGCACCAAAGTTTTTAAGTTTGATGTAGTCCCAAGTGTCTGTTTTTGCTGTTGGTGTCATATCCAAGAAGTCATTGGCAAGTACAGGACCCTGAAGCTTTTCTCCTGTGTTTTCTTGTGAGAATTTTATGGTTTTAGGTCATGTGTTTAGGTCTTTAATCCCTTTTGAGTTAATTTTTGTGTATAGTCCAAGGTAAAGGTAGAGCTCCATTCTTTTGCATGTGGATGTTCAGTTTTCCTTTTGCCATTTGTTGAAAGACACTGTCCTTTTCCCATCGTGTGGTCTTGGCTCCCTTGTTGACAGTCATTTGGCCAAATACTCAAGGGTTTATTTCTGGACCCTCTATTCTGTTCCATTGGTCTATATTTTTGTCTTTTTGCTAAAAAAGATACCACACCAACTTGATTACTGTTACTTTGTAGTATGTTTTGAAATCAGGAAGCTTGAGGCCTCCAACTTTGTTCTTCTTTTTCAAGGTTCTTTGGCTATTTGGGGTCCCTTGACATTCCTTTTTAGGATTTTTTTTTTCTGTTTCTGCAAAAAATACCATTGGGATTTTCACAGGGTGTGCATTGAAGCTATAGATCGTTTTGGGTAATATAGACATTTTAACAATATTGAGTCTTCCAATCCATGAAAGTGGGATGTGTTTCCACTTATTTATGTCTTCTTTCGTTTTTTGTTTTTTTTTTTTTTTCAGCAATGTTTTCTGTGTGCAAGTCTTTTACCTCTTTGGTTCAAATTACTCCTGAGTATATAATCCTTTCTGATTCGATAGCAAGAGGGATTGTTTTCTTAATTTCCTTTTTGATTTAGTCATTGTTAGTATAGGAGTGCAACTGATTTGGTTGATTCTTTTTATATCCTGCAACTTTGCTGGAATTGTTTACTCGTTTTCAAATGTTGTGTGTGTGGAATCTTTAGAGTTTTCCACATGTAGGATCATGTCGTCTGCAAACAGAGATAACTTGCCTTCTCTCTTTCCAATTTGGATACCTTTCATTTGTTTTTCTTGTCTAATTGTGCTGGCTAGGATTTCCAGTAGTGTGTTGAACAGGAGTAATGAGACTGTGTCTCCTCACCTTGTTCCTGATCTTAGAGGAAAAGCCTTTAGTCTTCACTGTTGAATGTGGTGACAGCTGTGAGCTTTTCATTCATGGCTTTTATTATGTTAAGGTAGTTTTCTTCTATTTCTAATTTGGTGTGAGTTTTTAACATGAAAGAATGTTGAGTTTTGTCGAGCGCTTTTTTTTTTGCATCAATTAAGTAGTGATGTGGTATTTGTCCTTCATTGTGTTAACATGTTATTCCATTGATTTTCATATGTTGAACCATCCTTGTATTCCATGAGTAAATCCCACTGGGCTGTGGTGTATGCAGTGGTCCCCTCTCATCCGTGGTTTTGCTTTCTTCAGTTTCAATTGCCTATGGTCAACCTCAGTTCAGGAGCTCATGACTGTCCTTCTGACATATCATCAGAAGGTCAAATAGTAGCCCAACATTATGTCACAATGCCTCCCTCCCTCACCTCACTCTATCTAATCATGTAGGCATTTTATCGTGTCACATCATCACAAAAAGAAGGGTGAATAGAGTAGTACAGTAAGATATTTTGAGAGAGACCACAGTCACATGACTTTTATTACAGTGTGTTGTTAAAATTGTTCTATTTTATTATTATGCCTAATTATAAATTAAACTTTATCATACATACGTATGTATAGGGAAAACTTGTATAAATAAGGGCACTCTTCACAGTTTCAGGCATCCACTGGGGGTCATAGAACATATCCCCTGTGGATAAGTGGTGGGGGTGGGGTATTGCTCTATAGATTTTCTTGTTGTGTCTTTGACTGGTTTTGGCATCTGACTAATGCTGGCCTCATAGAATGAGGTTGGAAGAATTCCCCCCTTGCCCCCCCTTTAATTCTTTGAATGACTTTAAGGAGAATTGATATTAATTCATCTTTAAATGTTTGGTAGCATTCTTCAGTGATGCCATCTGTCCCTGGGCTTTTCTTTGCTTTTTTTTTTTTTTTTTTTTTTTTTTTTTTTTTTAATTACTGCTTCGATTTCCTTCTGGTTACTGATCTGTTAGAGTTTTTATTTCTTCATGATTCATCTTGGTAGGTTGTATGATTCTGGGAATTGATCCATTTCTTCTAGGTTATCCAATTTGTTAGCATATAATTGCTCATAGTAGCCCCATAGAATTCTTTTTACTTCCGTGATAACAGTTGTAATATCCTCTCTTTCATTTCTAATTTTCATTTCTAATTTTGGTTATTTGAGTCTCATTTCTTTTCTTAGTGTAGCTGAGGATTTGTCAGTTTTGTTGGTCTTTTTAAAAGAAATTTAGGGGCACCTGGGTGGCTCAGTCAGTTAAATGTCTGACTTTTGACTTCAGCTCAGGTGGTAATCTCATGGTTCATGAGTTCCAGCCCCGTGTCGGGCTTTGTGGTGACAGCACAGAGCCTGCTTGGGATTTGGTCTCTCCCCCACACTCACTCACTCGCTCTCTCTCCCTCTAAAAATAAATGAATACATAAAACTTAAAAAAAATTCTTTAAAAATATTCTAAAATTATGGTTTCATTGGTTTGTTTTCTATTCTCTATTGTGTTTACCTCTGCTCTAATCTTTATTAATTAGCTCCTTACTTTCACTAACCTTTTAGTTTATCCTTTTCTAGTTCCTTGAGGTAGAAAGTTAGGTTGTTGTTTTGAGATCTTTCTTCTTCTTCTTCTTCTTTTTTTTTTTTTTAGATCTTTCTTCTTAATGCAAGTCTACTGCTATAAACTTCCCTCTTAGTATTGTGTTCTGCATATCCTGTAAGTTTTAGTATGTTTTTATTTTCACTTGCTTCCAGAAATTTTCTAAATTTCCTTGTGATTTCTTCTTTGACCCATTGGTTGTTCAAGAGTGAGTTTTTCTCATTTCAAGAGTGACTTTTTAAAGTAGCAAATTATCGCAGCACCTGACTGACTCAGCCGGTAGAGCGTGCGACTCGTGACTCTTGATCTTGGGGTTGTGAGTTTGAGCCTCATGTTGAGTGTAGAGATGACTCAAACAAATAAATCTTAAAAAAAAAAAGTAGCAAATTATTATTGAAAAGATGAGACTCTTTCCCTTTATTCTTGGATAAAATAGAATTCTATCATTTATGTCTCTTATATTTTGGAATTTAAATAAAATAAAAACGTCTTTCAGAGCACAAAGGTAAAAGTCAAAGTCGAAATGCAAATATAATTTCTAGCTTTCGGTTCATTCTGTGAGAGCTTAAGTCCAACATTCTTGCTCTTTCATTTTATAGAAGGTCTCTATGTTGAGTCCAAAGTAACTTTGATGTAGTGTCATGGTGCCCTTCACTTCATAGAATATTTATGGTTTTCTTAGACCTCATAGGATTAATTGGCATGATTGCTAGAACTCCTGGCAAATTGTGTTTTCAGTTCTAGTGTTTAAAACATTTATTCAGGGTAGGATAAGACTGGGGAATGAAGTTTCTGAAACTGACTGCAGAAACGAGGCTGGGCTATGGAATCGGATGGATGCTTTCCCCAGGAAACAGCAGAGACCTCAGTGGGTAGTTGAGGGCCCCTTTAAGTCCATGACGATGATAGAAATCATTCTTTAATGATAATGAAAGCCTACGAAGTGCCAGTTTATTTTATTTTATTTTATTTTATTTTATTTTATTTTATTTTATTTTATTTTATTTTATTTTAATTTACATCCAAGTTAGTTGGCATTTAGTGCAATAATGATTTCAGGAGTAGATTCCAGTGATTCATCCCCTACGTGTAACACCCAGGGCTCATCCCAGCAAGTGTCCTCCTTAATGCCCCTTGCCCATTTAGACCATCTGCCCACCCACAACCCCTCCAGCAACCCTCAGTTTGTTCTCTGTATTTAAGAGAACAATCTCTTATGTTTTGTCCCCCTCCTTGTTTTTATATTATTTTCGCTTCTCTTCCTTATGTTCATCTGTTTTGTATCCTAAATTCCACATATGAGTAAAATCATATGATATTTGTCTTTCTCTAATTTTTCTAATGTTTATTTATTTATTTTGGAGAGAGATTGAGAGCGGGCAGGGGAGGGGGCAGAGAGAGAAGGAGACAGAATCCCAAGCAGGGTCCATGCTGTTAGCACAGAGCCCGATTCAGGGCTTGAACCCACGAACTGTGGGATCACAACCTGAGCTGACTCAGCCGACTGTCACCCAGACGCCCCGAAGTGCTGGGTTTTTAATATGTTGTCACTAATCCTCAAAATGATACTATTTTTCCTATTTTCTGAGAAGACTGAGGCTCAGAGAAGTGAGGCAACTTCCCCAGGCCCCACGGGCACAGAGCTGGGAACATGGGCTCAGACCCAGGTTCCTGTGCATCCAGGGCTGATGCTCCTGTCGCTTTGTTAGGCTGCTTCCCGCAAAGCTGTCCAGGTCAGCACTTACATCAGCTCATAAAAAGTGCTTGATATAATTACTGTTGGGAAATGATCCCTCCTGTATGTCCCATGCTGTGTGCTGCTGTCAGGAGCGGTGACGTTCCAAGAGGCCCCTGTGGGTGCTGACAGAACAGAGGCAGTCCTGAAGGTGACTCTAAACAGAGACTTCTGGCAGAGAGTCTGAGAGACAGGACTGCCTGGAAGGAAGGGACTGCGGGGGCTGGGCTCCAAGGACAGAACTGGCCATGTGCTACGAGCAGAAGCCTGGGTCTCCTGCCCCCTTTTGTCAGCCATGTGCGTGCAAGGGCTCGTGGTTAGTTTCTGCTCTCAACAATATTATCTTAGGAAGGAAAGAAGGGAGGGAGTGTGGAGGGTTGATTATCTGCAGCCATCATATTGTGTGTGTATTTCATGTATACGTATTAACATTTAAACACTAACCTCCCTTGCAGAAATTTTCCAAGGCCTCTGTAGATGCTTCTTTTTAATTTACAGAATAATGAGTTTGGTTCCTCTGATAAACTGTTGTAGAACAGCCAACCAGAAATACATGGCTTTCTAGATTGAGTCTAAGGCTCTTGGTTTTCCAGGTAGAACTTAGTGATTCGTTTATTTTGTTTCTCTGGCTTTTATGGGCTTCCAGGGATGTTAGGTCCCATCCACGTGGAAGTTGGAAACCCAAACAGTAGCATCTAATTATTCCTCCGTGGTCAAGTTCCTATAGATGTCTCATTAGGAGAGAATTCCGGAAAGAGAAAGAAGCTTGCTGGGCATTCTGAATATTAGGATTAAAATAGCTTCCAGGACGTTTCAAATATGTTTACAATCATGCGGGAACTTTCCTGTAATCAGAGTTCCAAATGAACCAAGTCGGGGCATCTGCAGCGTGTGGATGGGTATATGTTTGTTTTCTTTTCTCTGGGGTTTTTTCAGCCTGGTGCTTAAGAACAAAATCTCCTTTGGAACTAGTCCAGCACCCAGCGGCTGTGCTTTGTGTTGCCAATTAAGACTTCGATTGGGGGCTTGATTTGGAATCCTTGGGAAAAGCTTTGTTTCCATTAGTCAAAGGAGAAAAGGCAGACAATCCGGGGGAAGACATTGTAGGTCATACCTTGCTCAGTGGGGATGCTGCAGCACAATAGAATAACATTTCCACTGGCTCAGAACAGAGACAATCACTCATTCTTTCCGCTGCAAAGTAGAGTTTTACAATAGGGCAGAGCTGTGAGAAGACAGATCAAAAGAACAAAACTGGTACAAAACAGAGCATTATTTAAAAAGCGCTCCGTTCCAAGCATAAGATAGGGTGGTAAACATCTATCGCTTCCAAATAAACAACTGACCGTCCTTTGGAAAAAATGGTGACACTTGTTAGAAATACGCATTTGTAAGTGCACCAGTCTGTGCTGGACAGACCCACGATTTCAAAAGTTGGGTTTAAAAAAGGTTGTTTTTTTTTAAAGTTTATTTATTTATTTTGAGAGAGAGAGAGAGAGTGTGAGCAGGGTAGGAGCAGAGAGAGAGAGAGAGAGAGAGAGAGAGAGAGAGAGAGAGAGAGAAGCCCAAGCAGGCTCCGCACTGTCAGCACAGAGCTGTTGAGGGGCTTGAACTCCTGAGCCGTGAGATCATGACCCGAGCTGAGATCAAGAGTTAGATACTTAACCAACTGAGCCACCCAGGCACCCCTGATTTTATGGGTCTTTAAAAATTATTACTTCTTTTTTTAAATTTTTTTTTAACGTTTATTTATTTTTGAGACAGAGAGACAGAGCATGAATGGGCAAGGGGCAGAGAGAGGGAGACACAGAATCCAAAACAGGCTCCAGGCTCTGAGCCGTCAGCACAGAGCCCGACGCGGGGCTCGAACTCACGGACCGTGAGATCATGACCTGAGATGAAGTCGGACGCTTAACCAACCGAGCTACCCAGGCACCCCTAAAAATTATTACTTCTAATATATTTCCTCATCACTCAGAGCTATTGAGATGTAGGCATTAAACTCACGTTTTGAGTCTGTTTCTGTAGCAAAATAGCAGTGGAAGTGTTCTGCTACTGCGCGGAGAAGATGAGTTGACACCTGTCCCTTTCTCAGAAGTCCTGGAGTCACCCCTCTGGGCTTAGGGAGTGGCTTCATATGTACGAGAAAAGCTTCTTCTGATCTGTCAGATTCTAAGTGACCAGGCTTCCTAGGAAATGACTTGATTTCCGCCACAAAGATACAGCAGAAGAGAAAGATCAGACCATTTTGTGATTATTGAAGTGGGTGGTCTCCTGCAAGCATCATAACTTGCAAGACAAACGGTCAATGCCTGATAAGTATTTGTTGAGTGGCTAATTGTTTTAATTGAGTATGATCACCCCGGTTCTCAGGACAAATGACGTTATCAGAAAATCTCTAGTGGTACACAGGAGTGACCTGTCAGATTTCTAGTTTTTGTTTTTTTTTTTTTATGTTTTCATTTTATTTCTGAGAGAGAGAGAGAGAGCGTGGGGGAGGGGCAGAGAGAGAGGGAGACACAGAATCCAAAGCAGGCTCCAGGCTCTGAGCTGTCAGCACAGTGGGTGTGCTGGGGCTCGAACTCATGAACCGCAAGATCATGACTAGAGCTGAAGTCGGACACTTAACCGACTGAGCCACCCGGGCGCCCCTCTTTTTTTTTTTTTTTTTTAATTGTAAAAGTTGGAGATCTTCTTGCAAAATGGTAGAAAACTGACCCTTGATTCCAAATCACATAATGAAAGAAAGACACAGTTGTCGGCTTATCATGCTTAGAGTTACTATCCAACCAGAAGAAGAAAGCTTGCCACTCTCCTCTGCTCACCAGTCACCTTGCAGAAATTTTATTATGTCTGAAATTTCATTTGAATTGGCAAAAACGTTGAATGGGTACATAACGTAATGTAAAGAACCGTTACATTTTCAGACCTTAGAAGGTTTTTGGTTCAGGAGTGGGGGTAGAGACCAGAAGGGAAAAGAAGAAACCGTATCCATGGGGTTCTATACCAAAACTACTTTCCTTGCCCTAAGCACTAGAAAATGTACTCCACGGTGTGCAGTCTCTCACCAGCCAGTCCCACCACTTGCAAAATGAAGGGATTGTTTTTCCCTTGCCGTCCGGAGGGAACATAACTTCTTTGATATTCCCTGCTGGTTATTTAAGGAGGCTTCTCGCAGTGAGTATACAGTGTTACTCCTTCTGGCTGCCCTTGATCCTGCGAATGTCTGGTCTTCCAGCTTTATTTTCTGTCCTTCTCTTTGAGTCCTGGTAAATCCTCTTTAATTCGTAAGAGCCCTTGGCTCTCAAAAGGAAATATCTTGGTTCCCCCCCCCCCCAAATGTATACAACAATAGTAGATTTTTTAAAAGCTTAGCATTTTAATGCAAATGTGGGCATGAGAGATATCTGGGTAGAGCTGGGATGAATTGTATCCAAGTCTGTGTATGCAGATGGAAGTGTTTTCCGTGTCGATGGGCGGTGTGCGTTCCGTTGTTGATCGAAGCTTACCAAAATATTTTTCCACGCTTTGGTTCCCGCGCTCGGTTTAGTCCACTGTGTCTCTGGGCCTCTTACGCATAGATTGAACAGGTGTGTGTCTTCCAAAGGCACGCAGACAGCACAGCTGGACACACAGGTGAGGGTACTTAGATTTGTTTTCACCGCCCAGAGCGCCGGGTCCCTTTAGCGTGCAGCGTTCAGGTTCGCAGTGTCTCCCGTTGGTTGAGCCTCAAACCACGCATCCGTATTAATCGTTGACATTTGTTGGAGTTTTAGACGTTCAGCAGGCCCTCCCACCCATGTCCTTGGGTGTTTCGTGAACTGTCGCCCTTCTTCAGCAGGAAGCCCAGCAGAGAGAACAGGGTGGGGGCGGGGGTGGGGGGAGTACCCTCACGAAGTTCTTCGCGTGTGTGGCCTGTCCCTGCCACCGCTGTTTCCACGTCTCCATCACTGGTGTCCCGTTAGCTCTTCCAGCGACCCAGCTCAGCGTCATCAGAAAACCGGTTAATGTTTGCCACCGTTGATTAATAGTCATGTTTTCTCAGCTCCTTAAGGGTGTTTGATACAAGTCTTTAAGTGGCCGTGAACTTGCCATGAACTCCCCCAGGGACACCACGCGGGTGACGCTCTGGGCCGGTCACCTGCTGCTGGTGCCTTCCGGGGGCCCTCCAGGGGCCAGGCAGCGTGCCTGCGAGCCCCTCGCCAGATGCCAGGCAGAGAAAGATCCCGCGGCGTTAAAGCAGCTTGCTGTGTGTCGTCGCTGGCAGAAATTGAACTTCGAGCGCAAGGGTTTCTGTAATGTTTAGACCTCGGTCCCAAATTTCAGAAATGTCGTGCTCTCCTAAGATCTGTAATTTCCTGGTCCCCCAATTGAGCCTTCTAAAAATGCACGTGCTGACCCCGAGGCATGCCCATTTGGATCCGGCCGTAAGATTCAAATCCGGCTGCGAATCCCAAGCTTCCTCAGTCACCAAGAAGGCTGTGCAGACAGCATATCACATCCCCACAATTATGGTCACCTTATTTATGTTTGCTCACCCAGAGAGCGAGATGGCTTTTCAAATCCGACACACCGTGAGGTTTTAAAAAAACATGCTAAGAGATTCTTTGCTGAGCCATCGGCAGTTCCCACAGGGAAAGGACTGGAGCTGGCCTGAAGGAAGGGGACAAGGACAGAGGAAGAAGAGAGACCGGGGGCACGGCTGTGCTGTGTCATCAGGAGAAAGGGTTCCTCCCAGGAGCCTGGCCTTGGCCTCACGTCCTTGGCACCTGTGTCCCAAAGTGTGGCCTGGTCTGCCCCCTCCCTGGGGCTGAGCTCTCACAGCCACCTGGCATTTCTGTCACGTCCCCGTCTCCTCCTGCGGCCCCAGCGCCACCTGTGCCTCGCATCCTCCCACCTTCGGCCCCTCTCTCTGGCCTTCTTTCCTTTCTCTGCTGCCTGGCTCCCACTCCCCACTCCCTGGGCAGGCCCCTCCCCACAGCCCCTGCCCGGGACCCGCACCGCCAGCCAGCCCTCTCCTTCTTTCTTACTGGGCCGGTGCTAAGTTAGAGCCCTTCATGTCTCTTCCTGTGACAGGCTCAAATGTGATACTCCGTTCATTTATTCTTTTTTTTTTTTCATCTTTTTCACGTAATAAGTATCTAGCTTCTTTACTAGGCTCTTGAAGCATGTAAGAATGATCAAGGAGATGGGATCCCAAGGAATGTATGGCCTAGTGATGAGGATAAAAACTTTACAGGGAGGCCTGTAATACATGTATGTGCTCCAGGAACAGCACGACTTACCCTTCATGTCCACGAACTACCTGTGCACAGGCCACCCTTTCGTGTCCACGAGCTACCTGTGCACGGGCCATCCTTCTTCCTAGAACAGGCTCTTCCCTACTGTGGAATTATAACATGTTCAAGCCATTTGTTTGATCTCCCCCAGAAATCTGCAGGATTCAGGAGATCTTCACAGCTGTCGTACCCCAGACCCTCAACCAGTCTAGCCCTCCCCCACCACAACCGGCTATACTTACGTGGGTACTACCTGCAAACAAAGGCATCATACGTGGAGTGGAATGTTTCTGTCACTGCCGGTGGCACTGTGTTTGCATTTGTCTTTAGACCAGAGTTCTTCAGCACCAGCACTACCGACTTTGGGGGCCGGATCGTTCTTTGTATCAGAATGTCCTGGGCATTGCAGGTGTTAGTAGCATCCCTGGCCTCTACCCACTGGATGCCAGCAGGAGCCCTCTCCCCCCACTCGTGACAACCAAAAGTGTCTCCAGACATTGCCCAATGTCCTCTGGGGGTGAAGTCACCCCTGGCTGAGCACCACTGGTTTAGACTGAAGCCTGCTCAAGGGCGGGATACTTCCCATGAAGCTGCTGGAGCGCTCACAAGGTTGTTGGGATGTTTCCTTTCTTTTTTTTTTTTTAATTTTTTTTTTCCAACGTTTTTTATTTATTTTTGGGACAGAGAGAGACAGAGCATGAACGGGGGAGGGGCAGAGAGAGAGGGAGACACAGAATCGGAAACAGGCTCCAGGCTCTGAGCCATCAGCCCAGAGCCTGACGCGGGGCTCGAACTCACAGACCGCGAGATCGTGACCTGGCTGAAGTCGGACGCTTAACCGACTGCGCCACCCAGTCACCCCGGGATGTTTCCTTTCAGTTTCTGCCATGACTTTGCTGTCTTTTAAAAAAAATTTTTTTTTAATGTTTATTTATTTTTTTGAGAGAGACAGACAGAGTGCAAGCCAGGGAGGGGCAGAGAGAGGAGGAGACACAGAATCCGAAGCAGACTCCAGGCTCTGAGCGGTCAGCACAGAGCCCAACATGGGGCTCGAACTCATGAACTGTGAAATCATGACCTGAGCCAAAGTTGGACGCTCAACCGACTGAGCCTCCCAGGCGCCCCTGCTATGACTTTGACCCGGACTAATGACCACAGTTCCAAAGGCAGTGAGCAGAGACATTGATCCCAACTGCCATTCTGCAGAGAATAACATCCATCCATACACACACACACACACACACACACACACACACACACACACTCTCTTACACATATTGTATAGTTAGGGCTTTAGAATCAATCCCTTTAAAAAAAATTTTTTTTAACGTTTATTTATTTTTGAGACAGAGACAGAACATGAACGGGGGAGGGGCAGAGAGAGAGGGAGACACAGAATCGGAAGCAGGCTCCAGGCTCTGAGCCATCAGCCCAGAGCCCGACGCGGGGCTCGAACTCACGGACCGGGAGATCGTGACCTGAGCTGAAGTCGGACTCTTAACCGACTGAGCCACCCAGGCGCCCCCCTTTTCAAATATCCATATAGAAATATGATCTACGTGTATATGTTTGCCCTCGGCAATAAAATAAAATCACTGTTAAGAATCTCATTGTCATTTCTGTGTTGCCTCAGTACCATCAAGAGGACCAGCTCCTCCGAGCGAGTGTCTCCTGGCGGTCGAAGGGAAAGCTGCGGAGATTCCAAAGGAAACCGAACCCGCACGGGATCTACAAGCAGTACTTCCAGCGGCAAAAAGAACAGTGAAAGGTAAGGGCATCTTCTCTGCTGGTCCCACCGTTCAGAGGTTTCGTTACCTCTTTTCCCCCAGCGATGAATCAGGAGAGCGCCCAGTGTGTACGCGCTCCCGCCCGCGGACTTCTCCTGAGCGCGGCGGGCGCCACTCAAGCCCCCATTTGAGGCGGCTGCTCATCACCCTTCACACCGCTCGTTGTCCAGGTGGAACACCTTAACTGGACGTCCCAGCACCCTCGTGCAGGCCGAAGTGGCTCCTGAGAATTTGCTCGGCCCCAAGTCCGTGGAATTGGGGAAGCCATTCTGAATTTCCCTACGGAACACTTCACACTTCTAGTACCTTCTGCTGTCATTCAGAAATTAATTTCAGTGGGTTGTTGAAGTGCGTCGACAGTATTTTCTAAGGTAGACCGACTGGGTGAAAAGCTGGAGTTTTAGGATTTGTTAGAAGCCATCTTGAATATCGAGCTAACACCAGAAATGGGACTCATTTCCTTGCGGTTTCCTGAAATACGCATGCTTATAATTGGGCATTTCCCTTTGAGGTTAATTTATAACGGATTACGACCAACACCTCTACGACTAACAGTAACCTTTTATTAGTGAAAGCTCCTTGTTGGCATTTTCAGAGCCTGTTTTATGTTTACGAACGTGCGTGTTTGTGAGATCGTTTCTCTGTGTAGATACCTGCCTTTTTAAACCTTGTGCTTCCATTCTGTGCCTTCATTCTCTCTGTTGAGCAAAGCTGAGGAATGAGTCTCAGCTTCACAGGCTAAACGTGCCCCCCCCCCGCCCCAAATGTTTATGTAAGGAGAAGGCTTAGTCATAAAGCAGTGGACTCCAACCCACAGGCTGTGAAAATTCCAAGTTTGTAAATCTATTCTAATTCAGTCCCGTAAGGAGGCCTGAATTGTTTTTCAGTTTTATCCCTAAAAGATAGCTTCTATAGGAAGGGTGCAGGCAATGCTAACATCAGCAGGTTAGGGCCACAGTTCACTAACAGTCCCGGAGACCACTGATGTAGGGTTCTGCCTTCTAATTTAGGCTATTAGTACTTCTTATCAGAAGATTATGCTAATGAGGTGATAATACCTTTGAAATAAGGCCAAGTGGTTACTATGACAGTAGAGTATAAATGGGTCATGCCGTGTGGCCTTCAGGCTTCTTGAATGTAGGGTAAGCTTGGAAGTTGACCTGAAGTGTCTAGATCTGGGCAGTTCTTAAAACCTTGGCTCCTTCTGTGCACATCTGATTTTTGTTAAGAATTTCCGAAAAAGAATCCGCATTGTGCAAACACCAGATCTGTTTTATCTCTTAAATCCTATGGCTTTGATAAATGTTCTGGGTAAATATTTCCATAAAAGATATTTGCAAAGGGGTTGTGTGTGTGTGTGTGTGTGTGTGTGTGTGTGTTTTGTTTTGTTTTGTTTTGTTTTTAATGCCACAGCAGGAGACTTCGACTTACAAATGAGGGTCCAGGAAAATCCACCAATCATTTTCTAAAAATAATTCAAGCAACTAAACATGTCCATTTAAAAATAAGCCCCGTGCCTCACTAAGACCCAGGAGTAGTTGAGGCCCACGTAGCCCCGAGCTGGTTGAGTTGCTCCCACACACCTGAGGAGTTTCAGAAAGAAAGTTCTTGCCTTCTCTTAGGGAATTGCTCGTCCTGGCAGATACCTTCAGGGGCCCGTAGAAATATTAGCGCAATAACTCAGACAGAAAGAAACAGCTAAGAAGCAATAGCAGTGAAGGTCAAGTTGGTGACTCAGTCTCTGCCTGACCCTCTCCTTCCTTCTTCTTCTCCCTTCCCGCCTGAGCAGCCCCACCCTTGAGCTGCCTCAACCCGGCATCAAAGCAGAGGTCGCGTCTCGTTGACCGATGCCTGGACTCTGGGACTTAAAGCGTGCAGAGAAAGGTATAGAAAGGTGGCCCTCACATAACCCCCTTCGAAACACCGTGGTACTCAGTGGTCGAAGATAGTAAGATCTCTGGCTCGTTGCTCTGATATTGGTCTGTGGTTCCCAGATGCTGGCTTACATTTCCAGAGCTCATCTTCTTTGGCTACCGGGGGCAGCAAGACAAGGTGGAAAGGGCACGGGATCTCTGGAGTAAGAGAAAGGTCTGGGTTCGTCGACCAGTTCTGCCGCGTGACGCCTTCGAGCCTCCGCTTTTGCCGAGGTACCTTAGGGATTAGTACATCCCTAATTGCCTCCCATCTTATCAATGAACTGACTGGTGGGAAAGCACTCAGCACGAGGCTTGGCACTCAGTCACGGGCCTCGTGTCGTGGCAGCTGTTACAAAGTGAGACCTGCGCCAGGCAGAGGAAAACCATTTATGAGGCTTTCCAAAATGCTGAGCTTTTATTCCCTGGCTCGTAAGATAAGGGCTCGTAAGAGAAAGCGATTCATCTTTTCTCTGGTCTGACACGCGTTGCATGGTGTTCACGCGAGCGATGCGGTCCTGCGAGCACAACCCGGATTCTGGCAAGATCTAGAAGCGCTGCGGGGGGGGGGGAGCGCTAAGTATCACACGGCTTCGCAGTTGTCCACGTGGCATCAGGATGAGCCAGGCGGGCTCGCCAGGATGCTAGCGAGGGAGAGGCAGAGCGGGGGGGGCGGCTTCGGTTGGGTCCTGTTTGTGGAAGGAGGACGTCCCGCACGCACGACGGTGCCGTGACTTGTGTGAAACAGACTGGCTCCAGATCTCCCATTACCGCACGCCATATGCAGCACTGTCTTCAGAGCATGTGGCACTTGCGCGAAAATTAGAAAAAGCCTCCTCTGACTCAAGGAAAACAGTTCCACCTCGGCATACAGATTTCTCAGTAACAAGCACAGCAACCGTAAGCTCCTCCGTGCATATCACACGAATCTTAATGTTGAACATAAAACGATAGTGGTTTTGAGATCTTCGGCATTCACCTCTTCTAAAATAGACTAATGTACTTAAAAATATCTATGAAAATAGAAACTGTGTTCTTTTGTGAGTTGCAGTCCTCTTGTGCCGGCTTCTCATCTTCTTTGGAAATGGTCGCTGGATTTGACAGTCATTCTTGTGACGTTGGGGACTTTTGTCTTCGAATATTTAACGTTTTATTATTTTTTTAATTTTTTTACATGTTTATTCATTTCTGAGAGACAGAGTGTGAGCGGGGGAGGGGCAGAGAGAGAGGGAGACGCAGAATCGGAAGCAGGCTCCGGGCTCCGAGCTGTCGGCACAGAGCCTGACACGGGGCTCGAACCCACAAACTGTGAGATCATGACCTGAGCTGAAGTCAGACACTCAACCGACTAAGCCACCCAGACACCCCAGAATGTTTGATGTTTTAGAATACTTTGCTTGTATCAAAACACAAAATTTTTTTAATGTTTATTTATTTTTGAGAGACAGAGCACAAGCAGGGGAGGGGCAGAGAGAAAGGGAGACACAGGATCTGAAGCAGGCTCCGGGCTCCGAGCTGTCAGCACAAAGCCTTATGTGGGGCTCAGACTCACGTACCACGAGATCATAACCTGAACCAAGTTGGACGTTAAACTGACCGAGCCACCCAGGTGCCCCTGAAACCACAAATTTTTAACAGCACTTAATCTGTGTGCTGGCAAACTTCTATAAGAACAAAAGCAACATATGGCAATGTGATATTTATTTCATGTATTGTTAATGATAAATATTAACAATTATATAGTGATTTTGTGTCATAGTGAAGTACTTACTAAATTTAAATAGGAAATCAACAGTAACATTCTCATGAATGACCTGTGCTATCTAATGTAACCAGTGTACTAAGGCAATAGGGAATTTTTTTTATTAAAAAAAAGCATTTTGTATCAGAGAAACAGCTACTACTTAGAATGCAATTTATGTTGGATGTTGCCAGACTGATTAAGTGTTTCAGTTAGAAAACTGCCCCCCCCCTTTGTAATTCTGACTGGACTGACATATATCAGCTTTGTAAATAAGACACTTCGTTTCCAGCAAAAAGTTGTCGTAAAGGAGTTATTTTGTTAGAACAGGAAATGTGTCAGCCATCTGCTGGAAACCTCATCAGAACACACATTTAAACCCTGCATTTTAGGGGCGCCTGGGTGGCGCAGTCGGTTAAGCATCCGACTTCAGCCAGGTCACGATCTCGCGGTCCGTGGGTTCGAGCCCCGCGTCGGGCTCTGGGCTGATGGCTCAGAGCCTGGAGCCTGTTTCCGATTCTGTGTCTCCCTCTCTCTCTGCCCCTCCCCCGTTCATGCTCTGTCTCTCTCTGTCCCAAAAATAAACAAACGTTGAAAAAAAAAATTTTTTTTAAATAAAAATAAGAAAAAATAAACCCTGCATTTTAGAGTCAACAAATGTGGGGGGGTGGGAGGGGAATGCTTCAAAATAACAAAGATGTGAAAGTATCCCCTTAGATGCTCTTTTGTATTGAACAACCTCAACATCTGTGCCAGCCATTTTATAGGGTCCAGAACCCTGAGCTGGAGACTCTGAGCTCTGTCCGTCCCAAAGCTGTAACATTCCACGAAATAGTCTTTTCAGTGACACCTTGAGGTCCTCAAGGCTCAGATTTGTTCTTTTATTTCACCATCACTGATAGTGCAATCTGGAGCTTAATCCTCAGCCTGGGTTTCTGGCCCCCCATGTCCTGGCTCCCCAGCCTCTCTTGTGCCCTGATAGTCATGGCTAATACCAGCTCTCGCTTGTCCCCAGCAAGATTTTTTTTTTCTTTGAGATAATTTACTTATTACACAAGTAGCACGTGTCTTAGGAAATCCAGATGTCCAAAAACGAAGTGAAAATCTCACTACTTAGAGACCTCAGCGCTAACGTTTTATTCCATTTCCATCTAGACTTTACTTCCAGGGTACTGTGTATCTGGCGTATCATTTAAATACATTTGTCGCCTTCTTTTTCATTGGCTTCGTAGCCATGTTTTTGTGGCAGTAAATATACTCTGACAGTGTAACTTCAGAGGCGGAGCAGTATTTAGCTAGGCAAATATACTTTAGTTGGACATCAGGTGCCAACAAGGTTTTTCTGATCTAGTCAGTCCAGCCCGACATCTAGAACAAATGCCCAGATGTTTGCAAGAACGCTTAGCACGGAGCTTGCCTGCTGTTGGCACTCCATCCACGGTGGCCGTGATGATTACCTTCTACCCCAAGTGTTGGAGCTAATGTCGGTGTGCCTGCTCGTCCTGGCAGTGCCCCTCTTCTTTGGAATGTTCTGGAATTCCCCAACTCCCGTTCCCACCCTCACCCTGACCTGAAAAGGGAGGCAGGAATCAGAAATCTTGAACAATTTTGTATCACCTTACCCCTTCCCTCCCACAGCACTGCCTAAGTTATTGAGCACGTACGGTGCACAGAACACAGCGTAAGGCAAAGTGGGACGTGGAAAGGCCCGGCACACACACAGACCCATTCCCTCCACAAACGTCAACGACACATTCAAGTGAAAAGGGCCAGTTTCCTTAGTTTCCAAAGGACTCAACACAAACAGAAAAAACACAATCAGCTCACTAGAAAAACGGGCAGAGGATTTGAACAGGCAGTTTGCTGAGAAGGAAGTACAAATAGCCAACTGACTAAAGAAAAGATAATCAGACCCACTCTTAATTAAAGAAATGCAGGGGCGCCTGGGTGGCGCAGTCGGTTAAGCGTCCGACTTCAGCCAGGTCACGATCTCGCGGTCCGTGAGTTCGAGCCCCGCGTCGGGCTCTGGGCTGATGGCTCGGAACCTGGAGCCTGTTTCCGATTCTGTGTCTCCCTCTCTCTCTGCCCCTCCCCCGTTCATGCTCTGTCTCTCTCTGTCCCAAAAATAAATAAACGTTGAAAAAAAAAATTAAAAAAAAAAAAAAAAAGAAATGCAAATCTCAGTAAGAAGATAGTATATGGAGAAAAAGCTTTATTGTATTATAAAATAAAACACAGATACGAAAAGAAAAAAAAAAGGAAAGAAAGAACACCCTACACAAGCAAATGCAGAGCTTAATCAATTACACCTTCTAGCACTTATTAAGTGGAGGGTTGTTCCTTCTCCTGAGTGACATGTGTATGTGTCTGGAGATTTGGTGGCGGTGGATGGTTGGATATATTTGGAGGAACTCTAGCTGATCCTTCAGGACCCAGCTCAGGACACCCCTTTCTCTGGGAAGCTTGGCCTGGCCCTTGGGTCTGAGTCCGCTGCCTTTCAGATTGCTTTGCACCTGCTGGTTATCTTTAACTATACCTGTAACTCCCTCCCCACTCGCCCCATGCCCATACATACCCCTTGCCCTCCCTTAAGCTTCGGGAAGGCAGAAGCTGTTGTTTATTATTCTTTGTATCCCTAACTCTTTGCACAGGGCCTGGCACACAGTAACTGCTCAGTAAATGTTTCTGGAGTGAATGAGAGAATATATAATTTAAAACAAAACAAAACAAAACAAAAAACATAGTCATTTAAGAACTATGTAAACAGCACCACCTATTGGTAGATGATTTTAACACCACCCTTCAGATTCTGAAACATTTTGCCCTGGAAATTAGGTGTCTTAAGTTAAGCATCTTCGCTTTACTGAAAGGGTTGTTCACTCCCCGAGCCATGGGGTCATTTATCTTTTAACACATGTTAAAATAATAAGTGCTCATATTCTTTATATTTTAGTTTTGAGGCTGGTAGGCAGGGGGCCTGGAGGTTACATGTAGGTTCTCGTCAGCAATGTTGGGAGCAAGAGGGGAGTGATAGAAGTGAAAACCGCGTATTGGGCCCTCTGTTACATGCGCAGTTTGATCTTACCAACACCCTGGACCTTACAGTGGTTTTAGTCCCATTTTGTAGGTGAAAGAAACTAAGACGTGGAGGTAGAGCGACTTACCCAATCCGAACGCAGACCCAGCCGACTTCAAAATCTGGGCAGGTTCTGCCACACTGAGCTGGAGGTGTTGGCTGGAAATGTCTATGAAGCAGTCTTTGTCCCCAAGTAGGGTCTCCAGTGACTTCCAAACTCTTTGAGATGTTTCCTCCATGACCCCAATTCTAGTAGAAAGCTGCTTAAGGGCATTTATGTAGAGAATCATTACTTACATAGTAAAGTATTTTGGTTGCCAGCGGGAATATTATTTCATCAAGTGAGATCGTTTCAAAAGGAGTCCTGGTACGTATGTCAAGAGCTACGGTTTTTATAGGTGAACAAATGTCAGGGAGATCACATGTTTCACTTTGGAATGGTGTCCTTTCTGATCGAGCCTCGTAAATCATTTTCGAAGGCAAGTATCTCTGCTCGAACAGCATTGACCCCTGTTGGCTGTGCTCTAATCCTGGTCACCCAGGGGTCCCTGTTACACGCGTCCCCCATGTGTGACATCCACAGCGTGCAGGACCTGGGCTCCTGAGCCCCCTTTCAGGCACGTGGGGTAAATTAGGTAACAGGTGGGGAGGTGCGGAAGTTCCGAGTGCAGATCCCACTACAGAGGCGGGCACAGCGCAGGGAGTGCCGTTAAATCGGAGTCTGAACCCCTGCCCGACTCCCCTCCTCATACACACCCAGCCTGCCGTGTGGCAAGGTGAGTGTTAGCAGATGAAAAGAAAAACAGCCACTAGGAGACCACCCTGCGCCCAGAGTCCCCGGTGAACGTTATCGGGGAGTTAATAACATGCGATGTAGACTCAGGTGGTCGTAGCCGCTGCATGGTTGTGAGCTCACGGCTCAGGGTGGGGGCTTTTCCTCAGCTCAACTGTTTGATTTTCTCTTGCTGCCCCCAGATCCAGCCGCCGGTCTGGCACAGGCTCCCGGCTGCCTCGCATCCTCCGTGAGTCCCCAGGTACCGCTTCCTTATGCGAACCCTTGAGATGGTCTCCCGAGCCAACCAGCTCAAGAAAACACACAGCCAGAGTCTTTCCACAAGTCATCCTGCCAAAACAGAGCAGTAAAAACCATACCCGACCGTGACACTGTTCACTCGGGAGGTATTGGCCACTGCCAAGGGCAGATTAGCCAAGAGATGAGGGTCTGCTCACCAGAGGGGAAACCCTTCCTCTCTGCTGGGCTGATGTCTCTCGTGGGCTTCCGGGGGGAGGAGGGGGGGCATCTGTGTCAGCTCCCCACGGGGACAGGGATGCGTGAAGCCTCACGCCTCCCCCCACGGAACCACACCCTGGCTGTGCAGGGAGCGTTAACGTCACCCACTCACGTTTTTCCACTTAGCTCACGCTAAGGAACAGGTGATCAGAGACAAACTACGCGGCCCTGGGGCGCCGGTCTCCTCCCGTACCAAGTCAGCTTGCAGCCCGGGCCCGTTTTCAGCAGTGTCGGGTTCCCAGGGTCCCCTTTCAATCTCCTGGCAGTGAGTCCTGGAAAGGGCAGGTGTTCAGCGTGCGGCTCCGGTTGAGAGATTTTGAGCGGAGGCCGCAGCATCTTTAATCCTGCATCACGGCTGTCGTAACACCCTCTACGGGTTTGCCCCTCTGTTTGCCCCTACTGCTCCAGAGGTTTGTGCTTAAAAGGCTTGCACCCACGAGTGGAGCTCCTGTTTCCCTGGCACTGTGTTGCTGTTTAAGAAAGGTGGTGGTGCAGAGGCAGGAATAATGGATTCAAGAGTAAAGACAGTGTTTTTTTGCTTTAAAAATGTAGTTTTCTGGGGCACCTGGGTGGCTCAGTCGGCTGAGTGTCCGACTCTTGATTTTGGCTCAGGTCATGATCTCGTGGTTTATGAGTTCAAGCCCCACATCGGGCTCTGTGCTGACAGTGCAGAACCTGCTTGAGATTCTCTCTCTCCCTTTCCCTCTGCCTCTCTCTCTCTCTCTCTAAAAAATAAGTAAACATTTAAAAAAGAATATAAGAAAAATGTAGCCTTCTATAAAAGTGGGGGAAAAAATGTAGCTTTCTCAAAGAATGGAACACAGCAATAGCAATCTTTCTAAATACAATATGCCCAAAACGTGATGCGCAGTTCAGAGCACAAGGTGAGAACAGTGCCTTTCTCCATGACCCTCAGCTGTTCACACCCACACTGCCTTTTCTAGTGTTTTAATAGATAGATATTTTTTGTTTTAAGTTTTTATTTATTTTTGAGACAGAGAGAGACAGAGCATGAGCAGGGGAGGGGCAGAGAGAGGGGGAGACACAGAATCCGAAGGAGGCTCCAGGCTCCGAGCTGTCAGCACAGAGCCCGACGCAGGGCTTGAACCCACGAACCGTGAGATCACGACCTGAGCTGAAGGCGGACGCTTAACCGACGGAGCCACCCAGGGGCCCCTAATAGATATATCTTTGATTCTTCCTGTAATGTCACAAGCCTGGCCTCAGGAGTCCACAGGCCTCCCTGTGTCTGGAATTCGAACTGCCCTACGGATCGCTCTTTCTAAGAGGAACATAGTTCATAATTGTTCTTCTCAATCTCCAGGGAAGGTTCTGGATTGCTTGTTCCTGCATTTGGGGCTTTTGTGTCTTTCCACTTCTGTGATTAAAGTCATGATGGAAAGATGGCTCTCGTGTCTTCTGATTCCCTACCTGGCTTCCCCGTCATTATGTTCCTGTAGCCCGTAGGCTTGTGCTGCCGTCTTCTGCTTCGGCCCTTCCTCCCGTGTCCTCACCCTGCCTGTGACCCTCCTCATATGTGAAAGTCGGAGTTAAGACCTATGTTTTCGCTTAGATGATCACAGGACTGTTGCTCCCGCTCTGAGAGCGAGAGCAAGCCGGTGATCGACAGAAGCATGGCTATTTTAAACCCACCGTGGAGCTGAGGTCACAGAGTAATGTGATGAACTAAAATCCACACGGCGATGAGCCTGTCTTAGGAGAGACAGGTCCACGGCTGCTTTTATCCTGGGCCGAGCTACAGAGGAATTTTTGCAAGCCCCATGCACAGGGGGCGCTTCACACACACACATGTGCGTGCACACACACACGTACGCACGCGTGCACACCTTTCTGCAGACCTTCAGTGAGCTCGTGACAGATCAGGAGCAGGTCCGGAGTGCAGGAAGGAAGACATCCCCTCTGAAACACAGGCACATCAGCTGCTGTCGTACGAGGGCAGAGCAGGGGAACCAAGAGAAATCATCTGCCCTGTGGACCGGGTGCCTGCAAGAACGGTCACCCCTGAAGGAGGGACAGGAGAGCTGACAGAGAGCCCCGGAGACACAGCCCATGGTCAAGTCTGAGGACCCACTGGGAGAGCCCGGGGACCCCTACACCACCCACCCCCTGCCCCCGGCCTTGCCGTCATAGCAGCAAGCAGAGCAGAGACCCCCGCCCTGACTGCGTTTACCCGCCTCTGGGTGAGGGAGGAACAGCATGAGAGGGCTGCTGGGAGCCGTGCAGAGAACTGCCACTGGCTGGGGCACAGGGTGTGTCGGGAGGACCCCAGGACGTTGCAGAGCCTCAGAGGCCTCCCTGGGAAGAGGCTTGGAGCACAGACAACACGGGGGCCGTGGGACGGTGTCCAGGAGGAGGGGAAGCCAGGCCAGTCACCTGTCACAGGAGCTCCGGGCACGTGGGAGGGACACCAGCGATGGGGCAGCTAGACTCGTGGACCAGGGGACAGCAGAGGGAGATGCAGACAAAGAAATAAAGTTGTCAGGAGAGATGGCACTAGGGCCTCGAGGCCAGTGTGGCACTTCGAGTTTTGTGTCATGCTTTCAGAGTAGGTTTTTTTTAATATCTTTTATTTAAAAATTTTTTTCTTTTAAGTTTATTGAGAGAGAGAGAGAGAGAGAGAATATGCATGGGAGGGGCGGAGAGGGAGAGAGAGAATCCCAGGCAGGCTCCACGCTGTCCGTGCAGAGCCCAACATACGGCTCGAACTCACGAACTGTGAGATTGTGACCTGAGCTGAAATCAAGAGTCAGACGCTTAACCGACTGAGCCCCCCAGGCACCCCTCTCAGAGTAGTTTTCAATGACCAAAGGCGAGAGTCCCGAAAACTAAGCCCGCAACAGCCCCAGCTACATAAAGCACACTTGAACAGATTGCCAAGCACTTCTAAAGCATCGGTCAGGAGTTTACCCCCTGGTACGGCATCAAATTATCTGGAAGTCCAATGTATTGATAATATTATTTATTATATGCTGGGGTTAAGGCTGATTCTTACTGGTGGTGTTTCTGAATGTATTTCAAGAAAAAACTGGAGGAGAAATGTAACATCGGGACTGTATCTGCTCAGGTACTTTTTGGAAACTACGCACACACACCAACCTGTGTGCCTCTGTGACTCTCTCGGGGGCGGGTTTCGTTTACGTGGTCGGTCTTGTTCCATGTCTTAAAGCAGGAGGCAAATCCAGGAAGCAGGGTATACGGAGCAGATGGTGTGGACACCGGAGTCTCGCAGACCTGGGTTTGAACGGGAGACACTTCCTGCCCTGCCTGAGGGTCCCTTCCCTTGTCTGGCAGGCAGGTGGTGACCTCTTCCGGCAGGTGCTTGTCCTGGGAAGTGGTCGCATGCTCTGCTGCTCATGCCAGCTCATCCCGGGGAAGCCTGCCCCTGGGGCTGTCCCTAGTCCGTCGGCGGCGTGACCTCGAATGCTCTGGGGGTTTGGTTTCCCGGGTGCAGTCGTGGGGTGGTCCCAGCCCGGCAGAAATCTGCGGTGGGGCCCCCACAACACTGATGAGATGGCCACGGCCCCGATATTCCTTATGTTTTCACTCTTTTCCTTCTCACAATAGCTACCCTGCCAGGAGCTGGGTGTGTCAGCAAGTTCTACGTCAGGAACTTTCTGGTTTTAAATAAGTGCTTTCAATCATCCGTGAGAAGAGCAAACCTTTGCGTGTGTAGACGTGGCCGTTCGCATCCCGACCAAGCACGTTTTCCTGCCGCAGACACTTACCTGCTCTCATAAACAGCTCAGTTGTGGTGGCAAAGCGGGGGTCACAATCTCTTGCACCTGGTTTTAGACGTTCTCACGTACATTTGTCCCTCTCTGCAGTTGCGTGGTTTTGTTTCTCTCGTTAGCGAGAATCACCGGCACAGCGTCAGTGTGACCGGCCTGTGCTGCCACCGGTGAGCCGGGGGGTCTTTCACGAATGAGGTTAAGCACCGGCCACACCAGCCTCCCTCTAAACCCTGTTTCCGTTTTGTCTCCGCAGCAAACCCAAGGAGCCCGTCTTCAGCGCAGGTAAGTCCCGTTCAACTTTTGTGCGCGTGCCCCTCGGTCCCCTCAGGACTTGGGGGACGCACGCGGAGCGGTTCCGGGGGCCACTTGTCACATGCGGAGTCTGCGTGGCGGGGCTGACAGGCTGAGGCCCAGGAAGCCCGTGCCCACGGGTCGGGGCTCAGATCCCAGGCACAGCCCGTAACTTGGTCGCAAAGACTAGACCCTTTCCCTTACCCCCTTGAAGACCGATTCAAGATGTGTCAACAAGGAGGAAGAGTGAGACGCCACCACACGTGTGAAAGGCGAACTTCTAGGTTGAAGATCGTGTGTGGCCTTTCTTGTTCCTCCCTCTCCCCTGGGGCTCCCGAGGCAACACCTCTGATAGGAAAGTGATCACTTTGTCCAAAAGGAGCTTTTTTTTTTTTTTTTACTCTCTCTTTCTGCCTTCAGTCTCCTAAACTGCAAACTAATAGTTCATGATGTACCTTTCCATATACCTTTTCTTTTTTGTTTTTGTTAACCCATTTTATAATAAGGTAGATGCTATTGTTAGGATATTCACCTTCTTCAAAAGCACATCGAAAATGCAACATCGTTGACGGGTATGTCACCCGTTAAACAAACCCGTCTCATTTTAACTTTGGGTTTTCCCCCCTTCGATTCGGAACTGGAACTGATGTAAAAGTCAGCCCCCCGTAGGTAGCGGCATGTGCTTTATTTAGTATTCGTTTCCTGTTCGGGAAGCATGAAATCACGCGCTGAAAACTATAATCGCCCTATGCCTGTGGAGCCAGGTCCTGAGCCCCCCCACAGGCTCCTCTGCAGGGGCGGGGGGCCACCCCCCCCCCAAGAGCTAGCTGCCCCAGGTCCCTCCTGCAGTTCTCGCTATCTCTTCATCTAGCGCTTCTGTCCCTGTCTCCGAAATCACAAGGGAAACGCCGGGTGATACACTGCAAAGGTAGGCGGCATTTCTGAAATCTCACAGCTCTCTCAACAAAGCTGCTACCCAGGCTGCCGAACCCTTTTCCGTACGGCCAAGCAGATACTCTCCTCGTACGAAAACGTGTCCATCACACAAGCCACTGCACCTGAAGTTAAACAGCAGTCCTGCGCCTTTACTTGGATGGGTTTTGATAAGTAGTTGTACATTCGATCTGGCTTGGTTACCAGCTGGTTTTGCAGGAACTCTGAAGGATTCGTAGAAACCCTAAGACAGCTATAGGGCGGCCCTGGACGTCCCGCTGTTTGGCCTGGCGTCCTGTGCCGCTGTGGCTGGCCTCTCGCTCCGCACCTTCCGGTGGGCGGCTGCGTGCTGTGGTCCTAACCTGCCTGGAAACTTCCATTGCCTTCCCTGGCTGTGTTTCGATCTTAGACATAGAACGCCCAAATTGCCAGGGCAAATCAATGCCAAGGCAAAATTCAGGGCTTTTGGGGGGGCCTCGTTCAGTGGTTTAGCATCGTGCGATAAGTAAGCCTCGGTCCTGAGGATTTAACCAGCACGCGGCTACAGTGCGCTCAGTGTTTCACACGCCCTGATTATTACAGCCACGGAGGGCTCTGCCGTGCTGCGGAGATGGCGTCATAGCCTCTTTGTTACCCATCCACGTTCTGTGCCTCCTCGCGTACAAAGACAGTTGAGGGAACCGCTTGTCCTCAGCTCTGTGCTTTGCTGGCATCTGCTTTCTTCTCCTTCTGTCCTCTGCCGGGCGCTCCTAGGTCCTGCCGGTGTGGCGGCCACACCGTCCGATGAGCCCAGATTAGGGGGAGGGACTAAAGAAGAGAAGAGCTTTGGGGCGAGGGGAGGAGCAGGGGCCCGGAGCTGGGTAGATGTGTAGGGCGGTGGAGACACTTCCGGCCAGACAGGAGGGTCCAGGTGGGGCGCTCAAGGCCGGTGCGGCCACTTAGGGGAGAGCAGGCAGGATGCTAGACGTTTGGATCCAGCAGGTAAGAGGGCGGGCAAAGGACATCGTGTGGAGAAAGGACTTGGTGGAATCCACTTGGGGCCTCGACGGGTTTGGCTGCAGAATATAAAATGCCCGGGGTGGGGCAGTGACAAGACAGCCTCGGGTACCAGGACCTCTGCTCGGCTGGTCCCGGCGGATCTGGGGAGGACGGACCCTGTGGCGGCATCCTCATGGAGCGCCCACGGAACAGAGCGCCTGGCACGCCGTCTGCAGGCTGAGCGTGTATTGCCCCTTACTTAAAAGTCAGACTTAATATGTGGCGTGAAGAATGCATCACACGCATGTGAGGCCTGACATGCACGTGTGCACTAACATAAAACTGGGACGGCCTCTTAGTGTGCGGGGGGGGGCTCGCATGCAGCATTTGAGGGTCCTTAGGAGCAAGATTTACAAAAGTAACTTGTAAATGTGGTGCTCACGGCACCATAGTTATTTCGTGACTTTTCCTCACCGATGTCCCCTCCGCCGATGTTTCTTCTCTCGAGTTAATGTGCCGCTATGGCTGGAGCGACCCAGTTTAAATGCCGTGGAGGCCTGGTCCTGGGATCGGCAGTGAGTTCTAACCGAATTCGTCAGGAACTCACAGGACATTTTCCTTGGTCTTACTATATCGTGAAAGCGAGCGGAAACCCCCACCTTGTTTCTTTTTTAAAACTGCACGTGTCCCAGGTTGATGTATTACTGGGTTTTGCTTTTGCCCCCGTAATGACTTCTTGAGACGTCAGAAGTTATTTTATTATAAAAATGCTTGTTCTAGAAGCTTCTGTTTCTCAGCATCTCCCCCTAATGGGTCTTTAGTCCTTCCGTTTTCTTTCAAGCTTATCTTTGAGCATTTTCCTTCTTGTGTGTACCCCAGCATGCACTCTTGCTGATTTTGTGTTCTTTGTACTCGAAAAATGTGTCCAGCAGATAAGATACATAAAGGTATATTTTTACATTGCGATATAACAAAATGACCTAGGTGTCGAAAGATGCCTTATGAACTTCGCTACTGGAATTGTATATACATGGAAATCACTGACAACTCTGAGTGGATTTTTTGCATCGGTTGTAATTTTGCGAAGTGGCATTTCCCTCCCCTGCCGATGGCGAAGACAAGTGTAAACACTGAGTCTCTCGTGGAAAACCAATGGAATCTAGCTCTTCCCTCTCTATTACAATTTCTCACGTATTTCACGTACTTGAGGAAGCAGCACGTCCAACGTAAACAGGGTGAAAACTTTGGTTTTCAATGGTGCGACTTCAGGTTTCCGTTATTTGCCCCCCAACCCCACCCCCAACACGTTAATTAGAAATCACGTGAAGAGTAGCTAGACCCTTTCCTGGGACATTAAGAGGAGAAAGAAAGTAGACATTTGTTTTCAGATCCACCGGGCCCAGAGGCGTCTTAACTGGTGTCTTTGTTCTTGTTGTAGAAGAAGGATACGTAAAAATGTTTCTTCGCGGACGCCCTGTTACCATGTACCTGCCCAGAGATCAAGTGGACTCTTATAATTTGGAAGCAAAGGTAGAGCTTCCCACCAAGAGACTGAAACTGGAATGGGTGTATCCTTTATTCACCGATTGGGCCAAATAGTCTATCCCCAATAATTTTTTTTTTTTTTAATTTTTTTTTTTTTTATTTAACAAAATAGGCCATATGTGAGAACCCCGTACGGTGTCCTTGCAAATAGGCTCCGTGAGTGCTGCTGGCTAGGGCGACACTGACCCATCATTCCTGAATGAAAGATGGTGGTTCTTGCTCAAATACATATGCATTTATTTCCCGACAAGAAAATATTAAGGTTCATAGGATTGGCTGGATGGTTGGGGTTTTGTTTGTTTGTTTGTCTGTTCGTTTTCAAAGAGCCGTGAGAAAACGCATCACTTTCTTTCTGGCTTGAATTTTAATCTTTCCAACAGAATAAAGGTAGTTTAAAGCTGGGCTGGTTGCCTGGGTGGCTCAGTCAGTTGAGCGTCTTGACTCTTGATTTCAGCTCAGGTCACCATCTGACAGCGTGTGAGTTCCACGCTGACAGCGACGAGTCTGTTTGGGATTGATTCTCTCTCTCTCTCTCTCTCTCTCTCTCTCTCTCTCTCTCTCCCCCTCTCTCCCTCTCTCCCTCTCTCCCTCCCTCCCTCCCGCCCCCTTCTCACTCATGCTTTCTCTCTCCCTCTCAAAATAAATAAATAAACTTTATAAAAATAAAGGTAGTTAAACACTAAGAGAAAAGCAAGCTGAATGAAAATAATCACAAATGCGTAGAGTTTGGGATTCTAATGAGATTGAAAGCCGGTTATTTGTAACACTAGTTGGCCCCTGCTTAGTGAGCTCTGCAGGGGCACACGGAAACAGCATGGAAACTCAAGAAGATACTGAACTTCACAAACTTATGAAAATGAGAACGTCAGAAATTGAACTAAACCGTGCCGGCAGGAGGTTTTTGAACCCGAAGAGTGATACACTGGAAGGAAGGACAGGCATTCCCCCCTGAAACCAGGTGGGGGCCTGGCCAGCCCTGGGAACCTAACAGCAAGGTCAACACTAATTAAAGGAGTAACATCAGACTGGGAATAATACCCCAGTCCTGAAGGAAGGGAGTAGATACAGGCGTAAAGAAAATCCGCGTGTGGCGTAGATAGAACGCTACTTTAAGAAAAAGAAACAGCCTCCCCCACCCAAATGTAAATCTCAGAAATGAGTCAGCCCTATGACTGACGTTCTTGAGATCAAGCTGCTAGAGCCTTCATACTATGAGATTTAGAAAAGCGAACGAGCTTCCAGAGGGAAAAACCTGAAAGACAAAGAAACCGAGCCTATGAAAAGGGGTGAATGAAGCGTTGGGTTTTTTTTTTTTTAACTTTTACTTTAGTTTTACTTATTTATTTTATTTTATTCTATTTATTTTACTCTAAAGGAATTCTGCAGAGGCCACCTTCCGGTCCATGCAGATTTTAAGACAAAGAACAAAAATCCTCTCTTCGCCCTCAAACAAATTTCTATTGAGTACCTGTTTAATGCCAAGCCCCAAATATAAATTCTGAGAAGTTGGTTTATTTTTTTTTAATTTTTTTAAAATATTTTTTTAGGTTTACTACTTTGAGAGAGAGAGAACACGAGAGGGGCAGGGGCAGAGAGAGAGGGAGAGAGGGAACCCCAAGTGGGACTAGAACTCACAAACCGTGAGATCGTGACCTGAGCTGAAATCAAGAGTCAGACAGACACTCAACCGAGTCAGCCACCCAGGCGCCCCTAAGAAGTTGGTTCAAACTGATGCTGTTGTAATCAGTTGGAAGAATTACTATTTGAAAGGATGGTATCATATTCCTTGGGAATTTTCTAGAATTCTCATCTGTACCTAAGTTTCTCTCCCAAAATATCTTCTTTATATTTTCAGATTCAGATGTCCTAAGCATTCACTAGGACATCTGTTTTGGCACATATAATTAAAGTGATTCTTCTTTAAGTCCATAATGGTTTAAATTTTAGGGTAAATCACGGCTGGAAAACATTATTCGAAGCACATTTTTTTTCGGCCTACTCTCTGTTCATAATTGAAAAGATGTGAAACAGTGGAATTTACTTCAAATAAATAAGTGGTACTTTTGTTAGATTATTTTTTCACATTCAAATTCAAGTGAAGTTTTGCTCTCAAAATAGTTTTCAAGGTTTGGAAGTATACATTCCAAAATCCTAACTGAGGTAATTATCCCCAAGAAGCTGGGGATGTTGGGACAAGGAGGAGCTACATTTTTCACCTTTTACGTAGGTATGTGGGAGTGTCCTTTGCACCTTTTACAAGTACTTTCATAACATAAAAAAAACTTTTTAAGTAAAAGATTTAGCTCCTAGATTACAATAAAAATAAAATTCACTCAATAAGGTATATACACATCAATTACCAGTATCTTAAAATTTATTTATCTTTTTTTTAAGGCTTATTCATTTTTCAGAGGCAGTGGGAGAGGGGCAGGGAGAGAGGGAGACACAGAGTCCGAAGCAGGCTCCAGGCTCCGAGCTGTCAGCACAGAGCCCGACGCGGGGTTCGAACTCACAGACCGTGAGATCATGACCTGAGCCGAAGTCGGCCGCTTCACCGACTGAACCACCCAGGCGCCCCACAGTTTAAAGTTACTTAAATGAGAGAAATTGATGGTATTAGTCTTAGGGAATTTTATTGCCCATTCCTGTTGAATAAAGCTGATGTCTTGTCGGGTCTTAAAGGAAATCAGGTTTATCTTGACGTACACAAAGCTATGGGTACCGGGGTCGCGACTGTCGTAACAACCTGTACTTGCTTCCAACGGGGGAGACGGTGTACTTCATCGCCTCCGTGGTGGTGCTGTACAACGTCGAGGAACAGCTCCAGAGGCACTACGCCGGCCACAACGACGATGTGAAGTGGTGAGTCCTCACCCCTGTAGAAATAGCGTCAGCGGAAAGACGTCGGGGCTGGGATGTAACTAAAGAGAGGAGAAGAGCTCTGAGGAAATAAGATCTTTTGGAAAAGCTCTTTATGTTCCACGTTGTCTGTACCCGGTGGTCTGCTAGCTACCCATCTCTCTAAGACACTACAGACTAGTTTTTTTGTCCTTATAACACATCCGCGTAACCAACCGTGTCACCCGAACAAATAGTTCTCATAGACCCCTGTTTGGAGTCCTTCTTAACACAAATACATTCTAGTGTGGGACTTTATATAAAAAAATCTACTACTTAACACTAGTAGATTCTAATGTGGGACTTTATATAAAAAAAAATTTTTTTAATGTTTATTTTGGGGAGAGAGAGAGAGAAAAACAGAGCACAAGTGGGGGAGGGGCAGAGAGAGAGGGAGACCCAGAATCTGAAACAGGCTCCAGGCTCCGAGCTGTCAGCACAGAGCCCGATGCGGGGCTCGAACTCACAAATGATGAGATCATGACCTGAGCCGGAGTCGGACGCTCAACCGACTGAGCCACCCAGGCATTTTATTTAATAAAAGTAAAAATACCCATGTTTATTTCTGGCCTTGCTGTAATTCATTCATTTTAATTCATTCATAATCCGCTTACAGCTTTTGGAAGGATGGGTAGTAAAGCAGGTGGGCTTACCTATTTCTATTTGTCCTAGATCCCTGATCAATAGTAAAACTCCTGTTGGTAAAAGATGATATTTTGGGGGCGCCTGGGTGGCTCGGTCAGTTGAGCGTCCGACTTCAGCTCAGGTCGTGATCTCGCAGCTCGTGGGTTAGAGCCCCGCATCAGGCTCTGTGCTGACAGCTCAGAGCCTGGCACCTGCTTCATATTCTGTGTCCCTCTCTCTTTGCCCCTCCCCTGATCACGCTCTTTCTCTCTCTCTCTCTCTCTCTCTCAAAAAAATAAATAAACGTTTAAAAAAAAAACTTTTTTAAAGGTATTTTTGCTGTTTAACATACTTAATCAAGGTTGTTGTAGAGTTGGTATTTTCCAAGCAAAGGCTGCTTTTTCCTTGCGTTTGGAAATTCTCGAGACAGAAGGGCTGGATGAAATAGGCACTAACTGCCCAAGGTCATTGGGGTGCGCAGAGACTCTCTGGTGACTCTGTAAGAGGTCAGGTACCATATAGTTCTTACATTTAAAGTTTTGACTAGACTCTATGTGGCCAAGAGAAAAGTAAAGCGTACTTTTAAAGCGTGGATGTTTTATCAATACCCTCTTTTTAGCCTAGCAGTTCACCCTGACAGGATCACGATAGCAACGGGACAAGTCGCTGGTACATCTAAGGATGGAAAAGTGAGTTGCATTATCTTTCATATTTTTATAACGAACCGTTAACTCCATATAATCTGGAAACCTTGCGCTGATGATTAAGCCTGCCTAGGTATAAAGTAGCTGAATGCTTCTTAACCCTTCATTAGAATTTTTTTATCGCAGATTTTCTTACAGTGACCTTAAAACCCCCTCGAACTCACCTTAATTTCAGCCAGTTTTTAAACAGCCTTGGTCTTGCCTAAGAATTCAGTGATTCTAGGGGCGCCTGGGTGGCACAGTCGGTTAAGCGTCCGACTTCAGCCAGGTCACGATCTCGCGGTCCGTGAGTTCGAGCCCCGCGTCGGGCTCTGGGCTGGTGGCTCGGAGCCTGGAGCCTGTTTCCGATTCTGTGTCTCCCTCTCTCTCTGCCCCTCCCCCGTTCATGCTCTGTCTCTCTCTGTCCCAAAAATAAATAAAAACGTTGAGAAAAAAATAAAAAAATAAAAAAAAAAAAAGAATTCAGCGATTCTTAAGATATTCCTTTACACACGTGACGAACACGAACGTAGTAAGTACACATTTAATAAGTAAAAGTCATAATGAATAGCATTTGGATATGGGGCATTTTACCTCTTCAGCAGACTTCAGCCACCCTCCGCCTAAGTGCCCCGAATTCCTGACGTCACCCCGGAGCGCGAGTCTGCACATGACCCTCAAAGGCTGCCAGAGAGTTTGGGCACAAGTTTTATAAGCACCTCAGCAAGACTTCGCCTGGAATTTTAAGGAATCAGAAGGGAACTCGTGGGCTCTCACAAATAGAGCCCAGTGCGAAACCGGCTTCCAGTTCCTTCTAGGCCGCAGTCTGTGGTCGCTGCCATGTCTTGACCAACACCCCCTGTAGCTTTTTTGATCTCTACTTGCACAGTGTATGAAAGGAACCTAATGACACGGAGTATTTCCATTTTTACCAACGTGTTTTCTTCCAGAAAGCATGGATGCTGGCTACCAATTTTCAGAACATATTCTAATGACGTCGTAACTTTTCAGAAAATATTTTAATAACGTCGTATTTTAAATATTAACTTTATGCTATTTCCCATGAAAATTCTGCACTTAAAAAGAAGTCACAGGAACAGTGGAAATCAGTTTACTATTACATAAATGCACATAAATGGCCCAGGGCCTTCGTCCTTTTTTTAAATGTTAAACGGCTTTTTAAAGTCTTCTACACGAGTAGCAAAGCATTTGCTCTTCCCTCTAGTGGATTCATAGTGTATTTCAGTCTCTGGCCTTGACATTGAAATCGAACTTTAGAGCCGGGGAAAACGTGGTAGTCATCCGAGCCCGCCCTTCAGTGCACGTGCCGGGCAATGCCAACAGTTCAGGTGAACTGTCTGCAGACGCCCAGCTCCTCAGACCAAGTCAAGGCTAGAGCCTGGCCTACTGCCTCAGCGCACTCTGTCCACTAACTAGGTATAATGCCAGTCCTTTTCCCGATTAATCTGTTCAGGGCTCTAAGGAGAAAAATTAGTATCATTCACGTTGGAGCACAATCGAGAGCATTTGCAACTAATCGTGACAATTCTAAATGTCATCCGTGCGTGATCGTGATCGATTGCCTGTTTTGCTCCCGTGAGGCCCGAGAATGTTAAACTGTCAACACTATTGGGTGGTGACCGTCTTGCTGAATTTAGACTAATTTATACCTTAGTGATAATACAGACTTAAAGGAATACGAGGTTCCAGGTTCCTCGTCATTTTTCACTTTTAAAACTCAGATGCATCTAGACGTACCAGTCAGAATATCAGCTCCTGTGGTACAGTTATGAAGACTTGGCTATTCCAAACTTAAAACCTGGTGGACCTCCCCTAAAGTCACGTTGGCCACAGGGGCCCTGATCTCCTGAAGCCATTTGGGAATGTTTCATTTATGTTAAAAGGCAGAGCCTTCAAATGCAGAAAAAGACTTTTTGTTTGGACAGGATTGAAGTAATCCTGCAGCTTCGAGGTAAAGATAAATCTATGACCATCACAATGGGCGACTCTGTATTTCCTTTCAAACAGCAATTGCCCCCACACGTGCGCATCTGGGATTCTGTGACGCTGAACACACTGCATGTCATTGGAGTTGGGTTTTTTGACCGAGCCGTTACCTGTATCGCGTTCTCAAAATCTGTAAGTATGGGCCCTGTGGGTACTGGTGTCCTCGTCCCCAGGGAGGAGAGAATCAGCTCAAGGTTGAAGAGGGAGGAGGTTAACACGCTCCATAGCCGCCTGGGTGCGTGCACAGATTTGCATGATGGAACTGTCCCACGTCCCAGGTCCCCTCATTCAGAGGTCACACACACCCCCTCGGGTCGCACACGTGATGGGCAGAGGCCCTGCAACACCGGCTGCATGTTCCTTGAGGCACTTTTGCCGGCTCTGGCCTTGAATTTCACCTGCCCCTTGGTAGGCGGCCCCAGTGTGCCACCGTCATTCCCACACGGGTTGCCTGTCCCTAAGCAGGAGTTGGAGGGGACTCATGGTCTCCCAAGCCCCTCAGGATGTGCCCATGCGACAGATCCACCCTATAAGCCGCCGTTTCAGAAACTTAACATTCACACACACGTGCACGTGCTCACATCAGAGCACCACAAGCCTCAGCCCCGGAGGCTTTGCTTCCGCACAGCCTCCCAGCCTATGTTTGTCACACACGTGTGCTGCGTGTGCCGTGGGCACTGGCTTCTCCAGGAGGGGGTCCTGCAGCCCCTTCACAGGCTGGTCTTAATAGAACTGATGAGCCAGGGCCACCCCTGACCCCTCTCTGCCACTCCTGTCCCTCCATCACCCCACATCCGCCTGCCCTCCCCTGGGGACCAGGGAAGCAGGTCCCCAAAGTGGTGCATACATATTCTTTGGCCAAAATGGACTCCTTATTAAAAATAAAATTAATGTTGACCTTTAATGACTTTTAACCTATTTTATTCTCAAATGTAGTCTTCCTGTGAATGCCTTTTCTCTTCCAGAATGGAGGAAGCAATCTCTGTGCCGTGGATGACTCCAACGAGCACGTACTGTCCGTGTGGGACTGGCAGAAAGGAGAACGGCTGGCCGACGCAAAGGTCTCTCTCCAAGTCTCATGTTGGGCTGTGTTATAATTTCCCATTTTGGAGCCTTCTCCTTCCAGCCGCCTCCCGGGTCCCTTTCCTGCTTCTGAGTGGGCCAGTGGGCTCCCCATTCCCGACGCGGTCCCCAGGCGTGACGCGTGACCTGAGATTCCCTGACCCCCCGGCCACCTCCCCTCCCAGGGTGCCGTTCCCGAACCCTGGTGGGGTTTCTTCCTCTCGTCATGATATCTGTGAGGTTGTTTTCTTCCTCATTTGACAGCCCCTACCCTTTCAATCCACTCCATCGTTTCTGTTCTCTGCTGCTTCGTTTCATTCAGCAAACGTGCCCTTTCTTATTGTTGAGGGGGGCACTGCACATGTGATAAGTGAGACGTGCCCACTGCCCGGCCGGGGAGGGGACAGGTCAGAAGCAGCTGAGGGCTGAGGGACAGGGCAGCACAGCCGGCACGGGGCTTGTCCAAAGCTGAGTAGCCTCAGGAAAGGCGAGCCAGATCCCAGGCCCTCCCGGTGCGACTCTTCCTGTGGGGTGTGCTGGGGCTTCCCTTTATGGTCCCTTTTTTGAAGCTTTCTTGTGTTTTCCTCCCATTCAAATCATGAACGAATCCCAGTTTTTGCAGAACTGACTTTGGATTTTTCATCCTGTCATCCATTAACCTTAGATCACCTTCCTTCCCTAACATTAGGATTACCATCAGATCACCGTACCTTTCTCTCTTGAGTGTCTGGGATGTGGGGGTCCGTATTCTAATCCGGCACCTTTCCTAACACCTGTTTTCATGCTAGAGGCACGCCTTCTCATATTCTGGTCAAGTGTTTCAGTTCTGGCTATGTTGCTGGGTTGGAAGTAAACAGAGGCAAGTTATTACCCAGGTTTAAGGGCATATAACTGAATTTCAAGCAGAAGAAACAGTCAGGGTCAGCCAAAAAAGATACAGGTTCTGGAAATCAAGGTGACAGGGTCGGAGTTGATAAAGTGGCACCAAGAAAGCCAGATATCCAACCCTAGAACCCTAGCTTGGTCACGAGACCACCAGCAGAATGCTAGGAATTAAACCAGGAAGGAATCCCAGGGCAAACAGGGCAGCCACAGTCAGCCGAGAGTGATAGAGCTGTATGTAATCCAGATTCCTGGGCCCTCCCAGAGATCCCAGTCACTAGATGGGGATGAGGCCTGACATCTGCATTTTAACACGCATCAGGCGATTCTGTTGTTCAGCCACGGCTGGGAATCTGAGACAGGACAATGAGAGCAGATTCTTGAGGTTTTTGAGTCTCCACCCACCCCTAACCCAGCCCTTCAGCAAAAGTGTGCTGTGTGCCAGCTCTGTGTGAGGTCCTGTGGGGGGCCCTGCACAGACAGAGGACCTGTGGTCCCCGTCCTCAGGGCTACTGTCCAGTGGGGGAGACAGACAAGGAGAAGTTAAGGCATGCAGCAAACATGCACTGAGTGTTCACGGAAGATGAGTTCAAGGGGGAGAAAAATCAAAAGGCATAATGCTTAACCTGAATGAGTTCCCATGTTATTTATTTTCTTGAGTGTCCTAAGAGATTTGAGACATTTGATTCTCCTGTTTTGCTCAAAGTGTTCTAACGAAGCTGTATTTGCTGCGGATTTCCACCCCACGGACACGAATATAATAGTTACTTGTGGAAAATCACATCTCTACTTTTGGACCTTAGAAGGAAACTCCCTTATTAAGAAGCAAGGACTGTTCGAGGTAACGTCAAGTCACACTTGTTTTATTCTTCCCTGAGTGGTGCGTGTGATCAGCTCGCTTCTAAGGGAGCTTAGAATTTGTTTTAATTGGCAAATGTGCAAGTGTCTCTGGGGGAGGTAGCAATAATGACTATTCCCGCGGATTCCTAACAGAATTGGGGAGCTCCCTGTGTCTCTGTTGGTAACGTTGGTCATGCCAAGAAGGAAAGATGGACCAACACAGGGAGCAGCTCAGGGAAGGATGCCCTGGGGGCAGGGCAACCCCCTCCCGCCACAGGGTGGTTGCAAAGAACCACCAAGAAGACGCTCAGGCCTTGTCAGTACCAGGGACAGCGCCTCCTTCCCTATGGGGCCTTTCCCTACACGGAGTTGGGACCCCGTTATTCTGGTGCCAGGGCCCTGTTGCTAAAGCTAAAGTTCCTAAAGTCGTGACAGCCCGGCCCGCCCCCCAACCCTTCCAGCCCCCTCCTCTGCTCCAACTGTCTGCAGCTTTATAATTACCAGAAATGTCTCTATTTTAGAGCAGGTAACCTCACGGCCTAAGTTATGTAACGGGAGATAAAAACGAAAGGCATATGGTGGAGTAGCAGAAGCTAACACTATGCGGCTTAGGAGTGGTGTGATTCTGGGTGTTATTCATACAAAGAAGGGGATGTCTTGACTAAATGTGTACATATATTTACAACATTTTGCAGAAGCAAGAAAAGCCAAAGTTTGTCCTCTGCGTGACCTTTTCTGAAAACGGCGACACCATTACTGGAGATTCAAGTGGCAACATCTTGGTGTGGGGAAAAGGTAACACGTGATTGTTCCCAGAGCACAAACTTCTAGGGGGATGTTATAAGAAGTCAAACGTGACTTCTCTAAGAACTATTAATATCATCGATAGGATTACGGTAAAATCCCCAGTTTTTTAGGTACATACATACATGCGTAACTTGAAACCTTAAGACTAGAACAGATGAAAACAAGAATAGTCACTTTCTATCATTACAAAAAGGTCTTTAAGCCCAGAATAGGTTGATGGAATAGCTTTATTAGGAGATTAGGAGATCTCTTAACAGAGTATAATGAATAAGCTATCAACGACTATTTATTGAGCTGTAAAATAAATAAATTTCTGGTCCGTATGGCCTCTGGGAGACAGCTATTGAGAACCAATCACATGCAGGGCAGTGTGCTAAACACGGAAAGGAAAAACACACCATCCCTGCCCTTAAAGGACTCAGAGTTTGGGTTGGGGTGAAGGTGGAAAGAGACCCACGGATGTGATTTCAGACTAATGTGGCAACTGCTCTAGTATCCCTACTATTGTGGGGGCAAGTCTTCACACATCGCTCCATTTCAGCCTTAGCACGATCCTGAGGGGTGAGCGGGAGCCCCGTTACACAAAGGGGAAACTGAGGGGTCACTGAGTCACTCGTCAAGTGACACAGAGCACGTTAAACTCAAGCCCCTGTTTTCTGCCATGTGGAATCCCGCCATGCTCTCTCCGTCCTGTTCTTCCTTCTGGCATGTTCTCCTGAACTGTAAAGTAACCCAGGGCATGCTTTTCTGGTGCTTGGTGTGCTTCTAGAAATTGCGTCCCCTGGAGATTCGCACTGCAGAGCCAACAGGATCACGTTTTAAAACAAAAATGAGATGCGAGGGAGAGAGGCAAGTGTTTTGATAACGTACTGAGGATGGTTTTCTTGGTGTGTTTAGGTACAAATCGGATAAGCTATGCAGTTCAAGGGGCCCACGAGGGTGGCATTTTTGCACTTTGTATGTTAAGGGACGGCACACTGGTGTCGGGAGGAGGGAAAGACCGAAAGCTCATTTCTTGGAACGGAAACTATCAGAAACTTCGTAAAACTGAGGTAAGGCAGCAAGCAGCAGTATCGAAATTCACTTTGAACCTAAAACTGCTATATTAACCAGTTTCCTTGTTCGTTTGAAATCTTTAGCTTATGGTTTTGAAAATGGTTTAGATAAAATTTTATTAAATGGTGTAACATTATAAACTTTTTTTAGTGTTTATTTTTGAGAGAGAGAGACAGAGCATGAGCAGGGGAGGGGCAGAGAGAGAGAGGGAGACACAGAATCTGAAGCAGATTCCAGGCTCTGTGCCCCGATGCGGGGCTCGAACTCTGGAACCGCAAGGTCATGACCTGAGCTGAAGTCAGTCGCTTAACCGACTGAGCCACCCAGGGGCCCCAAATGGGGTAACATTATATTAAAGTCATGGAGGCAGTTTAAGTGTAACAACTAAAATGGAATTAGGTTTATAAAAATTTAGGTTATAACGTGTTTGACATTTAGAATGTCTTTATAATTGGACGGCCTCACTTTTCCAAGGGAATATTATCCATGTTATGATTTTTCATTAAGATCTTTCTTCGCTTTCCACTTTAATTTCTAGGTGTTACTTTGGAGACATTATCACTAGTATTTACTGAGTATTTACTTTGTATGTGGCTGAGGGCCGACACGTTCTTTAAAGCTCTAACTCCTTTTAGCATCTACTTTACCTCCTCATTACATGGCCAGCAGCCCTACACACCAGTAGGAGCCCCAGACAAGAAATTTAATATGCCTTCCACCCCCTCACGAAATTTTCTGTCTCAATGAGCTCCGGGAAATTATGAGCAGACAGACATTAAGGTCGGCATCATTGTGAAGGTTGATGGTCTTTATCCCCAGAGTAGAATGGACACATTCTAGAACTTTTCCAATTTCTTTTTTTTTTTTAATTTTTTTAATGTTTATTTTTGAGACAGAGAGAGATTGTGAGTGGGGGAGGGGCAGAGAGAGCGAGGGAGACACAGAATCTAAAGCAGGCTCCAGGCTCCCAGCTGTCAGCACAGAGCCTGATATGGGTCTTGAACCCACAGACTGTGCGATCGTGACCTGAGCCAAAGTCAGACACTTAACTGACTGAACCACCCAGTTAATTTTTTTTTAATGACATAAAACATTTTTTCAAATGACATAAAATTCATACCACATAAAATTAGCCATTTTATTTTTAATGTTTTTTTAAATTTATTTTTTAATGTTTATTATTTTGAGAGAGACAGAGTACCAGTGGGGGAGGGGCAGAGAGCAAGGGAGACACAGAATCCGAAGCAGGCTCCAGGCTCTGAGCCATCAGCACAGAGCCCAACACGGGGCTCGAACTCACGGACCGCGAGATCATGACCTGAGCTGAAGTCGGACCTTTAACCGACTGAGCCACCCAGGCGCCCCAAGAATTTACCATTTTAAATTACAAATAAATTTTATGGCATATTATTTTAGTCTTTGTTTTCCAAATTTTTACCTGCTACTGCTGTCCCAATGCCACAGCAAGAAAAGAGTGAACTAACCAGTGTTATTTATTTTTTAATCTTATCCAGAAAAAAAATGCTTCATTCTTTATTGTTTTTTCTTTTAACAACCTTACTCTTACTGATTCTTTTAAGGTACATGTGTCTTTGGAGTTTAAAAGTCAGATTGGGGGTTCTGATCATCCACTCAACAAATCCTGGCCGTGAACCTTTCTCTCCATGTTACGTGTATGGGGGGCGGGGGGAGCTGTCATGATACACAAGCAGACATTTTGAATGGCGGAGCTAACATTTCATGACATCATCAATCTTTTCTCTTCAACGCAGATTCCAGAACAGTTTGGCCCAATCCGGACGGTGGCCGAGGGGAAGGGGGATGTGATCTTGATAGGCACAACCAGAAACTTTGTTCTGCAAGGCACCTTGTCAGGGGACTTTGCACCCATCACTCAGGTACGTTCCGGCCCAGCAGGCCCGCCTCATTTTACGTACTGTCAGAATATAACAAAGCGTCATGAGGAGGATGACATTCCTTTTTTTAGACCAACATGACCTTCCTCGGCACCAGCACTTGGGTTCCCGCTGTGACTTAGGTGGGGCAGGAAGGGAAGCCGGCGTGAAGTGTGTATTCGCCGTGGGTACCCCGCCGCCAAGGCTCCCGAGCATTGACTGGCTGTCTTGGTCCTTTGCAGGGTCACACTGATGAGCTCTGGGGACTGGCCATCCATGCCTCAAAACCTCAATTCTTGACCTGTGGGCATGACAGGCACGCCACTCTCTGGGACGCTGTTGGCCACCGGCCCGTCTGGGACAAAATAATAGAGGTAGACGTGCACGTTACATTCCATTTTTCTTACAACAGTTCATCTGGAACGTGTTCATTTATTTTTTTTTTTTTTTTTGCGTGAAATTTTGATAGTGACGTAAAACTGTCCCAAAGTAAATGTCGCCAGGTTTACCTCCTTCGAATGGCACTGCTTTACTTGCCTCACGCGGTCTCGTCCATGTAATTCTGAAGCGTGCTGCTGAATTTTTCAACAGCAAGTTAGCCTTCCGGAGTTGGGCTTTGGGGTCTCCTGACCGCAGAGTTCCTTAACTGGCTTCCGTGCTGAGAAACCCTTGTGACGAGCCCGCGTACCATTTACGGTGTACATTTTGAATGAGAGCGTATGCATACGACTTGATTTATCTCTACAATTTGAGTTTGATGATGACGCTCTAGGTTTTTTTTGTTTTTGTTTTTGTTTTAACGTTTATTTATTCTTGAGACAGAGAGAGACAGAGCATGAACGGGGGAGGGGCAGAGAGAGAGGGAGACACAGAATGTGAAGCAGGCTCCAGGCTCTGAGCCGTCCGCACAGAGCCCGACGCGGGGCTCGAACTCACGGTTCGTGACCTGAGCCGAAGTCGGATGCTTAACCGACTGAGCCACCCAGGTGCCCAATGCTTTAGTTTTAAGTCCGCAACTGTGTGATCTTTGCCAAAGGAACTCAGATTACATACCAGAGTGCCGAAATACCTTTGCCCTATGTGGAACACAGCAGTGGCTACAGTTACTGAGCTCCAGGCGCCGTACGTGTATTATCCTTGATCCCAGCAGCAGCCGTGGGGGGTGGTGTTACTGAATTAGAAACTGAGGCTTTGAAAAGTCAGCTAGCTTGCCGTGATCACTGCCTTCAGCAAGCAGCAGAGCCGGCTCGGTCTGATTCCCAAACCCGGGGTCTCCCGCCGCATGGTGGCTCAGTGAGATAAAGTACGTCCCGTGTGACCTGTGCCCTTGAGGACATGGCCGGTCCAGGGCCAGGGGCAGCCGCTCTGCAGACCCCACTCCTCCTCGTAACCGTCGCAGAGGTCCCGGCTTTTCCTGGCATGCCGAATCGGCACTTCCGCCCTCTTGCCCCTTAGTTTCGGAGAAGGTCACCAAGGGTTGAGAGCTGGCCGTCACCGGTGGAGCTGAGCACGGAGGTGACAGGGCCAGCACCACTCGGAGGAAAGAGTGGGTGCGGCCCAGCCGGCAGGAGGGGCTGAAGGAAGTGTTGTCCTGTGTTGCACCTGTCCCCTGGGGGGCCTTGGGGGGACAGGTGGGGAACATCCGAGGGGGCTGCACAGAGGTGACAATAACCTCCAGGCATGGCGGTGGCCATGGGGGTCCGGGAGGGCGGCCTCCCTAGCCCCACTGGAAGCAGTACCAGGTGCCTCCTCCCCCTCCCCTGAGTGTTCACCCCTCAGCCTGACATAGGGGAAGGGGCTCAGAACCAGACACCTAAAAGCTCTGTGCTGAAGTCCTACCGCCTTTGCCCACTGGCCGCGTGGGTTTGGACACACCCACCTCAGGGGCTTCCTCTCCAAAACGTCCGGAGCCTGAACGAATCACACGGTAAAGCTTCACCTGGCGGGAGTGTCTCTCCATGTATCGGTGGCGGCCCCAAGCTTGGTCACGGCTCCCGCTGTGGAAGAACCATTGCCACGACAGAATCAGTCCCTTAAGAGTTTCTGGTCTCTCATTCTCTGAGTGCATCCGATGGTTTCTAGTGCCTCTTTCTGTCTCCACTCCCGTGGGAGCTTCTTTCTTCCGCTCACTGTGCTTCACGGCCTGTCACTGCAGTCCGTTCTAACCGAGCGATCTATAGAAAACACAGATTCAATCAAGTCACGCTTTTTTTTTGGAAGATTTTACTATTTTTCAGCGACCTCTCCACCCAGCGTGGAACTCGAACTTACGACCCTGAGATCGAGGGCCGCACGCTCCACCGACTGAGCCAGCCAGGCACCCCGATCATGTCACTCTTTTTGTGGAAAGAAAAATAATCACGTCACTGTGTTACTATTTTCCGGTGATCACAGCCCTTAACGTGCTGGTGCAGCTTCCATCCTACACGCCATCTGCCACGCTTTCCTGTCCCACCGGGAACATTCCACGTTGTAAACGCCCTGACTCTCTACCTGCTATTCCTCGAATATGCCCCCAAACTGTGTTGCTTCTCCCTCTTCGATCACCCTCTTGTCCCTTTAACACCCGATCCAAGAAAATACCGGTTGGGGTGTCCACCTCTACCTTCACCACCGATGATTCTCTACTGGACGACCTGGGGGATCTCTGCACCCGGAAGCCTCCACCCAGCCTCCCCATCCAACTTCATCTAACTCTTTCTCTCCTGGGACTTGACCACTTGCTTTTCCCTCTGTCATTGACCCCATTCTACCTTGTGTCAGAGTTAGTGACGAACACATTAGTGACAAACACCAGATCCAAACCTGGACGTGCCTTACCCATCTTGAGATCCTTCCAGGGCTCCCGGCGGGCACTCGTCCAGCGTCCACTATGGGCACTGGGCACGCTGGCCATGTTTCCAGGCAAACGAGGCATACCATCAACAGGCTTACCGTTCAGTGTGGGGGTCAACCAAGTCCTCCTCCAAGACTTGGAGGGAGAGCGTTTACCTGTTGGCCTGTCATCTGATACCTGTAGGTCTGAAAAGATAAAAGACAGGAAGAGAACAATTCTAAAGGGATACAAATTTCATATTATCGACGTGTGACCTTCGTCTAAGTAGGAAAGCGGTTTCCTCTCTTGGAGGGAAAGGAGACGTCTAGTTTAAATGGGACCATGTAGCCCTTTGGAAGAGCCGTGCGTGTGTGGGTGTGTGTGTGTGTGTGTGTGTGTGTGTGTGTGTGTGTGCGTGCGCACGCGTGTGAGTGTGTGTGTGTGTGTGTGTGTGTGTGTGTGTGTGTTTTCTGCAGTCGTGCTGTGTCTGGCCATCAATTTACACTTCCTTTAAAATATTTTAGGATCCAGCTCAGTCTTCTGGTTTTCATCCTTCAGGGTCTGTGGTTGCAGTTGGAACACTGACTGGGAGGTGAGTCCGCGTCAGCACAGCTCGTGCTCTCAGAGTGCATGGAAAAGAGGCCGCGGTCTGTGTTTCCCTGGGGACGGGCACGGCCTAGCTCTTGCTGTCTTCTCTCAGCTTCTAGCAACTGACCAAGGACTAAGTCACACCTCGAAAGTAACAGGACAGACAGGGGTCCTTTGCATTTGGGACCGTGGGAGAGTCTGAGGAAAAGCTATGGACCCTTCTCCTAGAAAAGGCACCCCCCGCCCCCGCCATCCACGCACACACACGTGCTTCCCGACAGTTTTGGGGCTCTGTGGAGCTCCTCAAGCCCTGACCTGCAGGCCATGGGAGGAACCCCAGCTCTGGAATCGGGCGAGAAAGCATTTCGAAGCGCTGAGAATTTACCAGTGCTTTCTCTTGCTGCCCTTTCAAAATTGTAGAAACTACCCAGATCCTGAGCCTCAGATTCAGACTCAGCTAGCACTTTTGTACCAAGCGCCTCCGACATGCCAGGCCGTTGGTCTGCACTTGAATCCCCGCTTTGCCACTTGGCAGCAATGTGTCTCTGAGCCGGTTAAACAGCCTCTCCGAGTTGTTGCTTTTTTATGAATTGTGACAGTATTATCTGCCTAGCCACACACTGCCTAGCTGATGACTGAAGGCGGTGTCTGGAGCACTTTATGGGCTTGCCTGGCAGGCAGGGTCAATGGTTACGGTTATCGTTGATTTATATATTTTGGATTGCACTTTTAGACTATGTGTCATAGTATATGTACTTATTGTGGTTTAATCCAAATATGTTTGGTGGTTTCCTACCATCCTCCCTCTCTAAAAAGCAAACCCCTTAGGCTCTGTTGTGATGACTACGGAGTGTGTATAAGGAAAGAGTAACCATTCATAAGTCACAGGTAGCCGTGTCTTAAGAGTTGGGCATTTTGTAGCCAACAGAATTCTTCATGAAAATGTTTGCATACACATATGCACAGACACACACACACACACACTCACTCACTCACTCACTCCTTCCTGTTAACTCTCCTGGGGTCAGTGGACGCTTCAGACTCAGCAGGCTCTGATGAATGGCTGACAGCTGGTTATCACCAGACCTGCATGCTGACTATGGCAGCAGGACAGGGGATGGTGACGGTGTCAGGATGCTCAGAATCACAGACGAGGTCCTGCGGGTGGAAGAGATGGCATGCGGAACCTGCTCCCTCCCCCCCCACCCCGCCCCCAGATATGCCTCCCATATCTCTGGTCCAAGTGCCGGCCTTAGGTCTGGAGGGGACAGTTCACAGGGCTGCAGAGCAGCGCCTGGTCAGCCCCAGCCTCTCCACTTCTGACGTTCTGACCTCTGTTAACGTTAAACAGACATTAACGGTGAATGGTTGTTGAGAACGTAAGGAATCAGAGTCGAGAAGCCAAACCCACAATCCAGGGGCTGGCCCGTCCCATTGAGTGGTGGTGGTTGGGCCCAACTAGAAGGCAGGAAAACAGTAGTGCCGCGTGGCGGGCATGCCCGTGGGACGCACGCCACCGGGGGTCACGTCACCGAGGTTTGAAACTGCCACAGCCGGGCACCCACAGTCCTTTTCGCCCCTGAGAGCCCTGCGGTCCAAGTAACTGCCCCCACCTGAGAACACACAGGCGGGAGAGTGTGGTCATTCCACAGCTCACACTTACCGAGTACCGTGTCCTTGTCGGAGGAGACGAAGCTTGTCTGTGCACGTCGTAGTTTGCTACACAGTGCACCTGGGCCCCCATCCTCATTTTACAGTTAAGGACCCAGAGCCCAGACCAGTCCTGCCCTTCCTCCGCTCCCTCCACCTTGCCGTCACCCGGCTGGTGCACGCCAGTGTTCACGGACATTCAGACACCATGACGCTGTCCCAGCCCCAGCTCTGCACCCAGGCCAGGTCTCGGGCTAAACGCCCGTGCAGGCAGCCCCCTCACTGCTCCCTCTGGCCAGGCCCACCTTCCCTGGCCAGGGCTTTACGCCCTTTTACGTGTAAGTGACAAAACTCAGACCCTGAGGACCTGTCACGACATTGGAACTGAATTGTTTCGAAGGGAAGCCAGCGTGTTGCTGCTTTCTTTAGGAAATGCTCAGGTGAAGGAACTTTCCTTTAAATAAAAGCTGGGAACAAGCATTCTTGTTGAGCAAAGAGTATTTTTCAGCAAGCCCTTAGAGTAATAGTTTTTAATAGTTACTATCGATTGTAATAGTCTTCCTTCATTGTCTCACCAGACAACTTATTGTGCTTTTTCTCATGTTTCCGACAGGTGGTTTGTGTTTGACACGGACACAAAAGACTTGGTCACCGTTCACACGGATGGAAATGAACAGCTCTCCGTAATGCGTTACTCCCCAGGTCAGCGTGCAGACCGCCCCGCTGTGCGGCTGCAAAAGATGTGTGAAATTCCGTGTAGATGTCTTTTAAGGAAAAACTCTCACAAGACTCCTCAGAGCAAGTTTATACTGCACACGACTGTGGCATTTGGGTGTCCTCGTCCCCACTGTGGGTCCCTGTGCTTGGGGGTTTTTACCTCCTTACTGTGGAAAATGTCAAACGTAGACAAAACTAAACCAGTTTGCATAATGAATCCCCGTATATTCGTGACCGGGCTGCCGAAGTTATGGACTCCCAGCCGACTTGTTCATCCAGAGCCCCACCCACCACCCCTTCCCATGTGATTTTGAAGCAGTTCCCAGACGTCTCATCCTTTCATCCATTAATGTTGCTATATATAGTCTTAAAAAGATGAAGCCTCCTTATTTTTTAAGAGCTTTATTTAGTTGTAATTTACAGACAGTACTTTACCCATGAGAGTACATTCAGTGAGTCTGGGTGAATTCATGCAGTTGTACAGCCGTAACCACAAATCAATTTAAGGACCTTTCCAGCACCCCAAAAGATCCCCCCCCCCCCGCCACTGCCCCTTAGCAATTACTCTCTACTCCCACCGCTTAGCCTTAGGCAACCGCTGATCTGTTGTTCTGTTCTATAAATTGCCTTTTCTGGACACTATCATATACTACACAGCCTGTAGCATGTGGCTTCCTTTCCCTAGAATACTGTTTTCGAGATTAATTCATGTTCTTATATGTGTATCAGTAGTTTATTCCTTTTTAGTTTTTTTTTTAAGTTTATTTTTTTGAGAGAGAAAGAGAGAGACAGCGTGAGTGGGGGAAGAGCAGAGAGAGGGAGGGAGACACAGAATCTGAGCTGTCAGCACGGAGCCCGACGCGGGGCACGAACTCACGAACCGTGAGATCATGACTTGAACCAAAGTTGGACGTTCAACCGATGGAGCCACCCAGGCGCCCCAGTAGCCTATTCCTTTTCAATTGCTCGACAGAATAGATAGTATTCCATTCTGTAGACGTACCTCCACGTGTTTATCCATCCATCAGTTAGCGGTCACATGGGTTGTTTCTGGGTTTTGGCTGTTCCGAACAGTGCCGCTGTGAACACGCATTATACGTTTCTTTGTAGTCATTTGTTTTCATTTCTCTGCGGTAAATTCCTAGGAGTAGGACTGGTGGCTTGCACGGTAAATTTGTGTTTAGCATTGTATGAAGCTGTGCCAAACTGCTCTCCAGAGAGGCTGCACCGTTTTCCATTCCCGCCAGCAACGCATGAGGGTTCTGGTTTCTCCGCGTTTCCACCGACACCTGGTAGTGCCTGCGTCTTTTAGGACGGCCGTTCTGGTAGGGGCAGAGTAGTATCCCGACGCGGTTTGATTTTGCATCTCCCCCACCGCTGTCAAAGATGCTGAGTCTGTTTTCCTGTGTCTGCCAGTCACTCCTGTCTCTTTGGTGAAATACCTTTGCAGATATTTGGCCTGTTTTTTTTAATTAGGTTGTCTTACTCTTGTGTTGGAAGAGTGCTTTCTAGAGTCTACGTGTAAGTTCTTTTCTTTTTTTTTAATTTTTTTATGTTTGTTTATTTATTGAGAGAGAGAGAGAGCAAGCCAGGGAGGGGCAGAGAGAGAGGGAGAGAGAAATCCCAGGCAGAGCCTTGATGCGGGGCTCGAACTACCGAACCGTGAGATCGTGACCTGAGCTGAAACCAAGAGTCGGACGCTCAGCTGACTGAGCCACCCAGGGGCCCCTACATAGAAGTTCTTTCCCAGATGCACCGTTTGCAAATATTTGCCCCCAGTGTGTGACTTGTCTTTTCATCTTCTCAAAGGGGTCTTTTGAAGCAAAAGCTTTCAATTTTGGTGAGGTCCAGTTTGCCGTGTTTTTCTCTGATGGATCGTGACTTTGCTGTCAGACTCCAATCATGAAGCATTTCCCTGCTGCTTTGTTTTAGAAAGGTGTTTGTTTTGGCCTTGACGTTTAGTTGATTCTTGGGTATTGCAAGACGCAAATGTTTAATTTGACTGAGCCCCCCGGGCGCCCCATAGTTCAGAGTGAGTTTTAAAGCTGAGCCGTTGGACTCCTCCAACTTTGCGGTGCCTTTTCAGAGTTGTTTTGGCCATTATAGGTCCTCACCATTCGTATATAAATTTTATAATCAGCTCATCCATTTCTAACTTTAAAAAGTCTGCCACTGGGGTGCCTGGGTGGCGCAGTCGGTTAAGCGTCCGACTTCAGCCAGGTCACGATCTCGCGGTCCGTGAGTTCGAGCCCCGCGTCGGGCTCTGGGCTGATGGCTCAGAGCCTGGAGCCTGTTTCCGATTCTGTGTCTCCCTCTCTCTCTGCCCCTCCCCCGTTCATGCTCTGTCTCAAAAATAAATGAACGTTAAAAAAACATTTTTTTTTAAAGTCTGCCAGGATGTTAATAGGGGTTGTGTCGAATTTGTAGATCAGTACGGGGAGAATTGCTGGTGTGACAGTGCTGAGTCTTAATCCTTGAGCACAGAATGTCCGTTTGTTCAAATCTTTTTTTCTCGGCATTGTTTCCATTTCCAGTGCACAAGTTACACTTCCTTTGTTAAGTTTATTCCTAAGTGGTGTTATATCTTTTGTTTGTTAACGCTTATTTCTTACTGAGAGACAAAGACAGGACGTGAGCAGGGGAGGGACAGAGAGAGGGGGAGACACAGAATCTGAAGCAGGCTCAGACTCACAAACCACAAGATCATGACCTGAGCCAAAGCCAGATGCTTAGCTGACTGAGCCGCCCAGGTGCCCCTAAGCGGTATTATTTCTATGCCATTGTGAATGGAATTATTTTCTTAACTTTATTTTCAGAATGTTGGTTGCTAGCATAGAGAAATAAAATTGACTTTTGCACATGGATCTTATATCCTGCAACCTTTTAAACTCCTTTATTAATCTTAGTAGTTGTGCGTGTATATGTAAAATCCTTGGGATTTTCTTCATACAAGATCACGTCATCTGCAAAAAAGAGCGTTTTGCTTCTTCCCTCCCGATCTGGATGCCTTTAATTATTTCTTCTTTATTGCATTAGGCCGACCCTCCAATACAAGGTTGGAGAAGTGGCAAGAATGCAGCCTTGCCTTGCTCCCAGTTTTCAGGGAAGAGCTCTCGGTCATTCACCACGAAATATGATGTTACGTGCCCTTTAGCGTGATGAGCAAGGTCTTTCCTACTCCTAATTTGTTTAAGGTTTTTATCAAGAATGGGTACGGGATTTTATCAAATGCTTTTCTTTTGTCAAATACATCTATTAAGATGACAAGGTGATTTTTTTAATATGGTCTGTTATATTAATTTTCAAACGTTAACCCAACCTCGCGTTCCTGGGACAAATCCCACTTGATCTTGGCATATCGTCCTTTTTAGATATCGCTGGATTCCATTCGTCAAGGATTTTTGCGTCTCTGTTCATGAGGGCTGTTGGTCTGTGTCTCTCTTTTCCTGTGATGGTTTTGTGTGGCATGGTTATGAGAGTGCTGCTGTCTTACAGAGAACGTTGGGAGATGCTCCTTCCTGGCTTATCTTCTGAAAGCGTATCTTAAGGATTAATGTTATTTCTTTATTAAATATCTGGTAGAATTCACGTGAATTTTGTGAACCATCTGGGCTTTTCCCAGATGTGGAAGGATTTTTAGTTATTAATTGCTAATCCAGTTTCTTGTTGTAAGTCTCTTCCGAATGTTTGTTACTTCTTGAGCTGGCTTTGGTAGATTGTCCGTTTCATCTAAGTTGTCATAATGTGTTGGCACGAACTCATTCCTAATATTTGCTTACAATCCTTTTAATTCTCTTGAGGTTGGCAGTGGGGTCTCCTCATTCATTCTTGATTCTGGAATCTCTGTCCTCTCTTTTCCTCTTGGTCAGTCTGTCAATTTTGTTGATCTTTTCAAAGCACCAACTCCTGTTTTTATTGACATTTCTTTTTTCGCTGTTTTTCCTGTTCTGTATTTTTTTCCCCTTCCTCTGCTTGATTAATATGTAGTTTGCCCTTCTTTTTTAGTTTCTTAAGGTAGATAAGCTTAGGTTACTGATTGGAGACCTTTCCTTTCTGGTATAGATGTGTTTAAAGCTGTAAATTTCCCCCATCAGCTCTGCTTCAGTCACACCCCATAAACTTTGATACATTGTGTTTCCATTTCCATTCAGTGAAAAATATTTCCTAATTTCCTTAATGATTTTTTCTCTGGCCTGTGAGTTATTTAGACGTGTATTGTTTAATTTCCAAATAGTTGGGGGATTTCCCATATTTTTTCCTGTTCTCTAATTTGACTTCATGGTGGCCGTAGAATGTATTTCGTATGACTCTAATCACCTTCAATTCATCGAGGCTTGTTTTTATAGCCTAACATGTGCTCTATCCTGGGTGACGTCCCAGGTATGCTTGAAAAGAATGTGTATTTAGGGGCGCCTGGATGGCTCAGTTGGTTGAGCATCCGACTTCGACTCAGGTCACGATCTCACAGCTCGTGAGTTCGAGCCCCGCATCGGGCTCCGTGCTGACAGCTCAGGGCCTGGAGCTGCTTCGGATTCTGCGTCTCCCTCTCTCTCTGCCCCAAACCCACTCACATTCTGTCTCTGTCTCTCTCAAAATAATAAATAAATAGGGGGCGCCTGGGTGGCGCAGTCGGTTAAGCGTCCAACTTCAGCCAGGTCACGATCTCACGGTCCGTGAGATCGAGCCCCGCGTCGGGCTCTGGGCTGATGGCTCAGAGCCTGGAGCCTGTTTCCGATTCTGTGTCTCCCTCTCTCTCTGCCCCTCCCCCGTTCATGCTCTGTCTCTCTTTGTCCCAAAAATAAATAAACGTTGAAAAAAAAATTTTTTTTTAATAATAAATAAATAAACATTTTTAAAAAAGAAAAAGAACGTGTATTCCACACTCCTGGGCGGAATGTCCTAGATAAGTCGGTTAGGACAAGGCGGTTGATGATCTTCAGAGTTAATGGATGGTGTTGTTCGGTTCATCTGTATCCCTGCTGATTTTCTGTCTGATTGTTCTGTCATTTGTTGAGAGGGAGGAACTGGAACCTCCAGCTGTTACTGTAGAATTGTTCATTTCTCTTAACCTGCTCTCGCAACTTGGCTTCATGTAGTTTGAATGGACGATGGGACAGAGCTGTGCTCAGACACCCCAAGCCAGGAAGGCATCCTCTGCCAGTGGACGTGTGGGCAGGTCGAACATGGCCAGATTCGGGCTGTTTCCAGGTCTGCCCGGCTTTCGCTTCTGCTGTGCAGCCTCGGTGTGGCCAGTAGCGTCTGGGTAGCTGGGGGCCCCTCCTGCCTGCCACACGCCTGCACGCAGCCTCCCGTCACTGGGAACAGGCTCGCTCCAGCCACAACTGTAACCGCAGGCTGGTAGAGCCCTTGGCCCTCTCCGCCCAACCACCCTGGAGATCGTCACTTCCGCCGACGGGGTTGCTGGGCGTGAGTGTCACCCGGGGCTCTACGAGGAGTGAGCCGCTTGACCATAGAAACAAAGCCCCTGGTCCTCACAGCCAGCTCTGCCCTGCCAGACCCCCTGAGCCAGCCCAGCTGGAGGGGTGAGAACAGCCCCAGCCCCAGGCAGGCACACTGCAAGGCTCATACCGTTCTCACCCCAAATTCAGCAGTTTCTTTTATATATACGTGTTTGCTTATTTTTGAGAGAGAGGGAGGGAGAGAGCGGGCTAGTGGGGGAGGGGCAGAGAAAGAGGGAAACAGGACCCAAAGTGGGCTCCGCGCTGTCAGCACAGAGCCCAACGCAGGGCTCGAACCCATGACCCACGAGATCATGGCCTGAGCCGAGGTCTGACGCTTCACCCACGGAGCCACCCACACGCACCCACCCCCCCCCCCCAGATTCAGCAGTGTTTTAAGCATAAACACTCCTCAGATGGTTTTATGTCTTTGGTCAATTTCCAGAGTCCTGACATGGTTATTTTTGTCGGTTTTGTGCATCTTTATGATTGCCGTAGGGTGAGAGGATCTGCCAGGCTTCTCACTCGGCCACAGCTGGAAGTCCTGCCCGCTTATTTTTAGCACAGACACGGGATCACTGTCACCTCCTCAACCCAAATTAGCGACAGCCTCTCCATATCATTAGCCATTCAGCCAGTATTCCAATTTTCAATTGGCTTTTTTTTTTTTTTTCAACGTTTATTTATTTTTGGGACAGGGAGAGACAGAGCATGAACGGGGGAGGGTCAGAGAGAGAGGGAGACAGAGAATCGGAAACAGGCTCCAGGCTCTGAGCCATCAGCCCAGAGCCTGACGCGGGGCTCGAACTCACGGACCGCGAGATCGTGACCTGGCTGAAGTCGGACGCTTAACCGACTGCGCCACCCAGGCGCCCCTGGCTTTTTTTTTTTTAATGGTTTAAATTGGGTTCCAAAAAAGGCTCACACACAGTAATTGCTTGATATGTCTCTGAAGGCCCTTTTAATCCATGGTTTTTTGTGCTCGTTCTGTGCCCCTCCCCCACCCCACTCTCACCCTAGCCCTCTCCTGGTGCACTGTTGACTGGTTGGAGGAACGGGCTCCGTTTCTCCCGTAGCGTTTCCCACACTCTGGGTTTTGCCGAGTGCATCCCCATGGTGTTGTTCAACGTGCTCCTCCGTCCCCTGTACCTCCTCTGACGTGATTTTTGGACCTAGAGTCTGGATTCCATTCAGGTTCAACATGTACCGGTGACTTCCTCCCACAGGAGACCCCTGTCTGCTCGTCTCACGTTCTGTGATATTAGCAGCTATTGGTGTCCAATGCCTAGATCCATAAGGGGCAGCAAGTGAGTGGTTTCCCAGTGTTCGATTTTCTTGTTCATTCATTAGATACAGTATTTCTGTAAAGAGAAACTGCTTATCATCTCTTTTGTTACCCAACAGTATGGTAGCAGTCATTGAGGAAAGGCAAGGTAAACGCCTGGTTTCTTTTGCTTTGTTTACCAATTTCGGAGGTAATGAGTTTGTCCTCTGTACCCTCTAACAGTGACCAGTCGGGGGGGGCACCTGGTGGCTCAGTCGGTGAAGTGTCCGACTCGGTTTCGGTTCAGGTCGTGATCTCACGGTTGGTGAGTTCAAGCCCCATGTTGGGCTCTGCGCTGACGGTGCAGAGCCTGCTTAGAATTCTCTCTCTCTCTCTCTCAAATATAAACTAAGTGATATTTATTTAAAAAAAAAACAAAAAACAGTGATCAATTGGTGATAGTTTGGGTGCCGTTGTGAACTTAAGTGCATTTGCTGTGTTTCAGCCTGTGATAGTTATGGGTGGAATGGTTGATTCGCCACTGGCCAGTGGAAGCCACTTGGGTTTGGCCCCTGAGTCCTTCTGACCGCGTGGTGCCAGGAGCGCTCATTGATGCTGGGCAGGTCTTTGCTTCTAGGCCTTGTCGTTGTATGCTTGTGTCTTAGGAAGTGATGTTTTCCTGTGATATGCAGGATATTCAGCTCTGTGAGCACTCTCGGAAACAGCAGTTTTGGGGGCGCCTGGGGGGGCTCAGTCGGTGAAGCGGCCAGCTTCAGCTCAGGTCATGGTCTTGTGGTTTGTGGGTTCGAGCCCCACGTCGGGCTCTGTGCTGACAGCTCAGAGCCCGGGCCTGCTTTGGATTCTGTGTCTCCCTCTCTCTCTCTCTCTGCCCCTCCCCCCCTCACATTCTCTCTTTCTCTCTCTCAAAAATAAACATTTAAAAAAGAGAGAGAGAAGGGTGCCTGGGTGGCTCAGTCGGTTAAGCGGCCGACTTCAGCTCAGGTCATGATCTCGCGGTCCGTGAGTTCAAGCCCCACGTCAGGCTCTGTGTTGACAGCTCAGAGCCTGGAGCCTGTTTCAGATTCTGTGTCTCCCTCTCTCTGACCCTCCCCTGTTCATGCTCTGTCTCTCCCTGTCTCAAAAATAAATAAAGCGTTAAAAAAAAAATTTTTTTTAATAAATAAATAAATAAATAAACAAATAAATAAATAAAAGAGAGAGAGAGAAACAGCAGTTTTGAACTGCTGCTTCTCTGTATGAATCCTCTGTTTTATAAGCTGATTGATAGCGGTCCCTACCCCATGGTAGGGCTGTGTCCTTGATCTCTACAGGTAATAACGTTGTAGAAGGAGCACCCCTTCCAGACGTGTTTTCCATGCGCCCAAACAAAGTTCGTAACTCCTCACCCTAAACAGACAGCCTGGAGCCTTTTCTCAATGTTGAGAAGGAGCTTACTCAGCTCAGAATGCCTTTCGTTCTTGATGTTTTCAGTATCGTATTTCGTTCTGTTAATTCTCACAGATATTCTGCCTCCTTCTCTGTGTTTTGTGTGGTTCTCATCATTTTCTTGTTATTTGGAGTGTCTGTGAAGTGGAAAAGGCCCTCATCTATACCCTCTTGTCCTAGAAAAGCCCTCGGATACCTGTCAGCTCTTGCTAAGACGAGCAGAGTCCTTTGGGGAATATATTTGCATTTCTTGTCAGTTGTGCTAATGACCATCCCCTGGAGATCAGAGAGCCCTTTTTACAGTAATTCTGCTTCTCAGGCTTTGGAGTCATTGAGTAGAGGCTGTGTGGGGCAAGATGATGGCCCTAGGCCAGACCAGGGCAACGTTTCTTCATTAACCAGGTGACCCTTGTCTCAAGATGGCTTCGTACACCCATGTTCATAGCATCATTACTCACAGTAGCTAAACTGTGGAGGCAACCAAAGTGTCCGTCAGTAGATGGATGGATAAGCAAAATGTCGTATAAGCATTCGACAGAATATTACCCAGTCTTTATTTTTATTATTTTTTAAAAATTTATTTACTTTTGAGAGAGAGAGAGAGAGAGAGAGAAAGCAGGGGAGGGGCAGAGAGAGAGGGAGACACGGAATCCGAAGCAGGCTCCAGGCTCTGAGCTGTCAGCACAGAGCCCAATGCGAGGCTCAAACCCACGGACCATGAGATCTTGACTTGAGCCAATGTTGGACGCTCAACTGACTGAGCTAACCAGGTGCCGCTATTACCCAGCCTCTAAAAAGAAGGAAATTCTAGGGCACCTGGGTGGCTCAGTCGGTTAAGCATCCGACTTCGGCTCAGGTCATGATCTTGCAGTCAGTGAGTTCGAGCCCTGCGTCGGGCTCTGTGCTGACAGCTTGGAGCCTGGAGCCTGCTTCCAATTCTGTGTCTCCCTCTTTCTGCCCTTCCCCCACTCACACTCTGTGTGTGTCTCTCTCTCTCAAAATAACATAAATGTTAAAAAAAAAATTTTTTTTATTATTTTTTTCAACGTTTATTTATTTTTTTGGGACAGAGAGAGACAGAGCATGAACGGGGGAGGGGCAGAGAGAGGGAGACACAGAATCGGAAACAGGCTCCAGGCTCTGAGCCATCGGCCCAGAGCCTGACGCGGGGCTCAAACTCACGGACCGCGAGATCGTGACCTGGCTGAAGTCGGACGCTTACCCGACTGCACCACCCAGGCGCCCCTAAAAAAATTTTTTTAAAGAAGGAAATTCTGACACCTGTTTCTCCAATCAGATGAGGACGTTACACTGAGTGGAAGAAGGCAGACACAAAAAGACAGATGTTGTGTGATCCCACTTACATGAGGCACTTAGAGTGGTCAAAACCCTAGAGCTGGAGCCACCAAGAGTGTGACAAATGGTTCCATTCTGAAAGCGACCTCATTATTTTAGAGTTAACAGATGGTAAGGTAGATAGTTCTTATCTTGAGATCATTTGCCAAGGGATGTTCAAGCCAGCACGCCGACTCGTCACATGGCAGACTTTCAGCTTTTCTTTACCCTTGAGCTGGGTCACGGGCAGTGGAATTAGCAACAAAATGCTGGGGCTTTGGAGTCCGACTGCCCGGGTTCGAATCCCAGCTTCCATAAACCTGTATCACCTTGAGCAAGTTACTTTACTATGAATGCCTCTATTTCCTCTCCCGAAAATGGAGATGTTAGTGTCTACCTGTCGGTAGGGTTTATGAGGTTTAAATAAATGGGTGTGGGATGAGTCTAGAATAGTACGTAGTGGACACTTAGGATTCGGTAGTCGTTGCCATCGGCATTTAGCGTCTGTCATCAGGATTGTCGGGGCCCGGTCACTTGGAGGAGTCAAGTCGATGTGGTTCCCATGCGGCTCTCCGGCCTTCTCGAGAACTGTCAGCAGCTGACCGTGCCCTTCTCCAGGCCCCTGCTGTCTTGGCCCAGTTTACTCTGTTCCATTAGGATTCCTGCTCTGGACGGGCCGACTTGGCGTTGCCAACGCCCTTATTTTGCACTGGCCTGGGCTAGGACTCCCGGCAGTGCCGTTCCCTGCAGGACTCCGTATCTTGGGAGAAGGAAAATCTGATGAAGGAGGTGGGGGCGGGAGCCTTTATTGAAGCCTTATGATGGGCCGGTGACCTCCAGAACCTTTACAAATGCCGTCAAGGGAACCCTCTGAATTGCTTGGAGAAAGGCACCGTGGGCCGTGCTTTGTAGATGGAGGGACTGGTGCTCAGAGCAGGGGTGCGTCCACAGCCCCCAAGCTCGTGTGCAGAGCCCCCCGCTACTCTACGCCCCATTCTGGCCCTCAGGGTTCTACCCCCCCACCACGCGGTTCCTGTCCCCTTCCCTCTGGTTCCTGCACTCAGGATAGTCTGACCATCTCTGGGTTAGTGGCTCACGCCTCATTTCCTTCCCGGTATTTCCATTTCTCCCCCCTCTGCCTTCACACGTGGCAAGTTCAGCTGCCAGCTGCCAGCGCTGGATCTGCTTTCGTGTTACATTGACTCCTTCCTCCCTGTGTTTCCACACAAGCTCCAAAGCCCAATCCCTTAGTCCTTCCTGAGGCCAGAGACCCAGGTGAAAGTGGCTACTGGAAGGGAGGTGGGAGGGGCCTTCCAGGCCGAGGTGAGGCAGGGCAGGGGGTGTAGGAGGGAGGACAGCGCGCAGAGGTGAGGCAAGAGGCACCTGCAGGGTAGGGGTGGGTGAGAACAGTGTGTGCGGAGGTCCGAGAGCCTGGCACATGGTGAGGAGCAAGGTGGCCACATCCTGGAGGGCCCTGTGGGCCACCAAGGGAATGAGTCTCATCCTTCTGTGTCGGAGGGGCAGGGATGGGGTTCGTGAGGGGAGAGATCTGGTCAGGAGCAGATTTTCCAAAGACAGCTTTGCAAGGTACAGGACTCCCTGAAAAGCAAACTTTGCTCTCTGAATGGAGTCATTGATGTGGCTATTTTCTTTCTAAATCTGTCACGCAAACTAGCATCATCCCTCGTCATCGACGAGAGTTTATTTTTACCAATGGAAATGTCACCTGCGTATTTTTGCAGACGGGAACTTCTTAGCAATCGGCTCCCACGACAACTGCATCTACATCTACGGGGTCAGCGACAACGGGAGGAAGTACGCTCGCCTTGGCAAGTGCTCGGTAGGCGTTCTCACTGTTTCCATGGAGACGGCTGTGGGCCTCACGGGTCAGTAGTGCCAGGAACGTCCGAGGCAAGTGACACGCACCCTGCTTTCTCTCTCCCAGGGTCATTCCAGCTTCATTACTCACCTGGACTGGTCTGTGAACTCACAGTTCCTCGTATCCAATTCCGGAGACTATGAAATCCTTTACTGTGAGTAGCACCCCGGGACGTGTCTGGGTTCAGATCACAGACAGCGTTCACTCTGAGACGACTTCCCCGACGTCCTGGGCATGTAGCATCATCTCCAGGCCTCGGTTTCTTTTTCAATAAAACGGGAGTTGGGCAGGACGACCTCCAAGGTCCTTCCCGCCACTGAGATACTCGGGGGCTCGGGCCGACCCGGGCCCCTGTGGAGCAGAAGACCCAAGGCTCCAAAGAGGAGGAGGCCAAATCCTAGAGGGAGAGGCCTGAGGGGGACGATTGTGGCAGAAGCGAGGGGGCAGAGCCATCACAGCAAGAGGGACCCTTGTGAAGGCATCCCTCCAAAAAGGCAGAGACAGTGACGTCTCCCCCGCCTGGGGGTCGGGGGGGCTGGGGCGCCCTCCTCCCTCTCTCCCCACCCCTCCTGGCAGTGTCTGTGTCCAGGCAGGACCAGAGAACGGGGAGGAGAAGGGCCGGCACTCACTGAGCACGTGTAACATATGGTGCTCTGCTTCCTCAAATGTTTGCCAAGCACCTGCCGTGTGCCCAGCTCCGGGCTGAGCACAGGGCGTCACGGGGCATGAGGAGGGCCCGTGAGGGCATGAGGAGGGCATGAGGAGTTTCCACCCCGCTAGGTGATACTAAAAAATGCCCCCAAGTTTACTTACATGTTCTGTCGTGATCCACAGCTCTCTCAGGCCTATCCCATTTTGTAGACGGGAAATCTGGGTTCAGATACGAGGCCGTAGGCATCGAGAGCCACTGGTTCAGAGGCAGCCGTCCACGTGCTGAGGGAGCCGGGCAGGCGGGGCTGCTGGTGGTGGAGGAAGGGGAAACAGCATGTGCCAGGACCACACCTCCCCCCCCCCAGGCCAGGCGGCACGGTCCTCCCTCCGCACCCTCTGAGGCCCGGCCTGACACAGGGCAGAAGTGGGGGGACACAGGTCAGGGGTCTAGAATCTTCTCTTCTCAGACATGGTCTCATACTTTGAGTTCCCATTTGAGGAATTAATAAATCGCCTGGGTATGACTGGTGTCCGTCACTAACTCAGGGCTGAAGGGGTGTGTGTGTGTGTGTGTGTGTGTGTGTGTGTGTGTGTGTTGGGGGATAGCTGGGGAGCCTGACAGCAGGCAGGGCCCTGAGCAGGGAGGCAGTGAGCAGGTGGAGGCACCCAGGACAGTCAAAGGACAGAGAAACCAGGCTGCAGGAAACAGACCCAGAGAAGGAGGTAGGAGGTGCTGTCCCCCCAGCCCCGCTGAGTCCCCAGGGCTTGGGCACAGTTCCCGCTGTGAGCACAGCTCCCGTGGGGCCGGGAAGGGGCAGGGGTCGCACTCCACAGTCCTCTGTAGCGGCCGGGGCACGGCTGTAGGGCCAGCCTGGTCAGGGGAGGAGAGGGGACTTGGGTGTGGGTGTCACCAGACTTGGATTTGCTTTTTCCAGGGGTGCCCTCTGCTTGTAAGCAAGTCGTAAGTGTGGAAACCACGAGAGACATTGAATGGGCTACGTACACCTGCACTTTGGGGTTCCATGTCTTTGGTAAGTTTTCTACAGCTTTCGTTCAGTTCAAACATAAGATGTATCCACTTGCAGAATATTTCTCTCATAGTCGTGAACTCTCACGGCCCCCACTTCTGTCAGACCCCTCCGATGCCACGTGAGTCCTGCAAGGACACCCGCCCTGCGGCTCCCAGGGGAAGGGCCAGGCGAGAACCGGGAAGATAGGTTTTCACCGTTTTCAATTGTATGAAACTAGTCCTGACATAAATGCTCTAGGATCTTCTCATCCGAGGTTGTGCCATACTTCCTGGGGAGATGGGCCAGATGGCACTCAATCCACGTATTTATCATTTGTTAGAATTATTATATTGTCTCGTTTCTTTAACTGAAATTTCCTACTTCCTTTAAAGGTCAGATCGGAATACATTTATAAACGATCTCAAGTAAATTACCACCGTTTAGAATAAGAAAGAAAAGACAGTATTTATCATCTCTTTTTGTAAGACCATGAGTCAGTAAGTTGATCAGAACTGCACAAATTTCTTTAGAGCTGGCATTTTGTCATCCTCTGGTATAAGCGCTAGGGACCCTGGGTTTACCCTCCAGTTGAGAAACGGATGCACATCCAGCTGTCTCATATCCAAAGTCATTGGGACCAAAAGCGTTTCCCGGAGCGACGGTCAGGAGACACTACCCCGCCCCGGACCAGGCTCCAGGCCCATGGCAGGCAGACACTGCACGTGCCAGATGCTACCAGGCAAGCCGCAGCCCCAGAGAGCTGACACCAAGGCCCAGGCAGAGTTAAAAAGTCCTTTGGAGAGACTGTCACATATAAAGAGTTACCGCGAAAAAACAAAAGTTAGGAAACTGCAGGCTGAGGACTAGTCGGCTTCCTCTCAGGTGCTTTGGGAATAAAGGAAAGGCACTGGGTCCAAAACCAGGGTTTCTGGCACTGCCTCTGCTCTAGGGTCAAGAAGGGGCCCCTGAAAGATGTGATGGCCCAGAAAGCCCGCCATGGCTGCTCCCATGCGGTGGAACCGACTACACATTGAGGGGTGACCTGGGAGAGGTCTGGCGCGAGATGACCACGGACAGGCTAGGAGCCGGGTCAAAGCGCTCTTTTGGCCCTGCCTTCGAAACCCAGGGGCTTTTGGCCATCTTATCTCCTGGAGAGCTCGGTGGCAGTCCCCGTGCAGTGTGGCCTAGTGCTTCTGGAGTTTTCGGTGCTCTGTCTGTGGTCTTCATTTTAGGAGTGTGGCCGGAAGGCTCGGACGGAACCGACATCAATGCTGTCTGTCGGGCCCACGAGAGAAAACTCCTGTCCACTGGCGATGATTTCGGCAAAGTGCACCTCTTCTCTTACCCCTGCTCACAGTTCAGGGTAAGGTCCTCTGGACTGACCCTGCCCTCAGGGCGCGTGCGTTCTGGCCTGAACTGGCTGTTCGGTAATGGATGATTGATAGAAAGGCACCGTGAGGGAACCTGCCGGTCGCACGTGCAGACGTGACCCTGTCATCTCGCTGTCCTAGAGCTCTTCCGGGCTCCCCGCTGATCTCTGGGGAGAACCCGCACCCACGAAGCCCTTCGAGCTGCCTTGTCTACCTCGGTGGCTTCCTTCATGGGCCTCACGCCTCTCCCCTCACCAGGCTGTCCCTGCTCCTGCCCCATCCCTACTGAGCTGAGCCAACACCAGTGCCCAGAACCCCCTTCCTTGTCCTTCCCAGACCTGACGTCCTCCGGCCTTCACCCTCAACCCCTGGCCCTGCTGGGTCCCTCCCTTGGGTTGGCCCCATGCCTGGTACAGCCCCCTGGTACTGAACATGTCCCAGCCCGGAACAGTCATCTGCCTGTGTCTGTCCCCCAGCCAGGCCAGATTCTCGGCGTACAGGGAGGGCCTCTGTGTCATTTATCTCCGCGTCCCTCCTGTGCAGGTGCACAGGTGAGAGCTGCTGAGTGAGGGAGGAATTCTAGCACCTTCCGACTGCACATGGTGCGCTCTGTGCTAAGCTCTTTCTGTGTCCTTCTTTCCCAGGCTCCTAGCCACATCTACGGTGGACACAGCAGTCACGTCACCAACGTCGACTTCCTCTGTGGCGACAGCCATCTCATCTCCACGGGTGGCAAGGACACAAGCATCATGCAATGGCGGGTCATTTAGTCCCAGCGAGAACCACGGGGAGCAGAACAGGGGCCGGCACGGACTCGTGCTCCGCCCCGCCACTGTGATTTCTGTTTTGTTTGAGAAGTTCTGACAAACCTCAGGAAAACCACTCCCCCTACCAGTCACCTTAGCTTAGCGCACCAGTGAGCGTCACACCGGATCAGTGGTTCACGGTTCTCCTCTGTTGTACAGTCTACAAAACAGTGCACATTCAATATTAAAAAAGATGCCAAGGTTTACATTACGGCGACAGCAACAGAAGTGACTGGCATATCCTTCGTAACTTTTCTACGAACCCTTCAAACCTGGTCACAGAATGCCTTTTAAAATATTGTACATAGGCTTTCCTATTTCGCCATCTAGCTCGCCAAGTCAAGTATTTATGAAAACGATGAGGTACCAAATTGTGATCGCTGTTGGCTAATTGGTCCTGAAAAGGATAAACCGAATGTGAAAGGGAGTGGGTGACTGATTCGCACAGCCGGATCAGGCAGGGCAGATAGGACTTCATTGGGCTACATTTTCTAAGGGTTCGCTCAGTCCTCCCTCTGGGAGGCTGATGAGAAAGGGGTTGTATTCTCCTTGTGTTAAGCAGATTGTGCTCCAGGTCAATTAAGTATGTCAGCAGGGCATATAGGCATTGCAGAGTTTCAGTCACACTGTCTGCCTGACCGGATGCAGTCAGCCACTTCACACCCTTCTGTTCCCCACTCACGTGGCCTGGAGAGTGGCAAAGACATTGAGCCACCTTCCTCTGTATAGTAATTGGCATGATACGGTATTGTACTTGTATAGGACTATAGCAATTCCTAATAAATACAGAAGGCTAGGCTTTACTATTTTATGCTCATGGACATTGTATATTTGTATTTTAAGACCAAGTAGACCAAGTCAAAACGGTATCTCTTAAGTGTACAATAAACCCACAGTGGGGAGAAGTTCTGGAAGGTTCCACCAGGTACCAAGGGCAGCTTCTTTTCCCGTCTCTTGTGCCTGGGTGGCTCATCACGCTACAAAATAAGATTGCGTTCTGACGACTAAATCACAGATGGCATACATTTGTCAAGAAGGCCTTATCCATTTGGACTGTGTGACAGATTGAAATTTATTGTTTACATTGGGGAATGTATCTCAGATTTTAAAATAGAAGAGTAATAAACAGACTTCAAAACAAATGCTAAGATTTCTACTTGTTCTAGGCCAGGAAATGAGTGGAATTATCTGACCTCCACGGTGCTGGTTGTTCAGAGTGGCTGATTAAGCACAACACTTGGAAGCATTTCTATCACAGCTCCCGCCTGCTGCGGACGGGCAGGGCACCGGTAACCAGCGTCTATTAAAGATGAATCTGTTTGTATGTATCCTTATCAAATATATTCTATGATGAAATTAAATCTGAAAAGGATTTCTTATCGACCTATAACCATGAAACTATATAAATTAAAAGATTTAAAATTAGATACGATTCACACTATATTCTGTTCCACATACATATTTTTTTTTTTCTCACCTGGGTCATTGGCAAATGACACTGTAGTTTGCGTATAGTGTGGAAGCCAGTGATCAGATCAGATGCCCTTGGGGAATTCGGCCTGCGGTCGCCTGGCTGGCTCAGTCGGGGGAGCACGTGACCCGTGATCTCGGGGCTGTGCGTTCGAGCCCCGCGTTGGGGGTAGAGACTGCTAAAATAAATAAATAAATAAAAACTTTTTTTTTTTTTTTTTAATTCAGCTGACTTACCATACCTAGTTGTTATTTTACTTGGTTATGTAATACCGGCAAAAACGATGATCTCCACATTCAGAATTAGGGGAATACCCAGCTCGGGGAAGGGGAAAGGGACCCATTATTGAATCGTGAGCTAGAAGAGCTACTTTTATTTCTGTACACGTCCATTGTTCTCCAGGCTCAGTCACGGAAAAAGGATATTTATATACACTATTCCCTATTACTGCCATCGTCACATTTGTCTGCATTTTAAATGGAATTCTTTAAACAGCCCAGTATGAGCCTCGTAGGCATTCGTCACTCGCCGGTTCACTCATCAGTAGGGCCGGCAGTGGTCAAGTACCCCCACTGTTCCCTGTGGGGCGACGAGGCCCTGACCCTCCAAGACCCCGCTGGGACAAGAGGCCCCGGACGCAGAGGCGGATGCCGGGCCTCTTCCTCCCAGTGGCCGCGGCCACATCAGCTCAGCATGGCTGCGGAGGGTGACGGCTGTCGCCCTGATCTCGGTGAGGTGGGGACGGCGCGGACCAGGCTGCGGCGGCGGAAGGGGAGAAGCGAAGGGATGTTCCGAGGGAGGTTTAGCAGGGAACGTCGGCAGGTGAAGGGTCGTGTGTGGGCAGGGGGTGAACCCGGCTCCCCGACTCTTCTGTGGTCAGATGGCCGCGCCCCTGGCGAAGACACACAGGGCACTGCGAGTTGGAAAGAGGAGAATGAGCCGGTCCTGGGACGGATGCGGTGAGGCGAGGGGCCTCTGTGATATCCGAGTACAAAGTGCAGAAGTAGGTGTTTGGCCAGCAGGCTCCGAGCAGAAATCCAGCGGCAGGTGCCACCGCGGGGCTCTCCACAGAAGGCCTCCGTGGCCGAGACTGCAGGGGCTGGTCCGGCCGGGCGAGGAGAGGGCCTCTGACCCAGCCAGGGGTGCTGGGGATTCCATGGCCCGCAAAGGAGCGCCTTGAGGAAGGCCAGGAGAGCGATGGTCCACCCAAGGGCCCACCCAGGCATCTTCCCGACCCCCCAACTTTGTTGAGCCACTACTCCCGCTGCCCAAAGTTGCACGTTCTACCCGTTAATCATTTTTTCTGCGACCTGGGAACAGACTCCCATCCTGGGAGCTTCAAGGCAGAGAAGCGCGTTGAAGGGGCAACGTCTGAGTCCCTCCGGCCTCCTCGGACGGGGTCCGTCTAATCGCACAACTGGGGAGGCAGCTGTTTGGTGAAAACGAGCACGAAACGTGTACTTATTACAAGGTAGAAACGGATTCCCGGTTCTTCCTACTGACACGGTGGTTTGCTCCCTTTGAACTTTATGGAAAATGTCAAACGTCCACAAAAGTAGTGAGAGCCTCCCACGGGGCTTCAAAAGTTACCGACATTCGGAGAATCTTGATTCCTCTGCGTCCCCTGCTTTTGGGGGCGGGGAGGACAGGAGTGTTTTCAGAGCAGGTCCAGGCCAGCAAATCATTCACCTGTGAATAACTTGAGCCTGCCACTTTGAGGAGAGCAGCTTATTTTCTGTAACCGCCGCAACACCATCACGGCTGACGAACTGAACAGTGATGGCTTGTGGTCCGGTACCCAGCCCGCGTTCAAATGTTTCAAGTTGTCAACCCAGCCAGGTCTCCCTGCCAGGCACCGCCCAGGACCACCATACAACCATACTAAGTACAGGACACACAGCCCGCCTCCAAGCCTGGGGGCGGGGCTCAAGCCCACACGGGCAGCTTAGCTCAGGACGCTTCTCCAGAACCCACTTCTGCCCCCCCCCCCCCAGCTCGCAGCCCGTCTGCACCCTGCCCCTCCCACGCCCTGCCCCTGGTCCCCTGGGGAAACTCCCCTTCTGGGTCACCCAGCCTGGATCTTTCCCACCTCGGCTGGCAGGTGAGACCCAGACCGGTGGGACACAGGGAGCAAGCCGCTCGCTCAGAAATCTCGGCTCCCCTTGGAGGGAGGAGCCGGGTTCATGGGCAGCAGAGTTCCAGCCCCTCCACTCTCTCCCGGGCGTCTCAAGAAGAAGAGGACACAGGCTCCTGCCACCGTGGGGCCAGGAACCCGGGGTTGGCATACACACTTTCCTGCTATCTTTGGTCACATGAGCACCCCACACTCAGGAAACCTCAGGGAGGGGTGAGGTTGAGGGCTGGAGAACACAGAATTTGCCGGAGCTCATAATGTGGATGAGTTAGCAACAAATTTGGTTATTTGGGCTGAGAGCAAAGTAGGTGCTGGAGCAGCCATGAAATGAAGACTGAAAAAAGCAATCCTCAAGGCTAGATTTAAACCTAAAGCCCACCTCCCCTCCCCAGGCCGCCACTGGCTTCGAGTGCGCCACCTGGTGGAAGAAAAGAAAACAGCCGGCTTCTCTGCCTCCCGCTTGCCAGCCCAACCGGGTTCTGACCTCGTTCCACTGCGAGTGTGGAGGAGAAAGGAAAACGCTTCTATGACGACGAGGATTTCTACTCCTGGATGGAGCAGGTGATTCAACCGGCCCTCCTCAAGGAGCTTTCAGAGGTCCTCGGAGAGCTCCAACATTGCAGGTGGTCTCACCCGGGTCCCCCTCACCTGGGTAAAGGTGTTCCGAGTGGTAGCTTCTTCCCCTCCACCCCTCCAGGAGTTCCTGTGGACAGGATCCAAGATGACTCCACCCGGGTTCTCTGTGCCTCCCGTGCCCTGACACCAGTGGGGGGGGGGGGGGCGGTTACTTCTTCCTACACACAGCCTTCTCTGGGCTTCTGGATGAGAGTCACCTCCTGCCTTTAGATTTTCAGCCATCAGTCTACCAATGGCTGGGGACACACGCCAAGGGCTCCAGGGGCTTGGTGTGAGAGAGGAGCAACCCCACCCCTCCCTCTTGGGAGAAAGGAGTCTGGGATCAACAGCTCAACTTGGCCAGTAAGAAATCCCCCTTACAAATACTTTTTCAAAATTCCAATTCCCAACCTTTTTATACCCAGAACATGGATGAAGGAGTGAGGACGTCTCTTGGGAACCTCCTCGGTGAATTCTGCCCGTGGTCTAGCAGCACCTTTGGACGGTGGTATCCACTGGATCTCGGCTCCTCTACTGAAATGTCACTTCATCTCGCTACACGACACCTGGCTACACGGCTGCTGTAAATATCCTCGCAGCTTCTTTGTGTATATGAGCAAGTTTGGCACCGCCCCTGGGGGTGGGACACCAGTTTTCTAGGGCACAGCTTCACCAGATCCTGCCCAGTCTTTACGCTCGGCTGTGGCCCCTGCAGAGTTCTTGCTTCCGGGCCGACATTCACCTGCAGCTCTGAGAGGTTGGATCATTCTTGCCCCTCTCTGAAGATGAAGAGACAGAGAATGAGGAAGCTAGAGGCGCTTGCCCAAGGCTGCCCAGCTAGCCGGTGGCAGAGCGAAGGGTGACACTCCCGGGTCTCCCGAGCTGTGTTCCACGCCAGCGTTCTCAGACCGATGCTCTGCAGAGCGCCATTCAAGAGGTTGCTCCCACAGGGTTTCCGAATGACTTTAGCAAGTGCCACATGCTGTGCACGGTGTGCAGTAAATAGGGACTCGAGCACAGGTTGCCTGTTTACTGCATCGAAAACTCTATAATAAAGAAGTCTGTGTACATTGGCATCTCCTACACTTGAGCATTGGGCACTTTTGCTCCCATGACGCTGCTTATTGGCCACGGACCAACGTTCCATGGCATACCATCTTGGGAAACACTGTGGGAGAAGGTTAGTCATACAGAAGCTTAATATAACAAAGAAGTGAAACAGAACCCAGATGCCAAACGATTCTCCATTCCTGGGGGGGGGGGCCCGCCGGCCTAGAAGTAGCACTGTGTCCCGACTTCAATCATGGCAGGTCTGTGGCATCACAGAAGGGATTTTCAGAAACTCAGACACTGCAGGAAACCTGCTTTTTCCTTGTTCAGGCATGTTCGTTCCTGCATCTTCTTCCCACAAGAAGACAACTCCCAGGCTCAGGCATCAGCCAGGAGCAGTGGATGGAGAAGACCCAGCATGCTCAGGACAGCCAGATGGGGAGATCTAAAGTCCAGGAGGGCAGCCAAGCAGCCAGGACACTCTTACCTCCCTGGAGGTACTCTGGCTGAACCCCACAGCAGGGGTCCCTCGTGCAATGGTGGTACTGCAGGGGAACTCAGGGGTCATCTTGTGGGAGTAATTCCCAAAGTGTGTTCCCTGAAACATTGACACCACAAAGTGTTAACAGACCCTGGGTTGGGGCTTTTAATGTGGATCTTCTCAAAATTTTTAATACATGAATTGCATTGTGAGTCCAGAGGGGCCACTGTGGCCATTCATCTATCCACCCAGCCACCCATCCATCCATCCATCCATCCACCCATCCATCTATCCATCTACCCATCCACCCACCCATCCACCCACCCATCCATCCACCCATTCACCCACCCATCCATCCATCCACCCACCCATCCACCCATCCATCCACCCACCTACCCATCCATCCACCCATCCACCCACCCATCTACCCAC